>NC_134584.1:85580731-86260731 GCF_037038515.1 Microtus pennsylvanicus
ATTTACCTATGTTGAACCATCTCTGCATCTCTGGGATGAAGCTTACTTGAATATATATATATATATATACTTGAAGTGTTCTTGGATTAGGTTTACAAGTATGTTTGTGTCTATGTTCATAAGGAAAATTTGTTTGTAACTCTATTTTTTGGATCTTTGTGTGGTTTAGGTATCAGGGTAACTGTGACCTAGGAAAAGAGTTGGGCAGCATCGCCTCTGGTTCTATTTTGTAAGAAAATTTGAGGAGTATCAACATTATCTCTTTTAAAGTCTAGTAAAAATCTGTACTAACCATCCTGATTTTTTTGAGGAGGGGGCTTGGGAGAATTTTAATTGCTGCTTCTATTTCATTAGGAACTGTGCGTATGTTTAAACTGAAGATAAGCAATTAGTTATAGATTGTTAAAAAGTGTGCTAGGCATAGTGGCACAAGCCTTTAATCCCCAGCACTCAGGAGACAGAGCAGTTGGCTCTTTGTGAGTTCTAGGTCAGCCTGGTCTATTTAATGAGTTCCAGGACAGCCAGAGTTGTATAATAGAGAGAGATTTCTAAAGCACCCAAATATAAATAAAATAAAATGAAATCTATCATCAAATTTCACATATATAGTTGAGTACTTTTAACTACAGTAACAATGATATACATTAGACTTCTAAAATTTATTCTTCCCAAATAACTGAACTTTTGTACCATCTTAGTCAGGGTTCTATTGTTGTGAAGAGACACCTTGACCGCAGCAATTCTCATTACTTAACTCCAATGCTTAAAGGACAGCATTTAATTGGGTCTTGCGAGCAGTTTCAGAGATGCAGTCCATTGCAGTCATGGGGGGCAGCATGGCAGCATGCAGGCAGACGGCCCTAGAAAAGTTGAGAGTTCTACCCCCAGATCCACAGCCATCTGCAAGAGAGAACATCACTGACCTGGTGTGGGCTTTTGAAACCCCAAAGCCCCCCCCCCCCCCCCCGTCTCCTGAGTGACACACAGCCTCCAAAAAGGCCACACTTTCTAATTTCTCTCGTGTAGTGTCACTCCAGAATGACCAAGCAAACAAACATATGAGCCCTTGGGGGCCGTTCCTATTCAAACCACCACACACTCTTTAACCAACATCTCTTCATTTTAAGAAATAATTTTCAGTCTTAAACATTTCTTTGTCAAAAGTATTTATATGGAAGGATAAAAAGATAATGTCTAGAGTCATATCTGACACATATTCTCTTGCTGAATAGATCACTGAGATGCTGGGACCAAAGCCAGCAGCTAACGGTGTGCCTGTTCCCAAGCCACATGAGGCCCTTCTAAGGCGAAGACAGGAAAGTGTGCTAGTGGCCAAGCAGCAGGCTGCATGCTTGGGAAGATGGGTTCTGACAGGCTGGGATCCCACAGCATCAAGCAGGAGATGGAAGCGAAGGAGAATTGTCACCTGGAGCAGAATCAGGTTAAGGTTGAGGAGCCCTCGGGAGCATCCACATCTTGGCAAGACTCTTTCTGAGAGGCCACCCTACTCTTACATGACCATGCTACAATTTGCCATCAACAATACTACTTGTTTTAGGGAAAATGGTTTTTGCTGACCTTAAATTTGCCCATATAACCAAGGATGACTTTGAACTCCTGATCTTCCAACTGCTATCTTATACCTAGGTTTTGGGTGTGTACCACCATGCCTAGCCAAGAATGGTTTTTAGTAGCAAAGAGTGTAGCCCAGGATATGAACCCTGCACCACAGAGTGCATTCAAGGCCACCTCATCCCCATTCATGAAACCCACATAATGCTCTTTTTCATTCTGCTTTTTGGCCTAGAACCCTTCTGGCCATTTCAGAGCATCTAATACATACTTCTGTGTGACTGACGGCAGCTTCATGAAGCTCTCTGTCCGTTTGTCTTTAGCTGAGAGTGTGGAGTTAAGATGCTCCTTCAGGTTTTCATCTGTTAGTTGAGGTAAGCTTGATTGGCAAACACATCTTGTTGGCACACAGTGGGCAAGACAGTTGTCTGCCAGGACGAGGATCTGAGGGACACTTCAGTAGACAGCACTGGAGCTGTGTGAGCAGGGTCCCTGTCCTGACAGCGTTTTCTCTTACTGCAGTACTCTTACTGCAGTACTGTCTGCTCCCAAAGGACAACCCCCTTCTGACCGAGGCGACTCTCCCACAAGGCCAGGCAGGAGACCAACGTGTTTGCCCCGACTACATAGCTGGCATGTCTCCTTTTGCGGAAAATGACATCTCCAGCCTCTCAGCAACCCTGCAGGTCCAGGAGAGCTCTTTAGGAGCTGGGCAGAGATGCTTAAACCCCAATACTTCCAGAAAGAAGTTTGCAAAGAAAAGGTGACGTTGCAAGCCCTGCAGGCAAAGCAGATTGCAGATGGATGCTGAGGAGGCCTGGAGTACCATCCCCAGTATCTGCTGCAAACATGCTACACAGAAGCAGTCCTGGCTTCTCTGGACTGGCTGAGACTTTGTGCTGTGTGGAGTTGCAGTGTAATGTGACTACCCTGTCTGTGAGCATCCAGAGCCCAGATTCAGACTTGGCCATGGGAAGGGAGCTTGAAGCAGAAAGAAGGGTGCCCTGGAGCAAACACCGAGCCTTAAGTTCAAAGGAAGAAATATCCAGATGGTAATCTTTTTTCTAACAAATTTGATGACCAGCTCAGGTGCATTTAAATTCTTGTATCTTTGGTGGACATGGATGCTAACATGACATATGCTTGAGAACCAACTATATAGTTTATTTTTGTCAGAAATTAAGAGCATTCTACAATAAAATTAAATTTGTTTTTTAAACTTTCTTTTCCCAAAATAAGAGAGTCCAGTCATCCAGGAAACTCAGTCTAGTAAATCTCCATTGCAGCCTTTTATTTGGGTCCACGTTTGACTAACATTTGGTGTCTTTTTACATACAGCTGTAAAGTATGCATCTTCCAGGGAAAGGGTGGTCATTTACATAACTACAGTGTATTAATCAAATTCAAGAAAATTCCTTCTATTGACTATTTACTTGGTCAAGGATGGTTCATTTACATCAGTTGTTTATTGTTTTTACAGCTGCCTAGTACTCCATCATGAAAGTTACCAAGTAGTTCAGGGCATGGAGGAAATGATATCAATGTTGGGCTTCAGGTGACTTGACCAGATTGTCATTGTTAGTATCCAGACACACCCTGGAGCAGGCCATGGCCTGCACCCCGCATTGCACTTGCCTGCATAGCAGACAGTACCCTGTCCCTGTAAGACACAAGCTCTGCCCACCCCTTCTCTCCTCCTTCTGGTAATTCTCTCTCCCTCTCTCTCTCCTCTGTCTCTCCCATTCTCTCCACTCTTTCTATTCCCTTTATCTCTGTCTACATGGTGTATTCTGTCACCGCTGTGGTCCTCACCCGCCATGGGACCTCCCAAGGTCCCAACTCACACTGCATAATAAGAACGAGATGTAAGCTCAGTCTGTACGTGCATCTAAACAGTGTTTGCACTTGCGGGAATGCACTTGTGAGAATAAGATGAATGCTGGGCCCATAGGGGCCGGCTGAGGGGCTGATACCCACCAGGAGCCTAGCATGCTGGAGGAAGCAGAGGCTAGAACCCGGGCACATCACACCCTGCTTCCCCATTTCACCTCATTCCTCTGAGATACAGAAATATAAGGCAGCATTGTATTAATAGCTTCACTTTGTCTTACCATTTCATTGTATTTACATTTAATAAATAGTCAGGGCAGTGTTGGCTCACTCCTTAATTCCAGCACTGAGGAGGCAGAGGCAGGTGGATCTCTCTAAGTTCAAGGCCAGCCCAATGCACACAGAACAAGTTCCAGGACAGCCAGGGCTACACAGGGAAATCCTGTCTTAAAAAAAAAAAAAGAAGAAGGAAAAGGGGAGCTGGAAGATAGCTCAGCAGGTTAGAGCACAGGCTAGGTCACTCAGGAGGCAGAGGCAGCCAGGGCTACATAGAGAAATCCTACCTCAAAAACAGCACTGGTTGCTCATTCAGAGGATTCCTAGCACCAGCACTGGGCTCACAACAATCTACCTATAGGGCCCAGTCATGGTAAGTTCAGCAGAGTTTACCATAAGGCAATACTTGGTTCTAAGAAAGACCATCCAGGAAGGGACCATCGAGAAAATACCTAACACTCCAAAGTCCAGCACTCACTCATCCCCTGTGTATGTGGATGGAAGGTGTACTCCAAGGCCAAAGTATTTCATGGCTGGTGTATGTGTTGAAACCTCTGTCATCAGTTGTGGCTTGAATCTGAAATGCCAGTTTTGAATGTTTGCTTCCTCGCTGGTGGTGCTGTTTTTGGGAACCTGTGGAGCCTGCAGGAAATAGAGCCTCACTGGTAGAAGCAACAAAGGCAAGGGCTTTGGGGGTTACACCTGCCGCTGGCTCCTGCCCTGAACTCTGGGGTCTCCACCACGTGTGTCTCATGCCATCACCTGAGCTGCCCTACCATGCTCTCTGTGCACTGATGGATGGGACCCTCAGGAACCACGAACCACAATAAGTCTTCCCTGAAGTCAATTCACTCAGGCTTTGTGGTCACAGCAACGTCAGAAAACTAACAGACCCTGCCAGCACACTTCCCTGACTTCAGCAAGCCATGCTAACTGAACAGGGGACTCTGCACTGAATGTAGCCAAGCCCTGACATTTCCTTCACATACTATACATTCTTGCTCTTGGCTGGTGCGATCTAGTAGAAGCCAGAGGACAAGGGAGCTTGCTTATGGGCCTGGAGCATGGCAGAGAAGGGAAGAGGTTGGGTTTGGCATGTCAAATGAAAGGAAGCCAACCCAACCCAGCAAAGCCAAGAGTATTAGAAGTAATCCTTCACCTCCAATATTCCGACTCTGGACAGCTTCCGTTACTGGCTAACTGCTTTAGAACTATTCTTATGGGAAGCGATGAACTGGACATCAGGTGTTTGGGACAGAATTCTGCCTACATTTATACTACACAGTGTTGTTTACTTTTATTCACACCTGTATAAATATCGGTGGTTTACATTTTACTTGCTAGTGTCTTCTGAAATTGATGGAGACACCACCATCCTCATTCTTGTTTTATCCAGGGAGAATACAGTCTGTTATAATGTTTTGATATGCCCTCATTTGCATGTGGCCACTGAACCAACCTGATGTGGACTTGACCCAATTATTTCAGCCATCTTCACATTGGATTCTCATCACCGTGCCATCATTGAACTGAATGATCACAGACACCGGTAAGAGGACTTTACCTCTGTGGGATGGGCTTGGCTTTGCATAGCTGCTCACCTTGCATAGAAATGTCGGCCTCAAAATCAGCTGAAAATCACGGGAAGGGTGCTACTGACCCACTCAAATTCATTCCATTTGAATTTTCGGGTTGCACTGTTATGGGCTTTTTTAAACAGTGCGATACGATGTGACAGGTGCTGAAATCAGGGCCGTGTGTCTCTGGAAGAGCAAATGGGTGACAATCTCTAGATCTGAAGTTCACAGGAACACTGAGTCAACCGCGCTGCTGTGAGGTGAGAGCCATATCTGTGCCTCATGCGTTGAGAGAGAGAGAGACAGAGAGAGAGAGAGAGAGAGAGAGAGAGAGAGAGAGAGAGAGAGAAACGGAGGGAGGGAGGGAGAAAATTTTGACCTTGATAGTGACTTTTGTGAAATAATGGGTAATACCCAAGAAAGCTTGACAGCCTAGTTTCTTTCCAATAATAGTTAATCTCTAATATTTCTAATAATGAGCTTTTGTTATATTATTACATATTGCATTATTTATATATTGTATTTATTCAGGATTTAAAGAATTTTTAGCTTTGGGAAGAGACTGTAGTTTTCGTAGCCAGATTATTTTAAGATTGGGAAATTTAATTTTTTTAGCCTGTGTGTGCGTATGTGTGTCTGTGCGCGCGCGCGCGTGTATACCATTTTTCTTCTGAGACAAGGTTTCTCTGTAGTTTTGGAGCCTTTCTGGGTTTTTTTTTTTTTTTTTTGGTTTTTCGAGACAGGGTTTCTCTGTGGTTTTGGAGCCTGTCCTGGAACTAGTTCTTGTAGACCAGGCTGGTCTCGAACTCACAAAGATCCGCCTGCCTCTGCCTTTCGAGTGCTGGGATTAAAGGCGTGCGCCACCACTGCAGACATGTATACCAAGTCTTAAAGACTTGTTTAGGGGCTGGGTAGCTAGCTGGGTGGGTAATGGGCTCGCTGTGCAAATGCACACACATAAAGACGAATATGGTAGCATTGGCCTAACCCCAGGGTTCTTATGGTGAGACGAGAGAACAGGCAGCAGAATCTCCAGAAGTTTGGGGACCACTTAGCCTGGCACTCGGGATGCACAGAGCAAGAAGCCCTGACTCACACAGGTGGGAAGTAGGACTGGAGAGAAGGATCAGTAGTTAAGAGTATGTACTGCTCTTGTAGAGGACCAAGTTCTGTTCCCAGCCTTCATGTCATGCAGGTTGATGTTCTATCTCCAGATCCAGGGCATCCAATGTCCTCTTGTGGTCTGTTTGTACTCACAATCACACACACACACACACGCACGCACATACTTAAATTAATTTTTTGAAAGATGCATGGCAAAGATTGTCATTGAAGCTATATTCTGACCTACACATGCCTGACTCACACTCAGGTACAGGAGTACAGGTCACACACAGACCTGCACATGCATGCACCCACGCCCATATACAGGGGTACAGTCACACACAGACCTGCACATGCATGCACCCACACTCAGATATAGGGGTACAGTCACATACAGACCTGCACATGCATGCACCCACACTCAGATACAGGGGTACACGTCACACACAGACCTGCACATGCATGCACCCACACTCAGATACAGGAACACAGATCACACACAAATATCGCTGACACACAAAAAGATAGGCAATAGTTGATAATACTTCAGTTTCTTGTTATGGAATCCTGTTGGTAGAAATTTACATCTCCAAAATGATATTTATATTACTGTTTGGAGTAGGTGGGCCTTCTGTCTATGTGTTACTTTCGTTGGTTAATAAAAAAACTGCCTTTGCTTTTTGATAGGGCAGAATTCAGATAGGTGGAGTAGACTGAACAGAATGCTGGGAGAAAGAAAGCAGAGTCAGGCAGATGCCATGACTCTCTTCTCTGAGACGGACACTGGTTAGACTCATAAGCCACGGTCAAGTGGCAATACAGATATTAGAAATGGGTTAGATCAATATGTGATAGTTAGCCAATAAGGCACTGGAGATAATGGGCCAGGCAGTGTTTAAATGAATACAATTTGTGAGTTGTTATTTCGGGTGTTAAGCTAGCCATGTAGGAACCGGGTGGGACAAAAAGCAGTCCATTCCCCTTTTACAACAACTGATTATAAATATTTGTTATGTGGCATATAATACTGTATTTATTATAAGGGTCACATAATCTACTTGAATATTGAGTTAAATCAACCGATTCATGGCTGCTCTTTCTTCCAAAAAAAAAAGAAAGAAAGAAAGAAACACTAGTAATTTTATAGCTTATATTTCAGGTACAATTTTATCACTTTTTTTTTTACTTTGCCCAGTGGAACCCTCTAGTCACAATTTACATGCCTTCTCATCATAGAATCTCTAACGATAAAGAGTGAACATTGGTCTCCCAGGGTCTTTGTATAGCACGAAGATACACATTTCTTCTTCAAAAGCAGTTTAGAGGCATGCTCTCACTGTGTAGCCCAGGACGGCACCCAACTGGAGTTGCTACACTCTCACCCAGGAGTGTGAGGTTATAAAAGCACACTCACACCTCGCCTTTAAAAGCCCCATTGAAGACTTGACCAGAACTGGACAGTTGGCAAACGCTCACAGACAAACAGATAATGTGCACAATGATATGTATGGGCAAATATTTTAAACAGTTCATCCATCAGAAAACCTGGTAAAATTGTTGCCATATTTGTCTTGAGGCTTTGAATAGTTCCCAAGACACTGTGACTTTCTTTATGCCCCGGCTTTGGAATGCACTGGCCGTGAAGGTTTTCTGAAGGTGTTCCAGCCATCCAATAAGCATTTGCTGGAGCAGTGGTGGTGCATGCTTTTAATCCCAGCACTCGGTAGGCAGAGACAGATGATATCTGCCATTTTGAGGCCTGCCTTGTCTACAAAGTAAGTTCTAGTACATTCAGGGCTGTTGCACAGAGAAACTCTATCTCAAAAAACAAAAACAAATAAACAAAAAACCCCACACCAACCAAGCAAACAAAAAGAGCATTTAATGAGCACGTGCTTCTGATTAGCGCTTAACTACGGGGAACCATGCGTCCTTTTCCTTGGTTGTGAACCCCCTTGCTTAGAATGCCCGACCTTCTTCTATATGCCTGATGAAACTGTCTCTCGTCCTGTCATCTTCACTCATTCTATGCCACCTCGTGCCTTGCTGAGAAGACATCAGGTGTTTCTTCCTTTGATGAGTACAGTAACCCTTCCTCAAGAAGCCTAGCAGCAGGGGTGTGAATGGGATGCAGGTGGCAGAAAAAGAGGATGTGCAAAATGGCATCTTAAAGAAGGATCTCCTGCTGGCAGCTAGGTTGAATCTTCCGTGGTCTCTCAGCACTTCCCTGAGTGTGCACAGTGTTCAGGGATTCACCTCCTGGAGCACAGCCATGATGTGTCCAGAGCCGGTTGGCGAGATACTGTCCTAGAACATTGTGTCCACTTGTACCACCACACTGCGCCTCCAGTGTGTGTGTGTGTGTGTGTGTGTGTGTGTGTGTGTGTGTGTGTGTGACTTGTAAGTCCTCCTTGTTGCTCAACAGGACGGTCTGGTGACCAGAGAGTGTCTTTTATTTCATTTGGGATTTTGCAGTGTTTAACAGGTAAGACACACTCCAGCCAGCGGCTAGTAGACATAAGAATATTTTATACATTTGATTGCACGATGCTGGCGTAGGACACTGTTCCTCATGGCTTATTCTCTCTTGTCCAGCTCTACACCTGTCCTTTATTCTTCAAGCATTGAACATGATTCCCAAGTCAATACCAAGTGCATAAATGATTATGGGAATAAATATTAGATACAAACCTCACCTTTGACTCCCGACTCCTTTATAACATGGTTGTGACTCAGAATCTTAGTGACTGGCGTAGACTAGCATAAATGTTACTAATGTTCTATGTCAATATTCTAACTGACCCTGCTATCTAGAAAGATGACTGTTTACGCTGTAACGTGTAAGCATGCGCCGAGTGCTGCCGTGGTCTGCGGTGTTACACACCTACAGTTTCCAGACTGTTTACGCTGTAACGTGTAAGCATGCGCCGAGTGCTGCAGTGGTCTGCGGTGTTACACACCCACAGTTTCCAGGACTAAAGCTATGGGTGAGCACAACTGTTACCTCGTGTCTCAACAGCACTAATGCACTTTCTGAGAATCGTGAATCCCATCGTATCCAGCCGTGCACCTAAAAGGAAGAGGCATAAAATGCTACAGGATGAGTAGTTACTGCTTCTTCCCCTTTTAAAATAAAGAAAACAAATTTAAGGTAATGGCACTTTTGCTTCATTGTCTGAAAACTGCTGAAGGCTGTGCACTGCCCATGGAAATGGCAGAACTGGAAAATGTATTTGTTTGTAGGAGAGCCTCCATGCTGAAAATCAAAATGTCCAATTCTTAGAATTCAACTTGCAATATAAAATATTTTAAGTTAATAAATACAGAATATTTTAAACAGTAAAAGAAAATAATACCAATCTTTAAGGGAAGCTACATAGAAATAATCTCCATATTTTGCCAAAAGTGCTAGGAGTAGCTCAGTTAGAGAAAACTCGAAACATGAATGAAGGCTTTTCAATGTGAATCTGAGCTTCTGATTAACAAGGGAAAGTTTCTGTTAGATGCTTCCTGGGCAATGAGCGTTCTGATAATTTTCACTGTACTCAAGCTTTTTAAATGATTTTATTATTTTCATAATTTAAAATAGATGATTTGTGTGATTCAACAGGCCAATCTGAAAATGCAATTTTATATTTTTTCTAACATAAATGTTTGCTTATGACCAAGCTGGCATATATTTGGAGATTTTGCTTTTGTTTCAAAACTTTAATTAAAAATAGCGGCACTCCAGCCCCTGCGGTCAGGCCTAAGGGACCACGGCATTAACACAGCTTCCTGGGGACTTTTAATCCTTAGGTATAAACTGGGTCCAGAATCTGTAACACTAGGCTTAAAGTGAATTTTTTGTTAGTTTGTTTTTTGTTTTTCAAGACAGACTTTCTCTGTAGCCCTGGTTGTTCTGGAACTTTCTCTGGAGACCAGGTTGTCTCAAACTCAGAGATCCACCTGCCTCTGCCTCCTGGGTGCTGGAATTAAAGGTATGAGGCACCACTGCCCAGCTTTCAAGGGAATTTTAATAGTTAAAATTGAACAGCTGTGTCCAGAATCCACTACTGATAACACTTTATAGAACACAAGTTATCTCTTCCTGATTTGCAAACCATTCCAGGGGGTTATTTACAGTTCTTTAGGATGAACAAGAAAGGACAGAGACAAAGGGGAAAGGCCAGAAGGAGGGACACACGAAGAAGGGCTGGAGAACATCAGTATAAGAAAGAGGAAGAACACACTCCCCTGCAGGAGCACCTGCCAACGTCCAGTACCAGACTATAGATCTGTAGTCTTCGAATCGAGAATTAGCAGAAGTGATCACAACTGTTTCTGTTACACAGTCTATGGCTTTGCTAAGTGCAGCCTTAATTCCACCAAATCTACCAAAAGTGAGTACAAAGCGAGTGTGCCACACTGCCGTTTTTGTCTCCTATCGGTACTCCCTGAGTACAGAGGTGGGAACACTTTGTTTTCCCTGGCGCGGATCCTTGCCATGCAGTACGTGAACAGCTCAGCACTTCCTTGCCACTGCTGTTTTCCAAAGTTTAAGAGTATATGCCGTATATAGCAAACACTCAGAGGCTGCAAGACTAGAAGCTGTCAAGGGCTGACAGGAATAAATACCTGGGTTGTCAAAAATTAAACCAAAGCAAGAAAATTAAAGCCATGGGTTTATGAAAGAAGAGTTCTCAGTCCTGACTTCCTGCCAGAATCACAAGACTGCCAGAAACACCATCCTGCACAGAACTACAGTCCAAGGAACAACAGCCTCCACAGAACCACAGCTTCCACAGAACCACGGGCTCCACAGATTCACAGGCTCCACAGAACCATGGGCTCCACAGAACCACAGCCTGTACAGAACCACGGACTGCACAGAAACATCAGCTGCACAGAACCACAGGCTTCACAGAACCACAGGCTCCACAGAACCACAGCCTCCAAAAAACACAGTCTGCACAGAACCACAGTCCACAGAACCACGGGCTGCACAGAAACATCAGCTGCACAGAACCACAGCCTCCAAGAACCACAGCCTCTACAAAACATGGGCTCCACAGAACCACGGGCTCCACAGAACCACAGCCTCCATAGAACCACGGGCTCCACAGAACTATGGGCTCCACAGAACCACGGGCTGCACAGAACCATGGGCTGCACAGAACCACAGCCTCCACAGAACCACAGCCTGCACAGAAACTGCTCTATATAATAAGTTCTCACACAAGGAAATCTGCCCAGTAACTAGGGGTTCACCATCCAGCTGGGGCCACTCTTATTATGTATTACTCACTGTGGCCAAGGATTACTGTTTCAAATATCTGAAGTAATTCTTACATTCACCTTAACATTTTTCTTCCTTTCTCTTGCTCATTGAACATGGCTGCTGTGCACTACAGCATTAGGACCTTTGCAGCACCCAGCGCCTCTCAACCAAACATCACCATGTTACAGGACTCCATCATTTCTACTGAGTGACTAGCGGCAGGATGAGGAGGCCTGGAAGCAGAGGGCCAAGGAGCAGACTCTTCCACAGGCTCCTGAAGCTTCCATCAGAAGCTTTCTCAGCGCCATTCACAACTGTAGACCTAAACTACGAAAAGACAGGAGGGGAGCTCACAGTAACGCTCGGGTGGGCAATGAGGGCTTTAAAAAGGTGCAGACTGAGCCCCAGCAACTGCTTGGGGTTGGTGACATCAGGAAAAGTGAACACTTACCTCCTTGTGGTCTTGGAATGATGGCTTTATTACAAGTATGGATAAATGGCTTTATTACAAGTATGGATGCGCTAGTAAAAGAAAGAAAGAGAGAACACTTTCAGCAAATCAACTCAAGGAAGAACATGCAAAATTTCAATTTTATGAACTTATTATTAGATAATGTAGCACATGAAATACACATTTGGTCTCCACCCCTGCTTTACAGAACAGAGTTCCCTCACGCCTGGAACTTCCTGACAGAAATGTTTTGCTATTCAGGAGCCCTTTGGGACAGCTCTAAATTTGTGCTAAATAAGCAGCTTGGGAAACGAAACCTGTGTAGCATAAGGATGAACTAGACAGTCCACGGGAGAAAAAGCTTCACATTGGGCCTCATCCCCTGACTCTGTAGGAGCAACAAGCTTTGATGCCCCACCCCCGCTGAGAGTGCATCCCACGCTGGGGTGGTGGCCCTCCTGCAGGGGCATGGCATTCTTCACCACCCACCCGCACTGCACACCCAGCCCTATGCACGGCTTCAGCATGCCCGCTCTGGGGTTGTATTCACCAATGACCACACCCAATTTATACCATAGTGTGCTGCAAAGACCAGGACTTGTCACTGGCAGAACTCAAACAGACGTGACCTAGATGCAAATGCCCAACTTGTAAGATCTGCCACCAACACTCCAGACAGCAGTGCCAGAGTTGAAGTAAGTTAGGACAGCCAGCTTACGTCAGAACTAGTCAGTATGGGGAAGCCCTGTGTGGAGTCTGCACGAGACTGCAGGGGCGCTGTGCTGTCCGTGGCTAATGACGTACTATGTACACTCATATGCAGAAGCAGTGCATGCAGGACTTTTCTCGGTTTGCTTCTCTCTAAAGAAGCATGCCAGACTGACAAAAAAAGATTACAGAGTCTGCAGTCCTTAAGGAACTTGTTACAAGTCTGTGTAAGCGGGAAACTCTCCACCTTACGGGCACTGATGCATTCCAACCAATGATATCTAAGTCACTGTTTCCTGACTGCTCCTGAATTTCACAAAGGTAGGAGATAATCCATGCCTATGTTTAAGTAAATAAATCTGCGCTAGCGTGGCAGTCATCCGGCTTCTCAGAGTCCTAGCACAAACTACTTGCAAGGCATACAACATCCATAAATGTATGCTACACGTTACAGTCCCCATACAATGTATCACTGAACAGTCTTCCCACAGTTCTGCTGTGGTCTGGTAGGGGAAGCCAACCTGATCATGGGCTCCCGACTAAATCAAACTGGAAGCCCATTTATCTCAAAGACTCAACCATGGATATTCGTGCTACGGAAGTTCACTGTCTAAAGTACTTCTGGGAAGATCACCACGGCTAATGAAGTGTCTTTACCACAGAGGATAAAGGAATAGCATAACTACATCCCAATACTACCAAAACTCTTTTAATTTTGGAGAGAGGATCATTCTCTATAGCCCCAGCTGTCCCAAAACTCTTTATATAAGTCAGGCTGGCCTGTAACTCAGAGATCTGCCTGTCTCTGCCTCCCAAGTATTGGGATTAAAGGAATGTACCACCATACCAGGCTTCAAAACTCTTTTAAAAAATATTAATTATCTGTGTATAGGGGTGTGTGTGTAAGTCTCGGTGCCTGTGAAAGCCAGACGCATTTGACCCTCTGCAGCTGGAGTTGCAGGCGGTTATCCGCAGCTCAGCATGAGTGCTGGGACCTCTGCGGGTCCTCTGCTGCAGAGCAGTGAGCACTCCCAACCACTGAAGCACCTGCCTGGGCCTCCATCAAAACTCCAGCTAAAACTCTAAGAACTAATTAAATATGAACAGAACGAGAGGCGTGGACAGTCCAACGAAAGAACACTTGCTCAGCACGGTGAGACCCTGAATTCCAGACTTAAGTACAAAAATTAAAAAGTCAGAAACAAAAAGATGGAGTCTGATTCGGGCTCAGATATGGTGACTCCGGGTAGTTCTGACAGGGTGAAACAGTCTCTTTAGAACACAGCAGCTAGGCTGTCACTCTCAGACACACTACCAAGCGGCCTCTCATTCCCTGTACTTCCGACAGCATGATTGCAGCTGGGCTCACAGCCAGCCTAAGCAGCACCGCGTTAGCCCCTAAGGAGGCTCTGTTCTGAAGCCTCTTCCATCTTCAAATCACCCCCTACCCTGAATCTTCAAAATCGTCTGTTGCTTCCTGCTTACTCTGAATCCTAACACTTTACATGGTATGCCGAGTGTCAATCTGTGTTTTTTTCCTAAAGTTGTCTCCGCTAAACCCCCAACTCAGTACATGACCTGCCGATTCTGAGCCCCAAATGCCAGCAGCACTCAGAAAATAAGGCAGTGCTGGAACCAAGTGCCAATAGAGGTCAGGTTCCCTGGGACCCATGTCGCACCCTTTAGTCCATTCCTTGAAACTGTAGCCATACAGAGGCCCAGTCTCTAAAAGGTTACTCGATGCTGCAAAGCAAAACCATTATATTAAGTATCAGGCCCATGTGGGGAGTGGTCGCTAATGCTGCCATGTACTTACTATCCCATCTAAAATACACGGCAAGCATTTAATGTACTTGCCATCTCCCCGCCCCCCCCCCCCCCAAATCTGGTAAAATAGAAATTGAAAGTTTTGCTGGCTCAAAGCAAAGTCAATCAGACGGTAAAGTTAAGGAAGGTCAGAACTGAATTCGAACAATGTCCCAGCCATGGGTGTTCTGCAGCTGCCCCAAGCTAATCTACTAGAGAGTTGCATGGCTTCCAGATGAGTTTAAACACCAGTTCCGGCAAAGAACTGTTCTCAAATGCTATAAAACAAAAATAGCTTAGAAATGAGCCAAGTCGGCTATCCAGGATTTGAAATAAAGCTCTGATATTCTTACAGCTTCTTTTCCACCCAGGGCCTCCAGCCACTGTTTCCTTTCTTCCTCTGAAAACACCTGCATGGTCAAGGGGACGCCAGGCCTCGAAGACAACAGGAAAACATCAGGGCACCTGACGTCAACACAAAACCCCTTCTTCTGTTTCCAGACACTTGACACAGGGTTTAAATGTTTTCATTAATTTCAACTACAATAAAAAACATTTAATGTAAAATCTGCTATCTAGACAATTTTTATACATGAACGCATTATTGCACAACCACTCCTAGGAATCCCCTCCAGAACACAGGGTGGGGTGTCTTTCTATGGAGTTCAAACCGGTCTTGAATTCAATATATTGCTATCCCTGCCACCTGAGTGCTGTGATTACAAGTATATGTGACCCTGCTGTGCCAGGCCACAGATCTTTTGATCCTGCAAAACTAAGTCTCTGTATACCACACTTACTTCCTACCTACTGCTCCTCATCCAGTGTCAACTTCCACTGCATACATACACGTCTGTCTATCTCTATACACTTCTATACATACATGCCTATGTCTATAAATCGGGTTAATCTGAGTGCTGCAGGAAAGGAAATCCCATCCTATTTAGAGTGGCCACACCTGAATCCTAGTATGATTTTTAAAAGCCAAAGCTTTAAAGTTTGAACTTGATTACAGCGGATTGGTGAAGTAATTTATTATATATTCACATAACCAAGTGCTAGGAGGGTATTTAAAATTACAGTGTAGAAGAATATTTAATGATATAGAAGTGTCTCAATATAATGCTAGTGAAAAAGACATGGAGTTTAGCTTGGCTGAGTGCTGGGTTTTTTAGGTGTTGAGTTTATTAATTTTTTAAAATATATGTAAGGTTACTTTGACAGCAGTAATTCCTGATAAATTCAGCCTGACATTTTGCCCATAAAATGTTTCCTAACGCTGGGTGGTAGTGGCTCACGTCTTTAATCCCACCGCTCAGGGAGGTGGATCACACAGGCGGATCTCTGTGTGTTCGAGTCTAGCCTGGTCTACAGAGTGAGTTCCAGGACAGCCACAATTGTTACACAGAGAAACCCTGTCTTGAAAAACCAAAATAAAGACAAATGTTTCCTGAAATTATTAACACTATTTTATGACTGCTACTCAAGCTCTTTAAGTATTTTAAGGTGCCATTTATCTGTGTCCAGAATCAAACTCATTAAAATAGCAAAGCTGTTCTTATGTCTCCATTTTTATTTTTAGTACAAATCTTCTATTTCTCACATTTCTTGCATTTAAATTTCCTCCTGACCATTTCTCTTGATCCTCTTCCACTTAAAGAAGGTTATTGAGAAAAGAATAGCTAAAGAGAAGCCAGGAGCAGGGATGGTGACCTCCCCTCCACATCTTTTTTTTTCTTTTTGATTTTTTGAGAAAGCATTTCTCTGTGTAACAGTTCTGGATGTCCTGAACTCCCTTTGTAGATCAGGCTGGCCTCATAGACGTGTGTGACACCACCACCCAGCTTGGCCTCGATGTCTTTAATCCTAGAACTTGGGAGGCAGAGACAGGAGAATCTCTGTGGGTTCCAGGCCAGCCTGACTTACATACCAAGTTCCAGCCAGGACAATATAGAGTAACCTTGTCTTCAAAAACAACAAAACAAAAAAACAGGCTAAAAGGGTACTTTTGGTTAGTTACGGCTGTCTTTCCTTTCTTTTAAGTGTTTGTTTGTTTTGTTTTAGCATTACATCATCTTCCCTCAAAAGAAAATTTTTTTTCATGCTATGAAAGTGACCTTAACAGGATATTTTCTGGATTTTCTTTCCTGTGCTGTCACTCGAGGGCCTTGCTGCTCTCTGGTCCTGAGGTGGCGCAAGCAGCTGGGACTGGCTCCTGTGTGCAGTAGAGGAGAGCCTACGTAGTCACACCTCGCTTATGTAGATGTCCACCTGTTTTTCCTTCCCTTGTGGGGTTATTTAAAAAATCATGATTGACTGGAGTTACCAGAACTCTTGTGAAACTCTGGAAGGAGCGCCGTTGATAAGGGTGATGCTGTTTCCAGCTCCTTCCTTCAAAGCTTGATCAGCGAGGAAAAGCATTTTGACAATTCTTCCTTCCTCCCTCTTCTTTTGGATCATCTTCGCCCCACAGTAGAGAGGAGGCTGAAAGGCACTCTGTATCTGCTTATGTGAATCTTTGTCCCAGGCTTATTGTTGAGACCCCTTGGTGCCAGTAGGACAGTTTGAATTCTCTTTCTGGACACGTTCAGGAGTAGTCCACGTGGTCCTTCCGTCCTTCACTGTCTCATGTGCATGTCTGTAAAGGGTAGTACACAGGCCTAAGACCAATCCCACTGAGTTCTGCATTTAGTGTGGTAACAACTTCCTTTTCCTAAATAACATTTTTAATTTTTATTATTATGCGTACGTGCACACACATGTGTCCCAGGGTACCTGTGGAGGTCAGGTATGTACTTCAAGTGTGTAGGTCACTGGGATCATGATGTGGGAAGGTCATATGTCTATCTGTTGCTTTCATTGGTTAATTAATAAAGAAACTGTTTGGCCTGATAGGTCAGAACATAGGTGGATGGAGTAGACAGAACAGAATGCTGGGAAGAAGGGAAGTGAGCCAGACACCATGCCTCTCCTCTCCAGGCCAGACACGATGAAGCTCCAGCCCAAGATGGACGTACACTAGAATCTTCCTGGTAAGACAACACCTCGTGGTGCTACACAGATTATTAGATATGGGCTAAAGCAAGATATGAGAGTTAGCCAGCAAGAGACTAGAGCTAATGGGCCAAGCAGTGTTTAAATGAATACAATTTGTGTGTTGTTATTTCGGGGCATAAGCTAGCTAGGCAGCCAGGAACCGGGCAGCAGGAACGCAGCCTGCAGCTCCTTCTACAGGATCAAGTTCAGGTTGCTGGGCTTGCACACATGCTTTACCGCTGAGCCTAGTGCTGGCCCAGTGCCTGTTCTTCAGGAGGGCTCACACAAAAGCAAATAACAATGCTGGAAGGATCTCAGTGGCAGAGTGTTGGCCCAGCACGTGTAGGGCCTAGGACTGAGCAGCCAGTGCCACCAAAAAGAGAAGAAAAGGAAGAAGAGGATATGTAACTAGAAATGAACTCCCCTGCTCTCTTGGTTTGAACGAAAATATTTTTCAATCTCCCTGATATTCCTAGAATATGTTGTTAGTTGGAAAAGAGGTGTACCTTTGAAACAGTTTTGATTCTTTCTTTCTTTCTTTCTTTCTTTCTTTCTTTCTTTCTTTCTTTCTTTCTTTCTTTCTTTCTTTCTTGAGATAGGGTTATTTGAGTTCTGGCTACCTGGAACTCTTTACATAGACTTGGCTGACCTTGAATTCATAGATATCTATCTACCTCTGCCTCTCAAGTGCTGGGATTAAAGTTATACACTACCAAAGGCAGTGGTGACGCACGCCTTTAATCCCAGCACTCAGGAGTCAGAGGCAGGCGGCTCTCTGAGTTCAAGGCCAGTCTGGTCTATAAAATGAGTTCTAAGACAGTCAGGACTACACAGAGAAGTCCTGACTTGAAAAACAAAACAAAAACAAAATTGCCCTGCTTTGACAATATATTTTGAAGGTTAAATGAGTCAATCTACAAGTAACACAGAACACACAGAACATGCCTGGTGCATAGTGTTCATCATGTTGGAATGTAAGACAGTCTCCTGGATGTAAAGACCACTTATATGCTAATAACCCCAAATAAATTTTTGCTGTACTCTAGACCTCTGGACTCACATTCAGTGGATACTTAGCAGTGTTGCCTTCTACAGACCCAATCCCCACTCCTGGTTCTAAACCTGTCCCACATCCAGCCCCTTTCCTGTTATTAATGTCAACATTAACTTTCCAACTGTGAAGGTCTCCACAACTTGGAATTAATCTTCAGTCTTCTTCTCTCATACTCCATAGTCAATTGTCTTCCTGTGAAAATAGAGCAGGAATCTGACCTTCATTCCTCTCCTGCCCCTGCTTCCACTTCTTCCACTGCAATCCCCTGCCTCGAGCCACTATTTATCTCTAGCTTAGATACTGAAATAGATTCTTGATTCCCTCTTTATATCTTAGAATAAAGAAGCCAGCGTGAGCCTTCTGTAGGAAACCTTATCATTCCTTTGCTTAAAATTTTTTGATATGCCTCCCATTTGTACCATAGTTTTTTGTTTTGTTTTGAGACAATCTCATTCGTAGACGTGGATGGCCTGTAAATCACTATATAGACACAGGCCAAGCTGGCCGTGAACACACCGAGTTCAGATTCTGCCTATTGAATCCTGGAGTTACAGGCATATGCCACAATGTAGAACATGCAAACACTTTCTAAATAGTTATATAGATATGTATTTGTAGATGTGCATACTAAAAATTTTAAGGTGTGAAAACAAGCCCCTAATTGTTTCCTCTTACCTGAGAGTGATACTATTACAAGTCATGATTAAAAAGATTGACTTTTGACCCAAGAAATTATGGAAGAACTACCCCAAAAGGCAAATAAATGTTTTTTTTTTAAAACAAAAACAAGGGACTGAATAGGTGACTCTGCAGGTAAGAGAATTCGAGTGCATTCTGTTCTTGCAGAGGATCCAAGATCTTAGCATGCACAAAAGGTGGCTCACAACAACCTGTCACTCCAGCTCCAGGGGATCTAATGCCCTCTTCTGGCCTCCTAGGGCTCCTGCACTCATAAACACATACCTACACACAGACACAGACACATAATTGAAAATAAAATAAACTGAGCCAGGCATGGTGGCACATACCTTTAATCTCGGAACTCAGGGGTCAGGAGCAGACAGAACTATGTGCTCATGAGGCAAGCTTGGTTGACCTAGCAGTTCTAGGGCCGTCAGTTATAGAGTCGGCTCCTGTCTCAATTCTGGTGGTGGTGGTGGTGGTGGCCATTATGAAGATGATGAAATAAATCCTTTAAGAATCAAAACAAAACACTGGAAACAGCCTCAATGTATAAGAAAAAAACTAAGAAATTATGTTATAGCTAGACTGTGTATAACTTTACAAAGTTAAATATGGTTTTTTAAAAAATAATTACATACTGGTTTTGTTTTGGCTTTGGTTTTTTGAGACAGGGCTTCTTTGTGTAGCCTTGGTTGTCCTGGAACTCTGTAGACCAGGATGGCCTTGAACTAATAGAGATCCACCTGCCTCTATTAATGAAAAAAACTTAAGAAATAGCAAGGGCACTACAAGATTGACTTTGCAAATGTCAACTCTATATAGATAGAGGAAACCCTTAGAAATACAAACAGCAGCTGCCAGGTGGGAATCACACATAAGTAACATACCTTAAGGCTGATCCCTCATAGAAGAGCCAGGCTACTTGCTAGTAACGTGTTCAGAGCACAGTTGCAAATTCTAATGTGCACTTGCTGCAGTGTTCTACAGTGACGGCTTAAGCAGTCACCTCTTTTGTGGGGTACAAATGAGTCACAGAGTATTCATGTGATTAGAAACTCCAAATGTAGCATTTCACTGAGAAATGCAGTTATCTGTTCTCGGCTTATCACCCTTATCCAGAGCCAGCCGGTTCTATTAGCCTATATTCGATAGGGGAGTCTAACCATAAACTCCACAATTCTGATCTCTGTATTGAATTCCACTACTTCTCTGAAGGTGCTTGTTAGCAAACGTGTGTGAGATACGGTAATACGCGCCCTCTGGTGGACACTGAAAAACACGCAAGACATTTTCAGTTGTCAAATGGCAGGGCCTTCGTTTTGGAGCACAGGGGTGGTGGTAAACAGCCTCCTGTATGCAGAACACTTCCATAAAAAATGCCAGTGGCTTGGGCTGGATCCTGGCAAGAGTCCCAGCAGCATTCTTCTCTCCTGGGGCGTTCCTAGTCTCTGGTCCCATCCTTGCTACTGTACAGTGCTGTCCCAGGCCTTATTTGCTCTCTTCTAAAAGCGCACGGGATGAGATTGAGTCGCCATGGCCCTGGATCTACCTAGCGCAGATCGTTTGTGAGAGGAGCAACAGTGGCGTTCATAGATGGACGAAGCGAAAGCAGCACCGTTCTCCGAGAGCTCACGTCCCAGGCATCAGTTCTCAACGTGTGGTCCTTCAGCCTCTGAAGGACCTAGAAAGCATCTCAGAGGCTGAGGTCAACACCATCTTAATTACAAGATTGGGCAGTATTTGACGTCTTCACTGATTCACATCTTGACTGGTGCGCTAGTGTGAATCCAGGCAGCTGTGCGCTGTGCTCGTCACCCGCACACACCTGCCAGGGAATAAAGGCTGGACAGCATTCCAGATGCCACTAAAGAAGCACAGAAGTTGCTGCCTCTATTGTCTGCGTCTTTAGTGCACGTTGTTCTGATACCCTAGGTGGCAAAACTCAAGCTACACATAAAATACTCTGCTACACGCAAAGTCTGAGGCTGATCTTGAACAAAAGTTACTAAATAAATGACTTCTCATACTTGTTAATATTTTACTTTAGAGGAGAATGGGATAGGATGCATTACCAAACCATCAGTGTGTCTTTTTTCTTTTTAGAAAGGGTTTCTCTGTGTAGCCCTGGCTGTCTTAGAACTCTCCTTATAGATCAGGCTGGCATTAAACTCAGAATCTGCCTGCCAAGTGCTGGGATTATAGGCATGCGTCACCACCGCCGAGTTTACAATTCTAATCGTATGTTTATATTATTTTACTCAGTTACTGTCTGAATGCCCATATATTTACTGAAGATAAATTGACAATATATCTGAATACACAGGAAAAATTTCTGATGTCGTATAATATCTATCACATAACACCAAAGGACAAAGCTTTGCTCTCAAATGGCTGTTGACGTATGAAAGAGTTCCACAATAGCCCAGAACGGAGTATCACAAAGGTTTATTTATATGCTGTATGCATGCATGTTTCTACCTCTGCTGATGGCATTTCTCTTTATGTTTCCATTAGCTACAAAGAGTCATCTGGAATTTCTTTTAATTAACTCTTGACAATTTCATAAATGCAGATAATGTATTTTAATCCTTGTTACATCTTCCTGTCCCCCTCCTATTTCCACTGAATTGTTTTCTTTTTTAACTGAAGTATATGCTAACACTAAATTTTAAAATTTATGTTTTTTTTCTATTGGTCTCCAATTTTTCAGTTTTATAAAGAAGAAAATGATGTTATTGATAGGAATTACAATTTCTGGGGGGAAGACATGAAATCCTATAGAAAAAAAATACAAATCCATTACTTGCGGTTTTCTGTTAAAGCCAAGAGAGTAAACTGTGAGATGAAGTGGTTTGGTGGTGTCTCACTTGTCAGCTGACAGACTCTAGAATCACCTGGGAGAAGGGCCTCTGGCATACCTATAGGGGTCATCATGGTTTCCTTGAGATGGAAAGATCCCCTCTGTGGATGTCACCATTCCCTGGCTGTGGTTTTGGATTAGAAAAGGACAAAGAACTGAGCCAAAGCATGCTCTCTTAGTTAGGGTTGCTGTCCTGGGATGAAACAGCATGGGCAAAGCAAGTCGGGGAGGAAAGGGTTTATTTGGCTTACTCTTCAGCTTGATGTTCATCACTGAAGGAAGTCAGGGCAGGAACTCAAGCAGGGCAGGAATCTGGAGGCAGGAGCTGATGCAGAGGCCATGGAAGAGTGTTGCTTACTGATTTGCTCTTCATGGCTTGCTCAGCCTACTTTCTTATAGAACCCAGGACCACCAGTTCAGGGATGGCCCCACCCACAACAGGCTGGGACCACCCACATAAATCATTAATTTAAAAAATGCCCTACAGGCTTGCATACAGTTGGATCTTATGGAGGCGTTTTCTTTCTTTTTCTTTTTTATAACATAATATTTTTTGTCGGTTCTTTTGGGAATTTCACATCACGTACCCAAATCCCACTCATTTCCCAGTCCTTCCATATCTGCTTCCACCCTTGTAACATCCCCAGAAAAAAGTATAAATAAAAATTAACAACAATAATAAAAATCTTGCCAATCCCTCTGGGCAACAGCCTGCTTCTCTCTCAGCTGCGGCTTCTCTCCAGTTCTGCCTTTCATGAATCATTTTGCTCCTCTGTCTTTCCCACGTCTCTGTCACATACTCATTTGTGGCAGTGGCACTGGAAGCTGCAGCGAGTCACACACGGTACCCTTTTGTACAAACAGCTTTCCTTGCAAAGGTTCATTGCAATGAGCTGTTGGTCTGGTTCAAGTCTCTGGCTTCTGCTACACCATCAAAACTGCCCCCTTGCCGAGATTCCTCCTGGACATCCCACTGCCACCCCGAGTCCTGCAGATCCTGCAGCTGTGCTTCCACAGGATGACTCCCTTCAGGTGCTCCAGAAGGTCACAGATGCGGGAGATATGGGGTGGGCCTGGGTAGTAGCCAGGCCATACTGCTAGTGTGGCAGCCATCAAGGGACAGGGACAGTTCTCCAGCACCCATGATACATGGGGTCAGCTCAACAGAGCCCTCCTGGTATAGGAGGTTCTTCTTTCTATGTGTTGCTTTCATTAGTTGAAAAAAAAACTGCCTTGGCCTTTTGATAGGGTAGCCCTTAGGTGGGCGGAGCAGACAGAACAGAATTCTGGGAAGAAGGGAAGTGTGGCAGATGCCATGCTTCTCCTGCCCGAGATGGACGCTGGTTAGACTCACATGGGTAAGCCACAGTCAAGTGGCAATACACATTAATGGAGATGGGTTAAATGAATATGTAAGAGTTAGCCAATAAAAGGTTAGAACTAATGGGCCAGGCAGTGTTTAAATGAATACCATTTCTGTGTAATTATTTCAGGGCTAAGCTAGCTGGGTGGCGGGATATAGCCTGCTGCTCATCCTATAAGAGCTAATAATTAGCCTGAGCTAATGGGCCAATCAGTTTTATAACTTATGGAGATCTCTGTGTGATTTTCTTTGGGGGCTTTCTGGCTGTGGGGTATCAGGCAGGACAGAAACCCCAACAAGCCGACCCTCATGTTACACCCTCCAACATCAACATGGCATCAACATGGCTTTGGGCAGCACCACAGACCACAGACGTCCCCTAATGATCTTTAATGGTGACACAGGCCATAGATACCAACATAGCCTCTGTCTGTATCAGGTCTACTGACCCACTTGTGGCCCTCAGTGGCTGCAGAGGTCCACACAGACCTCAGGCCTCCTTATGGTCTGCTTACAGTCATACGCCCCACTCTCGAAATCTCAAGGACATCACCAAGTCACCAGTCAGTGGCACAGACCACTTACAGCCACATGGATCTCAAACTTCATCACAGCCTGCGGCAGCAGCAAGACCCACAAACACCAACCTGGCTTCTGGTGGCAGCACAGACCACGGTGGTCCTTCCTGGAGGTCCAGTCTAGGAAGTGACCCTTTCCTCATCTCATGGAGCCATTTTCTCAATTGAGGTTCCCTCCCTTCAGGTGATTGTTGCCTATGTCAGTGAAGTTGACATAAAACAGTCAGCATGCATGTGTCCCTGTTCTTCACTCCTTCTTCTCCTACTCCTCCTTTTTTCTTTTTTTTTTTTTTTTTGTTTTTGAGACAGATTTTCTCTGTGTACTCTTGGTTGTAACTCACTGTAGACCAGGCTGACCTCAAACTCACAGAGATCCATCTGCCTCCCAAGTTCTGGGATTAAAGGCGTGCTCCACCACATTCTTGAGAAAGAAAGAAAGAGAGAGAGAGAGAAAGAAAAGAAGGAAGGAAGGAAGAAGAGGAAGAAAAGAATGAAGGGGAAAGGAAACAAAAATCATTGTGTCAGTATGTTTATTTATTTTGAAAAAGGGTCTCATGTATCCCAGGGTGACATAAAAATTTACTATGATCTTGAATAGATCCTTTTGCATCTACCCCCTGAATGGTGGGTGTATAGGTTTGTACCACTACAATGTAGTTTTTGAGGTGCTGGGAGTCAAAGCCAAGGTATGGTGTACACTATGCAAGTATACTTTAATAGGATTTCTATTCCCCCAGTAATAGGTTTCTCCACCGATGCACTAAGCCAGATCAAATTGAACTAAAAAAAGTATGTCAACAGGTTTGTTTGAGCAAAGCAGCTCCTGGGCAGATTCTCCAGTCCCAGAGATCAAGGCTAGAGAAGCACGCCCAAACTGAAGCAGGGAGATTACAGAGGTTGCAGGCCAGGGGTGATGACATGTCTGCCACAAGCTGAGTTTGTGCCCAAGTATGGTCAAAAGCTGAGTGCTTTAGGTGGAGACTTGGGAGGCTAGCAGGTTCAGGGGAGGAAGCTGTTGCAGCTGCCCAGAATTCAGAACTGGGCTTTTTGGTGCCTTCCCTTTGTTTGGAGAGACAGGAATGGGCTTCTCAGATCATGCAGGAGTAAGTTGAAGGTTCCAACGGAACACCCAGAGCTTTTGGGATATGTTGGCACCAGTTCTAATCTGGCTACTTCCTGTTTATAATGATATTTTATTTATGTTTTAGTAAATAAAGCTTGCCTAAAGATCATAAGGGCAAAACTAAGCCACTAGAGGTCAGGAAGTGGTGGCACACAGCTTTAATCCCAGGAGCTGGGAGACAGAGGCAGGTGAACTTCTGTGAGTTCAAGGCTACCCTGGGCTACACAAGATTAATGCAGAAACAAATCCAGGTGGTATGATCCATACCTCATACTTTTAATCCCAGTACTAGGGAGTCACACACCTTTAACCCCAGCACTAGAGGGAATATACAATGGGAAGACAGAGGCTGCATGCTTAGTCTGCTCAGTCGGCTTAGTCTGTGGTCGCCCAGCCTCGGTAGAGGTAAAACTTGTCTAGTGGCTTGGTTGCTTTGCTTTTCTGGTTTTCAGGCTGAACCCCAATTTCTGTCTCTGGTTTTTTATTATTCGTGCTACACCTGTTGGCATGGGATGGCGAGGAGGACAGCCAGTGGTCTTGTGCTCAGCAGGAGGTCTGCCATCCTGGAGACTTCTCTATGGAGTAGGCACAGGGCTGTAGTTATTACCACCAGCCCTTTGAATGAAAGTGGCCATGGGCAGAGTGAAGACTGCCAGAAAGAATGGAATGGAGATGTGTCCTGACTATAGTGGCAAAGTTCTTCAGATAATTTGTGGAATGACTCAATATCAATTTCCCGTAGGCCAGATTCATTGATATAGGGCAGCAATCTCTCCCTAGGAACGTGCAGGTGTCTGTGAAACGGCTGAACAGAGTTACACCTTGGTTTCAGAGCAAAAGGCTAGCCTAGTTGTCAAACACCATCAAATCTGAGAAGGATACATTTTTTAAAAAAGATTTATTTATTTATTTATTATGTATACAGTGTTCTGTCTGCATGCATGCCTGTAGGGCAGAAGAGGCGCCAGATCCCATTACAGATGCTTGTGAGGCTCACTGTGGTTGCTGGAAACTGAACTCAGAACCTCTGCAAGAACAGGCAGTGCTCTTAACCTCTGAGCCATCCCTCTAGCCAGAGAAGGATACATGTTACCTGAGTAAGCAGAAGCCCGGACCAAGCAGTTTCCAAATCTATTAAAAATGACAGGGGCTGGGCAATGGTGGTGCACACCTTTAATCCCAGCACTCCAAGGCAGGTGGTTCTTTGTGAGTTCAAGGCCAGCCTGGTCTATAGGGCTAGTTCCAGGACAAGCTCCAAAGCTACAGAGAAACCCTGTCTCAAAAAAACAAAACAAACAAACAAACAAAAAATGACAGAAACTGTCTGGCTACCTAGACAGCTACCCCAATTTCCCCATGGTCATTGGGGACAGAGGTCCCAGGGCAGCATCAGTCTATGGCTGCCAGGCCCAGAAGATCTGACAGACTTTCCTGTGCAGTAGGAACTTGGGAAGGACTGGCTTACCTTGTCTAGGCAAAGCAGGGGAATCGACTCCCCAGTGTCCTGTTTGTCCACAGTCTGGACAGTGTCTTGGCAGCTGTTTCTGCCCCATGGCCACATGGACATGGACATGGAGGGTCTTCTGCACCCAACATCTTCTTTGGAGGAGATAGGGGAGCTGTCGAGAGCTAGCGTGTCTCTCTACCATAAAAAGCTTTTGTCAAACATTTTAAATGCCATACTCTCAGATCTCTGAAGTGTTTGAGGACCATTATCTGTTAGGTTTATCTAAACTAGAGAAACTTGGTTTCTAGTTATTTGTTTTAGGCTTAACTTTGAAAACAGACAAAGCTGAACATATCAAAAAAATTTGATCCTTTCGGAAGTATATGGCTATTAACTTGTATGTCTTATAAGACTGAGATTTTAAGGCCTTATCCCAGCTAGGTTTAGCTTTAAAAAAATAGCAGTTTCTTTTTTTATGGTTTTATTTTAACTTTATGTGAGTGTGAAGGTGTCAGATCTCCTGGAACTGGATTTCCAGACAGTTGTGAGCTGCCATGTGGGTGCTGGGAATTGAACCTGGGTCCTCGGGAACAGCAGTCAGTACTCTTAACTGCTGAGCAATCTCTTCAGCCCAAAATAAATAGCAGTTTCGAAAGTGAAGGTCCTTTAATATCAAGATAAGTCTTTTTTGTTGTTGTTGTTTTGTTTTGTTTTTCGAGACAGGTTTCTCTGTAGCTTTGGAGCTTGTCCTGGAACTAGCTCTTGTGGACCAGGCTGGCCTTGAACTCACAGAGACCCACCTGCCTCTGCCTCCCGAGTGCTGGGATTAAAAGCGTGTGCCACCACCAGCTCAAGATAAGTCTTTTAACTCATAAACACTGTCTACAAAGAGACTGGGAAATTTCCTGATCCTTTTATAGTACACCGTTATAGAACACAATAGTTTTCTCTATGACTTAGTTTATCAAATTAGCTACAGCTTAACAATGTTAGTAAAAGCAAGGATGTTAGACTATATTCCTAAATCAATCTCTGTTAGCTGAATAGACCTTAGTTAAGGAGAGACCGTTTGCCAGACTGCATAGGTCAACATCTTACTGCATCATAAGCTAGGAACACAGTCTCTGGGTTTAGCTGTGGTCCTAAGTTTTAGTTTTTATTTATCTATTTATTAAGATCATATATTAGCAAAGGTATCATAATAAAAGATCTTAAAAATTTTTAAATGTCCTATAGCTTTAATAATTTAAGCTTTTAAAAAACTGTTTTTTGGGGGGGACCATGGGAGAGGGTAGAAGGGGAGGAGAGAGGCAGGAGAGGAGTGGAGAAAAATATATAGCTCAATAAAAACAATTGAGAAACTGTTTCTTAAAAATATCCAGTTATTTAAACTTTCTGTAAAGCTTTAAAATTTCTTGTTAAGAAGTTTAAGATCTCTCAACTGTGTGTTCTGCTAATATGCAACTAAAGTACCTTTTTATTACAAGAATGATAACAAGGCACAACCACAATTTGTAGAAGGCAAAACCAATTTTCAACAGTGTAAACAGTTCATTGTCTCTAAAACCTATACCAAGTGGATTACCCTTTCTCTTCATAAACCATGTTTCCAGGACAGACAGGAATTATACAAAAATCCATCCTAATCCAAAAACTCCTGGAAATCTATTGTTACCTCCTAGGTAGGCTCGCTCCTCCTAGGTGGTCAAAATGCTGGTAAAGTTACATGACATTCCTCTCTTCCATCCCTAGTCAAAACAGTGACTTCCCACCTGGCTGCACTTCATTAAGATGATGGTGAACTATGTGCTGTTTCCCAGAACAGCTCCAATTTGAAGTTACAAGTTTTAAGTTAAGTTTTCATGTCTTCAGACCTTCCCATATCTTAGAACACACTCTTTCCCTCTAATCATTTAGCAGAGACACGAATAGTTATTATGGGAACAGTCAGAGCAGAGTATGTTTCTTTAATGGAAAGCTGCACCTGCAACCTGTTTAGGCTTTACTGTGAAGCCTGTTAGCAAGGCAAACCTGTCTGCCTTTTCTTTTTTCTTTTTTTAAATTGTTTTTATTGAGCGATATATTTTTCTCTGCTCCCCTTCCTTTCCCCTTCCCTTCTACCCTCTCCCATGGTCCCCATGCTCCCAATTTACTTAGGAGATCTTGTCTTTTTTACTTCCCATGTAGATTAGATCCATGTATGTCTCTCTTAGGGTCTTCAAGGTTGTCTAGGTTCTCCAAGATTGTGAATTGTAGGCTGATTTTCTTTGTTTTATGTCTAAAAGCCATTTATGAGTGAGTACATATGATATTTCTCTTTCTGGGTCTGGGTTACCTCACTCAGTATGATGTTTTCTAGCTCCATCAATTTGCCTGCAAATTTAGAGATGTCATGATTTTTTCTGCTGTGTAGTGCTCCATTACATAAATGTACCACATTTTCCTTATCCATTCTTCAGTCAAGAGCTATTTAGGTTGTTTTCAGTTTCTGGCTATGACAAACAGTGCTGCTCTGAACATGTTGAGCACATGTCCTTGTGGTATGATTGAGCATCCTTTGGGTATATACCCAAAAGTGGTATTGCTGGGTCTTGATGTAGATTATTTCCTGGTTTTCTGAGAAATCGCCATACTGATATTCAAAGAGACTTTACCAGTTTGCACTCCCACCAGCTTTGAAGGAGTGTTCCCTTTACCCCACATCCTCTCCAGCATAAGTTCTCAGTGGTTTTGATCCTGGCCATTCTTACGGATGTAAATTGTAATCTCAGAGTTGTTTTGATTTGCATTTCTCTGATGGCTAAGGATGTTGGCCATTTCCCTAAGTGTCTTTCAGTCATTTTATTTCTCTGTTGAGAGTTCTTTGTCTAGGTCTGTACTCCATTTTTTTATTGGATTATTTGTTCTTTTGATGACCAATTTCTTGAGTTCTTTGTATATTTTGGAGATCAACCCTCTGTCTGATGTGGGGTTAGTGAAGATCTTTTCCTATTCAGTAGGCTGCTATTTTGTCTTGTTGACTGTGTCCTTTGCTTTACAGAAGTTTCTCAGTTTCCGGAGGTTCCACTTATTGTTTCACTGAGTGTCTGTGCTACTGGGGTTGTATTTAGAGAGTGATCTCTTGAGCCATTGCGTTCAAGTGTACTTCCCACTTTCTTTTCTATGAGGGTCAGTGTGCTTTGTTTTATGTTGAGGTCTTTGATGCATTTGGAATTGAGTTTTGTGCATAGTGATAGCTATGGATCTATTTGCATTCTTCTACATGTTGATATTCAATTATGCCGACACCATTTGTTGAATATACTTTCCTTTTTCCATTTGATATTTTTTGCTTCTTTTTCGAAAATCAGGTGTTCATAGGTGTGTGGATTGATATCTAGGTCTTCATTTCGGTTCCATTGGTCCTCTTGTCTGTTTTTATGCTAGTAGCAGGCTGTTTTCAGTACTATAGATATGTAGTAGAGTTTGAAGTCAGGGATTGTGATGTGTCTAGAAGCTTCGTTATTGCACAGGATTGTTTTTACTATCCTGGGTTTTCTGCTTTTCCATATGAAATTGAGTATTGTTCTTTCAAGGTCTGTGAAGAATTTTGCTGGGATTTTGGTGGGCATTGCATTTGATTTTGGAAAGATTGCCTTTTTTACTATGTTAATTCTACCTACCCAAGAGCATGGGAGATCTTTCCACTTTCTGGTGTCTTCAATTGCTTTCTTCAAAGATTTAAAGTTCCTGTCATACAGGTCTTGCACTTGTTTGCTTAGAATTACTCCAAGGTATTTTGTTATTTGTGGCTATTGTGAAGGGTGATGTTTCTCTGATTTCTTTCTCAGCCCATTTAACATCTATGTACAGGGGGGCTACGGATTTTTTGAGTTGTAATCCTGTTACATTAGTGAAGTGTTTATGAGTTTTCGAAGTTCCTTGGTAGAATTTTTGGGGCTGCTTATGTAAACTATCATATCATCAACATATAGTGAGAGTTTGACTTCTTCTTTTTTGATTTGTATCCCCTTGATCTCCTTTTGTTGTCTTATTGCTATAGCTAGGACCTCAAGAACTATATTGAATAGATATGGAGAGAGTAGACAACCTTGTCTTGTTCCTGATTTCAGTGGAATCACTGGGAGTTTCTCTCCATTTAATTTGAGGTTGAGTGTTGGCTTGCTGTATATTGCCTTTATTATGTTTAGGTATGTTCCTTGTATCTCTGCTCTCTCCAAGACCTTTATCATGAAGGGATGTTGCATTTTGTTGGAGGCTTTTTCAGCATCTAATGAGATAATCATGTGGTTTTTTTCTTTCAGTTTGTTTTCATGGTGGATTACATTGACACATTTTTGTATGTTGAACCATCCCTGCCTGCATCTATGGGATGAAGCCTACTTGGTCATGGTGGATGATTTTTCTGATGTGTTCTTGGATTTGGTTTACCAGTACTTGATTATTTTTGAATTAATGTTCACGAGGAAGATTGGTCTGTAATTATCTTTCTTAGTTGTGTCTTTGTGTGGTTTGGGTACTCTCAAGAGTAAGGATTACCACTGTGTGCTAGTGCCACTGACATTATATGTGGGTGCTGGGACACAAATGTAGGTCCCCACTGTTGTCTGACAAGTACTCTGCCAACCAAGGAATCCCCCCAACACAATCCCTAGTTCCGGTTTCTTAGTCCCCATGTTCAACATGAGTGTCACTCTGTGTGGCTCTCACGAGCCAGATGTTCCTCAGAATGTGAAAGCCAATATCCCATTCCCCAGGACAAAGGTTATGTGGTGTCTGTTCATCTGTGTTGATGTGACTTTTGCCTGTGCCCTGACAAAAGATGGTGACCCAAGATGAAGAACACTAAGAAGTTTTCTGCCTGTTGGTCAGAACTGTCATCAGGTCCTAGAGGTTTGGCTGTGTAGAGTCAGCCCATCTCCTAGCCTTCTCATTTCTACCAGGGACTGTCTCTTCTGAGGCTTTCAGGGGCTCTGTCCCTAGTCTCTCTGAGCTTTGGGAAGTGACTATGGTATCCACTGACACTTCTCATCCTGTGATACCAGTTCTTTAGTTTCTGACACCTTTCTCGGTGTGAATATCTGCTAAGAGGGACCCAAGCTATACAACATGAGTTCAGAGAATCCACACTAATTCTGAGTCCAGAGATCCTTTTTCTTCCACTTCCTGACGCCAGGTCTTTCCATGGAATAACCCTTCTGTACACTGTGAATATGTATTCTTTTCATTGGTTGGTAATAAAGCTGATTTGGCCTACAGCAAGGCAGAATAAGGGTACAGGTTTGGAAAAGCCAAACGGAGGTACAGGGAGAAAAAAGGGCAGAGTCCAAAGACAGGAGCCAGCTGCCTGAGAAACAAGACAACAGGGAACTGGTAAAGCCACAGCCACATGGCAATACATAGATTAATAGAAACAGATTAATTTAAATGTAAGAGAGAGCCAGGTGGTTGTGGTGCACGCCTTTAATCCCAGCACTCGGGAGGCAGAGGCAGGCGGATCTCTGTGAGTTCGAGACCAGCCTGGTCTACAAGAGCTAGTTCCAGGACAGGCTCCAAAACCACAGAGAAACCCTGTCTCAAAAAAACAAAAAAAAAGTAAGAGATATTTAGTAATAAGCCTGAACTATAGGCCAAAATTCTGTACTCAATATAACAATATAATGAGGATTTATTTCAAAGCCGCTGCTGGATGGTTCAGTCCAGAGAGACCTCTGTTTACAAACCCTCCATAAAATTTGTAAAATGGTTTCAGGATCACCTTAGTCACAGAGGTTGCTCCAGCACGCTTCAGTATCTGGTACAGATTTGTAGCACTGGACAGATGAAGAGGGAGGCCAATATCTGTAATGTCTACACTTGGCAGTAGAGCAGAACAAGCAGATGTTTGAGGTCACCATTAGAGATACATAGGGCCTTCACTGAACTGCAGAATGAGCCGCTAGCCCTGTCTCAAAGAATCAAAAATCAAAATACTTTGAGACACACCAATCAGTCCACAAAAGTTTAATTGATCTATTATTCTCTCTCCTCTCTCTCCTCTCCCCCCCCCCCATGTGTGTGTATCTGTGTTTCTTCTTACACATATACGCATGCACTTGTGTCTGTGTGTACACATACATTCATTTGGGGTATGTGCATGTGGAAGCCACAGGGGAACCTCAGTGTTTGTTCCTCAGACACAGTCACTGGTTTTTTTGTTTTGTTTTGTTTTTTTGATACAGGGTCACTTGACAGTGAGACCCAGTAATCAGCAGATGGCTGCCTTGCCGGGGGTGGGATTCCAAGCACATGTCATCATTCCTGTTTGCACGGAGGGACATGGAAGTCAGGCCTCATGCTTGCCTACCAAGCTGTGTACAGACTCAAGCTTCCTTTGCTTTTTCGGGGGGCAGGGGGGAGTTCTGATTCTTCAAGAAAAGATTTCTCTATGTAACAGCTTTGATGTCCTGGAACTCCCTTTGTGAACATGGCTGATCTTGAACTCACAGAGATCCTCCTGCCTCTGCCTCCTGAGTGTGCTTCCTTAGCTCTGGTTTTCATGTTTTCCCCAGTTGTTCTGATGTCATTTGTGTCTCTGAATTTCCTATGCTGATGGCTGGACAGCTGAGCAGGGGCATCTGAATTGAGGCACGTTCTCTGCCTCTTTTAGTTTAATTGACCTATAAATGTTTTCCTCTGTAGTTGGCAGCTCTACATCCCTTGATGTCTTCTTTTTGTTTGCCCATCACAGAAAGTGTTTGTTTTGTTCCCACAAATGAGAGCCCTGTGACCATGTGACCCTGAGCCCGGAAGGCCTTCCTAGCTTTTTCCTGGACTGCTCATGTCAATGCAATCAGAACATCAGTTTGCTGAGTGGTGGTGGCGCCACATGCCTTTAATGCAGTACTCGTGAGGCAGAGGCAGGCCAGCCTGCTCTACAGAGCAAGTTTCTAAAGGCACAGAGAAATATTGTCTCTCCCAAAACAACAACAACCACCACCACTACAACAACCACAATAAAAACAAAACAAAAAAACCGGCATCGGGTGTCCCTGTGGCCATGCTGTAGACTTGACATGTCTGTGGGTGTCAGAAACAGCCACCAATAAGACATAGGTATCTTGACACACGAGTTGCTACAAGTATGGTTGCTCTGTCAGGTAGCCTGGATTAACACTTTCCAGGAGATCTCCATAATGGCAAAGAAAGAATCAGAACAATATTAGCATATCCTAATCTTTTTAGGATGGCGACATCCTGTCTGGAAGTCATGTGACCACCTTCCGTGTGGCCAGGTATGAGCTGGCCTGTAAGTTTGGCTGCCATACAATGTAGGGCTTGTATAATATTGCCCCACGGGTCAGGATAAAAATCAAGTCAACATTTAATAAGGTAAAAAACAGGAATTTCTTTATTGAATAATGAAATAATAAACAGAAATTTCTCTTTCAGGCCTGGCATATCTTTTTTTTTTTTTTTTTTTAGTTTTCATCATGCTGTTTAATCTAGCACGTTGCCTAGAAAGGCTTGTTAACAAGAGTACAAATACGTCTCCAGCATGTCTCTCAAGAGTACAAATACGTCTCCAGCATGTCTCTCAAGAGTACAAATACGTCTCCAGCATGTCTCTCAAGAGTACAAATACGTCTCCAGCATGTCTCTCAAGAGTACAAATACGTCTCCAGCATGTCTCTCAAGAGTACAAATACGTCTCCAGCATGTCTCTCAAGAATACAAATACGTCTCCAGCGTGTCTCTCAAGAGTACAAATACGTCTCCAGCGTGTCTCTCAAGAGTACAAATACGTCTCCAGCATGTCTCTCAAGAGTACAAATACGTCTCCAGCATGTCTCTCAAGAGTACAAATACGTCTCCAGCGTGTCTCTCAAGAGTACAAATACATGCTGTTTAATCTAGCACGTTGCCTAGAAAGGCTTGTTAACAAGAGTACAAATACGTCTCCAGCGTGTCTCTCTAGAGTACAAATACGTCTCCAGCGTGTCTCTCAAGAGTACAAATACGTCTCCAGCGTGTCTCTCAAGAGTACAAATACGTCTCCAGCATGTCTCTCAAGAGTACAAATACGTCTCCAGCATGTCTCTCAAGAGTACAAATACGTCTCCAGCATGTCTCTCAAGAGTACAAATACGTCTCCAGCGTGTCTCTCAAGAGTACAAATACATGCTGTTTAATCTAGCACATTGCCTAGAAAGGCTTGTTAACAAGAGTACAAATACGTCTCCAGCGTGTCTCTCTAGAGTACAAATACGTCTCCAGCATGTCTCTCAAGAGTACAAATACGTCTCCAGCGTGTCTCTCAAGAGTACAAATACGTCTCCAGCATGTCTCTCAAGAGTACAAATACGTCTCCAGCATGTCTCTCAAGAGTACAAATACGTCTCCAGCGTGTCTCTCAAGAGTACAAATACATGCTGTTTAATCTAGCACGTTGCCTAGAAAGGCTTGTTAACAAGAGTACAAATACGTCTCCAGCATGTCTCTCAAGAGTACAAATACGTCTCCAGCATGTCTCTCAAGAGTACAAATACGTCTCCAGCATGTCTCTCAAGAGTACAAATACGTCTCCAGCGTGTCTCTCAAGAGTACAAATACGTCTCCAGCGTGTCTCTCAAGAGTACAAATACGTCTCCAGCGTGTCTCTCAAGAGTACAAATACGTCTCCAGCGTGTCTCTCAAGAGTACAAATACGTCTCCAGCCTGTCTCTCAAGAGTACAAATACGTCTCCAGCGTGTCTCTCAAGAGTACAAATACGTCTCCAGCGTGTCTCGCAAGAGTACAAATACGTCTCCAGCATGTCTCTCAAGAGTACAAATACATGCTGTTTAATCTAGCACGTTGCCTAGAAAGGCTTGTTAACAAGAGTACAAATACGTCTCCAGCGTGTCTCTCAAGAGTACAAATACGTCTCCAGCATGTCTCTTAGAGACCCGTCCACCCACTGCTCTGTGTGGCCGCTAGCCTCTTGTCTCTCTCTTCAGCAACTGTGAGGCGGATTCCTTTTCCTCGGGGAAGAGAAATCCATGGTTTGTTGCCCTTGCCAATAACAAAAATGTTGGAAAGCCGGGTGGCAAAGCTGTTGCCATTGGCATCTTTCACATGGACCACATCAAAAGAGCCGGGATGTCTCTCTCTGTTGGTGATCACACCAATTCTTCCCAAGTTAGCACCCCCAGTCACCATACACAGGTTACCAGTGTCAAACTTGATGAAGTCGGTTATTTTACCCGTATCCAAATCAATCTGAATGGTGTCATTCACCTTGATGAGGGGATCAGGGTAGCGAATAGTGCGAGCATCATGGGTCACCAGATGTGGGATTCCTTTTGTGCCCACAAAGATCTTTCTCACTTTGCACAACTTGTACTTGGCCTCCTCAGGTGTAATATGATGAAGGGCAAAGCGACCCTTGGTGTCATAGATCAGACGGAAGTTCTCTCCAGTCTTGTCAATGTTGATGACATCTATAAACCTATCAGGGTAGGTTATATCGGTCCTGACTTTGCCGTCAATCTTAATGAAGCGCTGCATGCAGATCTTCTTCACTTCATCGCCAGTCAGGGCATACTTAAGCCTGTTCCTCAGGAAAATGATCAGAGGCAGACATTCCCTCAGCTTGTGAGGGCCAGTGGGTGGACGAGGCGCAAACACGCCGGTTAGTTTATCCAGCATCCAATGCTTTGGAGCTGCTACACGCTTCAGATGTTTCTTGGGACCAGGAGCCATGGCTGCGCTGGGAATGGAAAGAGCCTGGCATATGTTCTTTAAGAGTAGAACATAGTCCTGATGTGCCAAAATCAAATGAAAAACAGCAGTGGGTTCCATATGACCATGACATCGTGGAAAAGGCTTTTCACTAGAATGCTGTGGACAAAATCACAGTTAACGCAGGTTGAGAAATAGATCCCGCACATAAGAACAATCATTTATGAAAGATGAAGCCTTCACCCATGTTTCTTTCTATTCCCTTTTCTTCATGTCTCCCAACTTGTGTGTGTGTGTCTGGGTTCATATGTGTCTTCTGGAGCACTTACCTTGCTTCCTGAGACACTCTCCTTAAACCTGTGACTTGTCAGTAACTCTAGACCACCTGTACAAGGATGAAAAGGGGACTTCTCTCTTCCACCTCCATAGAGGTAGGATGATATGCTCACACTGGCCTTCAAGGCTTTTATGTGGCAGCTGGTTCTGAGCTCACGCCCTCACGTTTGAAGACCGAGCACTTGGAGTGAGTTACTCCTGTCACTAGGAGAGCAATTTCATGGCTACATTCTCATCTTATGATATCTCTCAGAAGCCAAGTGTTGTCAACAGAACAAATGAATAATTGACCCTGTGTGGTGGTCAATCCCCTGTTGGAGCTCTGGATGGGAAGCAAGAAAAGCTTGTGGCTGAATGTGTTCATGAGTACCTGCAAGCTAAGGACAACAAAAGTTGTCCATTTCCTGCCATGGTGAGCAGCCTGGGGATCAGGAAGTTTGGCCAAAAAAAACAAACAAAACAGATCACATGGTTTCTTGACTTGTGTGAAGATGAGCAGTGTGGATTTGCTGTCTGAAAGGGGCAGAGAGGCGACCACACGCTTTCCTGAGGTAAGACCGAAGGGCACATGAGGCTGGTGCCTTCAAGTCTTTGAAAGGAAGTGGCCTGGCTTTACTGGATAGTGTCCCTAATGGATTCTGTAACCTTGTCTGTCAGGGACAGATTTCTTTCACCTTGGCCCTGGCTAGACAGCCTTTGCTTGGGGAGAGCTGACCAGACATGTGTATCTCATTCTAACCGTCCATGGTGCTCAGCCTGAATTCTCTGGCCACCTGCCCACCTGCCTCCCATTCAGCTTCTCCATGACAGGAGACAGATCATGATGTCAGAGTCACACAGAGTTTACTAATCCCCCTGCTTTCCAAAGTCTCATGAGAAAACCGAGAAAATCGCCCTTTGCTTGCTTAGATGGCTTTCCCAACACAAGGAGCTGATTGGCAGGGCACTCCCTAAACTCCATGGTGCCCTGCGCTGGTCCAGGACTTATGTTCACGTTGACTACTGTGTCTGATAGTCAGGGGCAGGAAGACAGTAACACAGAATGCCCCACCTCTTTCAGCAAGTTGGCAGAGAGGCTGTGGCATGGGTTAGTTGACGGGCTGCCACTGTGGTCAGGCTTCCATTGTCACATAAGGCAGACCACTGATGGTTTTGTATGTTGTGTCTTCCAATGAGGATTGAGGGGTGTGCCTGTTATTTGTTCTTTTTCTGAGGCTATCTAGCCCATTCTGACCGTGTGAGGTGGTCACAAACATCCAATTGGGTGCAGAGAGGCAAAAAGGGCTCCTCTAGGTGAGGAGTTCCACAAAAGAAACTTTGTTGTGGATACAACTGAGTGTAAGGGTCTCTTCTGTCTTCCAGACATCTTAATGGAAGTGCAGGTTTGCAAGTTTCAAGAGAGACAGTGGTGTCATCTGCTCTCTGAGAGTGCAAGGAGAACGGAAGGGTGGGGACAGCTGCAGTCAGAGCTCAGGGCGATGTTACTCAAGAGTTTCCTCTCCCCATCCTAGTTAGTATGTGGCTTAGTATGAATGAGAATGGCCCCCATGGATGAACATGTTTGGATATGAAACAGGAGGTGTGGCCTGGAAGGAGGAAGTGTCAGTAGGGGGTCACAGAGCTTTAAGGATTCTAGAGCCAATCCCATTCCAAATAACTCTCTTTCTCCCTCCCTTTCTTTCTATATATATATATATATACATATATATGTATATATATATATGTCTGTTTATGTGTATATACATATACATATCCCTCTCTCTAATCTCTCTCTCCCTCTACTCCATATATATTATCTCTAATCTCTCTCTCTCTCTCTCTCTCTCTCTCTCTCCCTGTTGCTTGAGAATCAGTGTCAGCTATCACCGCCAGCTCCAATGCCATGACTGTCTACCTATTGCTAGATTCCCATCAGGATGTTTATGTGCTGTCCCCCTCTGCAACTGTGGACCCCTAAGTAACACGCTTTCTCACTTAAGTGGCCTTGGCCACAGTGTTTTGTCAGCAGAATGGGCAAATTCAGTAAGTGAATGCTAGAATAGGTATCTGTCTGCACCAAGTTCCTATCTCAAAGGCCCTAGGGTATCTGGCAAAAGATTCATGACACAGGGAGACACGTGTCAAGCCCTCCTCAGGATGACCTGCTGACCCATTGCGCCATCAATACCAGTAGAGTTCGGCACTGTAGGCTGCCACAGAGACTTGTGTGTGCAAGCTGTGCTCAGCGGTGGCCGAGGGAGTAGACTGCTATTTGCTAAGCTGACACAACACCCATATTCAGAAAGACCAATGCCAGCATTCTCAGCAGTCATAAGAAAGCCCAATTCATTGGTGGATTCCATCAAGACCAGGCTTCAGAAACTCATCTTTCATACAGAGACACTCAGAGGACTCAAACTAATTCATCACTTCAGTGCTTCTCAACCTGTGGGTCTCAACCTCTTTGGGGATCGAATGAGCCTTTCACAGGCTCACCTAAGATCAGAAACAGGAGCAAAGGTAACTGTTTCTTTTTTTGGGGGGGTTCCACAACATGAGGAACCATATTAAAAGGTTGCAGCATTAGGAATATTGAGAACCACTGATCCAAATAATCCCCTCAGACAAGAACCCTGGATTCCCTGACAGCTGGGAAGCTCTCGCTGACACAGAGAGCTGTTCACAACCTGCATGGTGACCATGAGGATTCTGCAGACACCTCACTCAGCAAGAATGTACACAATAACACTGGCTGACACCTTGTAGCTCCATGACAGTGACTGTTCCCCCAATCTAGACCCCGGATGTCACCACTGGACACAAAGCCGTCCAAGGATGCCAGCACCTTGTCCAGCGGTGATGTTCCACAGCCCCCTCAAGTCCTAGTTACCTTTTCACAGTAGCCAGAAAAGTCCTGTAATTTTAGTCAAAGTGAAAGAATCATTCACTGGGATAAAAATACTACCACAGTTTCTGAACTGCTGGAACATGGGAAGGGCAGCGTGGACCCTGGTGGCAGGAGGCTGTGAAGAAAAGGACGCAGATTCTTCCAGATCAGCCTGAGGTTGGTTAGAGCAGAAAGAGGAGGAGGATCCTGGGGAGGGGTTGGTTTGAACCCCCTAGGGAGGCATGGTCTTCTGTTCCCAGGAACCCATGCCCTGAACCCTATATATCTCTTCTCCAGGGAGTTTCTCCCGATCAGCCCGCCCAAGGCCCCTGTCCCTGCCCTACATGCTCATCTCTTTCTTCTCAGCTGCCTGGCTGGAACTGGAATTTCCTATGGGCAGACTCCTCTCCTTCCCTAGTGTCTTACTGATTTTCTTCTCTCTTGCCTTGTTCCACACACCCCTCTCCTCCCCTCTGCCCTGTACGTGGACTTCTTTACAGCTGGTCATCGATAAGGATCTTCAAAAATTAGGGGACGACTTGGTGAAGACCCCATGTTGTGTGGAACATGAAGTTGCATAACGTGGATTGCAGAAGTCGGAAGGCTTCTTTAAAATGGGGTGGCCGTGTGTCCGACTTTTCTGTCCAGCCATAGTGCTGGGACAAGTATCAGCTTACCTTGCGGGAGCTAATAGCTCCCACTGCAGGGAGAGGAGGGGTACAGAGCTTGTCCTCATGTGTCACAGCGTGTCACAGGGCGTGATGACTTCAGGTACATAGCTCTAAAATGTTCTGGCCTGGCCCCCTCTTGTGGCTGGTAGGCCACACCAGGCCGAACGAGACCCATGGTTTAATAACCATGGCCCCAGGCCTGTTCTTCAGACCTTGAAAGGAGACACAAGCAAAGGACTCTGTTAGTGACTCTGACATGGGCAGGACTCACCACTGGGCTAGCCTGTTGTCCCACAGCGCTCTACGTGATTCCTCTTGCCTAACCTGATCTCCCTTCCCCAAGCCCAAACCCCTCTCCTTTCCTCCAATGCCCCTGGTTGCATCCTCTGCTTGTCTGCTTCAGGCTCAACTTTCCCAGAATCCATATAAACGGGCAGAATGGGAAAGCCCCTTCTAGGGTTACAGACATTAGGGTTCGTGTCCTCTAAATGGTGCCGCGTATCCATGGCAAAATCAAATATGAAATACATAAAAAGTCACTGGGCTTGTCTACCTGGTCTCACTGGGACTCCATTTCCCACCTCTCCCTGTCCCTCACCTGGGGGTTGGGGCTTCTTCCATTGGGGGGAGGAGGCAACAGAAGAAACAAGAGCAGAGACGATGTATTTGCCTCCGCAGCCCTTTAAGGCGCCATCTCTTCTTCCTCCTGTCAGGGTTCTGGTTATTCGCAGTATGCAAGTTGTCTTCATTTGGGCAGGGCAGAACGCCCTCGGATTCTTCGCATTCTTCCCTCCAGCTCGGGAGAACGTTCAGGGACTCCTCACTCTCCCAGGGGGGGCCAGGGATAATGATGACTTCAGGGTACAGACAAGGAGGCACAGGACCACCAAAGATTACATCACATTCTGTGTCCTGGCTTGGGCCATCACCGATGGTGCCCTCACTCTCGCTGCTGGGGCCAGTGCCCGTGCAGACATCAGCGACTATATTCTGGCTCTCGGGAGCACAAGAGGGTTCATCAATTTCTATGTCGTGGCCTGGGCCATGGCCTATGGTGGACTCACTCTCCCTGTTGGGGCCAGTGTCCGTGCTGACATGAGCGACTGTATTCTGGCTCTCGGGAGCATAATAGGTTTTATCAATTTCTATGTCGTGGCCTGGGCCATGGCCTAGGGTGGACTCACTCTCCCTGATGGCGCCAGTGCCCGTGCTGACATCAGCGATTTTATTCTGGCTCTCGGGAGCACAATAGGTTTTATCAATTTCTATGCCGTGGCCTGGGCCATGGCCTATGATAGACTCAGTATCGCTGCTGGGGCCAGTACCCGTGCTGACATCAGCGATTGTATTCTGGCTCTCAGGAGCACAATAGGTTTTATCAATTTCTATGTCGTGGCCTGGGCCATGGCCTATGGTGGACTCACTCTCCCTGCTGGGGCCAGTGCCCGTGCTGACATGAGCGACTGTATTCTGGCTCTCGGGAGCACAAGAGGGTTCATCAGTTTCTATGTCATGGCTTGGGCCATGGCCTATGGTGGACTCACTCTCCCTGCTGGCGCCAGTGTCCGTGCTGACATCAGCGATTGTATTCTGGCTCTCGGGAGCATGATAGGTTTTATCAATTTCTATGTCGTGGCCTGGGCCATGGCATATGGTAGACTCAGTATCCCTGTTGTGGCCAGTGTCCGTGCAGATATCAGCGACTTTATTCTGGCTCTCGGGAGCACAATAGGTTTTATCAATTTCTATGTCGTGGCCTGGGCCATGGCCTATGGTATACTCAGTATCCCTGCTGGGGCCAGTGCCCGTGCTGACATGAGCGATTGTATTCTGGCTCTCGGGAGCATGATAGGTTTTATCAATTTCTATGTCGTGGCCTGGGCCATGGCCTATGGTGGACTCACTCTCCCTGCTGGGGCCAGTGCCCGTGCTGACATGAGGGACTGTGTTCTGGCTCTCGGGAGCACAATAGGTTTTATCAATTTTTATGTCGTGGCCTGGGCCATGGCCTATGGTGGACTCACTCTCCCTGCTGGGGCCAGTGCCCGTGCTGACATCAGCGATTGTATTCTGGCTCTCGGGAGCACAATAGTTTTTATCAATTTCTATGTCATGGCCTGGGCCATGGCCTATGGTGGACTCACTCTCCCTGCTGGGGCCAGTGCCCGTGCTGACATGAGTGACTGTATTCTGGCTCTCGGGAGCACAATAGGTTTTATCAATTTCTATGTCGTGGCCTGTGCCATGGCCTATGGTGGACTCACTCTCCCTGCTGGGGCCAGTGCCCGTGCTGACATGAGTGACTGTATTCTGGCTCTCGGGAGCACAATAGGTTTTATCAATATTTATGTCGTGGCCTGGGCCATGGCCTATGGTGGACTCACTCTCCCTGCTGGGGACAGTGCCCGTGCTGACATCAGCGATTTTATTCTGGCTCTCGGGAGCACAATAGGTTTTATCAATTTCTATGTCGTGGCCTGGGCCATGGCCTATGGTATACTCAGTATCCCTGCTGGGGCCAGTGTCCGTGCAGACATCAGCGACTTTATTCTGGCTCTCGGGAGCACAATAGGTTTTATCAATTTCTATGTCGTGGCCTGGGCCATGGCCTATGGTGGACTCACTCTCCCTGCTGGGGCCAGTGCCCGTGCTGACATGAGCGACTGTATTCTGGCTCTCGGGAGCACAAGAGGGTTCATCAGTTTCTATGTCGTGGCCTGGGCCATGGCCTATGGTGGACTCACTCTCCCTGCTGGGGCCAGTGTCCGTGCTGACATCAGCGATTGTATTCTGGCTCTCGGGAGCACAATAGGTTTTATCAATTTTTATGTCGTGGCCTGGGCCATGGCCTATGGTGGACTCACTCTCCCTGCTGGGGCCAGTGCCCGTGCTGACATCAGCGATTGTATTCTGGCTCTCGGGAGCACAATAGGTTTTATCAATTTCTATGTCATGGCCTGGGCCATGGCCTATGGTGGACTCACTCTCCCTGCTGGGGCCAGTGCCCGTGCTGACATGAGCGACTGTATTCTGGATCTCGGGAGCACAAGAGGGTTCATCAATTTCTATGTCGTGGCCTGGGCCATGGCCTATGGTGGACTCACTCTCCCTGCTGTGGCCAGTGCCCGTGCTGACATGAGCGACTGTATTCTGGCTCTCGGGAGCACAATAGGTTTTATCAATTTCTATGTCGTGGCCTGGGCCATGGCCTATGGTGGACTCACTCTCCCTGCTGGCGCCAGTGCCCGTGCTGACATCAGCGATTGTATTCTGGCTCTCGGGAGCACAATAGGTTTTATCAATTTCTATGTCGTGGCCTGGGCCATGGCCTATGGTGGACTCACTCTCCCTGCTGGGGCCAGTGCCCGTGCTGACATCAGCGATTTTATTCTGGCTCTCGGGAGCACAATAGGTTTTATCAATTTCTATGTCATGGCATGGGCCATGGCCTATGGTGGACTCACTCTCCCTGCTGGGGCCAGTGCCCGTGCTGACATGAGCGACTGTATTCTGGCTCTCGGGGGCACAATAGGTTTTATCAATTTCTATGTCGTGGCCTGGGCCATGGCCTATGGTGGACTCACTCTCCCTGCTGGCGCCAGTGCCCGTGCTGACATGAGCGACTGTATTCTGGCTCTCGGGAGCACAATAGGTTTTATCAATTTCTATGTCGTGGCCTGGGCCATGGCCTATGGTGGACTCACTCTCCCTGCTGGGGCCAGTGCCCGTGCTGACATGAGCGACTGTATTCTGGATCTCGGGAGCACAAGAGGGTTCATCAATTTCTATGTCGTGGCCTGGGCCATGGCCTATGGTGGACTCACTCTCCCTGCTGGGGCCAGTGCCCGTGCTGACATGAGCGACTGTATTCTGGCTCTCGGGAGCACAATAGGTTTTATCAATTTCTATGTCGTGGCCTGGGCCATGGCCTATGGTGGACTCACTCTCCCTGCTGGCGCCAGTGCCCGTGCTGACATCAGCGATTGTATTCTGGCTCTCGGGAGCACAATAGGTTTTATCAATTTCTATGTCGTGGCCTGGGCCATGGCCTATGGTGGACTCACTCTCCCTGCTGGGGCCAGTGCCCGTGCTGACATCAGCGATTTTATTCTGGCTCTCGGGAGCACAATAGGTTTTATCAATTTCTATGTCGTGGCCTGGGCCATGGCATATGGTAGACTCAGTATCCCTGTTGTGGCCAGTGTCCGTGCAGACATCAGCGACTATATTCTGGCTCTCGGGAGCACAATAGGTTTTATCAATTTCTATGTCGTGGCCTGGGCCATGGCCTATGGTGGACTCACTCTCCCTGCTGGGGCCAGTTCCCGTGCTGACATCAGCGATTGTATTCTGGCTCTCGGAAGCACAATAGGTTTTATCAATTTCTATGTCATGGCCTGGGCCATGGCCTATGGTGGACTCACTCTCCCTGCTGGCGCCAGTGCCCGTGCTGACATCAGCGATTTTATTCTGGCTCTCGGGAGCACAATAGGTTTTATCAATTTCTATGTCGTGGCCTGGGCCATGGCCTATGGTGGACTCACTCTCCCTGCTGGGGCCAGTGCCCGTGCTGACATCAGCGATTTTATTCTGGCTCTCGGGAGCACAATAGGTTTTATCAATTTCTATGTCGTGGCCTGGGCCATGGCCTATGGTATACTCAGTATCCCTTTTGGGGCCAGTGTCCGTGCAGACATCAGCGACTTTATTCTGGCTCTCGGGAGCACAATAGGTTTTATCAATTTCTATGTCGTGGCCTGGGCCATGGCCTATGGTGGACTCACTCTCCCTGCTGGGGCCAGTGCCCGTGCTGACATGAGCGACTGTATTCTGGCTCTCGGGAGCACAAGAGGGTTCATCAGTTTCTATGTCATGGCCTGGGCCATGGCCTATGGTGGACTCACTCTCCCTGCTGGGGCCAGTGTCCGTGCTGACATCAGCGATTGTATTCCTGCTCTCGGGAGCATGATAGGTTTTATCAATTTCTATGTCGTTGCCTGGGCCATGGCATATGGTAGACTCAGTATCCCTGTTGTGGCCAGTATCCGTGCAGATATCAGCGACTTTATTCTGGCTCTCGGGAGCACAATAGGTTTTATCAATTTCTATGTCGTGGCCTGGGCCATGGCCTATGGTGGACTCACTCTCCCTGCTGGGGCCAGTGCCCGTGCTGACATGAGGGACTGTGTTCTGGCTCTCGGGAGCACAATAGGTTTTATCAATTTCTATGTCGTGGCCTGGGCCATGGCCTATGGTGGACTCACTCTCCCTGCTGGGGCCAGTGCCCGTGCTGACATCAGCGATTGTATTCTGGCTCTCGGGAGCACAATAGGTTTTATCAATTTCTATGTCATGGCCTGGGCCATGGCCTATGGTGGACTCACTCTCCCTGCTGGGGCCAGTGCCCGTGCTGACATGAGCGACTGTATTCTGGCTCTCGGGAGCACAATAGGTTTTATCAATTTCTATGTCGTGGCCTGGGCCATGGCCTATGGTGGACTCACTCTCCCTGCTGGCGCCAGTGCCCGTGCTGACATCAGCGATTTTATTCTGGCTCTCGGGAGCACAATAGGTTTTATCAATTTCTATGTCGTGGCCTGGGCCATGGCATATGGTAGACTCAGTATCCCTGTTGTGGCCAGTGTCCGTGCAGACATCAGCGACTATATTCTGGCTCTCGGGAGCACAATAGGTTTTATCAATTTCTATGTCGTGGCCTGGGCCATGGCCTATGGTGGACTCACTCTCCCTGCTGGGGCCAGTGCCCGTGCTGACATCAGCGATTGTATTCTGGCTCTCGGAACCACAATAGGTTTTATCAATTTCTATGTCATGGCCTGGGCCATGGCCTATGGTGGACTCACTCTCCCTTTTGGGGCCAGTGCCCTTGCTGACATCAGCGATTTTATTCTGGCTCTCAGGAGCACAATAGGTTTTATCAATTTCTATGTCGGGGCCTGGGCCATGGCCTATGGTGGACTCACTCTCCCTGCTGGGGCCAGTGCCCGTGCTGACATGAGCGACTGTATTCTGGCTCTCGGGAGCACAATAGGTTTTATCAATTTCTATGTCGTGGCCTGGGCCATGGCCTATGGTAGACTCAGTATCGCTGCTGGGGCCAGTGCCCGTGCTGAACTCAGCAACTTTATTCTGGCTCTCGGGAGCACAATAGGTTTTATCAATTTCTATGTCGTGGCCTGGGCCATGGCCTATGGTGGACTCAGTCTCCCTGCTGGGTCCAGTGCCCGTGCTGATCTCAGCGACTGTAGTCTGGCTGAGGGGAGCACCAATGGTGTATTCAAAGCCTGTGCTTTGGATTGTGTTCAGGGCACACAGTAGATAGAGGCCTGAGTGGATGGTGATGTTGCCCTTCTCCTCGATCTCAGTCTCTCCGCTCTCATCCTCCATATCTAAATCCTCTATGCAGGAGAAATAGTCCTCAGAATCACTGTCAAGGACAGTTTCATAGGATGAAGTACTCTCCATCTCCTCAGAATGAATCTGTGGGGCCGAAAAACCTGGCCAGCTCTCATGCCACAGGTTTTCCGTTTTCTCCTCCATGGCCCCCACCCTGACAGGTGGGGGATGGGACCACCACACGAATCTAGAACGTAAAAGACAAAACCAGGTCTAGAAAAGAAGTTTGTGGCTCTCAATGTCTACATCATGAAAACCATCAAAAAAAATTAGCTATCTCTAACCTCCTTATGATACATATTGGGGTCAGAGGTTAAAAAGAAAATAAATACCAACCCAAACCCCAAAGCAGTTATGAGAAAGCATAAGAAATATTAGAGATGAAATAAGTGGTTCCTTAGTGTTTGAATCAAAGACCAAAGAAACCAAGATCTGGTGATTTGAAAGGATGAAGTCTGACAAACCCTTGACCTGCGTCACCCAGAGAGAAGATTCAAATTCTTGAAATGTGAGACAAGACATGAAGTATGAAAGGACAAGTAGGACCTAGGGAGCCCTGCGTGTGTGTGGTGTGAACTGACTCTACAGAGTTGGTAACCCTGTAAGCAAGAGATTTCTTGAGTCATAAAAGAGACACTCACATTGATAAGATGTTATTAAACCTACATAGCACTTGCTGCCTTCTAGATACTCCACCCTGGGCATGAGGATCAATTCTGGATGTTACAAAACATACAGTGTGATCAATTTAGGGATGATATGGAAAGAGAAACACAACTTCTGCTAGCAAGGACATCCCAGGACCAACAGAGTGCATGATGGGTCTTTCTGTATAGCGGAGACCAGTGTTCCTCAGGAAGCTTCAAAAAGATACTAGGAACGATCATTGCAAACACAGTCTTGAAAACCAGTATAACCCTGAGGCTTAACCCATCACAACAACAACAACCACAAGACACACACACACACAGGCTTGAGTATACTCCTATGTTCTTGAGGAATATCCACTTGTACATCTGTTATCAGATTCCTTGCTTCTTCACACAAGTTCAAACAATACATGACAGCTAGGATGTTTCCTGTTCACAGAGAGTTCAACAGGGAATCCTAGGACAATTCTATGGGGAAACTAACAAGCATGTAAGGAGATCAAGTGAAGAGGTCCACACTTGGCCACAAAAACATCAACTTTTGTCTTTCTCTGAAGAAGAAATAGACATGAGCTTCGTACTGCAATGTCCTCCCCCCTCCCAGTTCCAGAGAAATGGTGACTAGAGCTATGGATCAGTAGCTCAGGCTTTAATTGAAATGGGGGACTTTGGGGCACACACAAGGGGCAGCTGTAATGTCACAGAGCAGATGAAAATGATCCCAGGTCACTGTTTACATCTATAGAAGTGTTACAAAGGATTTTTTATTTCATACAGATATGGTTTAAAATAAGAAAAATGAAACCAAAGTAAAACATGGCAAAAAAATTTAAATGGAACAATTAAATAAAATGAACACATAAGCAGAAATCTGTGCCTCAACAAAAAGCATTGAGTGTATGTATCAAAAAGAACAACTGAACACAAAATCCAGCCAACAAAGAGGAAATCTCCCGATGTCAAGGTCCAAGAGATTAGGAGATTCCAGTTTATCAGGTCAAGTGTAGAAGTCCGGTGCTCTCTATCCAACAAGAGTTTCTCTGCAGCATCAAGACAAACTGCAGTCAGTTGTGGGTCCTTATAGGAAGAGATTTCAATAACTTCTCACAAAGGCTTTTTGTGATGTCATAGTAAGGAATGGACCAGTAACAGCAAAGAGCCCAAAAGATGATTCTCTACCCTGCTCCAGGGACTGCATAACTTTTGTCAAGGCTGTGAGCAAATCCCCAACAAGATATAGCTTAAACAGCAAAGGGTAACCCTCCTCTCAGGCTCTCAGGGGACAGGGAGGGATGGCAGATGAGGAGCTGGGGACTTGGGAAGATAAGTCTGAAGCAGTTGGGTGCATGCCTTTGGCAGGTCCATGGTGCATCCAGTCACTCAATTTCTCCTGAGCCCCTGAGCTTTTATGATTTCCCCAAAATGCACCTCCTGCTAGACAAGGCATTCAGACATATGAGAAGGTGTGAGACCATTCCTATTGAACATTAGCAGGACACTTTGACTTTAAGAACATAGTAAGCAGGTAACATGGTAACAAGGTAACAAGTGCCATAGTAACAAGGTGGACAGACTCAGCAACTCTGTGCTGACCTTTGTTAGGGACACGGGTATGGATTAGTTAGAGAATGAACCCATGGTCTGTCCCAACGCCCTTTGCACTAGGATGCTAAAGTTCTCTAAGTATTCTGACGACTACAGACATTGTCTCCACATTTCGCATATTCCATTCCTTTATCTAAAACTCATATAGATGGTCATCTAAAGGATGCTAGCCTTCCCCGACACTGGGATGCTGTAATGAAATGGACTGTACCTCATGGTACACATGACAGTTTTTGGTCTTTTTTGCAGGGCATTGGGGTGCAACATAGCAAGTGTGGAAGATAGTTACCAGGGTGGATGAACATTTAAGTGCTTCAAAGGATTTATGAGATAATAGAGGGCACAGGTAGATGTGATAAACATTCACATGGTGATGAAATAGATGGCTTTTACAGCTTGTCCATACTAATAAACTTTGAAAACCAGAAAAATTAAATTTAAAACTATCAAGGAACCATGTTTAAGAATAGAAATATGGGACTAGTCAGAAGAAACTGAATGAAAAGCACAAATTAAGTCAAGAACCACCTCAGAGACATAAATCAAAACCAACAACCTGGGAAGCAAATGTCAAAGCAAATGAACAGCGTCTGTTTTCGTACATCAGTAATATCAAGGTTTATGTTAATCAAAGTCTGAGCTCAACAACTCTGCAAACAACCAAGCTACAGCTTCTCTGCAGAGAAGCCCCAGCCAGGGCCTCATGTGGGCAGAGTCTGCAACTCCTCACAATGGCTCCAGTGAGGTCATAGGAGGAAATGAACCAATCACAGCTATTCACAACCAAGAAATAAAAACCCTTCACCTTCTGTCTCCTAAAACTGCATTGGTTTTCTTACTGTCATGACCAATTCCCTGAGAAACAGCAACATTTGTTCCATGGGTTGTGCTATGTCTCAGACTCTCAGAGGACAGGGAATCCATGTCTGGGGACTTGAGAAGATGGGTCTGAAGCAGCTGCTTACATGGCTTTGTCATGTCCTGTTGCCTCTAATGACTCAATTCCCCCTGCTGGGTTCCACCACCACGGGGCATTACAATGTCCTGAACAGCACCCCCAGTTAGAGACCGGAAATCCAGAGAATTAAGATGCTGTGAAACCTCTCTCTCACAACCTTGAGGACATTTGGACTTTAATAACAGCAGCAGTAAGAACAAGAATGGACTCAGCCAGCTTTGGGCTAGCCTGGGTTAGAGACAGGGCTATGGACTAGACAGTGAACACACAGGTTTCTTCAAAGTCCTTTTCACTCAGACCCTCAAACTCTGTGATGACTCCAACTACTGCAGCCCTCTTCCTCTCCACCCTCAGGACACTCAGCTCCTTTCCCTTAAACTCGTAGTTATGGGCACCAAAAGGATGATGGCCTGTCTGTGACACTGCGAGGCCACGAGGAAACTGTCGTCCCTCAAGACTTTCCAGAGCGTGTTCTGTTTAGTGAGTGGCATGGTGGCCAGGAGAAGAGTCTCTACGTGGTCAGGGGATTTATAACCACAGGGAAATGCCAGGGGAAGTAACAAGGGTATGCTCCAAGTGCACAACCAAATCAAATCCCTTATCTTTTACAGGTAACTTAACAAAAGTTAAGGTAAAGAAATAAACCAATGTATGAAATGTCAAAGATGAATGTGTAGAGAATAATAGAAAATGGTTGATGATAAAATTAACTGAAGCAAGGCACAAACTAACCTAATCTAAGCCCAATCAGTCAAAATTCAGACACAAACCCGACCCCACTGGGAAGCACACTCACGATATTCAGGTCAGTTGCGATCACAGATGTTAAGACGCACACTAAAAATCAAAATCTATAAAAATCACAGTCTACAGCAAGTTCTTCGCAGTTAACGAATGGTTTCACCGCAGCCTAAGAACAAGGTCTAGGCCCAGCTGGTGCCTAATATAGGCGGGCCTCTCTCATTCATCACAATGGTTCCTTGTGAGGTCATGGAGCCATGCACCAATCACAGTTGACCAGAAGCCAGCATAGCTTTAGAGTTCTTTGCTCATGGCTCCTCCCACATCGCTACCAAGACTCAGTGTAAGGGAGACAGAGGTTATTTGGCTCAGGCTTGCAGAGGATCAGACCAACACGGTGGTGGGCTCAGCTGGTGGCACTGGCAGCAGGGCCTCGGGCAAGGGCTTTCACTGCATAGACATCTCCTCACCCTCAAGCCTAGTGAAATATCCTTGCCATCTAGGCCACTCCTAAAATTCTTTTCAGTGTCAAAACCACAAATCCCGGTTTCTCCTGAGTCAAGATCCCTAAAAGCTCAAACTGCTGAGGGTGACAGTTCAAAGTTTGTTTTCTGTCACATCAATGACTGACATTTCTGGGGGTTTATGCCAAATCAGCAGGGCAGAGAGCTGACTGTGTTGCCTGGTGGCCTAGGTTTACCTTCTGCATCATTCCTATATAGAATGAGAAATATATAATAAGCAGATCATGTGACTGCTTGGTACTTATCTTTTCTATAAGCTGGGAGCTCTGCTCTCTAACTTTTATCATACTCCAGGTATCCTGGACTCTGACCATACAGCCTCATCCCATCAGCTCAGCAGGGCTGGGCCCAGTTAGCCCTTGGATGGGACGCCAGGCATGTTGGCACACATGGTAATCTTACGATATGGGGGTGAAGGCAGGAGGATCAGAAGTTCAAGGTCATCTCTAGACTATTAAGAACAACACGAGCTACATGAGACCCTTTCTAAAAAAGGAAATGAAAACATTTTAATGCATTTTCACAGCTTTGGATTCAGCAATGCTTTCTTATCCCAGCAGCATAAGCACACACCAGGTGAGAGAAGGCTGTTAAGGGAGAACCCGGAACAGACAGACCTGGGCGCTCCCAGGGGAAGAAGAGCAGCTTATGTCCAAAAACTCAGAAGGTGGAAGATAGACCCCTTGTTGCAATCTGAGTCATGGAAAAAGGTCAACATCGACTCTGCTCCCCACAAAATGGGAGGGTTCTGGGTTTTATGTAGCCGAGGCTGGTGTCAGATTTACTATGTAGACAAAAATAGCCTGGAACCTTTGATCCTCCTGCCTTTGTCTCCCAACTCCTTGAACTGTAGGCACGATTCCATGCCTGGCACTGCCTTCAAAATTCTCTTAATTATTATTTTTAGTTCTTTTTGCGTGTGTTCCTAGTGTATGTATGTTCCTATGTGTATGTGTGTTCCTATGTGCATGGGTGTTTGTTCCTATGTGTATGTGTGTGTTCCTATGTGTATGTGTGTGTGAATTCCTATGTGTGTATGTATTCGCAGCATGTGCCTATCAGAAGTACTTGCTATATATCATATCCAAAGCAGGCACTAAACTCATAGGAATCCTCCTGCATCTACCTCCTGTGTGCTGTTGGTATTCCAGGGGTACTCCCCCATACCTGGTTTAATTTACTTTGCATTATGAAAAAAATAGTTTACTTAGTTTGTGTGAACAAAACTGTCTGAAAAGAAGCTGTCTGGCTGTGAACAACAACAATAACAAAGCTCCTGGAAGGAGTCTGTGTTGTGTCTAGAGAGACAGACAGGCTAGGCAGAATTTCAATACTGTGCAGAGGTTTGAATTTGATAGGTCCAGCGGCTAATTACTTTACCTTGTGCTAGTTCTAGCTCCTTGCCGCACTCAGTATCTGAGTTTCTTCCTGTCTTCCTTCCCTCTTTTTTTTTTGACATTTCAACACACACAGGGTTTGGTTGTCTAGTTTGGGCTGTCATGGAATTCACTCTGTAGACCAGGCTGGACTGGAACTCTGTAGATCCACCTTCCTCTGCTTCCTGGATGCTCGGATTAAAGGTGTGTGCCACCACCCAGCTGTCACTCTATCGAAACTAGCACCTCATGATAATAAATAAAAACCTCCTGAAGCTATTAACTTAGCAGAACGTTAGCTTCTGCAAACCGAGAGCTCTAAGAATGTCATCAGATGGCCTGTTCGCCTGTAGAATAGCACTCCCCGCTTCTCGATGTACCTGCTGCTCTGGTGTGCCCACAAATGTGTGGTAAAGCTGCCTTGACTTACGATTGTCTTTGTTGTGTAAAACTGTGCAAATCCTGTGAAAGGCTTCCACATTGGAACATGGAATTTTGGGGTAACCTAAATTTGTGTTCCTGGGCCGTGCTCACTCTAAATGACTCCAGAATAAACCATCTCTTATTCCCTTTAGGATGAGAGCTGAGGTGCTAATGTTGGCATTTCTTTATACCTGGGAGATCGATAACACAAGGCGTTGTCCTCAGCCACCAAATCTTCAGAAACATCGGAAACCCCGTGTTCAACACAGTAATGTGGTGCGTTGGTTTTTTTCCTGTTGCTGAGACAACAGTGACTTGAGGAGGTTGGAGGGTAGAGTCTGCTGTGGCCATGGGAGCTGAAGGCGGCCTCTCACATGGCATCCACAGTCAGGAAGCAGAGGTCCTCTCCAGATGGAGCTTTAGCCCCAGCTCCTATATTTTGGTTTGGAAACAAGGTCTCATGTAGCTTCACTGGCTTCACACTGTTAGTAGCCACGCAGAGCTGCACCTTCAAGGGTAGTCACTGTGTCAATGACAGGTGATCTTTTATTTCCAGATAAAGCTTTGCAGCACACACTGGGCATGTGCAGGAATGCGCCCTCCCCACAGGAACAAGTGTGGCCTTCCTATAAATTCACACTTGTTCTTTGGTTTGGGAGAGCCCGGCTGTAGAGACGATGCCCCGCTTCTCCTTCCTGCTGCAGCTGATAGGTCCTTCTTCCCTCGCTTCCCTCTAGGTGTTTTCATTTTGGCTTTGCACTGGCCAAGAGGAGAATCCACTGAGATCCATCAGCCACTGGCCTGTAACCTCTCACAGAAGAATATGCTCACATCTTTCCTCCATGTCAGAATGTATTAACACTAAAGCTGTAAGGCTGAGCAGTTTTTATGATGGCTGTTAGTATAAGTCTGCCTATCTTAGCAGTTTGGCCAAGGCAAATTTTGGTTCTTGATTCCAAACCTTTTTGGGTTTTTTTTTATTTATTTACTTTGAGACAGAGTCTCTCTATGCAGCCCTGGCTATTGTGGAACTAGCTATGTGGACCAGGCTGGACTCAAACTCCCAGAGTTCTGCCTGCCACTGGCACCCAAGTGCTGGGATTAAAGGTGTGCACCCCACTACCTGGCTTTATTTCCATTTGAAATGCTAATATTAATTCACATCAGACATCACACTGTAAATGTGGCTGCATATCTCTCCACATACAGGCAGGTTAAGGAAAGAAAGCCACTGACTGCAGAGTGCACGGGTTTCAACAGTGTGCTGGGAACGTGATCCACAGAGATAAGGAACGAGGCCCATGTCAGGAAGGAATACGGTGTTACTGCTCCTGGAATCAGGTTTCAGAATGAAGATGCAGAATTCATCTGTGAGATGAAAAGTCTGAACCAAGTCCACAGCAAGAAATGGGTAAGGAGCATGGAACAGTAGTGGGTCAGGCCCAGGTCCATCAAGTAAGCTCTCTCAGTAGTGAGGGAAAGAGCAGAACAGGGGTCCTCAGTCCTTGCACACACAGCATCAGATGGTAGGGTGGTGTGCAGTCATGCCATGGCAGCATTTTTGTTTGCTGTCAAAGGGTTTTACTGTTTTGGATCATGAGGAATCGAACCCAAGTTCTCACACATGCCAGGTGAGGGCTCCACCACTAAGCTGTGCCTCCTCCTGCCACTGCAGTGTGAGGGGACAGCATTTTATGAAGCCCATGCAAGGGAGTTGTGCCCTTTCCACAACCTGGAGTGTCTGGTATGTCTTTGGGCCTAATCTACCTGATATGATTTAAATGCAGCCAAGTTGTGTGGGTCTCTGCAAACACCACGGGCAGCAGGGTAACAGTCCAATGGTGGTTCAAACTTCAAGTCTGATGCCAAGTAGTTTATTTGAGACATTTTTAAGCACAGCACAATTTGGTGAAGTTTCCTGATAATTCAATCTCATGTGCACAGCAAAGCTAAAGACATGACCACATCAAAACTCTGTGTTAAGTACAAATGCCATCTTCTATAAAGATGGATTCTATAGATTAATTGAGAAAACAAGTTCGAGATGAGGGTCTGGGTGTAGTCTCGGCCACATAGGTAGCCCAAAGGTCACCAGGCTGTTAAACACATCTGTTCTCACCTTTCTGGGCAGAATACCAGTTATAGCCTGTTGTTTTAAGGTCAGTAGAAGTCCATAGTGGCCGGGGGAATCCTGATCTTCCAGCTCAATTGAAGGTTTGCTGTGGCTCCTGGCAGGAGTGCTCCCCACTATCATGCCAACACTTCCAGGCCAGGAAAACTTAAGGTTGTGGGAACAGGAAGGAAATTTTTTTCTAGGGAGTCACTAGGGTGTAATGAGTACATATTGCCTTTTCCATCCTGCCTTGATTCCTGGACCCACGGATCCTGGCTATGGGAGAAACTGTACCATATACTGGATGCTGATTCAAAGCATATAGCACCTTCTGGAGAACCCTGCCCCTGCCCTCCACGCTGCTGCCATCTAATGGACACTGGAACTATGTCTTCAGAAGACCATCCCATCTTTCATCAGGTCAGCTCCTTCGGGATAGTGGAGAACAGGGTGAGACCAGTGGATTCCGTGATCATGGGCCCACTGTCATGAACTACACTTTCTACCTCCCCTTACCAGCCTACTGTGCCTTAAGTCTGGTTATAGGTCTAGAGCAGCTATTGGTGGCCCTGAGGGGCATCAGTATTGTGTTGCCTGGCATTTCCTCCACAGCTGGTTTAGAAGACAATGAAGAATGAACTTCCTCAGTCAAGGTGACAATGATAACATTTCAAGGGGGAGGGGGTGAGGGTGGAGTGATTTACCCCCCAGGTGATATTAACCCTTGAGAACCTGAGAGCTCACAGTTCTCAGCCCTAATAGAGTATTCCCACACATCCGTATCTCTAGTCCCAGGATCCCGTACTTTACCAATTCATGCCCTTGCCTAACTGCAGACACTCTCTGAGGCTGGGACTTGAGTATTTGCTGTAGTTCAGCCGGCCTTTTTATGTGGGCTACTCTTTGATTTTCTGTAACGTGAGGTCTATGACAGCTGATCATGAATTAATAAATCAGGAGGGCCATGAAACTGATCCTCTAAAGTCATTGTATGAATTATTCTGATATGGTACAAAATCCCTGTCATCGAAACTCTGTTTTTTTAAACTATGTCCAAGCCTCTGTCACCTTGCAAACACAGCATGAACACCATCAGGGTAATCTACATATCCGTTTTTTGTAATAAGCAATTGAGATCCATGTAGATGTGAAACGGTACCCTTCTTTTGTTTAATCCTAGATTATTTTTTATGTTGGCCTCACAACAGGTCGCTCGATCACCATGCAGCCCTCCAAATATAGACTGTCCTCTATAGCCAGTCTCTGTAGGATCTCCTGTTTGTATGATAAAATCCTCCTGTACATTGTAAATAAGGCAATGATTGTAATATTTTATTCGCAAGATGTGGTAGTTTGAACAGGAATGGCTCCCATAGGCTCATTTATTTGAGTGTTTTGTCATCAGTGAGGGACACTACTTAGAATTTAGGGGTGTGGCCTTGTTGGGAGAAGTGTGTCACTGGGGCAGCACTTTGAGATTTCAGTGTCTCTCTCTTCCTGTTCTCCAGTTCAGACAATGAGTGCCTCGGTGTTCAGTTCACATTTTCCAGAGTTCTCCACATTTACAAAATTAGAAGACATCTGGCATGTTCGGAGTGAGAATAAACCTTTATCCTCCTCTACGTTTTCAAGGTCCATGTGACTCTTCTGGCCAATGGGCTGTCAAAGATGGTGCTGATGGGCAGAGGAGAGGGGTCAGACTTTAGAGCACTAGTTGTGCAAACGCAAGGCCTGAGTTCAGTCCCCCAGAACTTACATGAAAAGCCAGCCCTAAAGCGCTGGGGTGGGGTGGAGGGGGGGCTGTGGCAGGTGGGTGCCTGGGGCTTTCTGAACAGGCAGTTTAACCAACTTGGCAAGTTCTCAGCCAATGAGAAACTCTCAGTAAACAAGCTGGGGAGGCTGGAGAGATGACTCAGCAGCCAAGAGCTCTCCCTGCTCTTCCTAGAGGGCATGAGTTTGACTTCCAGAACCCACGTGGTTGTAAATAACTCTATTCCTAGGGGATCCGACATCATCTTCTGACCCATGAGGGCACCAAACACACATGTGCGCGCGCGCACGCGCGCACACACACACACACACACACACTCACACATAATAAAATTAAGTCTGAGACAGAAAAAGAAAACACTAGATGCCTGGGATCTAATGAAATACATGTGGGAGGTAACAGAAGGAAGTTTCTGTTATGCCCAGACGACAGAGTCCCCCCAAAACCAGCCAGGAGACCGAGTCCTGTGTGTAAAAGCAAAGAGCCTTCATTCTTACATAAGTTTGCAGACTCGGACTCCCCATGTGTCCAAAGTATCTGAGTGATCTGAGAGCCCTGAGCTCAGTTGGGGTTTGGTTTTTAGAGTAGCAAAGGTAGGGGTGAGGGACTTCTAAGGTTCAGGACCCCTGATTGGCTGACATTTGTCTAGAGGTGTCCTGATGAAAAGTGATAGGTGTGTGCTAGCGGGTGATCCTATCTGCAAAGGTTGGGATGTTAGGAATTTCCTTGGGATGGTCTGTTCCTGGTGGTGCCACCTTCTGGCTTTTCCTGGAACCTGGTGCTGCCTGCTATGGCAGCTGTGCGGCCTGGGCGCCATGTGTGTCCAGGCTGCCCTGGGCCCCACAGTTTCTAGTAAGTCCTTTAACAGTGACATTCTATTCGGAGGGATGTGTTTTAAGTCCTTTCCTCTTCCCACTGTCTGGAACATGGACACGATGGTTATAACAGCTATTTTGTGGCTTTGTGGCAAACTTGAAGGTGGAAATCAAGACTCACGGATCCAGCCAGCAGGTCTTCCACAACAGTTTTCCTTCCGTTTCCTGGGAGTTTATGAATGGTAGAAGTCAGCCGGATTGCCAGCAACATTACAACCTAGAAGTACTTCAGGGAGCCATCACTGTCCTTCTTGGAGAACTTTCTTGGTCCATGCTAGCTCTCATCTTCAATGTTTTGGGATCATTTTTCAGTTCACTCGTCAATTCTAAAGCTTTCAAGCCAAAGCAACCATTGTGGGCTACTTTATGTCACTCCTTCCTGACTTTGGGAGATTTAATCTAAGGAAGCATTCGGAGGGCACGGCAAATGCAGCTGGAAGAAAGTTAAAAACAACAAATGAAAGGGGAAGAAATTTAGCAGTGCAAACCCACAAGGTGAACGTTCCCTTAATCTGCTAAAGGTGAAAGACCCTACAGACCCCCTCCTCAAAACCCGCAGCTAGCATGCTCCCGGGGGAATGTCCTGTTTGCTTTAAAAAAAAATTCTCCGGATCAGCAGCCAGCCTGCTCTCATAAGAACATCCCATGTGCTTGAGAGAGCAGGATGTCTATGAGACAGGAAGACTGCAAGGCAGGATATCAATAAGATAGGACATCAACAAAGCAGGTTGACTGCAAAACAGTATATCTATAAGATAGGCCAGGCATCCATGCTGAGAGAGGAAACCATTCATGCCCCCGCCTCATTCCGATCGACTGATAACCACGCTTTTGCTTCTGTAAACTTGCTTTTTGCTCTTCCCTATAAAAAGACCTCCTCCCAGTCTGCAGGCGTGCAAGTCCTCCGAAAGACTTTGCTGCCCACAGGTACCTGTGTTTACTCAATAAACCTCTTGCTAATTGCATCCTGTGGTCTGGACTCGGAGTGTCCTGGTTCTGGGGACTTCATTGGAGGAAAAGGTCCTCTCTGAGGGTCTTTCAAAGGTATTTGGAAAACTCAACACTATCATATATTTATATATAAGTTAAATACACAGGCTCTAGAGTTGTGCATCGCTGGCATAAGTAGGCAGATATAGGCATGATGAACAACGTAGGCATTTTGTCTGAAAATAAAACTGACCAGCAGAATGAAATGCAAAACAAAACAAAAAACTAGAGACTCCCAGAGAGTTAGAAACAAAACAAAGACTAGAGACTCCCAGAGAGTTAGAAACAAAGTAAAGGATCACAGACACCCAGAGAGTTAGAAACAAAACAAAGGTCTAAAGACTCCCAGAGAGTTAGAAACAAAGTAAAGGACCACAGACTCCCAGAGAGTTAGAAACAAAGTAAAGGACCACAGACTCCCAGAGAATTAGAAACAAAGTAAAGGACCACAGACTCCCAGAGAGTTAGAAACAAAACAAAGGTCTAGAGACTCCCAGAGAGTTAGAAACAAAGTAAAGGACCATAGACTCCCAGAGAGTTAGAAAGCACTGACCTTGATGGCATCACCCTGACTGGGTGAACGTTTTCACCAGCACTGAGAGGAACATTCACTCTGCTTAAGTCACTGTCACGCAGAGTGTCCACTCTACAGAGAAGAAGTGAATGCCAACTGAGATTTACCCACAAAGGAGGGAGGGGCTATCACTAAGGCATGCCCCTCCAGTTCTTTCCATCCCCTTTGACCTTGTTCTGTTCCTCCGCACCACCCTACCACCCTGACAGGATGTGAGTTCCAGAAGCTGGACGCTCAGTTGCCTTTTCTAGGATAATAGAGGTCATCTTTGGATACTTGGTAGTGTTCTGTGCTCTGTTCGCATTAATTCAGCAAGACCAGCACAGGGGAAATGACGTACTGAACTACTTCTCAGATGTCCCCGCATATGCCTACTTATTCTCACTATGCAAAACTCCTCTACAGCCTGTTTCGTTAATCGCCCTGATTAGACCTGCAAGGGATTGCATACAGCATCAGTCAGCAATGCAATAATGGTTTTGCCGGAGAGCATCAGCATGCAGTGTGACTCTCCTCATCCCCACAATGGAAGTCCCACAAACTAGCATCCGTGTAACTTCCCACAAAACCCTCCAGTCAGTGTCTAGAACTCTCCTCTCTCCTTCCTCACCTGTCCCCTCCACACACCCACTTCTCCTCCTTTGTCCCACTCTTCCCTTGACAGGGCTCTACTCTGTTGCTTAGGGTCTCAATCATCAATCCTCATCCTCCATCTTCCCCTTGCTGATGTGACCTAAAGAATGGGGTCTTTCTCCAGTGGAGAGAGGCCCTCCTCTCCTCCTCCCTAAGGGTAAATGCAGCGGGGCAGGTCAGGGACCTGACTGGGGGGGGCACCCCTAGGAAGGCAGTCACCTAAAGATGATGCTCACCAGCCTTCCCCGTCAGATTCCTCAGCGTGTGGCATGGTCCCTAGCAGCTACCATGAGGTCCAGCTAGTGTGCTTGCCTTCCCTCAGAAAAGCATAGCTACTTATTTTTCCTTTACTGTCATTTTCTTCCTTTTGTTGACCAGAGTCCAAGTATGTTTTAAATCTCCCACTAACTCTTTCTGAAGCGCCCCTCTCTGCCATGTGGCTGCTTGTCACCAGGTGGCTAACCTCTGACCTCCAGTTTTATCTGCAGCTGCATGGCTTCTGCTTCTTCTCTTCTCTGTTCTCCTCCTCCCTTCCAGGAAGGTGCGAGAGGCAGCTCTCTTCCTTTCCTTTAAAACCCCAACACATTGCCCCCAAGATCCGGCTGAAGTCTGTTGTCTTTGCTCCTCTCGTTGTGTCTGTTATTAAATTACTTTGTTAATGAGACCAAGAGGAGCCCTGATTTGTCCAGCATCACATCATGCCTTCGGGACTCCCTAAGATGCTCAGTGCATTTCTTCCTTGCCCTTAAGTCTTTAACCAGCAGAGGAAAAACAAGAACAACAGAAGCGATTCCTGCACCGCTGATGACACCAGTGTCAGCACACATGGCTTTCTTGTGTTTCTGAACAAGGAAACCCTGAGGTGTTTTTGCTCATTTTTAGGATGCGGTTATTTTAGAGCAGCTGGCTGGTCGGGTGGCGTGTGTGTGTGTGTGTCTGTGTGTGCGTGTGTGTAAATTGATGAAGGAGTGGAGTGGGTGGGCTGGGCTGGGAGGTGGATAGATAGGTGACTGCAGAGCCATGGACAAGTGAATCAGTGGATGGATGGAGGAATGAATGCACTGATGGGTAGATGCATTGGTGGGTAGGTGGGTGGTTGTGTGGATGGATGAGTACATGGCTAGATGAATGGGTGGGGGATGGATGGGTAGTGGGTGGTTGTGTGGATGGATGAGTACATGGCTAGATGAATGGGTGGGGGATGGATGGGTAGTGGGTGGTTCTGTGGATGGATGTGTGCATGGCTAGATGAATGGGTGGGGGATGGATGGGTAGTGGGTGGTTCTGTGGATGGATGTGTGCATGGCTAGATGAATGGGTGGGGGATGGATGGGTAGGTGGGTGGTTGTGTGGATGGATGAGTACATGGCTAGATGAATGGGTGGGGGATGGATGGGTAGGTAGGTGGGTGGTTGTGTGGATGGATGTGTGCATGGCTAGATGAATGGGTGGGGGATGGATGGGTAGGTGGGTGGTTGTGTGGATGGATGTGTGTATGGCTAGATGAATGGGTGGGGGATGGATGGGTAGTGGGTGGGTGGTTGTGTGGATGGATGAGTACATGGCTAGATGAATGGGTGGGGGATGGATGGGTAGTGGGTGGGTGGTTGTGTGGATGGATGAGTACATGGCTAGATGAATGGGTGGGGGATGGATGGGTAGTGGGTGGGTGGTTGTGTGGATGGATGAGTACATGGCTAGATGAATGGGTGGGGGATGGATGGGTAGTGGGTGGGTGGTTGTGTGGATGGATGAGTACATGGCTAGATGAATGGGTGGGGGATGGATGGGTAGGTAGGTGGGTGGTTGTGTGGATGGATGTCTGCACACACACAGGTGGCTCAGCAATCAAGAGTGCACACTGCTCTAGCAAGGACTGGACTTTGGGTCCCAGAACTCATATAAGGTGTGGTTTTAAACAATATTTCGATCATTCAATTTTACCAATAAAGACTCAAGAGCCAGATTCTGGTTTGAAAACCTGCTAGCTCAGAGTGGTAGAGAAACACCTACTGACCTTCCTCCTCTGCTGATGTCCCAGAAAAAGACCTTTCTCCTACACCGTCTCAAACAAAACTCCTCAAACAGAAAGAACCGCCCTTCTACTTCCTACTTCCTGTGTGTCTCTCTATCCATCCTCCTGACTCTCTCTGTCTCTCTGTGGTTTTTTTCCTGTCAACTGGTTGCTTCCTCCACCTCTTGACCTATGAATGACTTTATTTAATCCAGGGGCTGGGTCTCTCATCCAGGGCCTCCTTCCATCTAAGCAGAATGCAGGAAGTGCCCTCCACTGCTGAGCCACTGAGCTGGCTATTAATACACAGTTGTAAACTAGTGGGGCCTATCGGTATTCTGACTAGGGACCCCAACCCGGTGCTGCTTGGTACTCTAAAGTAATGAAGAAGTGGACAGCTCAGGCCACTGGCTGATGACGGACACCAGAGGGAAAGGTCATTGTCCCAGGAAAAGCTGGCAGGAAGGCTGGTAACCGACCTTCACCAGACTGCGCAGGTGGGCCCACAGAAAGTTCCGAGCTGCTCTGTGTGTTTTAATTGGACTAGCATGGGATGTCTCCGCCAGATGCCAGGTTTGTGCTCAATTAAATCCAAAACAGAGAGCCCTTATGTAGGCAGTGTCCAAAGAGACGTCAACACCCCAGCAAACTCTGGGAGGACTGACCTAGCTGAGACCCTGCTTGCTCCAGGAGGATAAAAGTACTTGTTAGTTTTAAAAGATGCCTTCTTGAAGTGAGAGGTCCTTGGACTCCCCACAGGGAAGGGAACCCTGACTGCTCTTAGGGCTGACGAGAGAGGGGGAGTTGATGAGGAGAGGGGAAGGGAAATGGGAGGTGGTGAGGAGACAGAAATCTTTAGTAAATAAATAAATAAATAATAATAATAATAAAAGAAAAGGATGCCTTCTCTGAGTGGGTAGAAACATTCCTCACCTGGACTGAAACTGCCCAAATAGATAAAAATCTCTTCTAAAGAACTGGTCCTTGTCAGGCAGTGGTGGCACACGCCTTTAATCCCAGCACTCGAGAGGCAGAGGCAGGCAGATCTCTGTGAGTTTGAGGCCAGCCTAGTCTACAAGAACTAGTTTCCAGGACAAGCTCCAAAGCTACAGAGAAACCCTGTCTTGAAAAACCAAAAACAGAACTGCTCCTCTAATTTAGCGTCCCCCTAGCAATGGGGTCTGACATTGGCTTGGCTTTCATAGCTAAAATCTCTCAACTAAGAGGCAGTGCTTTAGGCATAGATTGAAAACTGCATTGTGCATATAGACCTCAGAGTTCCTGGCAGGTAAGAAGAATAAACATGGTGTTAAAAGAAACTCCAACAAAACTTTCACATCATCCAGAGAAGAACGGATTGGCCTCCTTCCTTTGCTTTGGTCTGCTACACCCCTTATAGGGAGTGATTTGCTCCACTCTGAGATTGTGCTTGGAAGGCTTCCTCACTGCTTCTGAGGCTCAGAGAGCAGCAGCTGGCAGAACTCTATAACTATTGCTTTCTCGGGTCACTACAGGCACCCCAGTCCTCCACAAAGACCAATCACTGGACTATCTGAGAGACCCACCAGTTTCCCCATGTTCCAGTCCAGGGACACTGAGTCAGGCTCCTAGTCAAAGAGGGCCTAAAGCAACCTGGAAAGGACCCTACCTGGTGACTCCATCCACTCCTAGGCTAGGAAGGTAGCTGGCATTACACCGTGGATCCACCTCACCCAGGTCAAGACAGTGGGAGTCGCAGATGCTGCCAAGGGGACTGTCTCTGAACTATGAACCCTTGAAATAAGGCCCTTCCACTCCCTGCCTCTCTGCCTCCTCCTGAGACTCGTGTTTGATGTGAATACAGGATATGGTCCAACCCTGATGGCCTTCAGGCCTGGACGTGGGAACTGAGGAAGACAGACACAGGGAAGGAATTCTTGTGTGACTACAGACCAGCAGCTGAAGAACCTGCCTGACTCCATTTTGAAGGCAGGGGCCGTTGTGCTATATTGTTAAAAACTAGTTTCCATTTACTGTAAGAGCTGAATCACTGTTTTTAAGTCTGTTTCCTGGATCCTCACCTGCCCCAGCTGATGGCCTCAGCTTGTTTTTGAGTGTGCCCTTCCTAGTCACCTTTCTAATCACATAGCGATCACATGGTGGGGTTTTTTGGGGGGAGATTTTTCTACATTTCCTTATTGCTCCATTGTCTCTCTTCTGCAGTCCTGCTTTGCAGCTACTTGTGATTTTACTCCTTTAAAGAGGCACAAAAGATGGATTCGGGGCTGCTCTCTTTAATTCAACTTAGGAGGCAGTCATTGAGCAGCTGTTCAGTGCACCCCAATAAAATCAAGCTTGCTTCAAATTTGGCTCAAAACTGTGGTGGTGGTCTTACTCTTGGCCAGTGAGGTTAATATTTTCTGGAGGCCCCAATGAGATTCAGAGCACACACTGAGGTTGCGGGGCCGCTTCAGGAGCATGTGCCTTGAGATGCTCCCAGGTCCCAAGGCTCCTTCTGTTCGCAGACTGTCAAGGTGAACTGCTGTGTGGTGGAACATTAATTTAAGATGCGTTACATTTGCTTATATTGTGGAACATTCGTGTAATGATGCAAATATGTGCTGCATTCCTTTTTGTTGTATTTTTTTAACTCTGTGAATCTGTGTTACTTTGCCTGTCTAAAACACCTGATGGTCTAATAAAGAGCTGAACGGCCAATAGCAAGGCAGGAGACAGGATAGGTGGGGATGGCAGGTGGAGAGAATAAATAGAAGGAAAGAGAAAAGAAGGAGGAGGACTCTGGGGGTCAACCAGCCACACAGCCAGCCACAGAGTAAGAGTGGAAGAAAGAAATACAGAAGTAAGAAAAGGAAGAAGCCTGGAAGCAAAAGGTAGATAGTAAAGAAAAGCTGACTAGAAACAAGCCAATTAAGTCTGGGCATTTATAAGAAAGAAGAAGCCTCCAAGTGATTTATTTGGGAGTTGGGTGGTGGGCCCCCCAAAGAGTCAAAAGATCAAAAGAGTAAAAATCCTCAGCACTACTGTGCTGGGAAAAGCAGCAAGCATCCGTGGAGACCTCCTGGGGAGTAATAGTCTGGTTCTGTTGTGTGGGATTCCCATCTGGGATGTGAGGGCGTTTGGTGGTACCCAATATTCTCCCATCCAGGGCATACAATGAGATGTCACACCGCCCATCTCAGGTTCTTGGTTTGTTTTATGTCCCGATTATCCTGTCTTTGGCTTCATTTTTACTGTCTCCTTCTGTCTCTTGTACTTTCTGTGTTAATTGGCTTATTTTGGACTTAGGGTGACTGAACTGATTGACAGTGTGGGTGATAGGACGAGCAAGCCTAACCGCCCTCTAGTCTGTGTTCTCAGAGTTTTGATGCACCTTACCCCTATAGCTAAGGAGGATTATGATTACCCTGTCATCAAGAGTCACTTCCAAACATTCCGTGAAGCTGAATGCACATTCTGTGAACCCACATCGGGGTTAACTGGTCCTCCTGAGGTGCTTTGGATTCTCAGATACCCTCGGTAAGCCCGGCCACCCAGATCAGATTGGGTACATCGTGCCTTGGGCTGAAGCAACTTCTAACCCATCTCCTAGATGAAGGTCTATATGGTCTGCAACAGACAAGGGGACCAAGCCTTGGTTGTCAGCAGATGGACCCTGCGAGAGCCTGGAGCAGGGACCAAAGAGACCCCGCTGAAAACCATCCCACAGGACTCCCAGGAGGAAGAATCCTACTTCCTCCGTATAATCATCTTTACCCGCTACCTCAGCCCCCATCTTTGCCACCCCATTCTCACCACCATGGTCTCACTCTGTTCTATTTGCACCTCCCCTGCCCAACCATCTAGCTCCTCCCGCCGGGCGGTGGTGGCGCACGCCTTTAATCCCAGCACTCGGGAGGCAGAGGCAGGCGGATCTCTGTGAGTTCGAGACCAGCCTGGTCTACAAGAGCTAGTTCCAGGACAGGCTCCAAAACCACAGAGAAACCCTGTCTCGAAAAACCAAAAAAAAAAAAAAAAAAAAACATCTAGCTCCTCCCTACCTCCGTGTATCTTCTCCCCACAGCTCCTCCCCACCTCCGTGTGTCTTCTCCCCACAGCTCCTCCCCACCTCCGTGCGTCTTCTCCCCACGGCTCCTCCCCACCTCCGTGTGTCTTCTCCCCACAGCTCCTCCCCACCTCCGTGTGTCTTCTCCCCACGGCTCCTCCCCACCTCCGTGTGTCTTCTCCCCACGGCTTCTCCCCACCTCCGTGTGTCTTCTCCCCACGGCTCCTCCCCACCTCCGTGTATCTTCTCCCCACGGCTCCTCCCCACCTCCGTGTGTCTTCTCCCCACGGCTCCTCCCTACCTCCGTGTGTCTTCTCCCCACGGCTTCTCCCCACCTCCGTGTATCTTCTCCCCACGGCTTCTCCCCCCTCCGTGTATCTTCTCCCCACGGCTTCTCCCTACCTCCCCCTGTCTTTTCTCCTGCCCAGACTTACCAGGGAGTCCCAATTTCTCCTGATTCTGGTTCTGGGTGCCACCTCCTTCAGTCCTTGCTCCCTTATGGTCATTTCCTGACAATCGGTACCCGTACAGCCCTTTCTCCACCACATAGCTCTACAACTGGAAGAACCAGAACCTCCCCTGTCAGCCCTTAGCCCTGATTCCTTAATTTCTCTACCTGACTCTGTTTTCCAATGATCTCCCCATGGATGACCGTCAGTAGATTCTCTTTGCCCTCGTCACTCCGAAGAAGGGGAACGGATTCTCATGAAAGCAACTGGAGCACTCCTGGAGCAGCTTCAATGGCTGATGTTCAGAGGGCAGAGGTGACTGACCGTGCTCTGCCAAGATGGAGACTCCAATGGGACCACAACCCAGAGAGAGGTAGGAGGTCACTCAGTAACACCAGGCTCTGCTAGAAGGGATGAAACGGGCAGTCTGGAAGTCCACTAACTTATCTAAGGTCACAGATGTGAAACAGGGCCAGATGAATCGCCTTCAGCTTACCTCCTGGGTACCTATCAGTTATCTGCTACAGACCTATCAGCTACAGACCCAGAGGACCTGGCAATCTCAAGGTGATTAGCCTGGACTTTGTTTCTCAGTCAGCCCCTGACATGTGTAGAAAGATTTAAAAACTGAGTGGGGCTACAGGAAAGAACAGCTCAGAATGGTTAGAAACAGCCCAGAAAGTGTTTGACAGCAGAGACAGCAAAGATGATCTTCTGATAAAGAAGATGGGGCATGACACTATGATTATAAGCCCCATGAACCCCATGATAAAAAGAAGAGACTTTACAAAAGAACCAGTTGCAAAGAATTGAGTCTCTGGAAAAATGAAGGCCCACAACAGATGCAGGTAGCTCCCACCCCAAACTAAGCCAATCCTAGTTATGGAGTATTAGTGAGACCAAGGCTCTTTCAAACTGGGCACCATAGAAGGCCAACCTGTAAAATTTCTAGTGGAAACAGGGACTACTCATTCAGTATCATGGGAGTCCCCAGACCCTTTACCAACCAAACAATTGAAGTTCAGGGGACATCAGGGGATGTCAAAGAACACAGATGGACCACTGACCAGATTGCTAACCTGGGACTAGGAACTGTGACTCATTCTTTTATTGTAATCCCTGAATGTCCCTACCCTTTACTGAGACAGAACCTCTTGAGCAAGCCCCAGGCAACAATGTCATTCTCAGAAGACTCTTCTAGGTTGTGATTGGGAAAGCCCTGCTAAGGCTTTAACTGTAACCACCCAAAAAGTGAGGAACATCCGCTCCTCCAAAATCCAGTCCATTCTCTGCAGGGGTAATGGAAAAGTTGCTGATCCAGAAAAGTCCTACAGTTTAGGCAAAGGACAATCCTCCTGGCTTGGCAAAATATGTGCCACCATCACAGTGCGACCAACATCTGGGGCAGTGCTCATTCGAGTCAAGCAGTACCCTCATCGAAGCCAGGGGCGCCTCCTTGAAGCAGGCATCCTTATTCCTTGTTATTTGTGCTTATTCCAGTCAGCCTGGAGCACCCCCTTGTTGCCCATCCAGAAGCCTGGATCTCGAGACCGTAGACCAGTACAAGGCTTGAGGGAAGCAAACAAGAGGGTAGACTCCATTTGCCCAACTGTCCAAATCCCTATGCATTGATCAGGTCATTACCAACAGAGCATAAAGCTTATACTGAACTGGACTTGGAAGATGCATTCTTCTCCAACCCTTTGTCAAAACTGAGCCAGCCCATCTTCCCGGTTAGAAGGGCTGACTCTGAACTGAGGCTATCAGGAAAACTAGCCTGGACCAGACTGCCTCAAGGGTTCAAAAACTCTCCCACCATCTCGGATAAAACATTCAAGCAGGATTTTTGTCTCTTCTGTAGTAGGTGTCCTGAGGTGGCCTTGCTCCAATGTGTAGATGATTGATTATTGACTGATAAAGATGCCGAGGACTGTTTGAGAGCCACAGAGGCCTGTTGGAAACTTTAGCCCAGTTAGCCTACAGAGTTTCTAAAAAGAAAGCCCCAATGTGTTCACCCCAGGTTATCTACTTGGGATATGAACTGAGAGAAGGGAAAAGACTGTTGTCAAGGCCCGCATAGCAGCCACACTGCAAACTCCAACCCCATCCGCCAGGAAACAAGTTAGGGAATGTCCAAGAGCTCTTGGATATTGCCGCCTTTGGATACCTGGGTTTGCTGAAATTGCCAAACCCTCGTACTCCTCTATGGCCAGGACCAATGCCCATTTGGAATGGGCTAGGTGACATGAACAGGTGTTTCAGAGCTAAAAAGAGGCCCTGGTACAGCCTCTGCTTTAACTCTCTCTGGTGTCTCCAAACCCTCTCATCTTTACCTCCATGAAAGAAAGGACATTGCCAAGGGAGGGCTGACTTAGACTCTGGGTCCCCGGAAAAGGCCAACAGATAGTTTACATCTCAGAGAGACTAGATCCTGGAGCATCCGAATGACGGCCTTGTTTAAGAGCATGGCAGCCACTGCAATTCTTATAAGAGGAGCTGGCAAGCTCACACTGGAGCAGACGAACTGTAACAGCTCCACACACTGTGGACACCCTGCTGAGGGATGCCACCAACTGGCAGATGCTAAATGCCCATCTGACTCAGTACCAAGCCCTGTCTTTAGATAAGGACAGACTAACCTTCGATAATTCCTTGGCCATCAATCCCACCACCCTGCGGCTGGCTGACGTGACCCTGAGGAGCCCACCCATGACTTCCTGGAAATTCTGGACATCATTCAAGGTATGCAACCTGACCTGACAGATGTTCCTCTAGCCACCAGAGATGCGGATTTCTACACAGATGGCAGCAGCATTCAAGAAGGAACTAGGTGGTAGCGGTGGTCACGGGCCAGAAGGAAGTCGTTTGGGCAAAGCCTTGTCCTGGGGGCACATCCACTCAGAGAGCAGAAATAATTGCTCTGACCCAGGCTTTAATGTGAGCTGAAGGGAAAAAAAAATGAACATCCACATAGACAGCTGCTCTGCTTTTGCAATGTACAACTCACGTTCGCGGACAGATATATAAACACAGGGGCTTACTCTGATCATGGAAATTACAGCTTGCAAAAGTAAGAAGGGGAAGGAAAGATTCATTAATCACTTCAGTTGAACTTAACATACCTAGAATAACCCTGTGTGTAATAATAATATGGGAATAATCTCTGAATCTATCTAGCATTAAAAAGTCAAGGAGAAAACTCCTTCTCTGTCTGAGGAGCCTGCCTGATTCCATTTTGAAAGCAGGAGCCATTATGCTGTATTGTTTTCTTTTACTTTTTTTCAAGATTTATTTATTATGTATACAGTGTTCTGCCTGCTTGTACACCTGTATGCCAGTAGAGGGCACCAGATCTCATAGATTGTGAGCCACCATGTGGTCGCTGGGAACTAAACTCAGGACTGCTGGAAAAGCAGCCAGTCAGTGTTCTTAGCCACTGAGCCATCTTTCCAGCCCATTCTGCTGTATTGTTGAAAACAAGTTTCCATTTACTGAAAGAGCTGTCACTGTCTTTAAGTCTGTTTCCTGGAGCCTGACCCTGACTTGTTTTTGAGAATACTCTTACCCTCCTTATTCATGGCAACCACATGGGTTTTGTTTGTTTGTTTGTTTGGAGACTTTTCTGTGTTTCCTTATTGCCCCATCGTCTCTCTTCTGTAAACCTGCTATGCAGCTGCTTGTGCTTTTACTCCATAAAGGGGGCCCAGAGATGGACTCGGGGCTGCTCTCTTTACCTGAAGTAGGAGGCAGCCACTGGCCAGCTGTTGGGTGCACCCCAGTAGAATCAAGTTTGCTTCCAATTTGGCTCAAAATTATGGTGGTGGTCTTTTCTCTTCTGGTGGGATTAAGAGACTTTGTATTCATCTTGACCTTGGCTGTTGTATGAGAAGTGGCCTGCATCCCACCACCCAGCTAGCTTAACCCCTGAAATAACCACACAGAAACTGTATTAATTAAATTATTGCCTAGCCCATTATATCTAGCCTCTTCTCGGCCAGCTCTCACATCCTGATCTAACCCATTTCTACCAGTCTGTGTAACACCACGAGGTCATGGCTTACCGGAAAAGATTCTAACCAGTGTCAGTCTCAGGCAGGAGATTCATGGCATCTGCCACACTGTCCTTCTTCCCAGAATCCAGTTCTGTGTTCCCCACCTATCTAAGTTCTGCCCTATCAAAAGGCCAAGGCAGTTTCTTTATTTAATCAATGAAAGCAACACATAGACAGAAGAACCTCCTATACCACTTGGCTCACTGATACCCACTTTAAATGTCTGGTTGTATTGGAGGAAGGAAAGCCGTGGGAGTTTATCTTTTCTGATAGGAATACAGAGTTCACAATTCCTGTGGCTGGGCCCCTACTTGCCAGAAACACGGGAATTTCTATTGTAAAAAAATAGGGTTATGAAACTGAAGCTTTTTGGAAAATTCCTTAAAAAATATTCTGGCCTTTGGGAACAGAGAAAACCTGGGGAATCAGACTCTATGCCACAGACAGGGACCATGGGGATAGAGGTACTAGAAACTTCACCCCTCCCAACGCCATCCCTAGACCTTTGTGTCCTAAATACACCCAGGTCCAAAGTCACCGCCTGATGTCCAGGAAGCTGAGGGTTCCCCGTGCTCATTTTCCACTCTTGATAAGGAGCCCAATCATTTCTAACCAGAAATTGATTAGGATTGCTGGTTATTCCTAGACACCAGCCCTGTACAACATAGGGATAGGAACTAACCAGCCAGCCCATTGACTGACAAATCCACATGACTAGGGGCAGAGCAATCAACACTAGAGGACTCATAAGGGGCTGAAACTTGTCCAGTATCCAAAGCCTTTAACCTAGGCCCTTCCCCTTATTCTGATGCCTGCTATTCTGCCTGATGGCCATAGTTAGTTCATAGTTAGTTAGTTAGTTCATCTGGGTAATAGTTCATTCTGAAATAGTTAGTTCATCTAGATAACAGCTATATTACCAAGCCGCGGAGACTACTTGGTGGGCATGTTCCAATGATTTGACTAAATGTGCCTCTTCTGATGCTTTCCAAACTAAGCAGACCAGATGATCAAGGACCTGGAGGTATTAAAAATTTCCATTTCTGAATTGTAACAACAATTAGATTCCCTTGCAGAAATGATCCTACAAAACTGAAAAGGCTTAGACTGACTTCTCGTGAGATAAAGGAAGCTATGCATGGCGGTGGGAGAAACCTGCTCTTTCCATGCTAACTGAACAGGAGTAATTAGATTGGGAAACCCCCAAAAGATAAAGAGATAAAAACACCGGTCTCTGTTCTCTTGGTCCCCCTGACTAGCTACTGTGCTATTAGCACTGGCTGGGCCTTTACTTCTCATTCTGATTGGACTAAGGGTGGGGCCCTGCATTTTAAACTATATGGCCAAATATATATCAGTCTGGTAAACTGACAGTCCTTAGGACCAACTACACCTCTTCAGAGCAGGATGAGTCCATGAACTGACTCATTTCCTAAGAATAGTGGGGAATGTAAGAGGCCCCCAATCCTTAGCACAACTGACTCCATGATGGAAGTACCATCCAGGACACAGAACTCAGCATGTAGACAGCACTACCTGCCAAAACTAACACAGAGGCCTAACCCATCAAAGTCCATAGTTTGGGGAACGCCTCTAAATGAACTGATCTAGCACTTTGGCTTCTGTATTTCCGCTTCCAGCTAACTGTTCTTGTCAACTGCAGTATGTCAGTCCAGAACATGATTCTTATGTTTGAAAGTTCATCCTGAGAAAGTCTGGGTGCTACACTGGGATCACGAACACCCAGTATGGTCACCGACCAGCTAATAAAGACTTTCTATTGGCTTAAACCTGTGTCCAAGCAGACTTCTCTGGTGAACGCCTCACAAAGGACTGTGTTACATTGCCCTGGCCAGACTCAAGCCTGTTCTCCCGCGTGCCGAGCAACAGGCTCACACCATAGCTTTAGTTTCTTTTCCATTGCTGGGGTACAAAACTCTGCAAAAGCAACGTAAGAGGGGCAGTTTATTCCGGCTCCTAGCTAAGAGGCAGCATCATGAAAGAGGAGCGGAGGAGCGTGAAACACTAGCTACTTCCCATCCAGGCAGAAAACAGAGGGATGAGGCTATGGCTTGGCTCATCTTCTCTGCCTGGCACAGGGAAGGACCCCTGTCCTGAGAATGGGCTCACTTGCAGCTAGAATGGGTCTTTCAACATCAATTACAAAGTCAAGATAAAAGGTTACCCCACCCTCACCCCAGGCGTGCACAGAGGCCTGTCTTCTAGATAACAATTTACACTAACATTTTATCCATTGTGCCTTAGTTACTGGTGGTGGGCCAGCTGTGACCTAGTGCATGCTAGGCAAATGTTCTACTTCTGAATCACACCCCAGTCCAGCTTGTGTCTGTAAGTTATCCCTGTCAGGCCCACAGAGTTTCTTATATTTATTGTCTCTTGCTGGGTCACAAATTATAGAGCCATCCACGTGGCAAAGTCTGTCTCATCCTCAGACATGGTTCATGGTGTCATGGTTGAGTAGGACTTGGGAAGCGTGCATGGTGTCTCTGGTACCAGAAAAGATAGTATCAGGGAGGCTAGCTCTCAGGCAGGTGGCACTCAGGTTAGTTTCTGCCCAGGGACCTCTGGGCCCTGTGTCTGAAGTGCGGTATCCTCAGCAACAGTGACTAACCTTTCACTTCTCAGTGGGGGAGAACCAAGGCCATACAATAAGCTATATGTTTTGGGAGTCTCTTGAACAGCAGCTCAAAAAGGATAAAGGGGGAGAAGAGGGCTTCTTATGTTTAATATCGGGGGTCCTTGGCCCAGATGAGAAAAGTTCATTAAAACTATATATGCATATTTATACACTGAATTTTTTGTATTAATAGTCTTTAAGGTAAATAGTTAACAGTAAGATTTCTTGTGGCCTTTTCAGACACCTTTATTGTTATTTTACCCACCTCCCTTCTTCTGTGTTTACCTTCCTCTCCCTACCTAAGAAGCACCTCCTTTGCCGTTTCCCTGATCAAATCACTGGTACCCCGCTGTTCCCTTCTCTATTGCTCCCTAACCTTCCTTTCCTGACAATGATCCTGTCTTATTTTCCTGTAGTTACTACAGGCCATGTACTCAGATCTCAGGATTTGGAGCTAGGAGTCCCCAGTAAGAGAGAACATGCACCATATGTTTCTGGGTCTGGGTACCTCACTCAATATGATTTTAGTTCTGTCCTCTTACCTGTGGAAGTTCATGATCTCACTTTTTCTTACAGCCGGAGAGCATCCCATGGTGCACATGGACCACATTTCATCATCCCTGCCTCAGTCACAGGACATCCAGGTTGTTTCCATTTCCTAGCTATTGTGAGCAGAGCAGCAATGGACACGGCTGAGCAAGCGTGCATCTGTGGAGTAGGATGTCGCATCCTTTGGGACGTGGCTGAATCACGTGGTAGAATTATTTTTAGCTTTTGGGGAATTACCCCCACGGATTTCCATAGTAGCTGTACCAGTTTTCTGTCCTACCAACAGTGAGAAAAGTTCCCTTTTCCCCCACCCCTCCGTCATCTGTTCAGTTGTTCTGCTGAGTTTGTTATACTGACTGGTGGAAGATAAAATCTCCAAGTTGTTTTCATTTGCAGCTCCACAATTACTAGAGATTATTAATAGATTTTCTGCTTCCCCGTAATAAGTTTCTCCACTGACACAGGAAGCCAGATCAAGTCGAACTGAAAAGGAATAACAACAGGTCTATTGAGCAAAGCAACTTCCAGGCGGTTTCTCAGTCTCAGATCGGGGTCAGGGAAGTTGTGCACCCGTACCAGGGCAGGAAAATTTTATGGACTGAGGGGTGTCCACCAGAAGCTTGGTTTGTGCCCAATGTGAAGGCCTGCCCTCAGTGTTTGTCTATAAAATTGGTTAGTTGCTGTGTGTGTGTGTCTGTCTGTGACAAAATGCCCAATGGAAGGGATTTGGGGATCATGGGGTCTGGAAACACAATCCACAAGACTGCTGAGCTCAGTGTCTGGCAGCAGGAGGGAGCAGCTTGTTCACATCATGGTGGACCAGAAAGAAGCTTCCTCAGGCTCCCTGAGCAGGAGATAGACACCTGGGAAGCTGTCCTCCTGTCCCCTGACTCCCACAGCGTCTGTCTATATGAAGCCCACGTTGGTTTTTCTTTTCTGTTCTCCTCCCTCTTTTTTCTATCCTTTCTTCTTCTCTTCTCCTTCCTTCTCTCCCTCCTCTTTTCCTCATCTCCCCTCCACCTACTCTCTCATCACCCTCTCCCTCCTCTTTTATCTTCTCTTCTGTTTCTTCATCTCTCCTTCCTCCCCCTTCCAGTTTCTGGTTTCAAGCAATCCTCAGCCTGTTAAGTAGCTGGCACCCTAGACACCGTCCCCACAACAGGCTGGCTTCTGCCATGCACTCTGTGATATTTCCACCCACAGGCTCTTTGTATCCATGGGCACTGAGCTCCGGGCAGGTATGTCCTGCAACTGCCTCTTCTACTTATCATCAAATGATGATTAGGTCTTCCTAATGTCCTGCCCAGAGGAACAGAGAGCCTCTGGGCTCCCAGCGGACCTGGGAGTTTATATTTATCTGCTTCCCTCATGGGAGGTGTCTCCTGAGGATCTAACAGCTGGTAATGATATCAATTCCCCAAACAACATGGTGAACAACAAAAAAGAACTAGCAGGTTTCCCTGCCAGGGGATTCACACTGGTTCTCAGTCTGCCTGCTTGGGACTAGAGGGATTGGTCACAGAACCTATGCTGGCCAGGAACATTAAACCTGGGGTTGACACTCCTTTGATTCCATCTGAGGGGTGACTGGATTACTGGGCTCTACTGAATTACCGGGAAGGTCTGCTTTTCTTCATTTAGTAACAATTTGCTTTCCATGTACTAAATGACTGCTATCTAGATCTCTCTCCCTCCCTCCCTCCTTTCCTCCCTCCCTCCTTTCCTCCCTCCCTCCCTTCTTTTTTCCTTTCTTTCGTTTATCCTTCCTTCCTCCCTCCCTCCCTCCTTCCCTTCTTCCTTCCTTCCTTCCTTTCTTTTTCTTTCTTTCTTTTGTCTCTCTTTCTTTCCTCCCTCCCTCCCTCCCTCCCTCCCTTGTTGTTATATTGGCTGCATAGTGGCTGAACTGAGCCTGCCACCCCTCGCTGAGGAGGCCTAGGCCCAGGCAAGCCTTTGAGTTCTACTGCTGCCACCTCCTCTGCTGCTGCCTCAACTTCCTCCATGTCAGGAGCCAAATGCTGTCTTTTTAATGAAGTCTCTGTTGCTCTATTTTACCAATAAAGCCTCGGGAGCCAGCTGCTGGGGTGAAAACCTGCTAGCTCAGAGAGGCAGAGAAAGCAGCCAGCTGCTTCCGCCTTCACCTTCATCCCAGAAAGAGAGTTTACTCCTACAGCCTCAGACAAAACCTCCTCCAACCAGATGTCCCTCCCTTCTGCTTCCTGTGCATCTCTCTCTTCATCCTCCCGACTTCCTCCTACTCTCTATGACTTCTTCCTGTTAACTGGTTACTTGCTCCACCTCTTGACCTATGGTTGATTTTATTTAATCCTGTTTGCAATATTCCAGCAGAAAGCTCTTGGATTAAAGGTGTGTGCTTAGGGCTGAGTCACAACACAGCTAGAAGCAGGTTCCTCCAGTAATCAACGTGATTTCAGGGCTCACAGTGTGATCAAACATCCCTCAACACAGGGTCTCAGTATGTAGCCTGGGCTTTCCTGAACCTTGACATTTATGTTGGATAGTTTGTCTCTACTTGACACAAGCTAAATTCATCTGAGAAGGGAATCTCAATTTAAAAAAATGCCTCTATAGGGTCAGGTTATAGGTAAGCCTGTAGGGCATTTTCTTAATTAGTGGTTGATGTGAGAGGGACTGGCATGTTGTGGATGAGGCTACCCCTACACTGGTGGTCCTGGCTGCTCTGAGAAGCAGACTGAGTAAGCTATGAGGCTCAAGCCAGTAAGCAGCACTCCTCCATGGCCTCTGCGTTAGTTCTGGGCTCCAGATTCCTGTCCTGGGTGAGTCCCTGCCCTCACTGTTCTTACTGATGAAACTGTAAGTGGAATAAACCTTTTCCTCCTGAAGTTGCTTTTGGTCACCGTGTTTCATCACAGCAGTGGTAACCCTGATACATCATCCTCCTGCCTCTGCTTCTGAGGTGCTGAGGGTACAAGCACCCACCATCCTGCCACCTTCTTTGCTAGCTTCCTCTCTCACAGTCCTAGGCAAAGCCTTTGTGTCCCCTTAAGCAGTCATTGTGTCCGTGGATGCAGGCTGTTATGCTTTCCTGTCGCTTTAAGGGACAAGCCACGCCCACTCCCATTACCTCTGACCTGCCCGCCACCATCTTGGTCCCTTCCTTTTCTGCTTCCTTGACGTGCGTGCTTTTTATTATAAGGAAGACCTGGGAAAATTATGGTTTTGTTCCCTTTAAAAGACAAGCCACACCCATTCCCCTCCTCATCCGCTGAGGCAGGCTGATCTTCAGCTTCCCGCCTGAGCTCACTCTCTTTTCCATCTTCCTCTTGGAGAGGCAGCTTCGCTTCTGCCTCTCTACTTCTCTGCTTCCCCACTTCTCTGTCTCTTTCTCCTCCTCCTCCTCCTCCTCCTCCTCCTCCTCCTCCTCCTCCTCCTCCTCCTTCTCTCTCTCTCTCTCTCTCTCTCCCTCTCTCTCTCTCTCTCTCTCTCTCCCTCTCTCTCTGTCCCCCCTTCACCCTTCCTCCTCCATAACCCCCTGAATAAACATTCAACCTCACCCTGCATGTCTGTCTATCCATGTTTCTGTCTTCTGCCCGCCCGCCATGTGTCTCCCTGCCTGGAACCAGCCATTGCTCAGGGACCAGCAGCTGTCTCTGCCTGGGACTGGCTGCTCCCAGAGCCTGCTGCCTGCCACCATTTGGGACCTACAGCATTTCTGCTGCCTACTGCCGTGGGGGATCTTGCAGCATTTTTTTAAAAAAGGATAACACAGGCCCCTTTTTGAAGTGGTTGTTCTTACAAGTTTGACCCAAAGAGATTTTGTTTTCTTTTTTAATGCTGCGGACAGAACTCAGAACTTTGCACAAGCTGTTGTTGCAGTCAAATTCAATGGGAAATACCGAAGAACTAGACTCAATCAAATTTAGATGAAATGAATTTGTTTTTACTGCTAGCAGGAGGGCAGCCTGAGAGTCAAACAGCATGAAGTGAGGAAGGGGCTTAAGGAGGGGTTGTAAAGGTGACGCCAAAGATGGACAATTATCTGTGGAGTCCACGTCTGGGCAAGAGAATCATTTCACTCTCTTCATCTCTTCTCCGTCCTGCTGCAGAGCCATGAAAAGGCCACTTCACCCACTGTGACCAGTAAAGTTACAAAAGCAGAAATCCAGTGGTTAAATACCATTGTCTTACTCTTACCTCACCTGTAGGCCACTAGGCTCTCACACAGGCACCCCCCACAAGGTCATCCCCAAGGAAGTCAATCATGGCAGGATCCTTGAAGCAGGAGTTGCTGCAGAGGAAGTGGAGGAGAGCTGCTTGCTGTGAACTACTGTGGAGCTTCAGGTCCTGTGAACTACTGTGGAGTCTTATTTCTCAGACCTGAGCCATAAGGAGGAAGCAGAAACACAATACAAGGTAGGTCTTAAGACAGTGAGACTGTTCCTCATCTGTCGCATTTTCAAATATCAGTACAAACTGAGTCCTCTGGGATGTCTTCTACTTCAACTTCCAGAGCAGGGACTGCAAAGAGGTGGGCACTGATCACCTCAAGTATCTGTCATCGTAAATTTTACACTCAAGTTAAAGATGTAAGGATCTACTTTAAAAATTACAGCTTAGCCATCTGGCCAGTTTGTACATATCTAAAAAGATAATGTGCCTAAGTGTTTCCATTTTTGCTATATAGTTTCCCTAAATAAATCATTAAGACTTGGGAGCTGGGGAGACAATTCAGTGGATAAGGCACCTGCACTCCAAATGTGAGGACCAGAACTAGATCCGTAGCACCCAGGTAAAATGGTAGCATGTCTGTAATCCTAGCACTGCAAGGGTGGAGATGGATCCTCAGTGCAAGTTCAAGACCTAACCTACCAAAGAAGCAAGCCTTGTGTTTAGTGACCCTACCTTAACAAAGTGAGGAGGATCAAACGAGGACGGTCAACAATGAAACACAGGAGAGCAGGAATGAGTGGAGCACTGATGTACACAGGACTTGCTCTAAGCTCAGGTGAGCATGTGCTTACAGTGAGTAAAGGAACTAGCTTAGTCCAAGGTCATGATTTACCTGTCTGATGCCCTTACATCTGGTGTCTGTGACTTGCTGACCCTATGCTCTCCCACACTGGTCCTAACGACTTGTTTGGGTGTGAGGGAAAGTCAATCTCAATTAGTGACCTCTCAAATTAGTGACTTATCTATCCCTTAAAGCTCTCAACAAAACCATTCCTATTAGCTTGTGAGCTGTTGTGAGATTAGCCTATTTACTTGTTAATTTTCTGCCCATTTACTTTAACTTTCCAAACTTTGAAGCTCAAGAAAAGTTCTAAGAATGATAACAGTGCATACTAACTTGTTGTTTACCCATTACTAAATGAATCATTTAGCAGGCACTGACATTCTATTAGGCTTCTCTTTGTAGTACTGGGGATACCAGAGCAAGTACTACAACATTGAACTGCCTTCAGCCCATAAACTTGACTTTTACCTTAACTTTATTTATTTTTCTTATTTATTAAAACTTCTCACACCAAACTGGAAGGTGAGTTTTTCCAAAAAAGAGCCAGTTAATTAATTCTCTGCCAGCTGAGCTGAGCATCTTAGGATGCTAGTCCACACTAACATTCTCTAGGGTTCAGTCCCATGGGACTGCCTCACTTCAGAGGCCAATCCTAACCCCAGGTGTCCAGTGCACTCTCGCTGACAGACTTGTGGAGTTCACACAACTCCCTCTTTAAGGGAAGTGTCTGATAACTTGCTAACATGGCTCAGAGAACTAAGAAAAACATAATACCTCTATGCACTGGTACGCTACAAAGATTAAAACTCAGAAATAGGAAGCTAGAGAGATGGTTCAGCTGTTAGGAGCATTTGTTGCTCTTGCAGAGGACCCAAATTCGGTTCCCAGCACCCATATGGTGGTGGTTCACAACCATCTGTAACTCTAGCTCCGGGGGTCCAACATTCCCTTCTGATCTCTCCAGGGACCAGGCACACACATGTGGTATATATACATACATGTAGGCAAAACACAATTAAAATAAATACATCTACAAACATTTCAAAGACAAACTCATTCAAGAATGGCCAAACAGAAGACATACACAGGGCAATGGTGACTTACTCTAACACTCCATTTGATCTTTATCTTGTCTTTGTTGTTGATGCTTTTGTTTGTTTTTTGTTATAAAACTCCTAAAACATAGGCATCTTTTCAGAGTCAAAGAAATAATTAGAACTCTTGTGTATACCAAGGCCATGCCAGGTGCTAGAGACTCCAGGAGTCTTGGGTTTGTCCTCCAGAAAGAATTAGGAATGACTAGAGTCACTTGCTGCCTTACTTCCCTGCCAGGTTAAATTATCGCTAATACCCAGTGATGCCCCACAAAATCCCAAGAGACAGCACTGAGACCTGTGCAGCTCAGCACGTGAAGGTTCCTGGCCAGCAAGTCGGGGGAAGACCATGAAGACTCTGCACCCTCTGCAGCTCTCCTGCTGGCTCTGCATATATAATAAATAGGTTCACCCAAGCCACACATTTCCCTAAGTCCTGTGAGCTGCGATAGCAAATTCAGCCAAATCTGAAGAGGGTTTTATAAACTGAAGGGGCTTTAATTTGTGCCTGGTGGTGTAGAAGCACAGGTGACAACCTACCATGTGCATCGATGCATCTGACTTTTGAGGCTGTGGCTGCCCTGTAGGTTCTGCCTACCTCCAGATAGGACCAGAACTGAATTGAATTAAAGAAACCCAACTGGTGTCTGCTGGGGAACAAACTGCTCAGAGTGTGGGCTCTCTGCCTAGGTATCACCATGAGAGCCGAGCAAAAGTGGATTAGAGGAAGAAATAGCTCTTTATGGGAGAGGGACACTCTTGAGGCCCACTATTCCCCACTATTCTCCCACATTTTGATGTGCTTACCTCCTCTGGAAAGCCTGTAAACTTTCCATTCAGAGCTTTTATGAAGATTTCAGTTAGTCACTGGTGACTAACTCCATTTCAGGTGAGGAAAATCTAACCAGGCATCTAGCCTCTACCCCAGACCTGTCAGAGGCCCTCAGCAGAACAAACTCCAATGTCAGGAATGGTTAAGCAGTAAGACATTCATCTCACCCCATCGTCTACAAAACTCAAAAAAGAAAGTGATTTTTTTTTACCCAAAATCCCCCCAAATTCCCAATTTTCTAAGAAAACAATATGCTGATTTCCACCAGCAAAGCAATAGCATTTCCCTTACTCCACATCCCCTCCAACATAAGCAGTCACCAGCGTTTTTTATCTTAGCAATTCTGACAGGTATAAGATGGTTTCTCGGAGTTGTTTTGCTTTGCATTTCTCTGATGGCTAAAGATGCTGAGCATTTCCTTTAGTGTCTTCTGCCATTTAAGATTCTTCTGTTGAGAATTCACTCTTTAGATCTGTACCTTATTTTTTAATTAGATTATTCAGTATTTTGATGTTATTTTCTTGAGTTCTTTATATATTTGGGAGATCAGCTCTCTGTCCATTATGGAGTTGGTAAAGATCTTTTCCCATTCTGTAGGCTGCCGTTTAGTGTTATTGACCATGTCCTTTGCTTTATAGAAGATTCTCAGGTTCAGGAGGTCCCATTTCTTTATTGTTGCTCTCAGTTTCTGTGCTACTGGGGTTTTATTTAGAAAGTGGTCTTCTGTGTCCATGTTTTCAAGGGTACTTCCCACTTTCTCTTCTATAAGGTTCAATGTGGTTGGATTTATGTTGAGGTCTTTGATCCATTTAGACATGAGTTTTGTGTGTGGCAATAGATATGGATCAATTTGCAATCTTCTACATGTTGATATTCAGTTATACCAGCATAATTTGATGAAGATAATTTCTTTTTTAGCTTCTTTGTCAAAAATCAGTTATTCATAGGAGTGTGAGTTAATATCAGGGTCTTCAACTCCATTGGTCCAACCGTCTGTTTTTATATCAATATCAAAATGTTTTCATTACTGTAGCACTGTAACAGAGCTTGATATCAGAGACAGTGATGCTTCCAGAAGTTCCTTTATCATAAAGGATTGGTTTTGTTTGGCTATCCTGGTAATTGTTTTTGCTTTTCCGTATGAAATTTAGTGTTATTCTTTTAAGGTCTGTGAAGAATTGTGCTGGGAATTTGGTGGGTATTGCATTGCATCTGTAGATTGCTTTTGGTAGGATTGCCAATTTTACTATTTTAATCTTACCTATCCAGGAATATTGAAGATCTTTCCATTTGCTGATATCTTCTTCAATTTCTTTCTTCAAAGATTTAAAGTTCTTATAATACAGGTTTTTCACTTGTTTGGTTAGAATTACCTCAAGATATTTTATGTTGTTTGTGGCTATTTTGAAATGTATGTGTAATGACATTTTATTTGTATTTTAATTTAAAAAGCTTGCCTGAAGAACCAACAGTCATCCAGGCCATACAGTGATTAAAAAGAGTTTCCCCACATTAAGTAATGGGAAAAACCATTAAAAAGGAGGGATTTGGATCTCTGTATGATGATATGCTAGACAGTTTGAAAACAGAACGATGAAATGAGAGAATATGTAATTTAAATGTCTTACTTGCTTGTTCTTTATACAACCAAACACCACTACCTACAGAAAGTAACTGCAAGGGTTCTCAAAGGAATGAAATCTGGCAGATGGATGTGTTCCATTTTGTAGAATTTGGAAAACTAAAATATGTACATCACACCACTAGTAACTATTAATGAAGTTGCCAAGAAAAACAATACTAAAATTTATCTTCACATTGGAAATCCTTACTTGAACTTCAATTAAAATCAATCTAAAATTATTTTTCTACACAAACTACTCATGCAGTGAGACAACAGTAAGCTGTAGGAAAAGTTCACTTAGAAAAAGCTAGCTTCAATACTAGCGTTCTACTTACAGTAAGACTAATTAAACATGATAAGCAGGCACAAAGCTTGGAAGTCGTGTTTTTCTTTTTCGGGGGGAAAAGAGATGGGGAAGCTGTCTCAGAAAGACAGGGTTTCTCTGGATAGTCCTGGCTGTCCTGGAACTTGCTCTGTAGACCAGACTGGCCTCAAAATCAGAGATCTGCCTGCCTCTGTCCATCCCCACCCCAGTGCTGGAAATAAAGGTGTGCGCCACCACTGCCCAACTTAGAGTGTTCTTCTCCCACTTACCTATGATGTCTTCGTATCCCTGAACACTCTACTGCCATCCCAAATATAACAACATTTGCTGGTATAACTTTCTCATACTGTTCACAATTTCCATTTGCTCCTTTGGCTTGAAAATATAATAAAAGTCACATCATTACATGTACAAGTAAGTTTGTGTATATATACAGGTTAAGGAATTTTTCCTTTAAAAAGTATTTTTACTGTTTCATGTGTTTACAAGTACAAAAAAAGAGAGAGGTATAATGCTATATCACTTTAGGATATAATAATTTTTAAAAAATGAGCCAGGGGCTAGAGTGATGGCTCAGCAGTTAAGAGAACTGACTGCTCTTTCAGAGGTCCTGAGTTCAATTCCCAGCAACCACATGGTGGCTCACAACCACTTATATGTAGTAATATGAGCGGCGGGGCTGCGTCCCCAACACCTCAGCCGCCTGCTCGGCTAGCTTTTGCCCCGAAATAACAACACACAAACTGTATTCATTTAAACACTGCTTGGCCCTTTAGCTCTAGCCCTTACAGGCTAATTCTCACATCCCAATCAACCCATCTCTAATAATCTGTGAGCACCGGTCTTACCAGGAAAGATTCAGCAGGTCTGACCTGGCAGCTTACTTCATTTCGTGCGTCTTCCCAGGAGCAGGGAGCATGGCGTCTCTCTGAGGTGTCTGCTCCCGAGAGGAGAGCTGTGGAGTCTGAGCTCACTTCCTCTTCCTCCCAGCACTCCGTTCTGTTTACTCCACCTACCTATGTTCTAACCAATAAAATGGGCCAAGGCAGTTCCTTTATTAGCCAATGGCCTTCCTCCATCACTTATAATGAGATCTGGTGCCCTCTTCTGGCCTACAGGCAGGATACTGTATAAATAAATAAATAAATAAATAAATAAATAAATAAATCTTTTAAAAATAATGAGCCAGGTGGTGGTGGCTTTAATCCCAGTACTCAGGGGGCACAGGAAGGCAGAACTCTGCAAGTTCAAGGCCAGCCTGATATACAGATAGAGTTCCAGGACAGCCAGGGCTACACAGAGAAACTCTGACTTTAAAACAATAGTGGAGGAAGTGGAGAGATGACTGAGGTGGAGAGCAGTGGCTACTCTGGCAAGGACCCAGGTTCAATTCCCAGGAACCACAAGCAGCTCACAGCCATCTCTAGCTCCAGTCCCACAGGGTCAATGCCTTCTGACCTCCACAAACACTGCACACATGACAGGCGCACATACACATTCAACAGGCGCACACACACTTGACAGGCACACATGGCAAACACTCAAACAAAATGAAAGTAAATACATATTTAGAAACAGAAAGAAGATAAAAGTAGGCTCGAAATATAGCTCAACAGTAGAGCGCACTGGCCATGTGTGAGGCACCAAGTTCAACTCTTAGCAACAAAAAAAAAAGTATCAAAGTCATCATTATTTCTTTGAAAAGTAAACTGCTGTTGCATGTTAAATACATATCTTCTGTACACAGTGGATTTACTGAAGTCTCTTCCTATATTCCATATACACGGTAAATGAACTGTACTATTTATATGGCACGTGGGCTTCAGCAGAGGAGTTCAGAGCTCTGTCTAGAGCCTGAACTCACTGAGGACCTTAAAACATTACTGAATAGCATCACTATCTTCTCTTTTAGAGATGTGCCAAAATCCCAAACACCGACACTGTGCAGGCCAAAGGATTCCCTCTCCTACAACTATACTCAAACAAGGTCACTCATTCACCTCCCTTCCCATCGCATTCTTCTCTGCAAACCTTTCTGGGACACACAGTGCACACCGTGTGTACACAACTATAGAATGCTTCTCCTTGTGTTTCTCTCCAGGTATACAGACATACTCTGATATATTTCTGAACATCCTCAGGACTCAATGCACCTCTTGAAATAGTGAATTCTTAATCAAACTTGAGTGTTTTACACGGCTCACCTTTGGTTGCAGAAGCAAATGCTCCCATGCATGAATTAAACTCCCCACAATTCCTTCTCCAAACACACACACATCGACAGTTTCAGTTATAACTAGGGACACTCTATAGAGCGATGTTTTAAAGATACGTGTGACTTTGGAACTATCATTAGTCTCTCGTCTGTAAAACACTCGCCTGTTGACAGAATGGATGACAAGAAGATACCAATAGCTAAAGGGGTGTTCATGGCTGTAGCGTGGATTCGTCCTCTTTCACATGCCGTTACAGGAATCCTTGCGATTTTCTGTCTTTTCTCCCATAATTTGTTTTACTGACGTTGCTTGTCTTTCTAAGATTGTTGCACTGAGCTTTCACTCTGATGTTTGTTATTTTATTTCCTTTTATTTTGACATTTTGCTGTGGGTTATTTACTAGTATGCATTGATGTTAAAATGCAAACTTGTAGCATAGTAGGAGCTCCTGTGTGGGTGTGGGTTAAAATCAGGTTTACTGTCTGTGCCGTACTGTGTTAGTATACAATGTATTAACCTGTATTGTGTGCTCAGTTAGCATTCGTTCGTAAATTTTTTAAAAGTAAAATCTATTAATAATTTTGAAAATTAAAAAAAAAATAAAGATACGTGTGAGTAAAATGACATGCTATTAATTTAAAGCTGTCAAAGCTGAGACAAGAGAAAAAGGCAAATACATTATAGAATATCCTGTGTAAAGTTTCCTAATGCATTGCATTTTAGCACCTTCCCCTGAACCCTGCAGTACTGCTTGGGTTCCTCTCTTCATCAGTTCCTCTTCCTTGTTCTGGGCATAAAAGGGCTACCTTCTCCGACGTTCATTCACTGCCTAAGTCCTGAAGAGTAAGGGGTGCTCACATCTTTCCTGGTCCCTTCATTGACATCAAACATTTAGCACCTAACTCTAACATTCCATACAAATCTTCTTATACCAGCCTGGAATGATGCCTTATGTCTGTAGTCCCTGAACTTGGATTGTGGAACCAAGAAGATCACACCGAAGTTAAAGGTAATCTTTGACTGTGTAATGGGTTTGAAATCAGCACAGGCTACATGAAACCCTGCACTAAAGAAGCAAAAATAAATCAGGGAGGGACTACATCCACAGGTTCTCCTCCATCAGGGAGGGACTACATCCACAGGTTCTCCACCATCAATGACCCTTCTTAAAATGAACTTTTATTTTGTTTTTGTTTTTATGAGACAGGATTTGTCTGTGTAACCCTGGTTGTCCTGGATCTCATGCTGTAGACCAGGCTGGCTTCAAAACCAAAAATTCTCCTGCCTCTGCCTCCTGAGTGCTGGGATTAAACTCGGGAACTGTGCAAAATCAGGTTTGCACAGCAAGTGTTCTACACATTGAACTATCTCACTAACCCCTAATTGTTTCTTTTCCAGACAGGGTTTCTCTGTGTAGTCCTGGCTTCCTGGAACTCTCTCTGTAGACCAGGCTGCATAATAGGCGAGCACTCTAGGAACTGAACCACACCCTAGTCTGTTCTCCAGTGCAATCTTATCTTCATTTGCCTCTTGTTACAACCCTTGTAAGCTTATGTTGAAGTCACTGCAATTTAGAATATAATTATCTATTTTGGGTTTTTGGAGGCAGAGACTCAGTGTGTAATGAAAGTTGGCCTGGAACTACAAGTCCTCTTGCCTCAGTCCTATGCACTGGGATTACAGGTACACGCCTCTTGCAATCTGAAGGTTGGGGTAGAAACATACATTCTTCAGGGAGGGACGCCATTCAACTCACAGCAGCCAATAACCAAGCATGTCAGTGACCGGGGACTCACTGTCCCAGTGGAAGCAGCATGGAGAGACAATGGCTCGCATCGGATCTGTCTTCTAGATGTTAGATGCCCTCCAAACCTTGAGAACTCAGAGGAAGCCCAAGAGAAAGGACAGAAATTTCCTCTTCGGATTGAGGTGAAGAGGGGATTTGAACTAGTCACGAAGCTCAATGACAGGACACGCGTTACCAAGCCAACAGCAATTCTTTTGCTATATTCTGCTTCTCTAGCACATTAGCTTCCTATTGTACTGAGGCCAGTACAAGCAATTTCCTTTAAGCCAGCAGATCTAAAATTTATTTTTGTCTCCAGCCCAATTAGGAGAAAATCGGGATTCCACCTGCTCCCACTTCCCGGTGGAAGACAGTTAGGTGATAAAAATGGAACGATGTCCTAAAGCCATCTGAAAAGCCGGGGGATTGCAAGTACATCTGTTTTGACTTCTGTTCCATGCAATGCATGCATAGCTTAAAGCCCATTTATTGAACAATTATAGGCCAAATCTCTGCTGAAACAGATGTGTTATTAAACACTGTGGGGCTTGCCAAACAGCCCACAGCCGGTGAACTTGACAATGCGAAGCTGAGCCTGTAGCATGAGCTGAGCAAAAAGCGCAGCAGTGGGAAGTTATGGTCAAGTCACAATGTAAGGACAGAATGGGCTTCCAGGGCCTTCTAGAAACTTCTCTTGTCAGCAATGCCCTTGTGCACTGTGGTACGGTCCTACCTGCTGGTCATCTGCTAAACAGTCAATTTTTGTCAGTGGTGGTGGTGTACGCCTTTAATTCCAGCACTTGGGAGGCAGAGACAGGTGGATTTCCATGAGTTTTAGGCCAGCCTGGTCTACAGAGTGAGTTCCAGGACAAGCCAGGGCTACACAGAGAAACGCTGTTTCAAAAAACAAAGCAAAACAAGTCAATTTTATTCTTAAAAATTTTTAGTACATATCTTTTAATTAATTAATAAATTAATTAATTTTCAACTTGATCACAGTTTCCTCTCCTCCCAGTCCTTTCCCCAACCCCTGTGCTTGCTCCACCATCTACTCATTCTTTCTCTACAGAAAAGGCCAAGCCTCCCACGCATATCAAGTTGTAGTAAGACTAGGCATCCCCACTTCTATTAAGGCTGGATGAAGCAACTAAGCAGGAGGAAAAGGTCCCAAAATCTGGCACCAGGTCAGAGCTACCCCTTTCTCCCACTGTTAGGAGTCCCATAAGAAGACCAAGCTACACAACTATAACATATATGCAGAGGGCCATAGGTCAGTCACGTGCAACATCTCTGGTTGGTGGTTCAGACTCTGTGAGCTCCTATGAGCCCGGGTTAGTGGATGCTATGTTTTTGTTTTGTTTTGTTTTGTTTTGTGTGATATCCTTGGCCCCTCCGGCTCCCACAATCCTCCCTCCTGCTCTTCCGCAGGATTTCCCTGAGATTCACCTAATGTTTGGCTGTGGGTCTCTGTATTTGTTTCCATCAGTTGTTGGGTGAACCTTTCTGAACTCAATAGCTAGACAGCAATCTATGAGTATAGTAGAATGTCATTAGGAATCATTTTATTTACTCTTTTGTAATTGCTAGGCATGTTTGAATCTTAGGTCTCTGGGTTATCTAGCCTCTGGGTCCTGGCCCTCCAGGCAGTGACAGGGGTGGACTCGCTCTCATGGCATGGGTCTCAAGCTGGACCAATCATGGTTGGTCACTCCCATAATTTCTGCACCACCTTTACCCCAGCACATCTTGTAGGCAGGGCAAATTGTATGTCGGGGGTTATGTGGCTGGGTTGGTGTTCCAACCCCTTCACTGCAAGTCTTTCCTGGTTACAGGAGATGGCTGATTCAGGCTCTGTACTCCCCATTGCTAGGAGTCTTAGCTGGAGTCACCCTCACAGAGTCCTGAGAGTTTCCACTGCATTAGGTTTCTAGTTCATCCCAGAGATGCCCACTGATTCCAGCTGTCTTTCCAGTATTCTCTCCTTCCGTCTCCCCCCACACGATCCCTCCTGTTTCCACGCCCACCCACCCATCCAGACCTTCCCCCTCCATCTGTGATATCTATTCTATTTCCCCTCCCAGTGAGATCCACGGTCTCTCCACCCCAGCCCTCCTTGTTACTTAACTTCTTTGGGTCTGTGGATTGTGGCATGATTATCCTCTACTTCATGGCTAATATCCACTTATAAGTGAATGCACACCATGCTTGTCTTTCTGGGTCTGGGTTACCTCACTTAGGATGATCCTTTCTAGTTCAATTCATTTGCCTGAAGATTTCATGTTGTTATTGTTTTTAACAGCTAAGTAATACTCCATTATGTAAATATACCACATTTTCTTTGTCCATTTTTTGATTGATGGACATCTAGGTTGTTTCAGTTCCTTGCTATTATGAATGAAGCTGTTATGAACATAGTTGAGCAAGTGCCCTTGTGGTATGGTGGAGCATCCTTTGGATGTATGCCCAGGAGTGGTATAGCTGTGTCTTGAGGTAGGCCAATCTTCAGTTTTCTGAGAGATTGCCATATTGATTTCCAATTGGCTGTATAAGCTGGCACTCTCACTACCAGTAGAGGAGTGTTTCTCTTTCTCCACATCCTCGCCAGCGTGAGCTGTCACTTGTGTTTTTGAGCTTAGCCATTCTGACAGGTGTAAGATGGAATCTCAGAGTCATTTTGATTTGCATTTCCCTGATGACTAAGGATATTGAACATTTCTTATTTCATTACTTAAAAAAAATACCAATCCAAATTCCCACATCCTCCCCTCCTCCCATTCCTTCCACACACCCTTCCCCCCACCCCCTCCAATCTTAAGAGAGGGCAAGGCACCCTGCCCTGTGGAGAGTCCAAGGCCCTCCCCACTACATCCAGGTTGAGCAAGGTATACATTCAAAGAGAATAGGAGCCCAAAAAGCCAGTACATGCAGTAGAGATAGATCCCAGAGCCATTGTCATTGGCCCCTCAGTCTACCCCAACTGTCAGCTACATTCAGAGGGACTAGTTTGATCCCATGCTCATTCACTTCCAGTCCAGTTGTAGTTGGTGAGCTCCCATTAATTCAGGCAATCTGTCTCAGTGGATGAACCCCTCATGGTCTTGAATTCCTTGCTCATACTCTCCCTCCTTCCACTCTTCAACTGGACCTTGGGAGCTCAGTCCAATGCTCCAATGTGGGTCTCTGTCTCTGTCTCTGTTTCCATCTGTTTTTGGAAGAAGGTTCTATGGTAATATTTAAGATAATCATCAGTCTGACTACAGGGTAAGGCCAGTTCAGGCCCCTCTCCTCTATTTTCTTAGGGTCTTAGCTGGGGTCATCCTTGTGGATTCCTGGGAATTTTTCTAGAGCCATGTTTCTTGCTAACCCCCAAATGACTCCCTCAATCAAGATATCTCTTTCCTTGCTCTCATATCTGTCCTTCCTCCATCTCCACTATCCCATTCCCTTAAGTTCTTCCAACCCTCCCCTTCTCCAGTCCTCTTCCCGTTTTCCCCTTCCTTCTATCCCCCAGCCCCATGCTCCCAAATTTTGTCAGGTGATCTTGTCTGCTTCAAATTTCCAGGTGGATCTATATATGTTTTTCTTTGGAATCACCTTATTACTTAGCTTCTCTAGGAGCATGAACTATAGGCTCAACGTCCTTTGTTTATGGTTAGTATCCACTAATGAGTGAGTACATACCATATTCTTATTTTTGGGTCTGAGTTATCTTGCTCAGGATAGTGTTTTCTAATTCCATCCATTTGCATGCGAAATTCAAGATGTCATTTCTTTTTTGCCCGCTGAGTAGTACTCTAATGTGTATATATTCCACACTTTCTTTATCCATTCTTCCATTGAGGGGCATCTAGGTTGTTTCCAGATTCTGACTATCACAAATAATGCTGCTATGAAATAGTTGAACAAATGCTTTTGTAGTATGATTGAGCATCTTTTGGGTATATTCCCAAGAGTGGTATTGGTGGATCCTGAGGTAGGTTGACATTTCTTTAAGCGCTTCTCTGCCAATTGAGATTCCTCTGTTGAGAATTTTCTGGTTAGATCTGTACACTATTTTTAAATTGGATTATTTGGTTTGTTGATGTCTAGCTTTTTGAGTTCTTTATATATTTTGGAAATCAGTCCTCTGACAGATGTGGAGTTGGCAAAGATATTTTCCCAATCTGTAGGCTGCCGTTTTGTCCCATTGATGGTGTCCTTGCCTTACAGAAGCTTTCAGTAACTTCTGTAAGGTCCTATTTATTAATTATTGATCTTAGTGCCTGTTCTACTGGTATTCTATTCAGAAAGTTGTCTCCTGTGCCAATGCATTCAAGGCTATCCTCTGCTTTTTTCTTCTATCACGTTCAGTGTTTGTGGATTTATGCTGAAGTCTTTGATCCACTTGGACTTGTGTTTCATGCAGAGTTATAGATATGGATTTATTTGCATTCTTCTACATGCAGACATCCAGTTAGACCAGCACCATTTGTTGAAGAAAGTTTATTTTTTCCATTGTATATTTCTGGTTTCTTTATCAAATTCAGGTGATTGTAGGTATGTGAATTAACACCTGGGTTTCGATTCAGTTCCGCTGATCAACCTGTCTTTTTTTCCCCAATACCATGTGGTTTTTATTACTATTGCTCTGTAGTACAGCTTGAAATCATGGATGATGATACATCTGGAAGTTCGTTTATTGTACAGGATTGTTTTTGCTATCCTAGATTTTTTGGTTTTTCCATAAAAAGTTGAGCATTTTTCTTCCAAGGTCTGTAAAGAATCATGTTGGGATTTTAATGGTATCTGCATTGAATGTATAATTTGCTTTTGGTAAGATGGCCAATTTTACTATGTTAATCCTACTGATCCATGAGCATGGGGGGATCTTTCCATCTCCCCCATAATAAATTGTCTTCTACAATTTATTTTTTCAAAGACTTGAAGTTGTCATAAAAGTCTTTCACTTGCTTGGTTAGAGTTACACCAAGCTATTTTATATTATGTGTGGCTATTGTGGAGGGTGTTGTTTCCCTGGTTTCTTTCTGAGTCCATTTATCATTTGTATATAGGAGGACTACTGATTTTCTTTTTTACTTTATTTTTTTGTCCAGCCACTTTATTGAAGGAGTTCCCTCGTAGAATTTTGGAGGTTTCTTAATGTATACTATCATAACATCTGCAAATAGTGATACCTTGACTTCTTTCTTTCCAGTTTGTGTTGTCTTGATCTATAGACAGAAGTTTCTGTTCTGCCTGGTCCCGCAGCTGTTCAGTCCCATCAAAACACACAGAGGCTTATATTAATTATAAACTGGTTGGCCTATTAGCTTAGGCTTATAATTAGCTATCTTTTACAACTTAAATTAACCCATAATTCTTGTCTATGTTATCCACGTAGCTTGGTACCTTTTCTCAGTGGAGCATTTTCATCTTGCTTCTTCTGCATCTGGGTGGTGACTGCAGACTGACCTTTTCCTCTTCCCAGAATTCTCCTAGTCTGGTCACCCCGCCTATACTTCCTGCCTAGCTACTGGCCAATCAGTGTTTTATTAAACCAACACAAGTGACAGATCTTTATAGGGTGCAAGAGCACTGATCTCCTTTTGTTGACTTATTGCTGTAATTAGGACTTTGAATACTATATTGAATAGATATGGAGAGAGTGGACAGCCTTGTTTTATCCCTGATTTTAATGGAATTGCTTTAGTTTCCCTTTAATTTGATGTTGGCTTTTGGCTTGCGGTAAAAAGCCTTTATTAGGTTTATGTATATTCCTTAAACCCTGTTCTCCCCAAGAGTTTTATCATGAAGGGGTGTTAGATTTTGTAAAAGGCTTTCTCAGCATCTAATGAGATGATCATATGGCTTTTTTCTTTCAGTTTGTTTATATGGCAGATTACACTGACAGATTTTTGTATGTTGAATCATTCCTACATCTCTGGGATGAAGCCAACTTGATCATGGAGGATGATCTTTTGGATGTGTTCTTGAATTTGGTTCGCAAGTGTTTTATTGAGTATTTTCGTGTTAATGTTCATGCAGGAAATTGGTTTGTAATTCTCTTTCTTTGTTGAGTCTGTATGGTTTGGGTATCAGGGTGTCTGTGACCTCATAAAATAAATTTGGCAATATTCTTTCTGTTTCTATTTTGTGAAATAATTTGAGGAGTATTGGCATTAGTTCTTATTTGAAAGTCTGGTAGAATTATGCACTGAAACTACCTGGTCCTGGGATGGTTTGGTTGGGAGCCTTTTAATAACTGTTTCTATTTCCTTAGGTGATATTGGTCTATTTAAAATGTTTCTCTGATCTTGGTTTAACTTGGTAGGTGGTATCTAGTGAGAAAATTGTCTGTTTCTTTTAGATTTTTCAATTTTGTGGAGTACAGGCTTTTGAAATATGACCTAAAGATTCTTTGGATTCCCTCGACATCTGTGGTTATGTCCCCCTTTTTGTTTCTGATCTTGTTAATTCAGCAAGAGCTGGGCACTGAAGTCTCTCCCTCCCTCCTCTCTTTCTCTGTCAACCATGGAGTGATGCAGCAAGAAGGCTCTCATTGACAGGCGTGGTAGCACATGCCTTTAGTCCCAGCACATGCAGAGGTTAAGGTCTGAGATGGTGTGACAGGGAGGTGCTATCAATATTGTCTAAAAGGGGTGATGTTAGGGATGTAAGGACCATTGGGGAGCTTCTACCAGATGCCTATACCTAGAGATTGAGAGACTGTGATAGGTACCCTCTTTATTTTGATTGTGTCTGACAGGCAGCTATGATAAATATTTACCAGACGTAAAGTTCACTGGTGATCCTCATCTCCTATCTGGGGTGCCATGGGTCATTAGTTAGAATATCAAAGCCTGGTATGCATACAAGGAGACCTTCCTGAGTATGTGCCGTGTCTCCTACAGGACCAGTGACAGCCTCCATTGTCTCTGGCCAATGTCAACAGTACTCTCTAGTCTGATCATAGAGAAAACAAGCACAGGGGATGGGTGCTTTAGAAGTTGACTTAGGTGTCATAGGGACAAGTGTCCCCTTTTGGCAACCTGCTGGTGAGCAGTCTCCACCATGAGAACCATTGAGCATAGGTTTCTTGAATCTTTGAAATCCTAATATAACAGTAGCATAGAGGGGGAAAGCAACCTGAACGTTTCCCATCACCCCAAATCACTCTCCTCTACCTCCAGAACCTTCATTCACACACCACTTTCTTGGACCCTCAGAACTTAAAGCTTTCACATTCTCAGACCCCATTGCCACTGGGCTGCGTTTTCACCGATAGCCTCTCCTGGACTCTCTAGTCAGTCCTGTCACACAGAGCCAAGTCTCAGCTTCTCTCCATGACCCCTTCGTGTCTCTTTAAAACAAATCCACCTATGTGTCCGTTATGTTACCAAGTTCCGCTACCAGCACGAGGCACTTCCTGTATGAGCACATGGAAGGGGGTGCAGCTTTAATTCCCTGTTAAACATGCAGTTTCTCTTAAATCTTACCACAAACTTGTCTTTATGGTTTTTGTTTTCAGGACAGGAATTATCTTACAAAAATAGAAAAAACTGGCCTGGCGGTGGTGGCACACGCCTTTAATCTTAGCACTTGGGAGGCAGAGGCAGGAGGATCTCTGTGAGTTCGAGGCCAGCCTGGTCTACAAGAGCTAGTTCCAGGACAAAAACCAAAAGCTACAGAGAAACCCTGTCTCGAAAAATCCAAAAAAAAAAAAAAATAGAAAAACTGGCATGGGGTAAGGCCCAGTGAAGGAGAGATGGACACGGGAGTTAGAGGGAGCTACAATGACCTTTGACAGCCTGACGTAGAACAATTCCCTTACTCTATTAGGACAGGCTGCTGGTTAGAGGTGGGGAGTCTCCATATGTAAGAGGTACCCCAGACAGGCTATTGTTAGAGCTGGGGGGTCTCCATATGTAAGAGGTACCCCAGACAGGCTGTTGTTAAAGCTGGGGGGTCTCCATATGTAAGAGCTACCCCAGACAGGCTGTTGTTAGAGCTCGTGGAGGGTCTCCATATGTAACAGGTACCCTGGACAGGCTGTTGGTTAGAGCTTGTGGAGGGTCTCCCTATGTGACAGGTACGCTGGACAGGCTGTTGTTAGAGCTGGGGGGTCTCCATATGTAACAGGTACCCTGGACAGGCTGTTGGTTAGAGCTTGTGGAGGGTCTCCATATGTAACAGGTACCCTGGACAGGCTGTTGTTAGAGCTGGGGATCTCCATCTGTAACAGGTACCCTAGACAGGCTGTTGTTAGAGCTGGGGGGTCTCCATATGTAACAGGTACCCTAGACAGGCTGTTGTTAGAGCTGGGGGGTCTCCATATGTAACAGGTACCCTGGACAGGCTGTTGGTTAGAGCTTGTGGAGGGTCTCCATATGTAACAGGTACCCTGGACAGGCTGTTGTTAGAGCTGGGGATCTCCATCTGTAACAGGTACCCTAGACAGGCTGTTGTTAGAGCTGGGGGGTCTCCATATGTAACAGGTACCCTGGACAGGCTGTTGGTTAGAGCTTGTGGAGGGTCTCCATATGTAACAGGTACCCTGGACAGGCTGTTGTTAGAGCTGGGGATCTCCATCTGTAACAGGTACCCTAGACAGGCTGTTGTTAGAGCTGGGGGGTCTCCATATGTAACAGGTACCCTGGACAGGCTGTTGGTTAGAGCTTGTGGAGGGTCTCCATATGTAACAGGTACCCTGGACAGGCTGTTGTTAGAGCTGGGGATCTCCATCTGTAAGCGCTACCCTGGACAGCTGTGGTTGGAAACAGAGGAGGAGAGAGCTAGTTTAGCTCTAAAGATTTTCAGATCATTTGTGCAATTGCAGAAGTTGCCACCATTAAAAACTGAGCATGCTAATTTAGGCCATCAGAATGTACTGAGGCCACACTGTTTGTAACAACAGGGCGAGGCTTTCATAAAATCCACGGCAGTGGCGGGAGAGAGGAGGGGTCACGGAATGAACTCCACTGGAGAAAGTTTCTGTAAGCTCCAAGTGGGAGTTGAGAAGCAAGAAGGAAGCCCGGGAGGGCATGGAGAAGCTGTGAGACTTCCAGGACACAGCGGAGAAACAGGAGGTACAAGGTCACAGAGGGCTTAAGGAAGCCATGGGACTTAGCAGGTAGCTCCTGGGAGGCAAGGAAAATGACAACATAGAGGCCTAGGAGGGCAAGGAAAGTCGCCGAACCTGGGACATGCAGGCAGCTCCTTGGGGAGGGGAGAAGTAGCACAAATTCTAGTTGATCTTAATAATAAAAACCAGAGTCGATATGGGGGTTAATGCTGAAGGTCAGAGAAGCAGAGCGCCAGCCACTGGAGTTACCTCTACAGATGCCCAGACTGAAGGGGCGATCCTGTCCTCAGACTGCATCTCCAGACTCCCTCTGTCTCCACCAAACCTCAGGCTGCACTGCTCTTCAGACTTGTCCTGCCCTATATTTCTCTCTCTGCCCAGCCGTATCACTCCTGTGCTCTCTGTGCTGGAATTAAAGATGTGTGCCACCATACTCTGACCTCTAGGGGCTGAACTCTGCACTCTGATCTTCAGGTGAGCTTTTGTTAAAACACAAAATATCACTACAGTGAGGAAGTTCCAGAAAGAGCTGAGAGGAACCACGAGGGAGCAGAGAGGGTTAGTGTCGTGGTTACAAGAATTTCAATTTGGGGCCTCTCCAAGCAGACTGAGGGACTCGTCAGAGAGAGATGTCCTAAATCATAAAGAAGAGTCATTCCTTTTCACGGGATGGAGGCCCAGTAGGGGAGAGGAAGCTTCCTGGCACCCAGGTGAGGCTTTTGTAGTAAAAGTAGACGAAGCGGAGACCTCCATAGTGACACCCGCCCTATAGAAGGGGAGAGACAAGTGGTTAGAGCAGGCAGGGGAGAAATAGCTGGAGAAGCCCAAGGGTCAAAAGGGCACAGCAGGGAGAGAGGACGCTTACTGAGCAGGCGAGGGAGAGATGGATGGTTGTTAAGGTGAACAGAAGTGGCTGAAGAGGCGGACTCCAGAATCGAATTTGGTGGTTGGCAGGAGCCGGCAGAAGCGAAGTATTTGTACATTCCTCGGGGGAGTCAGCCCAGCAGCTTGAGTCAGTTTGAAACATGGAGACGAGGGCATGGCAGAAAGGTCCACGTAGCATTTTATGCCAGTGCTACCCAAAGAGAGGGAACTCTGGAAGGGGGTGGTGCTTGGAGACCCCTTAATTTAGGGGATGGGACAGTGGTGAAAACGAGGACAGTAGTGGGTGACCCAAAGGGTAACCCTTTTATTCACGTATAAGAAGTTCAGCTGTGGCCAGAGCGCATAGGCAAGGTGCCATCCTTGGACAACATGTCCTAAGTTTTTGATAAGTAATCAACAGGTGTCCCAGTTAGTGACCAGGAACCCGAGGGCATATCCTCCTTTCCTGTAACCTGGAGAGACAAAGGGCAAGTTAGGTCCAGAAGATGCCAGGCTGGAGCCTGGAGGGGGCCTGCTGAAGCCTATGAAGTGGCTTAGCAATGGGTGCAAGAGGAGTTCATGCAAGGGGCCAAGGGTCGCCTCATATAGCATATGGCAAGAAGAGAGAAGGGATCCAAGAGCATGAGAAGCTGGCCATCCCTCGGAAGGACAGGATTTCATTCTTGGTGGTGGCGGCTGTCAGTGACTGAATTAAGTGTTTTCTATCTAGGGTAAAGGCCTTGTGGGTTAGAGCAATAGTTAATCCCAGATAAGTCATCTGGGGAGTTGACTGCTGCACCCGAGAGGGTGAGACCTTACATCCCCAGCTGGACAGAAAGTTTAAAAAGGCAGAGGTGTCTGTCTGGCTAATTTGCAGGCATGGACTACGAAGAAGATTGGTAATGTACTGTATAATCTTGGATTTAGGAAGAGTAAGTCAGAGGATAGGGCTGGCCAAAGAGATGTGGAATGTCCCGGAACCCCTGGGGTACGACAGTCCAGAAGAGTTGAGGGGAAGATAAGTATCCGGGTCAGTCCAAGTTAAGGCAAGGGGTATTTTGAGATTGGGGATCAAGAGGTATGAAAAATAAGGCATCCTTGGGGTCTAGAGCAGAGAAATGGAAGGTCCCTGAAGAGAAGCTGATCTGGGCCTTTCCATATCAATCATTGATCAAAAATTGTCCTACAGACCCGCCTACAGGCAACTATCTCAACTGAGCTTCCTCTTCCAGGTATGCGTAGGTTGTGCTAAGCTGCCAGCCCTGATGGCCTGAGGTGCATGGTAGCTGCAGAGAGCTGACTCCTGCCGGCTCTCCTCTGATCTCATATGTACATTGTGGCATAGGCAACTTCTCCGCAGAAATAAATAAACAAAGGTAATTTTTAAACATTTAAGATTCGGAAGAGGGGGATGGTGTCATATGCCTTTAATCTTAGCACTTGGGGGGGGGTTGGATAATAATAAAATACATAAAGTCAAATTAGGACTGGGAGAGGAGGTTAAAGAGCCTGCTTTGGAAACACAAGAACCTCAATCCAAGTACCAGAACCCAAGTGAAACAGCTAGTCAGCGTGGTATTGTCTTATGATGCCAGTGCTGGACAGAAGGAGACAAGAACACCCCTGGGGCTCACTCAGTAGCCTCCTAGCCTCTCGCTGCGTTCCAGGTCAGTGAGATACCCTAGCTCGACAAATGACAGGAAGCATGTGAGGAGTAACATTTGAGGCTTCTGGCCTCTTCATGGATTCACACACATGAGTACCTACATGTGCACAAAAGAAAAAATAAAGACAAAACAGAAAGAGTAAAACAGCACTAGATGCAGTAACATAGATGCAATTCTTACTTTCCTTATGACTGTGACCAAACGCTTATACACCACGATGCTCGGGAGGAAGACTGAGTCTCCCTTGGTAGAAAGAAGGTGAGTGGAGTTCACAGTGGGAGTCAAGGCTCCTCACATCCTGGGGTCAGGAAGCCAAGAAAGGGGAATGCAGACTCTCAGCTGGCTTTCTTCTTTTTCTCGATTTATTGAGTGTGAACCCTGAGCTCGTGAGACGGTGCTGCCTACCTTCAGGGTGGGTCTTCTAAGATAGACCAGAATGCTCTCCACTTAGAGCGATCCTCCAGCCTCTGCAGCCAGAGTGTTGAGATTAAAGGTGTGCACCACCATGCCTGGCACAACCCATACTAGTTCATGAGCATTTCCCCAAATTTTTCAGGAACTGTAAGCAATGTCTAGGAGTCAGCAGCATTATCCTCAAACATTGCTCACGGCTGCCATGGCTGCCCACAGACGGCTAGCTGCCATCACTCATCAGAGAATCCTCTTTGTTCAGCAAGTGGAAACCACAGCTGGACTCAGTGCAGAGAAGAGAAGATTGCGGTGAGCCCAGCCCTGATGGGTACATCTATATCACTGCTCCTGCATCTGTGGCTCAGGGACCATGGAGGAAGAGGGGACAGAAAGGTGGTAAGAGCCAGAACACCAGGAAGCCTGCTGTGAAACCAGCTCTCCTAGAAATGGCTGCATAAAAACCAGAAAGTGGCAGTATCAATAGACCAGCTAACATGGAAGGGGAACAGTTTCACTTGGTCCTACCCCTAGGTGAAGAGCTTTATGCAACTAATGTCTTCTGATTTAGCCCCTCCCAGGGATGAGCTCCCTCACTGTTATCTAATACAACAAAAATGGCCTCATTGGGTTATATTAATATATTTTTGCATACATATACACATACAGACATACATACATATACACATATGTATGCACACACATGCATACAATGTACACATATATATACGTACACACATATACATACACATATGCACATACACATACATATATGTGTGTACATAGCATAATGTTTCCAGAAAAAGAAGCTATTGATTTGAGAATGACGGGTGTAAGAGGGTTGGAGGAAGGAAAGGAGAGGAGAAAGTGATATAGCTCTGTGTTAAAATTGCTTGATAGAAGAGAAAACAGACTACAGTGAAAGGAAGTGTCACGGCTCCCACTGCATGCGAAGCGGACAGATGGCGAGGGCTGTATCTGCTTCACCACAAAAACGACCAGATCCACCGTGTTCAAAGGAGAATTTAGTTATCTATTTATTTGTTTACTTTTTTCTGATTTTTGAGATAGGGTTTCTGTGTAGCTCTGGCTGTCTTGGAACTCACTCTGCAGAACAGGCTGGCCTTGAACTCAGACAGATACCCCTGCCTCTAAATCCCGAGTGCTGGAATTAAAGGTGTGCGCCACCACCGCCCAGTTTACTTATTTTATTTGAGACAAGGCGTCTGAGACTGCCCTAGAACTCATTCTGAAGCCCCGGCTGACCACCCCCGTGTCTTGGATTCCTGAGTGCTGGGATAGCAGATGTGTACTACTCTACCTGGCTTTCCTGCACCCGAGTTTTGTTTTCTTTCATCGTCATGATCGCTGTGTGATGAAGTGGACTTTGTCCAGAACGCGGAAGTAGCCATTTGCTCACCTGGACAAACAGAAGAGGTGTCCTCAGAGTGATGGCTGCCAGGTGGCACAGTTCCCAGCCAGGGCCTGTGTGTGAAGCTGTCAAACTTGGAGCAAGCACTCTCCCTCTGTGCGGGCTGTTATAAGCACAGCTGCCCTGTCCCTTGGCCAAACAACGTGCATGCTCTCCTTTCTCTGGTGGGTAGCTCAGGATGATGGTGCCAGGAATGGAGATGTGTCGTAGGGGTTTCTCCTGGAGAGTCATCACACAGGCTTCTCCGGGATCTGCTTTTTTTTTCTCATCCTGTATCCTTTGGTAGCAAGAAGAGAGTAAGATAATGAGATGAGTCTATAGCCAGCTAGTGAGAAAGACTGCCTGACCTGCAGTATCAGGAAGCTGGGGAGAAAAAGGTTGCTGTTCCCTGGACCTGGTGCCTCACCTGCTCAGTTCCTGGAAAGCTAAACCAAATCAGGCTCTGTTGCTCCCTGCCTGCCATTCAGCTCATCCAACAGGAGTCTCTTACGGACAAAAAGAGAGAGAAGGTGAGCAGATCTAAGGTGCTTCCTCCTGCTGCCCTGGTTGCCGAGAGCCTCGTGTATCCTTCTGCTGGGGGCCATGCCTCCTTCTCCTTCTGTCTGCATGTTCTGGAGACGTCTCATTGCTCTTTCAAATTTTGCAGCAGTTGCCTTCTGTGGACATCACGTCACCCAGCTAGCACTATGCTTGTTGTTAATTTAAGTGCTTTGAAGGCATCATCAGTTTCGAGTGTGGTCTGCTTTCTGTGAACTCTGGTGGAAAGGGGATCCCACTCTGGCTAAGGCTGCACAGCAGCATACACAGCAGACACACGTGTGCTGCTTCTCCATAAGCCTGAGGTGGAAATGTGGGCCTTATCATGGACATGTTTCTGACTGCAGAGCTGAGCCATGGAGAGCTTCGTGGGTTCCCGAAAGTCTCAGAGCTGGTAGAAACGTAGGCACAAAGTGTCTAATGCAGGTTTTCTGGGTTCAGGCTTTAACCATTCTTGTTGCTCTGAACTTTCCTAAGAAATAATGGTGATGGTGGAGATAATGGGGACAATGAAGATCACCGTGATGGTGATGTGGTAATGTTGGCCATGGTGAGATGAGGGTCGTGGTGGTGATGACTGTAGCGATAGAGGTGACGATGGTGATTGTCATGGTAGTGATGTAGTGACGGTGGTCATGGTGGAGAAGATGGCCATGGTGATGCTGGTAGGGATGGTGCTGATGTAGTGATGGTGGTCATGGTGGAGATGGTGGCCATGGTGATGCTGGTAGGGATGGTGCTGATGTAGTGATGGTGGTCATGGTGGAGATGGTCGCCATGGTGATGCTGGTAGGGATGGTGCTGATGTAGTGATGGTGGTCATGGTGGAAATGGTGGTTGTGGTAATGATGGTCATGTTGGTTAGTTGGTTAGTTTTATCACAACTTAACACAAGCCAGAATTGTTTGGGATAAGGACTCTCAATTTGAGAAAATGCTTCCATAAGACTGATCTGTAGGCATGACTGTGGGGCATTTTCTTGATAAATGATTGATGTGGGAGAGCCTAGCCCACTATGTATGGTGCCATCCCTACACAGGTGGTCTGGAGTGTGTAAAGAAGCAGCTGAGCAAACAGGGGGAACAAGCCAGTAAGCAGCATTCCTCCATGGCCCCTGCTTCAGTTCCTGACTCCTGGTTCCTGCTCTGGCTTCTCTCAGTGAAGGACTAAGCTGTAAGGAGAAACAAACTCTTCCCTTCTCAAGGTATTCTTGGTTATGGTCTTTATCACAGCAATAGGAAGCAAACTAAGACCATGGTGATGGTGATTGCGATGGTGGCGAAGATGGATATGGTGGTGATAATGGTGGTTATAGTGGCGATGACGATGGTGGTGGTTATAGTGGTGGTAAAGGTTGAAGTGCTGATGATAATGCTGATGATGATGGTAGCAGTTACAGTGGTGGATATGGTGGTGATAATGGTGGTTATAGTGGTGATGATGATGGTGGTGGTTATAGTGGTGGTAAAGGTTGAAGTGCTGATGTAATGCTGATGATGGTGGTAGCGGTTACAGTGGTGGATATGGTGGTGATAATGGTGGTTATAGTGGCGATGACGATGGTGGTGGTTATAGTGGTGGTAAAGGTTGAAATGCTGATGATAATGGTGATGATGGTGGTAGCGGTTACAGTGGTGGATATGGTGGTGATAATGGTGATTATAGTGGCGATGATGATGGTGGTGGTTATAGTGGTGGTAAAGGTTGAAGTGCTGATGATAATGCTGATGATGATGGTAGCAGTGATAGTGGTGATGACAGTGACTGTGGTGGTGGTGTTGATAGTGGTCGTGGTGGTAGCAGACACAGTGATGACTTACATTTGGACAGGACCCACAGATGCTCTCTGGTTGAATAAAACTCAGCAATATACAAGTAAATGGTCTCTCATGATGCCTTTGAACAACCCAACCAAGGCCTTGGAACACAACATCCCACCTGAGACATGGTGCTATTCTGAAAAATCCCTTCACAGACACACCTAACAATCAGGTCTTGCCAACTATGTGGGTATCTCTAAGCCCAGTCAAGCTGACACCTGGAATGAGCCATTACAGCCATATTTTTTTAATTTATTTATTTATTAAGGATTTCTGCCTCCTCCCCGCCACCGCCTCCCATTTCCCTCCCCCTCCCCCGATCAAGTCCCCCTCCCTCATCTGCTCGAAGAGCAATCAGGGTTCCCTGACCTGTGGGAAGCCCAAGGACCGCCCACCTCTATCCAGGTCTAGTAAGGTGAGCATCCAAACTGCCTAGGCTCCCCCAAAGCCAGTATGTGCAGTAGGATCAAAAACCCACTGCGATTGTTCTTGAGTTCTCAGTATTCCTCATTGTCCGCTATGTTCAGCTAGTCCGGATTTATCCCATGCTTTTTCAGACCCAGGCCAGCTGGCCTTGGTGAGTTCCCGATAGAACATCCCCATTGTCTCAGTGTGTGGGTGCACCCCTCGCGGTCCTGAGTTCCTTGCTCGTGCTCCGTCTCCTTCTGCTCCTGATTTGGACCTTGAGATTTCTGTCCAGTGCTCCAATGTGGGTCTCTGTCTCTGTCTCCTTTCATCGCCTGATAAAGGTTAATATTCATGAGGATGCCTATGTGTTTGTCTTTGGATCCACCTTCTTATTTAGCTTCTCTAGGAACATGAATTATAAGCTCAATGTCCTTTATTTATGGCTAGAAACCAAATATGAGTGAGTACATCCCATGTTCCTCTTTTTGGGTCTGGCTTACCTCACTCAGGATAGTGTTTTCTATTTCCATCCATTTGTATGCAAAATTCAAGAAGTCCTTGTTTTTTACTGCTGAGTAATACTCTAATATGTATATATTCCATACTTTCTTCATCCATTCTTCCGTTGAAGGGCATCTAGGTTGTTTCCAGGTTCTGGCTATTACAAACAATGCTGCCATGAACATAGTTGATACAGCCATATTTTAAATTACTCCAGAATGCAGTGACTTGAGCTGGGCATGGTCACATGTGCCGTTCATCCCTGCAGTCAGGAATCGGAGGCAGGGGGAATCACCCATTCAAGGTGAGACTGGGTTTCTTAGTGAGACTGTGTTGGTTGCTTGGCATATATCCAGTTGGGTGGAGCTTAGCTGGGTGACAACTCGGGTGTCTTTCATTCTTTTCTGAGGACACTTGTTCTCAGGGTAAGTGCAAGAGGACAGGCCATACCCACACTTCAGGTTGGCTATGTGCCATCAACTAAAGCAATTCATAGGGCCACGTCCAAGCCCAAGGGGTGGGAGAGCAGTGTTGCCCCACTGAAAATGCAGCAAGGCTCTGTAAACAGAAAGGAGAGAATAACTGAGCAATTGTTCAACCTAAAAAGCCACAGGAGTTAGAAGAGAGCTGACTCGGGCTGATCTCATTCGCGTGAAGGAAAATCAGAACTTTTTGACATTTCCAAAGGACTTCTAAGGAAGCTGAGGTGGCTATTTATGTTCACAGAGTGACTCACAGGAGTCACATGGCATGAAATAGGAAAATTCGATGCTAATTGTGCAGCCCCAGGGCTCCCTGCCTAACAGTAATAACATCTTGTGTTGTTCGGCCTTTTCCAGCTCACAGCGCCTCCAACCGTAGCATCTGACTTCACAGTCAAAACAACCCTTCTCGGGTCTTAACCCGGGAGGGAACACAGGCGGAAGGGACTTGTTCAAGGTAACACACTTGATGGGTGTAAATGTTTGTATTCCCCAGTTGGTAAAGCGCTTGCTATGCAAGCCTGAGTACCCCAGAAGCCGCGTGTAAACTGGAGGGGTGGTGGGGTAGCAACAGCCTGCCACCCTGGGCTGAGGTGGGGAGGCAGGTGGATCCTTGGGGTGCATTGGCCAGCTAGTCTAAGCTAAACAGTGAACTCCAGGCCAATAACTGGGGGTGTTCTTTGGGCTCTAGGAGCATGCGCGTGCACAGAAAGACACCCACCCACACACACACACACATACACACACACCCAGAGATCGCTTTGTACAGTCAATGCCTATTCATTCACAGACCCTGGCTGCTTCCACGGGGCAAAAAGAGTGGAAGTAAAGAAGCCGCCTCTGCTTCAGCAACCTCATCCACCTTCTCACTTTGCCGCTGAGTCAGCCCTGGACCAAGGCACAGAGGGGCTCCTTCCCTCCTTCCCTCTCCCTCAGCAGTTGGCCGGAGCCCACCAGCCTGGGGCTGTACTCTTCTCACTCCGCAGACCTCCACACTTCTTCAGATAGAAACAGTTTTTGTTGTTGGTAAAGGGGTGTGTGTGTGTGTGTGTGTAACTGTGTGCATCATTGCATGGTAGGCGTGGAGGTCACAGGTCAATCTTGGGAGACCTTCCTTTGTAACTGTCAGAAAAGCTTCTTCCCTCCCACCACAGTGTCTCAGGGATGGAACTCAGGTGTCAGGCTTGGCAGCAAGCTCTTTATCTGGCACCATCCATCTTGAGGGCCCCCAAACAGAAGCAAAGAGTGCAACAACCCTGGTGTGGGGGTGTTCCCAACATCTTCAGCGAGCTTTGTTTCCTTGTCTGTGCTTGTCCCTCCCTTCTTTTGTGTGTGGGATATTATTTAAAAAGATGCCTTTTTGTTTCTATATATGTGCATGCACACACAAGTGCAGCTGGCCTCAGAGGCCAGAAGAGGGTGTTACATCCCCTGGAGCCACAGTTAACAGAAGCTGTGAACCACCTGGCTGGGTTGTTGGGAAGTGAGCACTGGTCGTTTGTGATAGCAGTGTTTGCTCTTAATTACAGAGACTGGCATTCACTTAAAGGGTGTGTGCGCGTGTGAGTGTGTGTGTGTGCACCAGCATGTGTGTGTGTGTGTGCACCAGCGTGTGTGTGTGCGTGCATGCACACGTGCATGTGAAGAGGTTAGAGAACGTCTTACAGAATCGAGGGCTGTTGTGGCCCTATTAAATATTAGTCACAGATTTACCATGTGGTCCCAGGGTTGAAGTTGTTAGACTTGGAAGCGGGCACCTTTACCCAGGGAGCCATCTTGCTGGCCCCTTGCTGCTTCTTATGGGAAAAACAACACTATCAACTCTAAAAAGAAACGCAGGTGTCCAGTGTGGCAGCAGAAGTCTGTGATCCCAGTACTGCGGCGCGCTGAGGCAGGATGTAGAATCCTAAACTAGCCTGGACTACATAGTGAGACCCTGCCTCAAAAGGAGGTAAGTAGGATCTAGCAGTGATAGCACACGCCTTTAATCCCAGCACACGGGAGGCAGAGGCAGGCGAATCTTTGAGAGTTCGAGGCCAGTCTGGTCGTGTTCCAGCACAGCCAGGGTTCTGTAGTGAGATCCTGCCTCAAACAATCAATCAAACAAACAAACAATCAACCACTCAGTGAGTAAGTAAAGTAAATCTCGGGGAGCGTTGGTTGGGGTGTGGTACACCCCTTGCCTAGCATTTCCAAGCATTTTCTAAATCCTGGGTTCCATTCCTTAAAGAGGAGAAAAAGATCTTTAGTCTCACTGCTCAGTTGCAGACAAGCGCGATGCACGCAGTCCTCGACCCTGAGTCCCCGAGCCGCTTCCCCCCCCCCCATCCTGCTGTGGCAACGTCGCTCTTGGCGGGGGGGGGGGGGGGGGGGCAGAAGAAACCTGTTTCCAGGGCATGGATTAGCAGTTGCACCCTAAATACTGTTTTTCTAAGAGCATGAATTATTTAGGTCGCCATCGGCAAAGGGGACTTGGCTGAAATTCCGGGCAGCCTCCTGCCTTCCTACCGCCTCGGCAGGAACAGGTAGGTGGAACTGGGGTTCCACAGCTCTGCTTCTCAAAATGCCAGCCCCTCGAAGCCCTCCCTTCCTTAGTTCTGTTCCGCATTGAGAAGTCACCTTAAGGGACACAGAAAACCAAGAAAAGCCCATTGCAAGGAGCGATGGGGGATGCTTGCTCTCAGCTCCTGGTTGGAAGGTCACTTGGCTGCGAATGATCACAGGGCTCGGTCTGTCCAGCCTTCCCCCTAGCTTCGGAGAAGCCTCCCCCTCCTTCGCGCCACAGCTGGAGCAGCTGCCCTGTTCCACACTGGCTTCGCTGCGCAGGTCTCCGCGACCCACGCAGCTCTTTTATGCACCCCTCGGGCTGCATGGGTCGGTGTACCACACGCTGCTTGCAAGCCTCGGCGTTGACCAGGTGGGATCCTCGCGACTCCGGGAGAACTGGCCGAGGCACCCACTAGATCCGATGCAGGTGAGCAGGGCTCCTCAGAGTGGGGTGCCTGGGGTAGGACCTAGCGTTCGACTAGGAGCTCAGTTTTCCTTTATATTGCAGTAGATCTTCAGCCCTCTCTGTGAATAAGTTTTCTTTTGAGTTGATTTCCAAATTTTATTTGATTCTCTGAAAAACAAAACAAACCACGTCTTTCTCTGAAGAGTTTCTCTTGAAGTGTGTGTAAGTGAATAGACTTATTTCTCTCTTTAAAATGGTTTTATGGGGGGGGGGGCGTTGGCACCAAGGGCCTCGCACATGAAAAGAACTCTGCCATTCAGTCGCATCCCCAGCCCCCAAATCCGTTTTCTTCTAACTATTCTCAGCTCTGGGTCTGCAGCCCCTGGCGACCAGTGTCTTTACCACCTGCTGGGCACACGTGACTGAGCTGTGAGAGTTACTGGCCCAAGTCCAGAAGGCAGCCTGCCCTTTCTCAGCCTGGTAGCTCCCAGGGCGTCCCCGTGGCTGGGGTTTGGGGGTCCCCGGCTCAGGCGCCCTGACCACACCGGTTCCACATGGTGCTGCTGGGTCGGAGGTCCTTGGGACTTTGAACAAGAACACCTCTGAATGGCCTCTCTCTCTCTCTCTCTCTCTCTCTCTCTCTCTCTCTCTCTCTCTCTCTCTCTCTCTCTCTCTCTCTCTCCTCTCTCCTCTCTTTCTTTCCTTCCCTCCCTCTCTCTGTTTCTCTGTTTCTGGTCTTTACTCTGTCTTTTTTTCCCTCTCTGTCCCTCTCCTCTGTTTTTTCTCTTTATAGCTCACCTGTCTGTCTCTGACTCTCCTCTCTTTCCTTTTCTCTTTACCTGTGAATTTTTTTCTCCTCCGAGTTTCTCCATGCAGACAGCCTCACACACATCCCCTGCAGGACCCTGGGCTAGGCCCCTAGGGACTGGGATGCACATTCCCCCAGCAATCTCATGTCTTTGTTGCAGGGTAGGGGCATGGGATGTGTCCCTGAGACCTGGCCCAAGAAGCCAAACCAGAATAGGACTGGAGCACAGCAGCTTGGGGGAGCAGGAATAGCCAGCACACCCTGAACCCTCTGCTCTTAGCCCAAGGCCAAGGGCACATCTGAATAAACCCTGCCCAGAACCTGGTCTGGTTTGGGGTTAGCGGTTTCACATGGCCTCCTTATGTCCCTTGCAACTTATTTCTAGGGTGATCTCAGGTCATTAGGTATGCTTAGCTGTGATATCTATGCTCCCTAATTATGTGGCCTCAAGTCTCTCCCCTCCTCAACACCTCACCCATGGCTGCAGGGAGATCCCCCCTTCCGGAATGCTTGAATTTATCTCTGTTGTTCTGTTTTCCCTTAAGACGCAAGAACCTACAGAGGATCATAAAGATGCCACCCTGCGCAGGCGCCACTTTCCCTCCATGTAAGATGGGTTAGTTCAATGTCATCTTCTCCCAGAGAGTCCATATAAGTGGTCCTTGGGGGCAGGAGGAAGAGGGTGAATTTGACATTGAAAGAAATGATGGGGCAGTGTCCAGCAAAGGGCTGTTCTGCATTGTCTGCGGTCACTTTAGGCTCTAGCATAGGGGTTGAATTATTTAGTTTATTTTTTGCTTAATTTACTTATTTATTTTTATTTTTTTTCTGAGACTGGGTTTCTGTGTAGCCTCCTGAGTTAGGATAAGGATGTGTGCTAGTCCTCCTGGCTACGTTGTTGGTGGTGGGGGTGGTGGTAGCTTATAGGCTCCAAGGAGGCCCCGGGAAGGGCCAAAGAGGAAGGTTCTATTCTGGGATCTTTCAATCCAGGCTGTCCTCACAGTACTAGACAGTTCAGAGCTTCCAGGCAGCTCACTCTGACCGCTCAGGCAATGCCAAGTTCATCTTGGTGGTGAAAGGGTTGCTCTAACCAGTGGGTGGAGCCACCCTCCTCCAGTCCCCAAACACTGCCCTGGAAGGCAGACCTTGGACAGCAGCCCAGGCTGGGAGATTGTTGGTGGTGGTGGTGGGGGTTTCTTGAGGATTCTTGGATTCTACCAGGCCAGGGTGAGAACCGCAGGATTGCTAAAATACCCAGTAGTCTCGCTGGAATGGGAGACCCTGGAGGCCTCATAGTCACCCACCTATGCATCAGGGTTCTCTGTTGGGGACAGTAACAGAGCACCTGGGAGGCTTGGGGTGGGCTACCCAAGCTCCATAAACACAGGCGACTTTTGAATTTACTCCCAGGAGAATGTGTGGCTTCCTTCCTCTTCCTTCTTTCCACATAGTGCAGGAGTGTGTGCAATGTACACAGGAGGCCAGAGGCTTCCTCAGTCACTGTCTGCCTTGTTTCTTGAGACAAGGCCTCTTGCTGAGAGCTTGCAGATTCTGCCAGGCTGGTGGCCTCTGAGTTCTAGGGATCCATGCGTCTCTGTCAGCTCAGGTTGGGATTACAGATGCCACTGTGCCTGACTACTTTTGTAGAAATTCTGAGGAATTAGACTCAGCTCCTCATGCTTGTGTGGCGAGCGCTTTACCAGTCGAACCATCTCCGACGTCCCTCTCCTTCCTTCCTCTGAGCCACTACAGCTGGCTTGATTTCTCCTCAAAACTGTTACAGTACTCAGGACACCGTGAGGCGCTGCAGCTGTCAGTCTCCGTAGCCTTGGGAATCTCCCACCACCCCAGACAGGAAGCAGAGACCAATCTGGGTCCCTCCTGTCCCCACCCCAGCTGCAGCAGCAACCACTGTCTGCCATTGATCCTGGGAGTCATGTGCGCTCTGTTTCCATACATGGAACCTCATAGTGAGTGGCCTTTGTGTCTGGATTCTCTCACTTCTGATGGATTTCTTCCTAAATGCATCTTTACAGATTTTGGGTGTTAACTGCACACACATGAGCTGTGCGGTTGATGGTGGTTTTCAACCTGCAATCTAGAATCACCTGGGAAGAGTCCCAGTTGGAGGCTGTCAGGATCTGGTCAGCCTCTTTGTGGGCTGTCTGGATTACACTAATTGATGTGTGAAGACTCGGCCCACCACGGGTGGCGTTGTTCCCTAAGCAGGGCACCTTGGACTGTATATACTTAGAGGAGGCTGAGCATGAGTGGGCACGTTTATGCTCTCTGGACTGTTATGTGACTGGCTGCTTCAAGTTCCTGCTTTGACTTTCCTACTGTGCTGAACTGGTCCTCAGCTGTGAGCTAGAAATGAACCTTCTCTCCCGTACATTGCTTTCGTTAGCAGCAGACTTAAAGCCAGGACAAGCATGGGAGACGCTCTTACTCACTTCACAGCTCACGTTTCTTTCTTCCTCTTTTCTCGTGACTGCCCCTTTCCCTGCACAGACCAAGGCAGACATTCAAAACAGGACCATGTTCTGGCTCAGGCACTGTGGTGCATGCCTGTTATCCTTGCACTCAGGAAATGGAGGCAGGAGGATTAGGAGTTGAATATAAGCCTTAGCTACAAGGCCAGCCTGGGCTACATGAGACCCTGACTCAATAGAACAACAACGAAAAAGAAGGGGTGACTAGACTATGCACATTCCTAATTCTCCCCAAGACCATTTGTGTGTTTGTGATCACGTGCATGTGTGTGCATATGTGTGTGTAAACCAGTGATCAAATGCATCAGAAGTCAAAGCTTTTTAAAAGCCTTGGTTTAAAAAAATATCTTAAATTTATTCTTTGATAATTTATACAACATATCTTTTAATTTATATATTTTTAATTCTGATCTTTATCTTGTATGTCCTTTGTACACGCAGTCACAGGCAACTGCTGCCATGTGCTGTGGAGGTCAGAGGACAATTTATGGGAGTCAGTTCTCTCCTTCTACTGTGTGGGTTTGCAGGGTGGACTTCAAGATGATTAGTTTTGGTGGCAAATGTCTTCATCCACTGAGCCGTCTCACCAGCCCTGTATACTGCATCTTGACATAAGTTATATGATCCCAAATTTTGGCAACAGAGAGAAGAGGAGAAGGGAAAGAACTGGGGCTCTAAAAGCTGTTTCAAGGGTGCACCCATAATGGCCTGACTTCCTCTCACTAAACCTACCCCTCTAAGTAGCCCTTACCAATGGATTACCCACTGATGACATCATAGCCTCACAAAGCACACCCCTCTCCCCCAGGCCCAGCTCTGCTCATAGTTCACTGGGGACCAATCCTACAACACATGACTCTTGGAGATAACTCAGATCCAAACCATAGCAGCCATCAATAAATGCTTGCTCAAGGCTGGACACTGTGATGCACGAGGTTTACTCACTTGGGAGGTAGAGGCAGGTGGATTGCTGTGAATTCGAGGCCATCATGGTCTACATACTGAGACTCTACCTTAAGATTGATAACGTAAAAATATTTGTTCAACAAACAAAGGAGCCACCAATCCTCGTGGCCACCTTAACAAACTGGCAGGTTGATTCATCAACACTTCAGTGGCACAGAGACGCCATGCCATCTAGCCAAAGGGGCAGCAAGTGCGAAGCGGTTGGCAGACTTCTGCCCATGCCAAACTCTGAGGATTCAAAAGCAGAGCCAGCAGAAGGAATTTGAAAGACAAAGACATGCTATTAGCAAAGGTGCCTCCTGCTGCTGCCTGGGGCGACTGACAGCAGCTTCCTGGAGGAACAGGAAGAAACACCTGACTCTGTAGACCAGCTGGCTCCTTGCTGCAGCCTAGAGCTGGGCTTACAGGTGCAGTCATCGTGCCTGGCTTGGGACACGTGTGTGTGTGTGTGTGTGTGTGTGTGTGTGTGTGTGTGTGTGTGTGTAAGGAGCCCAGATGCCGGCCGTGGGTGTTGTTCCTGAGACAGCGTCACCCGGTTTTATGGGACAGTCTATCACTGAAATCAGAGGCCCCCCACCCATCTAGGCCAGCAGGTCAGTGGCCCTCATGTGTCCCCCCACCTCCATGTCACTGGCTGTGTGTGCCACTAGGCCTGGCTTTTCCGTGGTTGCTGGGTATGAAACGCAAGTTCTAATGACCTTCTATGCTGTCTCCTCAGTCCTCAAATGCAATTAAAATGTATTGTTTGTCTGTTTATTTTTATTTATTGTGTGGGGGTGTGCATGCATATGTGCACGCTGGTCATGTCTTGGCATGTGAAGGTGCGGATGTACATGTGTTTACATGCATGTACAGGCCCTCGGTTGCTCTCTTCCTTGCTGAACCTGGAACTCACTGCTCAGCTCTTCTCCTTGTCCACTTGCTCACCATCTCCCTGTTCCACCTCCCAGGGCTGGGGTTGCAGGCGGCCTCCGCATCCGCACAGCTTTGACACGGGTTACGGGCATCTGAACTCTGGTCTTCATGCCTGTGCAGCAAGTACTTTTGAGCCTCACAAGCAATTAAAGAAAGCATTTTTAACCCATGCTTGAGTGAGGAACCCGAGGATACAAAGGGGACTGTGTTTCATTCTTGTGTGTGACTCTATAAAGTATTTCTGTCTCTACTGATAAGAAAATAGGCTCAGAGAAGTGCAATTGTTTACCAAAGTCACACAGCAGTCAGTGGCAGACTTTGGCAAGGCGCCCAGGCATTCTGGGAAGGAGACATCTGTCTGCTCTGCCCACCAGAGGCTGAGGTTATCCCAGGTGTGTGTGTTCCTTCATCGCCTCTGCCCTGTGACCTGCAACTGGACCTGGCGTCTGTGCTTAGAAGAGGCACAGAAAGGGAGATGCAGATGCACAGGCAGGCAGGGATGTGGCCAGCATCTTCTGCAGCGTGGGGAATGGAAGCATGTCGAGCTAGATGGAAGGGTGAAGAGGAGAGAGGACCTTCAGGGAAGTGAAGGCTGGTTTGTGCCAAGCAGGAGAATGAGGAGATAGTTTCAGCCCAGCGCACAGCGGGTGCTCAGAATGCATGGCCGCTGGGCGGATGCGGGAGGAGAGCGGAGCTGGTGGTAAGCTGGGACTCAGGGACCATACGCCCCATGACCACTAGGCAACATTCTGGGGTCTCCCCCACTCTGCCCTGAAGTCCATGCCAATGCCCTGAGCCCACCTATGTGTGTGCCTGTCCTAGGCACACTGAGATCACGCCATCTGGCTGGGGACGGGCACGGATGGAAAGTGTACCAGCTGTGACCAGGTTTCTCCTCACTAGGGCCCACACTTTGGCTGATGCCCACCTGCCGGTCTCAGCCTGGCATTCAACCTTTGCCATCTGGTCTGGCAGTTTGTTTAGCTCTGCCCTCTTGGGACTTTTGCCCCAAGCCATGAGAGCGCTCATTGACCCCAATTTGATTTGATTTTTTCCCCTCCCACCTGGCTTTATGCTGTCTGAACAACGGTTCTACAGTGCCCAAGATGGAGCAGCTATGAAAACAGGGCTTAAATTAGATTCCCCCAGGCTGCTATGCTCTGGAGAGGCCCAGGCGCGAGGGTGGGCGGGGCTTGCTGGCTGGAAGCCTGGTTTCAAGGGAAGGAGAGAAGAATGAAAACAGTCCCAGGTCCTCTTCTAGCTTCTGCTTGTGAGTGCGCACGCGCGCACACAGACACACAGACACACACACACACACACACGGCTTAGGCGTGCACACAAAGATGGGTGCACATTTTTTGAACACTTTGTAAAAAAAAGTTTTTTACACATTAGAAAACTTGTAAATATATATATATGAAATTGAACATTTTGGGTTTGTGAGCTGGCCCAGAGAGCAAAGGTACTTGCCACTGAGCATGAAGATGAGTTCGATGCCAGAACCCACATGGTGGAAGGAGAGAACCATCTGCAAGTTGTCTGCTGACCTCCATACGCATATCATAGCATTCCTGTGCCTACACATATGCACGCACAAACATACACATGTGTTCTACATGCATGCATGTGTTGTGTGTGGTATCTGTACATATGTATGTATGTTGTGTGTGTAAATGCCTGGTATATATGTGTGTTTATGTTAATGGCATATGTACATGATACATGTATGCGTGTGCATGCTGTATAAACATATGTGGATTTGTTGTATATATGTGTGCTATACATGTGTGTGCTGTATGTGTATATGCGTGTATGTTATATATGTGTGGTACATGTGTGTGTTGTATGTGCACATGTATGCATGTGTTTCTGTATATATTGTATGTACATGTGCGTGTTGTATGTGCACATGTATGCATGTGTTTCTGTGTATATTGTATGTACATTGTGTGTTGTATGTGCACATGTATGCTTTGTTCCTGTGTATATTGTAGGTACATGTGTGTGTTGTATTGCACATGTGTGCCTTGTTCCTGTGTATATTGTGGGTACATGTGTGTGTTGTATGTGCACATGTATGCCTTGTTCCTGTGTATATTGTAGGTACATGTGTGGGTGTGCGTGTTCGTGTCCACGCACACGTGTGCAGAAGCTATGGGAGGCTCTTGGGCATCTGTTCTCTCACTTTCCACTTTAATCCTTAGAGACAGTTTCTCATTGGGCCTAGAGCTAGGCGGGAAGTCGGGGCCCTGAGAGCCTCCTGTGCCCTCCACCATGGCACGAGGTTTATAGGCTTTCATTGACACTTCGTTTTATTGTCAAGGGAATGCTGGGAATTTGAACTCAGGTCCTCATGTCCACGCAGCAAGTGCTCCTACCCCCTGTGCTGTCTCCCCAGCTTAACAGATGCTGTCTTTAAAGAACACCTGGGTTGCACTAGTCAGGATTCTCTAAAGGAACAGAACTGATAGAATATATATATATATAATATCATATTTGATCTCTCTCTTTTTTCCGATTAATTATGCATGCACACGTCACACTCACACACAGTCAGCACAGACACAGAGACATTACATCACACAGACACATTCACACAGTACAGACTCACCTGGGACTCAAACCGGCGACCTCAGGCTCTGCGGGTGGCGCTCCATTCCATTCAGCCAGCTCTCGGACCGTTTTGATCTCTCTCTATACTATATATATATATATATATGATTTATTGGACTGGCCTACAACCTGTAGTCTAGGTAGATCATCAATGGCTGTCTCACTTTGGGTGGGCTGAGAAGCAACAGGACAGATGCGCTTGCCAGCAGGAGTGAGGGCTTGCAGGCAAGAGGCACAGCTTCCTCTTCCATGTCCTTTTACAGGGGCTGCCACTAGAGAGTGTGTCCAGATTTAGGGTGGGCTTTCCCACCTCACGTGATCCAACTAAGAACTCCCCTCATAAGTGTGTCCACCTGCTGGAGTTTTATTAATTCTGATGTGGTCAACTTGACAGCTAAGGTCAGCCATCACACATGTTCTCAGCAGAACCCAAGTCTGTCATGCTCCAGCGCCACCTATAAACTGGTCTGCAGCCTTGGGCCAGGTCTGTCAAACCCCAGCACCACCTATAAACTGGTGTGCAGCCTTAGCCCAAGTCTGTCAAACCCCAGTGCCACCTATAAACTGGTGTGCAGCCTTAGCCCAAGTCTGTCAAACCCCAGCACCATCTATAAACTGGTCTGCAGCCTTGGGCCAGGTCTGTCAAACCCCAGCGCCATCTATAAACTGGTGTGAAGCCTTGGCTTGCCGCTAAGCTTTGTCTGCAGCCGGCTTAGGACACTCGCTACTTGTCACGCTGTGTCAGCTGGAGAATAAAGGCAGGTGACAAGTCTGACCCTGTGCTGCACAGAAGCCATTTTTCCAAATAACCTGAGTTTGACTGAACCTGGACACTGCGAACTCATAACCATGTATCAGGGCATCGCTCTGCACAAACTCCGTTGTTGATGCTCTAACTCCCAATAGGGTGGTGTTAGACAATGCTCCAGGGAACTTTAAATTGTGCACTCTTTGAAATAGCAAGTCTCCTCCAGGAATTCAGGCAATAGCAGGTGGCATATCTCTGTTTAGGGCACTGACTGCAACATTTGGACAACAGAAAAAAAAATCCAAAACCACTGGCCATTCACAGTGGAGAGTGCTGTAGTGCTGTAGTTCAGAAGGGTGAGGCGGGAGGGCAGCTTCAGTCCAGGAGTTCAAAGCCAGCCTAGAAAACATAGCCAGACTCCCTCCCTAACAAGAGAGAGAGAAGGAGGGGAAGAGAGGGGGTGGGAGAGGAAGGCAGACAGACAAATAGACAAACAGAGCAAGACACAGAGAGAGAGAGAAGGAGGGGAAAGGAGGGGGTGGGAGAGGGAGACAGACAGACAAATAGACAGAGACAGAGAAAGACACATGGAGAGAAGGAGAGGGAGAGAAACAGAGAGAGACACACAGAGAGGGAGCGAGGAAGAGAGGGAGGGAGGGAGAGAGACAAACAAAATCAGACACACAGAAACAGAGACACACACAGAGAGAAGAAGGAGAGAGAAAGGGACAGAAAGAAACAAAGAGAGACAGAGACACAGTGAGATACAGAAACAGACAGAGACAAAGAGAACAACTAGGGAGAGAAGAGAAGAGAAGAGAAGAGAGAGAGAGAGAGAGAGAGAGAGAGAGAGAGAGAGAGAGAGAGAGAGAGAGAATGAATATGCCGGGACTTGACTTGGAGGAAATGAAGAAAACACAAACATGGGGACCCACAGAAAAGTGGGGACCCAGCAGGCTGGACTCTGATGAAGAAGCTACAGCATCCCAGAACTCAGTGTGTTTGTTATCTACAGATGAATCCCGGAGTGAATGAGGTCCTGAGTGAATGTGTGCTGTTGACATGGGCACAGCCATGACAAGGACTCCAGTGCCTCAGATGCATGGAGAAATGGCAAAATCTTCCCGGGGCGAAGCTCAGAGGGATGGCAAAGCCTTCCTCGGCTCTGAGTGAGAATGTTGACAGTGTGTACGGAAAACATCTACCATAGCTTCTCCCCTAGGTGCTGGCAGCCTGCAGACTGCTCCTACAGAGACTAGCTAAACCTGCCCCCTTCATCCAGCTGCACACCACAATCCCGCCTCATTGTATATCTGTACGTAATAACCCTGGTCAAGTACTCCTCCAGGAGCCATCTGATTGCTGGAGCCACACAAGATGTTCCAGGCTTGACAATGGGCATCAGCCCCATCTCAGGTGTGTCTCACATCATATGGGCAGGCAATAAACCCTACCTATACCGGGCACATGGGGTCTGGCCTGTGAGGCTGTCACATTCGTGCAGTGGTTTCTAGCTTATCTTCTCTCTCCACTGTCCCTTCTCACACCCAGCTGCGCCCAGGTGAGGCATGTCCCATGTGCTCTGTCTTTTTCTCTGTTGGACAAGCACAGTCGGTGATATGGGCACACCTGCTTGCCAGGTCCTCAGGTGCCTGTACCAGCTCCAGCTGCGGAGTGCCTACTGGTGGCCAGGGGTTGCTTGTCTGCCGTGTGTATACACAGGACAGCTGGGGCTGCTGAGCAGCTCATGGGGGTGGGACGCCTCCTTTCTGGGACAGCGATTCCCAGACCCTGCAGGAGCCTTACTCCTGCCTGCACAACATCCAAACTCCAGGGTTACCCAGCATTCCTCACAGCCCAACGTTGCTCCTGTCTCCAGAGCCAGACCGCCCTGAAGGCTCAGGATTCTGCATCTGGCACGCCCTCCTTGCTGGCAGCTTCCATTTCTTTGGAACCAGGCAATCATGAACTAAAAATGTTTTAAAAGGCTGGGTCGTGGCTCAATGGTGAGTGCTGGGTTCCATCCCTAGTACGATGTAAACTGGGTGTTTTGGAACCTGCCTTTAACCCCATCACTTGGGAGCAGAGGCAGGAGGATTAACCTGTTTTGGATTAACATCACTTGGGAGCAGAGGCAGGAGGATCAGGAGTTCATTGTCATTCCTGACTACACAATGATTTCAAGGCTAACTCTGACTGCATGAGGCACCACCTCCCCATACAAAATTTTTATTTTTTTTTAAAGATTTGTTTTATTATGTATTTGGGGGAGCATGGCAAGTACGTACACATGTGAGCGCAGGTGTCTGCTGGGTCTAGAAGGGGCCTGGAGCTGGAGTTACAGGCAGCCACCCCTCCAGCATGGGTGCTGGGAAGAGAAACAAACACTCTCAACTGCTGTGCCATCTCCGCTGATGCCGCCCACTTACAGGTAAATGGCATCGGTGGTGGATATGGACATATTCTGTCTCTATCACTCTTCCCCAAGCCATGCACACTAACAGCAATGGACACCCCACCCGTGTCAGAATGCAGGCTGTGTGCAGGCCAAGTGGACTTTGTGATGAGGACTGGATGCTCATGCATTGCGATCACACGGGTCCTGGGAGCAAACTCCTGGGGACACTGAGGGACCCCATTCGTATCATGGTCCTGTGCTGATTCCGAGGCTTGGAAGCTGAAAGTGTGCAGGGTCCCAAGCTGGTTGTTACATTCTGGGTAAAGATGGGCGGATGGCCTTCCGGGTGCACCATGTCTCTTCTCCTGAAGAAGGGTCTGGATGCCACGTGAGGGCTTGGAGGATGCCTCACGACGTCTCTAGATGAACTTGTTCCTAGGAACACTGGAGGATGTCCCATTTATCCACCATCTACTCTTTCCCCTCCCCTTTTGGCTGGAATTGGAAGTTTGTGCATGCTAGGCAGGGGCTCTACCTCTGAGTCAAGTCTCTAGCCCCTCACTGGGGGCTGTCTGTGACTGAGCCACACTCCCTAGCTCCTGGTCTTTTCTTTGTTAGTTCAGAAATAGATACATAATCCACAGCACACTACACCTGTGAGAGTCTTCCTTTTGTGTGTGTACAGAGAGGTTAGTTAAGGACAGATAATTCTGCCAGTGGGCTGGAACTTCGTTGCAGGGGTCAGTGGGACAGGTCCACCTCTCATGCTCAGTCACATGTTTGTAAAACAGCACACTGTCGCAGGGGTCAGGGAGACAGGTCTATGCCCCCTCCAAAACAGCTGGTGGCTATTAAAGGAATAGTGCTTGGGGTGGGGGGCAGTGGAAAGTATTTGACTCAAACACAAAGCCTTCAGAGATGCTCACAGTTTAGAATGAGGGTGCAGGGGCAGGAGAGGGAAACATGAAGGCACAGGAAGAATGGATCTAGTAAACCCCACAGGTTCCAGGATTTGAAGAGACTGGAGGGTTCCTGCCCTAGTGATGGAGTATGATGGAATTTAAGAAGGTGAACAGCAAGGAGCAAGGCCTTGTGATCTGGGGCTGCTTTGTTCTCTGCATTTATGTATGGAACATGCATAGATGCTGGAGTTGCTTGTGTCTGTGCGAGAAGCTTCCGAATTGCGTTAGCTTGTGCCAAGTTTCCAATTGGTTCTGAGCTGCTCAGGTGGGGAAATGAGTTTGGGCTTGAAAAGACGCCACAAGGAAAGGATTGATTCCAAACGGCACGTCCCACGGCACTCTGAGAACTAGAGAAGTCTTCCGTATGGTCCGCAAGGCCCTGAAGGATCTCCTCATCACCTTCCATGCTCACATTCTCCACTTTCCTCTTTACTTAGGCCTTCCCATGAGCTCCTGCTTGGCCTGTGAGCAAGCCCCACACAGTTCTACCTCAGGGCCTTTGCACGCTGCTCTGGAGGGATGGAAAGCCTTTCATTCAAATGCCTGCGTGATTTCTGCATCACCTTCAGGTCCCTGCTTGGCGGTCACTGCCACAGCAGCCTTCTCTGGGCTTCACCTAATGCGTAACTGGCTCCCAACACATCCTGTCAAGCCTTTGTAAAGGCTAAATTGAGTGCTGTCTGAAATTGATATATTCAAGTGTAATCCCAAGTACCTTCAGACGAGGCTGCATTTGGAGAAAGGGCCTTTTAAATAGGTAACCCACGAGCTGGGGATGTAGCTCGGTTTGGTGTGGTGCTTGCCTGGCATAGGCAAGGCATGCTCAACCCCCAGCCCTGCATATGCAAGGCATGCTCAACCCTCAGCCCTGCATACACAAGGCATGCTCAACCCCCACCCTGCATACACAGAGCATGCTCAGCCCCCAGCCCTGCATACACAAGGCATGCTCAACCCCCAGCCCTGCATACACAAGGCATGCTCAACCCCCAGCCCTGCATACACAAGGCATGCTCAACCCCCACCCTGCATACACAGGGCATGCTCAACCCCCAGCCCTGCATACACAAGGCATGCTCAACCCCCAGCCCTGCATACACAGGGCATGCACAGCCCCCAGCCCTGCATACACAAGGCATGCTCAACCCCCACCCTGCATACACAGGGCATGCTCAACCCCCAGCCCTGCATACACAGGGCATGCTCAACCCCCAGCCCTGCATACACAAGGCATGCTCAACCCCCAGTCCTGCATACACAGGGCATGCTCAACCCCCAGCCCTGCATACACAAGGCATGCTCAACCCCCAGTCCTGCATACACAGGGCATGCTCAACCCCCAGCCCTGCATACACAAGGCATGCTCAACCCCCACCCTGCATACACAGGGCATGCACAGCCCCCAGCCCTGCATACACAAGGCATGCTCAACCCCCACCCTGCATACACAGGGCATGCTCAACCCCCACCCTGCATACACAAGGCATGCTCAACCCCCAGCCCTGCATACACAAGGCATGCTCAACCCCCAGCCTGCATACACAAGGCATGCTCAACCCCCACCCTGCATATACAAGGCATGCTCAACCCCCACCCTGCATACACAAGGCATGCTCAACCCCCAGCCCTGCATACACAAGGCATGCTCAGCCCCCACCCTGCATACACAAGGCATGCTCAACCCCCAGCCCTGCATACACAAGGCATGCTCAACCCCCAGCCCTGCATACACAGGGCATGCACAGCCCCCAGCCCTGCATACACAAGGCATGCTCAGCCCCCAGCCCTGCATACACAAGGCATGCTCAACCCCCACCCTGCATATACAAGGCATGCTCAGCCCCCAGCCCTGCATACACAAGGCATGCTCAACCCCCACCCTGCATACACAAGGCATGCTCAACCCCCACCCTGCATACACAGGGCATGCTCAGCCCCCAGCCCTGCATACACAAGGCATGCTCAACCCCCAGTCCTGCATACACAGGGCATGCTCAACCCCCAGTCCTGCATACACAAGGCATGCTCAACCCCCAGCCTGCATACACAAGGCATGCTCAACCTTCACCCTGCATACACAGGGCATGCTCAACCCCCAGTCCTGCATACACAGGGCATGCTCAACCCCCAGTCCTGCATACACAGGGCATGCTCAACCCCCAGTCCTGCATACACAAGGCATGCACAACCCCCAGCCCTTCATATACAAGGCATGCTCAACCCCCACCCTGCATACACAGGGCATGCTCAACCCCCAGCCCTGCATACACAGGGCATGCTCAACCCCCAGCCTGCATACACAAGGCATGCTCAACCCCCACCCTGCATACACAAGGCATGCTCAACCCCCAGCCTGCATACACAAGGCATGCTCAACCCCCACCCTGCATATACAAGGCATGCTCAACCCCCACCCTGCATACACAAGGCATGCTCAACCCCCACCCTGCATATACAAGGCATGCTCAACCCCCACCCTGCATACACAAGGCATGCTCAACCCCCACCCTGCATACACAGGGCATGCTCAACCCCCAGCCCTGCATACACAAGGCATGCTCAGCCCCCAGCCCTGCATACACAAGGCATGCTCAGCCCCCAGCCCTGCATACACAAGGCATGCTCAGCCCCCAGCCCTGCATACACAAGGCATGCTCAGCCCCCAGCCCTGCATACACAAGGCATGCTCAACCCCAGCCCTGCATACACAGGGCATGCTCAACCCCCAGCCCTGCATAAAGCCAGCCGAAGAATCACACATCTGTAATCCCAGGAAGATCCCTGCAGGCTGGAGGTCAACCCAGGCATCAGAAGGAGAGTGTCTCAAACAACAGCCTCCCCTGCCCACTTATGCTCTGTGCTCTTGGCACGGTATAAGGGCCAGTCGCTTCGACAAAGGCCAGGGGATACGGTAGCCCTTGTGGATGGGGAAATCTCTCCGTCCCCACGGCGAATCTGTCCTGAACACACACTTATGATTTTCCTTGTCCTTATTCCCAAACAACAGCATGTCGGCCATACTCACAGCATCCCCACTGTGTCCCAGGTCTCCTAGAGAGACTGGAGTCTGTAGGGCTGTGTTCTCCACTCTGTAAATGTATGCCTTTTCCCTAAGGGGACCTAGCTTCTGTAGGACTTGGGGTCTCTGTCAGTCCTGGGTGACAGTGGACAGCTGGCCTTGCTGACAGCAGCACAAGGTCCCTGCTGATTCTCTCCATCGTACTCTTCTGCTCCTGCCTTATTCTGTCCCTGTCTGTCCCTCTCTCCCTGGGATGTCTTCTCTGCCTGGGAAGCGGCTTCTCTGTGTACCTACAGCACAGAGGCCACATCCCCAGTACCCAGCCCAGAGCCAGTTACACACTCAGTGTTTGTTGAATGAGTAAATGAGAGACCACAAAGATGTTAAGCCCCTGGTTCCTCTGGTTTTGAGACCCCAGCGACTCATGGGTGTGGCAGTAGAGTTTATCGTTTTCCCTCCCTGAACAGCAGCTAAACTACATTGAATAGAAGAAGACACGTGTTTTCACACTGAGCCTTTCCGTGCAGTCCAGATGCCCATCAAGCTCTCCATTCCCCTGCCTCAGCCTCCTGAGTGCTGGGCTTGCACGTGTGAGCCACCTTGCTCCTGTCCTCCTCAGTCTTAAAGTGCTGTGCTCATCAGAGTGGCTGGGATGTTTCAGCCCATGTAATGGTGACTTGAACAGGCTGACCTCTGGCCTCCACACACATATGCATACATGTCCATGTGCGAATGCACTGCATGAACATGAACACAGACGACACATTAAAAAAATGAGATGAAAACTCTAACCGTTGGTCCCCCTGCGCTCTCTACACCCCAAAGGGAAGCAGATGGGGACCAGAGTCTAGCCCAGCACATCTGAGCTTGAACTTGCCATCAGGGGTCTGGAGTTCACAGAACTCAGAGAGTAGGGGCTCCAGAGGGTCCATTCCGCAGAAGGAAACATCTAGATGCGAGAAAACACCTCTACCCCAACCTACCCCAGTCTGGCTGGCATCTGGAGCCAGGTGGTCCAAGTGCTCAGCATCAGCCACACCCTTGTGCCCTTTCAACCCACGGCCTGTGTTGCCCGGCAACTGCTAGAAGTGTCTTTCCTGTCCCCTAGTTGCCAAGGGAATACTCAATCCTGGCAGCCAGGCCCGGGGTGCTGAACTTCCGGGTGCAGGGTGGGGTGGCCTCTGCTGCCCACACCTGCTCGCGTGGCCCTGGCTTCCTTGTAGCTTCTCTCACTCTCCTCTCCCCATCTTCCTTCTCCCTCCAGTTTCCTCTCCTGGGATTTCTGAGTGAGGTCCATGGATGCCGAAGGCCTCCCGGGGCTCTGACCCCATGCTTCCTCCACTCAGTCATGATGTCCTGCACCGCCCAAGCTGCCGAGGTGCGGACTGCACTCTGGCAGGCTCACGCAGGCCCCTGCACGTCTCGTGGTCACAGCAGATGAGCGGCAGCCTCGACGGGCCAACTCTGAAACGGCGTGGTGGCGTGGTGGACCACCGGGATGTCATCTTGGCCCACCAAGCGCACAAAATGCACAGCACCCCTCAGGCCAGAAGGAAAGAGTGGGAGTAAGTATGTGGGGGTCGGGGTGTTTGTGGGCTCGTGGGCCAGTCGGAGCTGGCAAGCTTCAGGGTGCTCAATGTGCTGATAAGCTATGTGGTTACTGAAGACTCACGTTTTCCCTTACGAGTCGTGATCAACATTCCGCCTGTGGGTTGCCTTGAATTCTCTGAGCTGGCTTTGTGAAGGACCCAGGTCTCCTGCAAGCAGTGCAGCCCGAAAGGGCTGGCGGACGGGACAGATGCTTCTGCTGGGGATGTGGTGGGGAAAGGCTGAGAAATGTTGCCTTTTAGAAGCAACCCCAGAATCCCCATCAGCTCTCACTGCAGTTTCCAGAGCCAGGGATAGACCTTTGCGCTGAAGGCAGAGTGGGAGGCCAGCTTGGGTTGGGAGAGTGTGGTGCTTTCCTGACTTGGTTTGTCATCCCCAAGTGGGCCTGGGGGGGATGGGGAGTTGGGATGGGGTGGGGAGAGCAGCTACCTGGTGCTTGGGACTGAAAACCTCTTCCCAGGTTCCTTCAGTGGTTGTGGAAACCAGCCACGATGAGATGCTCCTTTGCCGTTGCTTTTCTAGGCAGATTGCTAAGGCTTACTAAAAACGTTTTCCCCCCAAAGGTGCAAAGCCGGGGAGGGTTCCTGGGCGGACAATGATGGCTGTGATTTGAACACCAGTAACAGCACAAACAGCTGATGCTGGCGGGACAGAAACCATCAGCTCAAGTCTTAAGGGGTCCCTCCATCTCCACACACTGCCTGTCTCAGAGAGGCTCAGTGTGGGGTCAGCCTGCTTCTCTGCAGCTGTTGCTGTTTTCTTCTGTTGCTGGAGGAGGCTGGGGTGCTGGGTGAAGTCAGTGGGTGCTGGTGCGCGTGTGCAAACACAAGGGCCTGACCACTGTGTGGCAACTGGTTTGAAGTATAACTTCTTGGGAGTGGCTGCTGCATGGGACCTCTCAGGTGGTCCTAGAGATTATGGCGACACCTGGTGGCATATTTGAGCATCTACAGGCAGCAACTATCCGACCTTAGTCTACCCATGCATCAGCTGTCCCATCCATATATCATCCCGTGCACCCCTGATTTCCCCTCCCTCCTCCACTCACACACCCATGTCCAACCCATGCACTCTTCAGCCCATCTGTCCGTCCATCCATCCATCCATCCATCCATCCATCCATCCATCCATCATCCATCATCCATCCATCCATCCACCCACCCATCCATGCATCCATCCATCATCCATTCATCATCCATCCATCCATCATCCATCCATCCATCCACCCATCCATCCACCCATCCACCCATCCATCATCCATCCATGCATCCATCCATCCTTTCATAGGTGCCGGGATAGGACCTTTCCAGAGCTTCTCCCCAGCCCCTTCCTCTTCAGCTCTTCCCACTCACACTCTCCCTTGCTTGGTTCTCTCAGAAGCAATGAGACTCTGAGTATTCCTGCACACTTGCTGCAAGGAAACTTTTTTAGGGATGGAAAAGTGCTTTTTTGTGTGCATATGGAGAGGGGCGGGCCATGGCACGCAGGTGGAGGTCAGGTGACTCCTTGCTGGAATGGTTCTCTTCTTCCACTGTGTGGCTTCTGGGAATTGAACTGAGGTTGTCGGCTTTAGAAGCAAGTGCCTTAACCTGTTGAGCCCTTGTTTCTGTGCAAGGAACGTGGTTTAAAGAACTGAAACACACTGTGGTCCCAGGAAAAGGATGTGTGCAATAATGAGACTAAATACTCACTTAGCCGCTGTGAGCTTGACCCAGGGCTCAGTTCTTTTGGCCTTCCTGTGCAGGCTCGGCCCTGGCCTAGGCTGCTTTCAACTTATCCCCAATGTGAGCCCTTTCTGTTGGCCACAGTATAGCTGGTAGACTTTACTGATCCCTGGTCCCTGATCTACTGCGGGATCTGAGCCAAGTCCCTAGTCTCTCACTGGGGGATTCTAGGCAGGGTCTCTACCACTGAGCCACACCCCCAGGCCCTCACTGGGGGATTCTAGTTAGGTGTTCTTCTGCTATGCTTTCTGTCCTTGTCATGAAGACAATTTTTGGACAAACCCCTGTCGTATTTACTTTTACTTATTTAAACATATGTTAAGCTAAACTTAGCAATGTGCATTGTAATATACATAAAAATAAAATTAGAAAGGAGGACATCAATAAAATACATAATATTTTGAAATACCTATTTTGTAGACATTTTGTTTGCTTTTTTTGAGACAGAGTCTCTCTATGTAGCCCTGGCTGGCCTGGAACCTGCTAGGTAGACCAGGCTGGCCTCAAACTCACAGACCACCACTTGTATCTGCTTCCAGAGTGTTGAGTTATGACTGGAGGCAGATCTTGATGTATAGCACAGGCTAATATCACACTTGTGACCCTCCAGTCTTGGCCAAACCTCAAGGACTCCAAGCCTTCCTGTGAGGGTTAGTGTTAACTTCCAACTTGACAGAATCTAGAGACATCAGAGAAGGACCTCCGGGTGGTTATGCTGGTTTTGTGGATTGAAACATAAGATCTGTCCTCAGCAGATGGTACTTTCTCGAATCTTCATTGGTCCCCAAACTGTATAAAATGGAGAAAGCAGATGGAGTGCCAGTTCACACATCAGTTTATCCCTCTCTTCTCTTCACTGGGACACAGTGTGAGCGGCTGCCTTAGCCATCTCTCTCTGCCCTTCACTGAGCACAGTGTGAGCCAAGGCCTTAGCCATCTCTCTCTGCCCTTCACTGAGCACAGTGTGAACATCTGCCTTAGCCATCTCTCTCTGCCCTTCACTGGGGAACAGTGTGAACCACGGCCTTAGCCATCTCTCTCTGCCCTTCACTGGGCACAGTGTGAGCATCTGTCTTAGCTGTCTCTCTCTGCCCTTCACTGGGCACAGTGTGAACCAGAGCCTTAGCCATCTCTCTCTGCCCTTCACTGGACACAGTGTGAACCAGAGCCTTAGCTCTCTCTCTGCCCTTCACTGGGCACAGTGTGAACCACGGCCTTAGCCATCTCTCTCTGCCCTTCACTGGACACAGTGTGAACCACGGCCTTAGCCATCTCTCTCTGCCCTTCACTGGGCACAGTGTGAACATCTGCCTTAGCCATCTCTCTCTGCCCTTCACTGGGGCACAGTGTGAACCACGGCCTTAGCCATCTCTCTCTGCTCTTCACTGGACACAGTGTGAACCACGGCCTTAGCCATCTCTCTCTGCCCTTCACTGGACACAGTGTGAACCATGGCCTTAGCCATCTCTCTCTGCCCTTCACTGGGCACAGTGTGAACCATGGCCTTAGCCATCTCTCTCTGCTCTTCACTGGGGCACAGTGTGAGCATCTGCCTTAGGCTCCGCTGTAGCAGTGATGGGCTGCCCTTATGAACAGGGAGCTGAGACCCACCTTTCCTGCCGAAGTCTTCGCAGAGCATTATGGCACTGCAACAAGACACGGGTTCTAAGTCCATCCCCCTGTCTTGGGGTTTGCTTTCCCGTAGCACACTGCTCTGTGTAAGTGTTTTCGCTCTGCACATGTTCGAGTAGAAGTCACCCAAACCCCACAAGTCCATGATCATATTCTATGGTTGCCAGGATTTCCGCGTTTGTGTGACAAAGCCACTCTTCTCTTTCTTATTTTCTGAGGATTGTGGAGCAGATCTCAGCTCTTAGCTGGCTTTATAAGCCCAGTCTACGTCTCTAAAGCACACGACCCCCCCCCCCAGTGCTATCATCACACTGACGGCATCAGTCACGATGCTCACAGCCTTTGTAGCTGGTGGACCTTCCGCTTTCCTGAATCTTTTTTTTTTAACACTGATCTCTTGGAGCAAGGGGTCTCTGTGTTATGTTTGATTATTGATTCTGCTTTTGCAATGGAGAAGGACACAGAGAACCTAGCTGAGCCAGCGGAGGCTGCAGCACCATCACCATCCACCCCCGGAGCTTGCTGTCCTCCTAACTGGAGTCAAATCCCTGTCCCTATATGGCCATTGATGTAGGGGGCTCCTAGGGATGAAGTGTGAGAACGGTCATCTCTGGCTGGATCAGTCTGGGCTATGGAATAGCCATATCAGAACATCCTTACTTGCCTTCTCCTCTCCCTTCTTTTTCTCTCCCCTCCTTTTCCTGTCCTTCCCTCCTATTCTAGCCTTGACCTCCTGATATTCCTGCCTCTGCTTCCCAAGTGCTGGATTACAGGTGTGTGCCACGAGGCTCTTAACCACTGAGCCATCTCTCTCCAGCTGCCCCACCCACTTTTTTCTTAAAGTTACATTGATGGGCTGTGTATGGGAGCGGTAGGGTGCTTGCCTAGCTTCCCCAGCCCCAGGCTCCATCCCCAGCCCCTCAGGAAAGCACAAATACTGACTTGTGCTCTCTAGGGAAGCCTGTGGTGACCGCACTTGCTCTCCCTGAGCTCACCGAGAAGTGAGGGAAGTGGGTGAGTTACCATAGCCATCAGTTTCGATATATTATGTGGTGGGAATATGTGAAATCCTTTCTTTTAGCCATTTTTCAGATGAAATTATTAACCGGAATTGCAGGCTCACAGCTTCTAAGGTTGCAGCCCACGGTCACCAGCTCCAGGTTCTGGGTTATGTGGGCGAGGATGTCATGGTGGGCTATGTGGTGGAGCAGAGCGTCTCACCTCAAGGCCTGCTGGAAGGAGAGAGGGATAAGGATTCTAACCGCTTACTGGGGTCCAGCCCCCTGTGACCTCACTGAGCTCCACCCCTCAAAGGTTCCACTACTTCTGGATAGCACCACAGGCTTCAGCAGAAGGCCTTTGGGGGCGCACCTCAGGTGCAAATCATAACAGGAAGTGGCCTGGGACACTTCAAAAATACACCTCCAGTGACATGCCACCTCCAAGCAGTCCCCAGCAATTCAGCCTGGATGCATTAACTCATCAGAAGGGTGAGTTCTGCCATGATCCAGGCCCAACTCAATAGCACCACCTGGGGACCAGGCACTAAGCAATGAGCCTCAAACTCCTGCATCTGGTGACTGTTCTTGCCCCCCCCCCCCCGCCCGTTTTGTTTTGGTTTGTTTTTTTTACGAGCTTTTTGAATGTTTTCTGGACATTCATAGACCCATAAAATTCTGTGTGTGCGCAGGTGCGCATAAGGACGGTCAGGTGTGCGATGTGCGTATAAGTGCGTGCAGGTGTGTGTTGAGCCAGAGGTTAACCTTAGGCGTCCTTCCCTTGGTGCCCAAGCAGGCCAGAAGAGGGCGCCTCTCTTCTGTTAGAGATACGGGCGCAAGGAACGCTCTCAACTAGGAGTGGTCTCCCTGCTTGCTGGTTTAGCCCCAGAGCTGGAATTAACCACACCTGACGTTTTACATGGGTTCTGGGGATAGAAGTCAGGCCCTTCAGCTTGCATGACAAGCACCTTACTCCCTGAGCCATCTCCTCTGGCCCCTCCTTAGTGTTTGCCTGTAGTCGGGCATGGTGTCCCTACTTCTGGAAACATTTGGAGATAGTTTTGTCTCAAAACGCAAGAACTGTCTTTGAAACGGACTGTCTGGCTCCTGTGGCTGAAAAATATTTCCTTTAGAGCCTTTTAGGAACGGGGTTTGCTGACTGGTGGGTAGGAACCGCTGGCTTCCAGCTGAAGGTTCTATAGCAGATCACCAGGTGGCGCTGTGGTCCACGAGTTGAGCAGGTGCGGGGGGGGGGGGGGGGGAGGCCCAGCCTAAAATCTAGCTCTCCAATCCGCATCTCCTGGTCCTCTGCTTCCCGTCTTTAGGGGGCAGGGTTCTGAGACACTGGTGGTAGCTCCTTCAAGATGTCAATTCTTACCAGACTATAACCGATACTCACCCAAAAGGCCAGCTCTTTTTAAATGCACAGCTAGTCTGGCAAAAATCTGTTGCAGGAAGATGACCCAGTGGGTAGACGGGCTTTCTGCACAAGTCTGGAGAGCTGTGTTCAATTCCTGGAACACAAGCAAATGTTCCGGAAGACACTCAGTTCTACAGAGTTATCTTCTGGTCCCCACATGCGTGTTGTGGCACAGGTGTTAGAGCGTCCATACACAGTAAGAGCAACTGGAACATTTAGTTTCTAATTTTTTAAAAATTATTTATTATGTATACAGTATTCTGCCTGCAGGTAGACAGGCAGGTCAGAAGGGGGCACAAGATCTCATTGAAGATGGTTGTGAGCCACCATATGGTTGCTGGGAATTGAACTCAGGACCTCTGGAAGAGCAGCCAGTGCTCTTAACCGCTGAACCAACTCTCCAGCCCGCAACTGGAACATTTGAAAGATCAGTTGGGATTGGGGTTGTGACTTAGTGTCAGGGCTCTTGCCTAGCATGTACAGAGTTCGAATCCTGAACTTACCACTCACTGATCCTGACGGTGGGAGGCCCCTCCCTCTCTATCCCCAGTTTCCTGGCTGTAAAGTGAAGATAGCCACAGCATCCAGCTCTGGGGGGCAAACATTTCCTTTTGTGTGGGGTGTATGCATGTTTGTGTGTGCAGGTGCGTATGCACATGTGTAAGCATGTGTATGGAGGTCAGAGGTCATCACGAGTGTCATTCTTCAGGAACCCTCCACTAGCTTTGTTTCTTTAGCGAAGGTCTCTCTTTGTAGCCTTGGCTGTCCTGGAACTCACAGAAATCTTTCTGCTTCTGCCTCTCGAGTGTTGAGATTAAAGGTGTGTGCCACCATGCCTGGCTTCCACTCTCGTTTTAAACACGAAGTCTCTCACTGGGTCCTGAGGCTCATCAGTTAGGCTAAGCTGACTGATCAGCAAGTCCAGGGATTTTTCTGACTCTGCTTCCCTCGTGCTAGGGTTACATGGGTGCAAGAAGCCTGGCTTTCTGCGTGGGTTCAGGGATGAAGCTGAGGTCCTCATGCTTGGAAGGCGAATGCTTTCTGCACTGTTTCCTCTCCACAACCTGAGGCGGCAGCTTCTCTAACGGAGCAGGCTCACAGGCAATCTGCGTCTGGTCTCTGCACCTCAAGGCGGAAAGGACAACTGGTCTCAGTGCCTCGTCCCCACAAGGAAAAGAAAACAACCCTGACCAAACTGAAACCTGACTTTTAAAAAGGAGCTGCTTGGGAATCAGAACACTTTTTTTTTTTAAGGGGAAGGCAGGTTGAACAATTCTAGCCTAGTTGATATTAAAAAGAAATAGGTCTGGTCCCAGGGCACTGCTTTTCCAGTGCAGCTGGCTGGCTTGCAGGGCAGAGAGACCCTCTTTTTGTCCTTTGAATACTGGCCTTGGCTTCGAGCCACAGAGGAAGGTCTGCAGAGGCTCTGGAGTGCCCGCCCCTCCCTCAGTGCCTGGCAGGCTCTCCATGCTAGCTGCTGGCTCCTCAGTGTCTTATTAGCACATGTCCCTGAAGTCACCCTTCGGATTTTTTTTTTTCTGAGACAGGGTTTCTCTGTGTCCAGGACTGTTCTGGCTGTCCTGGAACTGGAACTTGGTTTGTAGATCAGGCTGGCCTCGAATTCCTTGAGATCCTCTTGCCTCTCCCTCACAAGTGCTGGGATTAACAGACATGCGCTACCACCACCCAGCCACCCTTCTGATCTTATAGGACTTTTGATGTAGGATTCAGCTGTGCCTCCAGTTGCAAGTCTCCAACAGCCGCAAGCCATCTCTTTTTCATGGGGCTTGTGAGCTTGAGCTGTCCTGTCCCTTCCTGTCTCTTACAGCCAGCTAAGATGCTAAGCTTTCAACAACCCACATTTATGTTTTGAGACAGGGTCTCTGATTGGCCTAGAGCTTGCTAATGGGGCAAGGCTGGCTGGCTAGTGAGCCCCAGAGATCTGCCCGTCTTCATACCCCAGTGCTGGAAGTGAAGGGAAAGGTGTCAGTTCAGGACCTTCAAGACTAAGTTCTCAGGTCCTTGTGTTTGCATGGCAAAAACAGGACTTTACCACCTGAGCCATTTCCCCAGCCCCGTCACACTTTCTGGATGGTGACTGTGCACACGAGCAGACCTGTAATTTTGTTTGTTTTGGTTTGGTTGTTGTTTCTGCAGAGACTGACTCTGCAGTGCAGACTGGGTTGGAGTCATGCCCCTCCTGCCTCAGTCTCCCCAGTGTTGGGATGATTCATGTGGCTCACCACTGGCCCCTGCAGGTTCTGCTAGTGGCTCCACCCAAACGGACCCCTTGACTCTGCCTCTGGCTGTACTTTCTCCCCTGGGTCAAATCCCCACCACTCCATCTGTTGTTCCTCGTGTTTTGTTGTTTTGGGGTTTTGTTTCCTATGGTTTTGGGGATGGAACTAGGGACCTCATGGGTATCAAGGGATCTGAATGGGTTTTAGATGATTGTGCCAGACGGAAGGAAAGCGATCGTGTTAAAAGTGTTTGAAATCCTAGAGTTGTCCCGAAACATGCTTCTCTAAGAGCTGTGCAGAGCAGAGCCAGCAGAGCTAGTGGAGATGCCAAAGAAGACATGAAAGCCAATGGGCTTCCCGGATCTCTTCCGGGAAATATAAACACAATCTCTATTGGCGATAAAGTTGCAGTCACATGATCACTGCTGAACGCACTATGATCTATTGCTTCCAAGTGTCATTGCAGTTAGAAATGGTGAAAAGAAAGGTGTGGCGTTGAGCGGTGGTGGCACACACCTTTAATTCTAGCACTTGGGAGGGAGGCAGAGGTAGTGAGATCTCTGTGTGTTCGTGTTCGAGGCCAGGCTGGTCTATAAGAGCTAGTCCCAAGACAGACTTCAAAACTAGAGAGAAACCTTGTCTCAAAAAACAAAAAACAAAAACAAAACACACACACACACACGCTCACAAAGATGTGGCTTTTTTTCCCATCCAACTTGCAGATTTTGTGAATTAAAAGCAAAGTGCTTGCTGGGAATCCAGGCTACCATTCCAGCATTTGGGAGTCAGAGCTAGCATGGCCTAGGTAAGCAGGACTCGATCTCAAAAACAACAATCAAACAATCCCCAAATAAAGTGAGACAGGTGAAGGAAGAAGTGGATTCAGAGAGCACACTGGGATTTCTTGACGGAGTGTGTGTGTGTGTCTGTGTGAATATCTGTGTGAGTGTGTATGTGTGTGTCTCTATGAGTATGTGTGTCTGTGTGTAAAGAGGTACCTAGGAGACTATAACAAGTTGGGACACAGCTGGAGAGAGGGGTCAGAGGTTAGCAGCATCCACTGCTCTTGCATAGGACCTCAGTTCAGTTCCCAGCATCGATGTCGGACACTCACAACAGCCTGTGACTTTAGCCCCAGCAAATCTGAAGCCTTTGGCCTCTGACATCTTTGGGCACTGAATTCACAAGGCACACCCCAACAGAGACACATATAACTTAAAAAAAATAGAAACCAGGGGCTAGAGAGATAGTTAAGGGGTTGAGTGCATGTTTCTTCCACAAAAGACCTGACCCTCCAACACCCACATGGTGGCTCACAACCACCTGTAACTTAAGTTCCAGGAGATCTAATGCCTCTTCTGGCCTCCATGGACACAAAGTATTCATGTGCTGCACAGACTTACATGCAGCCAAAAAAAATACTCATACATATAAAATAAATAAATATTTTTAAAAATTTAAAAATCGGACTGGAGAGATGGCTCAGAGGTTAAGAGCATTGCCTGCTCTTCCAAAGGTCCTGAGTTCAATTGCCAGCAACCACATGGTGGCTCACAACCATCTGTAGTGGGGTCTGGTGCCCTCTTCTGGCCTGCAGGCATACACACAGACAGAATATTGTATACATAATAAATAAATAAATAATTTAAGAATCTTTGAAAAAAGAAATCAGGGGAAAGGCAAAAGGGGCCAAGAGCTAGAGCTTGGGGAAACTGAGGAACAGACTGCAGTATGCCTTGGGCTCAGGAACGACAGCATACAATACCAAGCCTTGATCCAAGTTCTCACCAGATTTGTAATCTTGGTGTGCTTAGTCACACCCTACTCCTGGTACCAATTCCAGACTCCAGTGACTTCTGCAGCACCTCCCCGGTGCTTTCTCCTTGTCTGTGAAATTGCATCTCCTGCTTTAGAGTGGCGATGTCCGGGTACAGGGAGCTAAAGAAAACCTGAGACCACTCGGGACAGTAAAGTCCTGCAGTGGGGTCCCAGACACTCAGCCTCAGTACCCCTGTGACTACCAGTGTCTGCCAAAATAAGCAAGTCCTTCTGTAAAAATGGCACTGTGTGCCTCACGCCATCTCTAAACTGCTCTGCAGACAGCTGTGTTGTATTGTGTGGGGAGTAGTGACATGACAGGGGCTTCTGTATGTTCCGTGGGGATGCAGTGTTCCCGCAAATGTGTTCAGCGCTCAGCTGAGTGAATGGGTGCGTGTAGACTAATGCTGTCCTAGCCGTGTGACTCAGGATGGGTGCGTGTAGACTCTGCACATGTGTAGGGCTAATGTTGTCCTAGCTGTGTGACTCAGGATGGGTGTGTGTAGACTCTGCACATGTGTAGGGCTAATGTTGTCCTAGCTGTGTGACTCAGGATGGGTGTGTGTAGACTCTGCACATGTGTAGGGCTAATGTTGTCCTAGCTGTGTGACTCAGGATGGGTGTGTGTAGACTCTGCACATGTGTAGGGCTGATGCTGTCATAGCCGTGTGACTCAGGATGGGTGCGTGTAGACTCTGCACATGCGTAGGGCTGATGCTGTCATAGCCGTGTGACTCAGGATGGGTGCGTGTAGACTCTGCACATGTGTAGGGCTGATGCTGTCATAGCCGTGTGACTCAGGATGGGTGCGTGTAGACTCTGCACATGTGTAGGGCTGATGCTGTCATAGCCGTGTGACTCAGGATGGGTGCGTGTAGACTCTGCACATGTGTAGACTAATGCTGTCATAGCCGTGTGACTCAGGATGGGTGCGTGTAGACTCTGCACATGTGTAGGGCTAATGCTGTCATAGCCGTGTGACTCTAGGCGGGACGGGAGCAATGCTGTTCATAGTCACTCGGATATTCAATGGAAACCGTTTTAACTTGACTTGATAAACAGTAGTGCAGAGTGGAGCCATGTGATGTGGTGTTTTGATCTGAGCGTGTGCTATTGGGAGAGTCAGAGCGTTGTCGTGTCCAACATCTCCCGAGCTTCACACTGAAAACCGGGGCACTGAATAAATCAACAACTTCTGCTCTTCCCCCCTCCACTCCCTTTCTTCCTTTCTTCTCTTGTATGTGTACATGTGTGCATGTGTGTGCACATGCATGTGGAGGCCCAGCTTCTGTCCCTCAGGCTCCTTATTTATGAGGCAGGGCTTGTCATCGGAGCTTGCCAGGTAGGCTAGGCTGGCTTGCTAGTGAGCCCCAGGAATCTGCCCGTCTCTGCTCCCGGTGCTGGGACTACAAGCATGTGCTTCCAAGCCCAGCTATTTCTCATGTGGGTGCTGGGCTCTCACTCGGGTCCTCATGCTTGTGTGGTGGGCTCTTCCCCACCACTTTTTTTAAAGGCAATTTTATGCTTCCAAGAGGAAATCCCATACTTGCTGTTTTGGCTTTGGAGACAGGCTTGTGTTGTGCAGCCAAGGCCAGCCTCATGCTTGTGCCCACGCTTGGGGGGCGAGGTGTCTGGCACCACACCTGGCTGCTGTTGTTTGCCTTTGTTGGTTCTCAGAACTGCAAGAGGTGCAGCTTCTGGCTCAGTGTGAGCAAGGCTCCAGCTAGCCCTCCAACGTCCCCTGCATTCTCCTTCTTTATGGACTGTTCCGGACTGGTTTCTCCTGCAGCCCAGTGAGACTGCCTTCTTGGTCACGTCTACTAAGAATGGCGGCATGAACCGACGTCAAGGGGGACCCATCACACCCCTTTCCCTTTCTTTCTTTCTCTCTTTTCTTTCTTTTTGAAACAAGGTCTCATTCTGTAGCCCAGGACAATCTTAAAGATACTCGCTTAAATCAAACTTGCAGTTATCCTCCTGCCTCAGCTTCCCTAGTGCTTGGATGACAAGAACCACAATGCTCAGCTCAAGAATGCTTTCTTTAGAAGATAGATATGCCTTCCCATAGTCCCCAGGAATCCTTTTGGAGCCCACTGTCCACACCTACCCATCCATGGACAAATTGCTGGTAAGTGTAAGCACTGTCTCTCCCTCTCTGATCTGAGTCGGAATTTGCACCCATGCTCCAGTAGCTCCTGGGCGTGTGGCTCTGAAGCTGCAACTTGGTCTCTTGTCCTGAGACACGGAGCATCCTGACCTTTGTACAGTTCTAAGGAGGTAAAAGGAATGATGATCACGGTGTCCAGAAAAGCCTCTCCCTCACAGCCATGGACTCCGTTGCTCTTTTGGACAACTTCAGGAGGCACTATTTACATCCATGGTGTAGGCAACAGTGTCCTCTGGGGGCATTTCGGAGTAGCAGGTTTGCTAAATGCCTCCCGAGAGTCAGCGAGAACGTAACAGCGTATGCCAAGTGTTAAAGTTGTACCATTTCGCAAACAAGAAAACAGAAACACAGAGGGGCTTAGTAGTCAGTCTGAGATCACACAAGATGTAAGTCGACTTCAAGTCCTGAGAGCCTGGCCCCAGAGCTTGTGTCCTCGTCTTCTCAGCCGTTAGTCTCTTGCCTCTTGCAGTTGCCCGAACTGTGGCCCAGCTTCCCATATTTCACTTTCTATCTGGAGGCTCTTCAACACAAGTCACTTTTGAGCTAGGGTTGAACACAGGTCTGCCTGAGCCCAGCTTGAAGCCTGTTGGTGCTAATGACTTGGCTAGCATGGACACCCAGCCACTATCATGTTCCCTGCAGAAAGTTCTAGTGGCTTGGATTTTAGCACTGTCAGCGGGGTCTTGCTCTCTTCTGGGTCATCCTTGGCTGAGAGAGCAGCTGGTGAGAGTGTGGTCTGCCTTGAAAGAGCAGGGGAAGCAGCGTGAAGTGTAAGAGGCTTGGTGGAGACAGGACCAGGGCTGGAAGGAGAACTCACCCTGATTCCTGGCTTCTCCAATCCTGTCTTTATGAGCCACAGTGTGAAGCAGCCAGAATATGTTCGGGCTTACGGTTTCTCAGGCTCAGTCCATGGTCACCTGACTCTGCTGCTTTGGGTGTGTGGTGAGGCCAGTGGCCGTGAGTCAGGGAGCAGGAAGCCACAGGCAGCCTAACTCGCAGCAGGGTGGTAAAGGGCATCTGGTTAGCGCACAGGCTTCCTTTCAGGATAATCCCGTCGGTGATGAGTTGGCACCTCCAGCCAATGTGGCTGCCATCCTACTGCCTTGGATACCGAGACAGGATGATGACGGTGTCATAGTCCATCTGGGTGACATAGTGAGACCAAGAGCTTCGTGTGGTTTGATGGCCCTGCCTGGATTCCTCAACTGAGCAGCTGGAGGTGTGGCCCAGGGGCAGATCTTCTATCTAGTATTCATGGGACTCCACACTGGAGAAACAAGTTAGCTGGTGCCTCCCCTGATACCAGCTTAGACCAGATAAATTTGCCCACTTGTCCTCTCTATTGAGAGATTGCCCCTAGGATTATCAAACTTGGCATCTGAGTCCCCTGTGGTTGGTTACCCTAGAGACCTTCTAAGGTGCCCCAACTGGGTCAGGGAGACGTTCAGCTGTGCAAGGCAGCAGACGGCCTCAGGCACCCGCAGTCTGTACAGAGACAGAACTCTGCACCTGAAATACACTATCCAAATGAAGGGGGTGGAGGAAGAGAGAGAGGGAGGGAGAGAGAGACAGACAGAGACAGAGACAGAGGAGAGAGAGAGAGAACAAGGCACTAGGCCCAGAAAGATGGGTCTGAGAATTTCCTCAGCGATTCATGTGCAGGTTTCAGACCCAAGAAAACCCCCAGGGTAATTTGAAGAGACCAGGGCCGCAGTACTAACAACGTGGGGTCCAGTCTAACAGTCAGTTCCCCAGAGAACTCACCCAGTCCCCAGAAACCTAAGCCACTCCTGGGAGACATCGCCCATTTATGGGCTGGATTCTCACTGGCAAGTCCTTCCCATGAGCCAGCCTCACCTCTTAAAGGTCACACCACCTCAACCCCACATGCTGGGGCCAAGCTCCAGGAAGCAACTGCCATGCATAAAGATGGTGGGTCAGGCTTCTAAAGCTTGTGCTGGGAGTTTCCTCTGGTCAAGTGACCATGCTGAACTGCAAAGCCAGCTGAGAAATAACGCCTCTACTCAGACTTCAAGTGACATGGGCAGCTTCTTGAGTAAAGGTGACTGATTTGGGACACACTTGACAACCTTTCTCTGTGAAACACGCCACTCCCAGTGATACTGTCACGCTCATGGCCTGTACCCCCCCCCCCCCCCCACTGCTTCCTGGCTTCCCCTGGAGCTGTGCTGCCCCCATCCCTGAAGGCTTGCTGTTCCTCATACTGAAACACAGAGAAATGCACCATTTTCTGGCTTTCTCTTTAGATGTGACTTCTCTAGGTCCTGAAAAGGTCCTGGTCCAGTCCTAAGCCTGGCAGACACAAAGACAGGCTTGTCTCTCTCCTAGGAACCCGTTGGGGCTATCAGACAGTTTTCTTGGTAATACTTTCCAGTGTTTTTGCTTTGTTTTTCTTTTGAGGAAGTGTCTCGTGGAGCTCGAACTCACAATCCGCCTGCCTACCTTGGTGAAGGTTTTGTACCACCATGCTCTGTTTAAAGGACATGTGTGGGCTAGCGCTCTGTATGTTTGGACACATGTGCATGTGTGTTTGGGTGTCGTCCTCAGTCACACCCAGCCTTGTGTGTTCTTTCCTTTTTCTCATCTGTTTGTGTGACCCCGCAAGGGATGGGGATGGGGTGCCACAGTGCGTGTGTCTTCACCTTCCACCTGGCTTTGGGTAGGGTCTCTGTCCTTTGCTTCAGGGGTGCCAGCCAGAGTTTCTCTGCCTCCACTCCTCATTTCTGTGGGAATTCTGAGATACAGATGTGTACTACCACATCTGGCTTTTCACACACATTCCAGGGATCCTAAGGAACCCGAGTTCCCCAGTCTTCCTGCACAGCCAGCCTTTTGCCTGCAGAGCTGTCTCCCAGTCCTGCCACCTGAGTTTTTGAAACAGGGTCTGTCTTTGAACCTTGAGTTCACTGATTCATTGGCCAGCGAGCACTTAGAATCCTTTCACCTCTGCCTGCAGCAGGAATGCAGCCAGGTGCATGAGGCCTTGCTAGGCTTTTATGGCTTTACCCACTGAGACTCTGACTCAGGTAGGCATGTTCCTAAGGCAAGCGCTTCCCTGACTGGGCACTTTCTCAACCTGACACAGTCCGGAGCATTAGAATCTATTTTGAGTGAGCTGGATTTTCTTTTTATCTTTTCTTTTATTTAATCAGCATTTTTTCATTTATTTTATATACCGACCACAGTAGGCAATGGCAGGAATTCCTACAGCCCTGGGGTGTGTACATAGCCCGGCAAGCCACGTACCCCACCCCTTTTGTCTTAGAAGCATTTTTTCCCCAGACTCCAGCATCTTGACAGCCAGTTCTCCTCTTCCTCCCCCAACTCAAAAAGGCTTTTTCCAAAGCTTTAGGCTCCAAAAGTGCTGAGGCCAAGGCTGCGTCTCAGAGCTGTGCTCCTGTAGTCCCTGGAAGAGAGCCTGCAGAGATGTGGCCGCCCTCCCGCTCAGTCAGTCACCCTGCACGCTGGGCCCAGAGTCCCGGACAGCTCTAAAAGCAGTCCTAAGCCTGTGACATTCCTGTGACTCAAAACACTTTAAATTTGATAAGGTTTGTTTATTTGTTTGTTGAGACAGGGCAAAACTCCTTAGCCTAGGCTGTTCTTGGCCTTGAAGCCCTCCTGCCAGCCTCCTAGGCATTGCCAAAGGATGCCAAGCTGTAGCTCCCACACGAGCCTATGAGGGCAATGTTAAATTCACCCTCATTTCCAGATCTGGAAGCTCAAGCACAGAGAGGGTGAGTGACCCGCCTAAGGTTCCTAGCTGGGGTTGGCCCGGCTGCAAGTCAGACCCAGCAGTCTGAATCTGGAATTAATAAGGAAATCTTCATCTTGGCTGTCTGCAGGTGCTGGCAGCCTCCAAGCCCGGTACCAGCAATCACACTTCCTGGCCTCCATCACAGGTGCTGGATTTGCCAATTCTCTTAGTACAGCTGCAGCATGGCAGAGGGTGGATAGCACTTCCTGGTTAGGTCATGAGAGGACACAACGCTTGCCCTGCTCTGCTGTGTGCAACTGTGTGTGTATTTGTGTGTATATGCACATGTATACGTTGTGTGTAAATGTATGTGTGCATGCGTATGTATATGTTCATGTATATTTTATGTGTGTATGCACATGTGTATGTTGTGTGCCGAGTATGTACATGCATGTGTTGTGGGTATATGTATATGTGTGTGTATATATGCACATGTATATGCTGTGTATGTGTGCATGTGTGTGAGTGTGTGTATGTACATGTATCGGTGTATGTGTCTATATATATGTGCATGTTGTGGTAGTTTGAATGTGATTGGCCCCCATAATCTCATAGGATTAGGAGGTGTGGTCTTGTTGGAGGAAGTGTGTCACTGTGGACACAGACTCTGAGGTCTCATATTGCTCAAGTCAAGCCCAGTGAGGCGGACCCCTTCCTGGTGCCTGGAAGATGTAGAACTCTCAGCTGCTTCTCCAGCACCATGTCTGCCTGCACACTGCCATGTCCCCATGATGATAATGGACTGAACCTCTGAACTGTAAGTGAGCAGCCCCAATTAAATATTTTCCTTTATAAGAATTGCAGTGGTCAGGGTGTCTTTTTACAGCAATAGAAACAATAACTAAGGCAGTTGTATATGTATGTGTGTGTGTGTGTGTGTGTATTCGCGTGTATGTTATGTTGTGGATGTATGCATGAATGTGTGTGTGTGTGTGTGTGCATGCGTGCATGTCTTTTCATTCCCAGGGATGGGATCCAAGGCCTCTTGCACGCCAGGCCAGCTAGCCACATCTCCAGGCCCAAGACAACAGTACCTGTACAGAATGGGCTGTTTAAACCTCTTTGACATGATCCCAGACAAAATAGTTGCCGACTTTCTTTGGGACTCGGTTTCTTCACTTATAAAATGTGATGGGCGGGACACATCAGCACCTGGCTGTAAAACTACATCGAAAATGGTTTGAATAGTTTTGAGCTTGGATTTAATGATGGTATGAGATATGATTGCTATTTTTAGAGACATGATCTCACTATGTAGCCCAGGCTACCATTGGTGTCGTAATCCTCCTGCCTTAGCCTCCCAAGCACTGGGATTAGAGGTGTGTTTCACCACACCTGGGAACTAACACGTTTTTCTGTGGAAGTCCACGATGAATAGGGCCAACCCCTATTGATGGATATGCAGATTCTTGACAACATCCTCCCAGAAGAAATGAAGGCATCCCTTGTAATGGATACTTAAGGGAATATGTGGAGTGGCAACTAGAAAAGAGCCATTTGAGGGGTCAAATGGGAACTGACTACTGTGACATCGCTCTCTCTTCCTTTCCACCATTTAATCCCCCTGTTCCAGTCTCCCCATAATTATATATTCTATTTCCCCTTCCTTGAGAGTTCATCCTCCCCTCCTCGTCTCTTACTCTACATCTAACCTCGGTGTTTGGATGAATGTTGGCGTGTGTACTGAAGGTTTAAAAGCTAATATCACATACAAGGGAATGCATGAAATATTTGTCTTTTGAGTCTGGATTACCTTAGTCAAGGTGATTTTTTTCTGGCTCCATCCATTTACCTGAAAATTTCATGATTTCTTTTGTTGTTTTTTTTTAACATCTGAGAAATATTCTATTGTGTGCACGTACCACATTCCCTGATCCTTTCTTCTGCTGATGGACAGCTAGGTTGTTTCCTATTTCTGGTTGTGTGTAGAGGAGCAATGAACATGAATGAGCAAGTGTCTCTGCAGGAGGATGGAGGATCCTTGGGTATATGCCCAAGAGTGATGTAGGTAGGAATAGCCACACTGGTTTCCATAGTGACCACACAAGTTTGCACTCCCACCATCAGTGGACGAGTGTTTACCCCACATTCTCACCAGCACGAGCTGCCATTTGTTTTATTGATCTTGTCCATTCTGACTGGTGCAAGATGAAATCTTCAAGTAGTTTTGATTTGTGTTTCCCTGTGACTAAGGATGTTGAACATTTCTTTAAGGTTTCCTCAGCTGGTTGTGTTATTTGAGAACTTTTTTTTAATTCAGTAGCTTTGAGTTTCTGTCTGTTTGGATTGATCTTGGCTATGAACTTGCTGTATATTGCCTTTATTTTGTTGAGGAATGTCCCTTGTATCCCTCCCTGTTCTCTCCAGGAGTTTTATCATGAAGGGATGTTGGAATATGTCAAAGGCTTTTTCAGTATCTAAATAGATGATCATGAGGTTTTTGTCTTCCAGTCTATTCATGTGACGGATTATGTTTATTGGTTTTCATATGTTAAATCATCCTTGCATCTCTGAGATGAAGCCTACTTGATCATTTTTGATGATGATCTTTTTTGATGGGTTCTTGGATTCTGTTTGCAAGTATTTTATTGAGAATTTTTGCATCTATGTTCATGAGGGAAATTGGCCTGTAACTTTCTTTGTTGGTTTTTTGTGTGGTTTAGATGATTGTGGCCTCTGAAAAAATTAGCCAATATTCTTTCAGTGTCTATTTTGCAGAGTAATTTGAAGAGCATTAGTGTTGATTCTTCTTTGAGGGTATTGTTCTTTTGTACTAAACCTGTCTGGTCCTCAACTTTGTTAGTGGGGGAGACTTTTAATAGCTGCTTCTATTTCACTAGGGTTTTGGGTCTGTTTAAATTGCCTAGCCGAAGCAGGGCAGTGGTGGTGCATGCCTTTAATCCCAGAACTCAGGAGGCAGAGGCAGGTGGGTCTCTGTGAGTTCAAAGCCAGCCTGGTCTACAGAGTGAGTTCCAGGACAGCCAGAACCACACAGAGACACCCTATCTTGAAAAACCGAATGAAGACATAAAAAAATAAATAAAATTGCTTAGCTGATCTTAATTTAACTTTGGTAGACTGTATATATCAAGAAGTTTATCCATTTCTTTGATGTTTTCTGGTTTGGTTACTTACTTGGAAACTGGGAAAACTGATTTCCAGTTTGGGGTACAGATTTTTAAAAGATGTCCTTATGACTCTGCATTGTCTGTGTGTCTGTTGCCCCCCTTTACCTCTGTTAATTTAAATCTTTTCTCTCCAGCTTTTAGCAAATTTGGCTAAAGTTTTATCAATGTTACTGATTTTCTCAAAGAACCAATCCTTCATTTCATTGATTATTTGTGTTGTTTTTGTTGCTTCTATTTTATTGATATCAGCCTGAGTTTTGACTCTTTTTGTCTATCTTTTCCTTTTTTCCTTTGTTCTTTTTTGGTTTTTTGAGACAGGGTTTCTCTTTGTAGCCTTGGATATCCTGGAGCTCCTTTTGTAGAACAGCCTGGCTCCGAACTCAGAGAGATCCACATGCTTCTATCTCCCAAGCACTGGGATTAAAGACAAGAGCCAGCAACACTTGACTGAGTTTGACTGTTTCTTGCCACTACTCTCTTTGGAAGTTAGTTCTTCCATTTGTTCTAGAGCTTTCATGTATGCCATTAAGTTGCTAATATAAGATCTCTCCATTTTTTTTTAATGTAGGCACTTAGTGCTTTGAGCTTGCTTCTTAAAGCTACCTTTGTTTTGTCCCATAGGTTTGGATATGTTGTGTTCTCATTTTCATTCAATTATAAAAAGTTTTAGTTTTCTTCTTAATCTCTGCCTCGACCCATTTCTCATTCGGTAGTGAACTGTTTTCATGCGTTTGCAATTTTTCTTTTGTTGTTGATAGCCAACCTTAATCCTTGGGATCAGATACGATGCAAGGGATTATATCAATTTCCTTATCTCTGTTGAGATTTGAGACTTGCTTTATGTCCAAGTATGTGGTCAGTTGTGGAGAAAGTTCCATGAGCTGCTGCGAAGTTGTATTCTTCTGAGTTTTAGCAAACTGTTCTGTTAGGTCCATTTGATTTATGATGTTATTTAGCTGCAGAATTTCTCTGTCTAGTTTTGCCTGGGTGACCTGTCCATTGGTGAGAGTGGGGATCTCAGTTACCTACTATAAGTGTGGTTTTAGCTATAGTAGTGTTTCTTTCATGAGCTTGGGTCCCCTTGTGTTTGGTGCCTAGACACTAAGAACTGAAACTTCCTCCTGGTGAAGTTTGTCTTTGATGAGTATGTAGAACAGTTCTTCACCGCTTCCGATTAGTTTTGCTTTGAAGTCTATTTTGTCAGATATGAAAATGGCTACACCTGCTTGCTTCTTGGAATATCTTTTCCTATCCTTTTACTCTGAGATGATCTCTATTTTTGATAGTGATATTTCTTTCTTGGATGCAGCAGAAAGATGGATACTAACCAGGAGTAGTGATGCATGCCTTTGATTCTAGCACTCGGGAGGCAGAGGTAGGCCGATCTCTGTGAGTTTGATTTACACAGTGAGTTCCTGGGCATCCTGGGGCTACATGATGAGACAGAAGAAATAAAGAAAGAAAGAAATCAGGAAAGAAGGACTGAAGGAAGAGAGGGTACTGTTTTCTAATCCACTCTGTTAGTCTACAACTTTTTAAATCAGGGAATTGAGACCATTAATATTAAGAGTTTTCAATGAGCAGTGTTTATTGACTCCTATTCCTTCATTGTTATGGTATGGGCTCCCCCTACTTTTGAATTTGCTGGTCTGGGATTATTTATTCCTAGTCTCTTCTTGTATGTAGTTAACCTCTTCAGATTAAAATTTCCTTTTTAGCACCTTCTGTAGCTTTGGATTTGTAGATTGATACTGCTTACATTTGGTTTTATTGTAGGATGTTCTTCTTTCTCCACCTATTGTGATTGGTAGCTTTGCTGAGTATAATAGTCTGGAATGGAACCTGTGGCCTCTCAGAGTTTGTGGAACATCCATCCATCCAGATCCTTCTGGCTTTTAGGGTCTCCATGGAAAAGTTGGGTCTAATCCTAATGGGTCTACCTTTATATGATACTTAGTCTTTATCCATTATTATTTCTTTCTTAGTTCTGTTTATTTAGTGTTTTGATTATTATGTGTCTATCGACTTTTTTTCTATTTGGGATTCTGTAAGCTTTTTGCACATTTAAAAGCACCTCTTTCTTAGGTTAGGTAAATTTTCTCCTATGATTTTGTTGAAAATATTTTTCTGTGCCTTTGGCCTGGGTTTCTTCTCCTTCCTCTATTCCTATTATCAAAGATTTGGTCTTTTCATGGTGTCCTGGTTTTCCTAGATGTTTTGTGCCTGGAATTTTTTGCTTCACCATTTTCTTTGGCTAAGGAATCAATTTCTTCTTCCTTGTCTTCAATGCCCAAGATTCCCTCTCCTTGTTGGTGAGACTTGCCGCTGAGGTTTTTATTTGATTTCGTAAAGTTTTCATCTCCAGTTTTATCTTAGTTTGGGCTTTCTTTAGCGATTCTACTTCTATTTCCATGTCTTGAATTGTTTTCATCATCTCATTCCACTGTTTGTGTGTTCACATCCTCCCCAAGATCCTTGGGCGCACTCATCATCGCTGTTGTGAGGTCCTGGTCTTGGGTCTCAGCTATATTGCATTTCTCAGGGCTGCTGGGTTCCGGTGGGGACACGTTGTCTTGACTGTCAATGTTTGTGCATTTGCGCTGGTGTCTGGGCATCTGGGGTTGGGATGACTGAGCTAACTCTAGGTGTTGACATCTGGCCTGTTGGGTGGTGTTCCATCCCTTGGTTTCTGTTGCTCACTCTGGATCTTAGGAGAGTGTGGTGGGGAGTTACCTGGTGAGTGCTTCTGTGCACAGTGGGTGGGAGAGGATGTTAGGTGTTTGGAGGAACCCAGTTGGCTATGACCACAGAGCGGGGACATGAACCTAGGAGATGGGGAGGAGGGAATGGGCACAGGACGTGCATCCTGTGGGAGCCACTTCTGGGCCTACTTTGAAGACATGGCTGTAACTGGAGGCTTCTCTTCCACCCACCAGTTCCTGAATAATCACTCGGAGGCTTAATATTAATTACAAACTGTTTAGCCTATTAGCTCAAACTTACTGTTAGCTAGCTCTTACAATTTAAATTAACTTATTTCTATTAGTCTATATTTTACCACAAGGCTCGTAGCTTGTCACCTCACATCTTGCTTCCCCAGAGGCTGCTGGCATCTTCCAGATTCTGCCTTCTTTCTCTTTGTCTCTCTGCTTGGATTTCCTACATGGCTCTATTCTGCCCTGCCATAGAACAAATCAACTTCCTTCTTAACCAATGGTAGGTAATAAGACATATTCACAGCACACAGAGGGCCTCCCACATCACATGGCAAATGGAGGTGGCTTAGGGTTTGGGTGTGGAGGAGAAAATCCAAACACGCCCCAGAGAATTCTATGGTGAGCGGCTCAGGACAGGCCACTGAGGGCGGGGGAGCACTGGGAAGACTGCGAGTCCCTGAACACTCATAGTGTGCCCGTCCCCTTGAATTAGAGAATGGCCTCACAGCTACATTCATGAAGAATAGAATGCAAACATCTATTAATAATTACTCGAAAATGCTACATATTAGCCAGTTTAGATAAACTCTGCTCTCTGGGAAGTTTGCCAGAAAAAAAAATCTCCAATGATCTTTCTGTAGCTATCAAAGTCAGCAAAATGGCACTGGGGAGTTAGTTCATAGCCAGACAGGAAAGCAGATCTCCTGTAAGAGTCTGGTCCTGTTAACACTGATTCCTTCATCTTTCCAGTTCCACTGATTGGAAAGGTAGCTATGCCAGAGATGATGGAGGATGGCTGGGGGAGAACGATCTGCAGGGAGAACACACTAGGCTGGAGCACAGTTCCAGCCCTGCCTAGAATCCCCAGTGTGGGGCTGGGGTGTGGCTCAGTGCCCCTGCCTAGAATCCCCAGTGTGGGGCTGGGGTGTGGCTCAGTGCCCCTGCCTAGAATCCCCAGTGTGGGGCTGGGGTGTGGCTCAGTGCCCCTGCCTAGAATCCCCAGTGTGGGGCTGGGGTGTCGATCAGTAGTAGAGCCTCTGCCTAGAATCCCCCAGTGTGGGGCTGGGGTGTCGATCAGTAGTAGAGCCTCTGCCTAGAATCCCCCAGTGCCCCAGTGTGGGGTGGGGTGTGGCTCAGTGCCCCTGCCTAGAATCCCCAGTGTGGGGCTGGGGTGTCGATCAGTAGTAGAGCCTCTGCCTAGAATCCCCCAGTGTGGGGCTGGGGTGTGGCTCAGTACCCCTGCCTAGAATCCCCAGTGTGGGGCTGGGGTGTGGCTCAGTGGTAGAGCCCCTGCCTAGAATCCCCAGTGTGGGACTGTGGAGTGGCTCAGTGGTAGAGCCCCTGCCTAGAATCCCCCAGTGTCGGGCTGGGGTGTGGCTCAGTACCCCTGCCTAGACTCACCCTTAGTTCTGTCCTAGCACCGTGGTGGTGCATTCCTGTAATCCTAGCCCTTGGGAGGTGGAGGCAGGAAGATCAGAAGTTCAAGATCAGCCTTGGCTACACAGCGCATGCAGGGCCAACCTGACCTATGAAGCATGAGGCCTTGTCAGAAAGAGAGGGGCTAGCTAAGAAAATTTTAAAAATCATTAGTGTGTTTTGGGAAAGACATAGAAAACATGTCATTTTGTTGTTGTTTGTTTGTTTTTTGTTATTTTGGTTTTTTGTTTTGTTTTGTTTTTTGAGACAGGGTTTCTCTGTAGCTTTGGAGCCTGTCCTGGAACTAGCACTTGTAGACCGGGCTGGTCTTGAACTCACAGAGATCTGCCTGCCTCTGCCTCCCGAGTACTGGGATTAAAGGCATGCACCACTGCTGCCCAGCCCTGTCATGTTTTTAAAACTTATTTTGATATGAATGGGTGTTATATCTACATGTATGACTGTGCATCACTCATGCTGGTACCCACAGAGGCTGGAAGAGGGTAACAGCTCTCCTGGAACTGTAGATGGTTATGAGCTGCCATATGGGTGCTAGGACTTTGTCCTGGGTCCTTGGAAGAATAATCAGTGCTCTTAATCGCTGAGCCATCTCTCCAGTTCCTTTTTATTTGCTTACTTTTGACAAATATTTAAATATTAGATTTAAATATTTGAATCTAAATTTTAAAAATTTACTTTAAAAGATACTCATTTTTTATTTTCATATCTGTGTTTGTGAGTGCAGGTCCCTTGGAGAGCAGAATCAACTCCCCTGGAGCTGCAGTTATAGGTGGCTGGGGTTACTCCATGTTGTGGGCTATTGGTATGCTGTGTGAAGAGGTGCTGTTGGGGTTGGTGTATAAAAAGCTGAATGGCCAATAAATAGGCAGGAAAGATAGGCAGGACTTCTGAGAAAAAGAGAGGAACTCGGGATGATTCTAGGCATGCCAGGGAGATGCGAACCAGACACAGAGGGAATTGGGCATACAGAATGAAAGAAAGGTTTTAAAAAATGTCACAAGGCGAACATAGATTAATATAAAAGGGTTAATATAAGTAATAAGAGCTAGCAGGACAAGCCTAAGCTAAGGCCAAGCTTTCATAATTAATAAAAAGTCTCTGTGTCGTTATCTGTGAGCTGGTGGTCATTTTGGAGATTAAAAATTACTCTGAGGGACAATTTCCAGTGTCTTCCTCAATCTCTCTCCACGTTATTTTTGGGACAGGATGCCTCTTACCCTGGAGTTCATCCATCAGTAGGCTGGCTGGCCAATGGGCTCTAGAGGTCCTTCTGTTTCTTCCCCAACACTGCCAGAGTTGCTCGGCACAAAACACTGCACTTGGCTTTTAGTGAGGATGCTGGAGATCTGAACTCAAGTTTGTCAGGTCCAAAGTAAACTCTGCTCCCCCAAATTCTGATGCCTGTTCCCCTCTACCAAAGGAGCCGTTTCAAAGGACTCACCCTTTGAAACTGTAAGTTCTAATAAATTCTTTCCTCTATTAAAAAAAAATTACTCTGAGACTGACTGTGGTAACTCGTCAGCGTAGCGTGATACGCTGATGCAGGAGGATTGCCAGAAGTTTGAGACCTCGCTGGGCTCTATACTGAATTCTAGGCCAGCCTGGAGTACAGAGTGAGATCCTGCCTCAAAACTAAAGGCACTATGAGTTAGAGACCAACACAGTAGGACCACGTGAGCTCAGGACACTGTCTCAAAACCAACAAGCAAGCAAACATGGGCGGAGGCGGGCCTCCGTCAGGAAAGTGCTGGCCTCACGAGCATGAGGGCCAAGTTCTGATCCTCAGAACCCTCATAATGCCACGCTCAGCAATGCCAGGCTGTGAGCCCAGACCAAGAGCAGAGGGCATCCTTGGAGGTCTCTGGCCGGGCAGCCTCATAGACTAGACCTTGTCTCAGAACAGTGGAGAGCATCTGAGGAAGATACCATGTCGGCCTCTGACCTCCTTGAACACATGCATCCTCACAATACACACTCACAGGAACACGTGCACACCCCACATTCATAAATACACATGCAGACAAATACTTTTATCACTAAAGAGGAACATGGAGACAGCAAACATCCCTGATACCCAGACTATAAGAATGACTTTCCTGTTTTATGTGTAAGTACACCAAGACCAGAGAGGTCATTCACTTACCCAGTATCACACAGCCCCGGATTATACTGCCTTCTAACATATCACTGAGCCCTGGTACATCTTTCCCTTAAATCTATTTTTAGAAAGGGGGGGTGTAGGTTTACTTTTTCTTGATAATTCTTTGAGCTGTGTTCTTAAATGGATGCCCCCAGGAAAAGCACTTTCTGTCACAAAGGCTGAGACCATGCCTGGGAAGGGAGAAAAAGAAAGTCGGACATGGCACTGAATGCCTGCCTGCAGGTCACTCCACGGTGGTCCCTTTGTGGGGTTACATGCACTCGAGTCCCCAAAACACAGCATCTCAGCTTTGCTGTTTGTGTCCACACACAGTTCAGATGGGGCTCGACTCCCCCGGAGGGAGGGCTGTCAGGTTCTCTTGCTGTCACTTTGCTTGTCCGTGTCTCTGGTGTGTTGTCCTGCTTGTGTCCTCGGGCACTGTCAGGTCCCTGGACACACCGCCAAGATGGCCATCATGAGGAGCGCTCACTTACCACCCCAGGGTGAAGGTGGCAGGGTGGGGTGTGCACACGCGTCTGCACACGTGAGGCCAGAAGACAATGTCGGGCGTCTCCTGCTCTCGCTGTCCAAGCTATCCTTGGAGACAGGATCTCTCCCTGAACCCAGAGCCCCGAAATCGTCTAGGCTGCTGCGTTCTGTGTGGCTTTGTCCTGATGGGGTGATGAGGGAATGAAGAAAGGACAGATACACAGACATGTGTACAGAAAAGCTGGGATCCGAGCCTACCCTGCTGGAGCATCAACTACACAACCCTGAAAGGTGCTGTTGATTGGGCACTCACGGGGCTTGGGGTGGTCTCTGTGGGAGATCTCTGCAGTCGAGTAGTCTCCGGATGCAGCCATCTAGGAGGAGGAAGAAGTGGTTGCTAGTTATTGCACACACCGGTCAGTTGTCCATAAACACTCCTGTGACCAAGGGAAGAAGGCTTTGCCACTCTCATGGGTCTGAGGAATGGGGTCCTTGTTATGCCCACGCTCATGCCAATGATACACACTGTGGACTCATTTGTTCTTTACACACACAAACACACACACACACACATACACACACACACACACACACACACACTCAGGGCTTCCTTGGCTCCCCACCCTGGGCTTAGGGATCCAGAATCCTTCTGTTTCTGCTCCTCCCAAATCTAAGGTTATGGACACATGCAGTCACACCTGGCTTTTACTTGCATCCTGGGATTTGAACTCAGGTCACCTGAGCTACCTCTACTCCAGCTGGACTGAGTCATTCCCTTGTTCTAGGGGCAACTCCTAGGAAGGTGGGCCCACCCGAAGTCATGCTAAACCCATAGGCAGAATAATTAATCCTTTAATGAGATATGTACATTTTCCTCCCCAGAATTCCTGCCCCAAGTGCACAGGCTTTACCAGACCACACAGCTGTACCCACGTAACTTGTACGTCTCTCTGATTTTCTACATTGAGAAAACTGTAACTTTTCTTAAACATTATCATTGAGAGTTTCCTTCCTCTTTCTCTAAAGTGTCCCTCTGTGCCATGTGGCTGCCCTCCACGCCAGCTCCAACGCCTTTCTCCCTTCGCTCTCCACCCACTCCTCCAGGAAGCAGCTCAAGTGTGCAGCTGATCTGCCCTGGGGTTTTCCTTTAAACACTTCCATTTGAGCCCACGTCTAAATTATTGTATTAATAAGGCCAATAGCACCAAGAGGGAACCCCAATTTCCCCTGTATCATTTAGTGAGCATGAAGGGACCCCAAAATTCCAGCAGCATTGTTCTGCAGATTGGACAGTAAGGGCCTTTGCCAGCAGAGCCAACCTTTAACATGGCTCTAAGGTTATGGGTACAGATGCTGGGCCTGCGTGGTGGTCACAGCTTTAACCTCAGTGTTCGGGAGGCTGAGATGGGAGGATGTTGTGTTTAGGGTCAACCTGAGTTACATGAGACAAAGTTAAAACAGGGCTGGAGAGATGGGTCAGCGGGTAAAGGAGCTGGCCACCCACGGAGCTGGCCACCAAGCCTGATGACCATCCCCAGGCCCCACACAGTGGAAGGAGAGAACCGATTTCCCCAGTTGTCTTCTGCCCTCCACTTGCATCCCCCACATGCCCAACACAAAAGCGCATAAATAAATACAGAAAATAAAATTGAAATGCAGGCGTTGGAGCCAGCCTTTCTGGCTTGAACTTGGGCAGTGTTCCCTGGCTGTGGGAACACAGGCATTACACAACTCTTTGGGCCTCGGACTCTGGGAGGCTCAGCAAGTTAGAGCAAATGACATCAGTGACTTAGTGGCCAAACACAGTTGTCACCACCTAGACAAACTTCCACGTCAGCTCTTCTTCTTTGCCTAAACTATGTCTAGGTTTTAAGAATTTTACTTCACATACGACACGGTCCCTGGAAGGCCCCCACGCCAAGTTGGCTCCCTTGTCTCTTTGGGGTGGAGCCACACTGGGCTGCAGTGCAGGGGTTGGGGTGAAGAGTGCTGTACTGTTGGAGGCGTGCTAGCCATGGATGGGGTGCTTCTCGGGGATGCACGAGACCCTGACTCCATCCTGGGCACAGAGAAAGGCAGAGCAGGGAAAATTCAACCGAGCACAGCAGCCCCCGAGTGGTTACCATTGTGATGATTGCACAGCTGATTTAAGAAACTGGCCTCAGAATGACATTCTCGGCTATTTATACGTAAATGTAACCTTAGTTTTTCATGTATAAGAAAATGGCCGAAGCAGGTGCGTTTGCCACCTCAGGTTGATATAACACCTGAGATAAGCCACAGTTTCCCGTGTCTCCAGATTTGGAGGGTCCATGGAGCGATCAAGCATCTCCAGCGCTCTGAGTCCTAGAGGAGGAAGCTGTGGCCCCACCGCTCCCCATAACCCACTTTCCTCCCTCTGGGCCTCAACTCTAAAGCCTCCAATACTTCCCGATAGTTCCCCTGGGGACTAAGCCAGACTTCTAGTTCAACGCTCTAGGTCCACATGAATTCAGTGCTGGTGGAGGCCAGAAGAGGGTGTCGGCTTTCCTGGAGCTGGAGATTTATGTGCTTCTGAGTGCCCAGAGTGGGTGCTGGGAACTGAATTCAGGTTTTCTCCAACAGCGGCCAATGCTCTTAAGCCTTGAGCAGCAGCAATCCATCCACCGGGATTATTCTTTTGCAGTCTACTGGTGAGACCTCACCAAGGTCCCTTAGTTCCTTTCAAGGACAGTGACCCCCAATGATCCCAGCTAAGCTCTGCTTTCCCATCACCTCCTACATATGGGACCAACTCAGACTCCGTCCAAATCACCACAGCTTTGGAAGGCCCGAGGTCTTCAGTGGGTGCACACTACAGAAGAAGCCTTCACGACAGCCTTGAAGTTTCTGTGGCTGTGACACTATGGAAGCTGTCTTCTCACTTACCCAACACATCCCAACACGTCCTTAGGAGTTGACAGGGACCTCTCCATGACATTTACACATAGAGCCAGTCTGAAGAAGCCCTTGCCATCTGGAGCGTTGCAACTTCTTCTGCAGTAGAAAGGCTTGCTCCAGAGGAGAGCTCGCCACCCAAGAGAGCATTCCAAACTAATGCGCTGTACCTGTGCAGTCCTATAAGCAGCTACTAGACATGTGGGATGTTTTAAATTTTCTTTTTAAGAAATACATAAATGATGTTTAATTATGTGTGGTAGGGTGGGGGCTGTGTGCACATGTCACTGTGTGTGTGTGTGTGTGTGTGTGTGTGTGTGTGTAGGTCAGAGGTTAACTTGAGTCTTGAGTTAGTTCACATGGATCCCAGGGGTTGAACTCAGGTCATCAGATCTGGCAGAAAGTGTCTTTATCTGGGGAGCCATCTCTCTGGCCTTAAAAAAAAAAATCCCTTCTTTCTTATTCATTCATTCATTTACGCGTGAGATTTGAGTAGAAATGTGACTATTTAAATGATTTATCCCTCTTCCTTTTATGTGCACTGGCATTTGATCTGTGTGTATGTCTAGGTGAGGGTGTCAGATCCCCTGGAACTGGAGTCACAGACAGTTGTGAACTTCCATGTGGGTGCTGGGAATTGATCCCAGGTCTTCTGGAAGAGCATCCAATGTGCTTAACCCCTGAGCCATCTCTCCAGCCCTGAAATATGGCTTTTATGACTGAAAAACACATTAGGGCTGGAGAGAAGCTCAGTGGCTAGGAGTGCTTCCTGCTCTTACAGAGAACCTGAGTATCCAGATCGGGCGGGTGCACTACCATAGCCTGTGATGCCAGCTTTGAGAGATCCAGCGCCCTCTTTTGGCCTTCACTAGTACTGCACTTTTGTGCACATGCTAACTCAGACACACCTACACATAATTTAAAAATAAATGTAAATCATTTTCTTTTTCTTTTCATAAATATTTTTGAGGTTATACTATAATTACATCATTTCTCCCATCCTTTTCCTCCTTTGAAATCTTCCTACAAATCCTTCCTTGCTTTCTTTCAAATGCCTCTTTTTCTAATTATTGTTGCATATGTGTGCGTCTCTATCTATCTGTCTGTCTATCTATCTATCTATCTATCTATCTATCTACAATCTATCTACATATATGATTCTAAATATATCTAAATATATAATACAACCTGTGAAGTCTGTGTACTGTCTCTTATACGTGTGTGTTTTCAGGACTGAGCATCTGGTACTGGATAAGAAGTTGGTATTCTCTCCCCTGGGGGAGACTGCTTGACAGCTCTAAACATCCCTAAGTTGCCTGTAGTTCTTTGTCTAGGGCTAAGGCCTCATGAATTTCCCCTTCCACACTAACATGGCTTTTGGTGCTGCCCAAACAAATTTGTTTTTTAAAACCAACAACACATTCTAAGCCAGATACAGTGGTGCATGCATTTAAACCCAGCACTTGGGAGGCAGAGGCAAGTAGATCTCTGTGAGTTCAAGGCTAGCCTGGTTGACACAATGAGTTTCAGGCCAATCAGGATTACATAGTGAAATCCTGCCTCAAATACAAACAAACAAACCTAAGCCAAAACTAAACCAAAACAACAAAACTCACATTTTAAATCTGGTTTACTTTTGTTTGTGTGCATGTGTGTGCATACGTGTTGTCCTGGCTAGTTTTATGTCAAGTCGACACAAGCAAAAGTTTCTAAGGAGGGAACCTTAGCTAAGAAAATCCTTCCATAAAATCAGGCTGTACACAGGCCTGCAGGGCATTTTCTTAAAACCCATGGAAAGCCTGGCTGACAGCAGCTGTAGGAAGTGGGAACACCTGGCTGACAGCAGCTGTAGGAAGTGGGAACACCTGGCTGACAGTGGCTGTAGAAAGTGGGAACACCTGGCTGACAGTGGCTGTGGGAAGTAGGAACACCTGACTGACAGTGGCTGTAGGAAGTGGGAACACCTGGCTGACAGTGGCTGTAGGAAGTGGGAACACCTGGCCGACAGCGGCTGTAGGAAGTGGGAACACCTGGCTGACAGCAGCTGTAGGAAGTGGGAACACCTGGCTGACAGTGGCTGTAGAAAGTGGGAACACCTGGCTGACAGTGGCTGTAGGAAGTGGGAACACCTGACTGACAGTGGCTGTAGGAAGTGGGAACACCTGACTGACAGTGGCTGTAGGAAGTGGGAACACCTGACTGACAGTGGCTGTAGGAAGTGGGAACACCTGGCCGACAGTGGCTGTGGGAAGTGGGAACACCTGGCCGACAGCAGCTGTAGAAAGTGGGAACACCTGGCTGACAGTGGCTGTAGGAAGTGGGAACACCTGGCTGACAGTGGCTGTAGGAAGTGGGAACACCTGACTGACAGCAGCTGTAGGAAGTGGGAACACCTGGCTGACAGTGGCTGTAGGAAGTGGGAACACCTGGCTGACAGTGGCTGTAGGAAGTGGGAACACCTGACTGACAGTGGCTGTAGGAAGTGGGAACACCTGGCTGACAGCAGCTGTAGGAAGCCCCTGCGTGGCAATGGAAAAGATGCTGTGGCAAGAAGACAAGCCAACAACGGACTACACCTTCACTTCTATGAAAATTGTCCATCATTCCAACTGCCCATGTCATCATCAACTCCTCTCAATACTTGGCTGCAGCTTGAAGTATATAATTTTAATTGTCTCTAAAAATTTCCCTAGGAGAGGCAGGGTTAAAAGCACTGGCTGCTCTTCCAAAGGACCTGGGTTCAGTTCCCAGCACCCACATGGTAGCTCACAACTGTGTAACTCTAGTCCCGGGATTCCACTCCCTATGTCCTCTGCAGACACTGCACACTCATGATGAAAAGACATATGCACAAGATAAAATAAAACAAACATTTGAAAAACAATTTACCTATGAATTTGATAATCTTTGAAGCTGTTAGAAACCTTATTTTCAATTAACTTAATCTTCTGATCATGCAGTGGTGATATTTATTTGGAGTTACAATGTAAATTATTTGAGTGGTCTACTATTTCATAACAAATTATCCCAGATCAGTCCCTTATAGTACCAGTTTTCGCCAGTCAGCTGCCAGGTGTGACTGAGTGTCTTTCCTGGTGCTGTACTTGGTTGTTGGGGACCTCTGGTCTCATCTGGAGGCTTGACCATGAAGGATTTACTCCTAAGCTGTAGCATGTGGAATTTGAAGGCTCACTCATGCCTCGGCATGGGCTGTGTATGTGTGTGTGGGGGGGTGGATGACAGAGACAGAAAGATACACACACATACACACACATAGACACGCATACACACACATACACACATACACACGCATACACACACATACACACACATACACACATACATACACATACACACATATACACACATACATACACACTTACATACACACATACATACACACATACACACATACATACACACACATACACACATACACACACATACGCACATACATACACACATACACACGCATACACACATACACACACATACACACATACATACACACACATACACACATACATACACAGATATACACACACATACACACATACATACACACATACACACATACATACACACACATACACACATACACACACATACGCACATACATACACACATACACACACACACACACAATAAGGCTTCTGTGGCCCGACCTCCTGATTGCCACCCACCACTGTCACTCTCATTGCCATTTACACATTTGAAGTCTGTGTCTGTGCCCCATCCGCTCTCAAGGGAACACGATGGTGCACAGCTGTAACCACAGCACTGAGAGACCAAGGCAGCAGTCCTGGAAGCTCAAGGCCAGCCTGGGCCACACAGTGAAACTGTGTCTCAGAAAAGCAAAGCAAGGAATGGGGAAGCAGACCTGTGGGCAAAGGCGCTTACTTACCACCGAGACTGGCAATCTGAATTCTGTCCCTGGGACCCACAGGGTGGCAGGAGAGAGGTGACTGTTGGAAACCCATACACATGCAAAAAATGTAATGTAAAAACAAATCAGTAGGTGACAGTGGGTGAGGGCCACCGGTCGCCATGACAGAAGCCACCTTCCACATTGGCAGAGGAGAGTTTATTCATTATTTGTTTCTTTAAGGCAGAATCTCATGAGCCCAGGCTGGCCTCAAATTCTCTATATAGCCAAGGATGCCCTTGAGGTCCTGATCCTCCTGCTCCCAGCTCCTGAGGACTGGAATTGAGGTGGGCACCACTAAAGTGCTAGGCAGGGAACTAGCTCAAGGCTGCAGGAACACTAAGCAAGGGCTCCACCCACTGAGCCACACCCCCATGCTTTGAGGGAAGAATTTGAAAGACATTTAGTTGACAAGTTTTTGTTGAAAGCAAATAGTTCCTAGTTTCCACATATAATCCAGATCAGGCCAGAACTACGCACAAAGATTGTATTTATCAATGGTCTATTTACAAGAACTTTCTATTTTGTTTCTTTGGAGAAACAAGTTTAGAGGGAATACAAAATGTTACTGGAAATGTCTCAGCCTGATCTTCTAGGAGAGCTCCTTCAACAGAATATACCTACCCTCCCATGAGCCTCTTCAGCTGTGTGCATGTCCCAAACAGATAAACGAAAGGAAGACATATGGACAAAGGAACTTCCAGACACTGCTGTTGTGAGGTGGCTGGCTGGTTAAGATCATTGGCTGTTCTTGCAGAGGACCCAGGTTCAGTTCCCAGCACCCACATGGTGGCTCATAACAATCCGGAACTCCAGTTCCAGGGGACCCAATACCCTCTTCTGGTATAGGGGAAACTGCTTTTCTGTGTGCATACCCCACACGCTGACAAATAAAAATAAAACAAATCTTAAAAATACATGAAATATTGTTAATACTATTGTTAGGGATGCACAAAAGTATAACCATGAAGCAAGAAAATATCGCAGAAAAGGGATGCATTGAAACTGCAAATCGTACTGAAATAAAAACGTACAACTTCAAACCTCAAAGGGATTAAAAGGTAAAGGGGAGAATGACCTCAAAGAGAAGAGAAAAAGTTAAGGGGATCGACGTGGAAAATAAATAGAAAGACCAGTTTACTTATAACGGGAGTTTAGGAGGCTAGAGAGCACAGACAGGAAGAAATCCTCAAAGAAATGATTCAAGAACGTTTTTCAAAACTGAAAGACCTCAGTTCTGCATTGCAAACCATTCTAAGCATGCAAGGGCTGAAACAGAATGAACACCATGACAGTAACTGTTTCAGAGCACAGTGGGGCTGAGTAAAGGAACCAGGGACAGGAGATTTGAAAAGTCCTGAGGGGTCCTCTCTCTCTCTCTCTCTCTCTCTCTCTCTCTCTCTCTCTCTCTCTCTCTCTCTCTCTCTCTGTAGATGGGTGGGTGGGTGGGTGTTGCCCTTGGAGTCCAGAACAGGGTGTCAGATCCCCTGGAGCTGGAGTTACAGGCACTGTGAGCATCCTGCGGTGAGAGCTGGCAACTGAACTTGGTCCTTCCGGAACAGTACAGGCTCCTTCAGTGTGATGTCTCTCCAGCCTGTCACGCTATTCGTGCGGTACGGGGAGAGACTTGCAAGCACACACGTCTCAAGCTTCTTCTGGGGGCAGACTGCACTTTTCACAGCTGCCCGCATGTTGTTCTGTGTTTTCTCTTTTATAATTGCTGCTTTCCCAGAAGAGAGTGACAGCTACATTCTCATCCTTCGATGCGGTTTTCTGACTCACTGGACAGAACAAGCAGAACAGATTCTTCACCACTTCCCAGTATTAAATCATAGCGGAGGCTTCAGAAGGGACTTCCTCCAGTGAGATAGAAACTTCTGGCATTTTTATCCCATTTACCCTGAACCCACAGTGTGGAGACCCTAAACAGAGGGACCACACAAGGCAGAGAGAGGTTCTAAGAAATCCTATTGTTTGGGCCTTTCCAGGCTCTGAGACAGCCCGTGACTGGGGAAACCTTTGATGTGTCCATTGCCCCCCACCATTTGGTAATATTGGCTATGGGGAGCACAACCCAGCAGACTCCCAGCATGAACCAGAGGCAGACACTGTTCTGTGTTATGAAGTTTGCGCAGCAACAAGTAACTAGGGGGCCTCTCGCACATCCTCTCTCAGAAAACTGCTGCAGGGTGACTCCATCCCAGTGAGGGAGTGAACTAGGAGACAGGAAGCCAGGGTCCAAGAAGGAGCTAGGAAGAGCCTCTCACAGATGATGCCAGAGGGAATCTAGGTGCAGGCTGTGAGCCAGACAGGGTGCAAGGGAGATTTTACTGTCAAATTAAAAGTTGCTGGCAGAGGAAGAAAAGTTTTAAATTAGGACAAAATCGTTAACTGCAAAGAAGAGCAAAAGAGAAGCAAAAGTGGCTGTTGTTCCTTCCCTTGAGACTGAGAAGCAGTTGGAGTCTGCTCAATGGCACCACCGCAGAGTCTTTTCCATCTGGATCTTTTTTATTTACTGTCTGGTTGCGGTGTGTGTGTGTGTACAAACTTGCGGGGGTCAGAGGTTGACATTAGGTTTCTGCCGCTATTGCGCTCCTCAAATTTTTAAAATTTTGTTACTTTAACTTGTGTGGCTGTTTTGCCTGCGTGTATGTCTGTGCACCTTGTGTGCACAGTGCCCAGGGAGGCCAGAAGAAGGTGTCAAGTCGGCTGAAGCTATAATTACATGCAGTCGTGAGCTACCTTGTGTGCTGGGAATGGGACCTAAGTCCTCTGACACAGCAGCCAGGGCTCTTAGCAGAGGAGTCGTCTCTCCCGTCCTCTGCCTAGTGTTTCAGTGGTCAGGCCCAGCTTTCTTCTGTGGGTGCTGGGAATCTGAACTGTGGTGTGGGCCAAGTCTGGACAGAGGCTGGCTTCTGGCATCAGCTCCTCTCCTCTGGAATGCTTCCTGGATATTCCTCGCTGCTACATAAATGTTCATGGGAAGCAGCTTGCACTCCAACCTGCTTCTAAGCCTTTTGAAGGTCGGCGTTTGGCCCTTATGTTCTATGCCACTTGGCCTCATATGTCACATTTTGTATAAGATCAGTTTAGGAGCCTGTGAAATGGCTCAGTCAATACAGGTGCTTGCCACTAAGCCTGGTGACTTGTGTTCAATCCTTGGGACCAACATGGTGGAAGCAAAGACTCCTGAATGTTGACCTCCACATATGCACTGTGGCACTGTGCCCACCCACATTCTCCCTCCCCTCGTCTCTCTCTATCTCACACACACACACAAATCAATAAATGTAATAAAAAAGTTAAATACAATAAATGTTAACATGTACAATCAGTTTAAACACAATAATGATGTTGAACAACTGGACATTTTAACATTGTTAAAAGAACGAAGTTCATTTACAGTGTGGTCATACGAGGGACGGCACAGCAACAAGACAAGGAGAAAGGGCTGTCGTTCTGAGTGACAGCGCTCCACACAGCTGCTCACTCTGAGCCTCCGTGGCTCTGCACCGGCTCCTCTTTCTTACCCCTCATTTCTCCAGACGTCTAGTGCCTTCGTGCATCCCACACGCTTGCTTCATTCTGTTTATTTATGTATTCAATCACCATTCTCAACCTGGGAGTCACCATCGTAGTCCGTGCCTGCAAAACCACTGGGCACACAGCAGGCCCCCAGGAGGACAATGAGGCTGTGCACACAGAGTTTTATCTTGCTAACTGTTGACATATCCTCCTTTCCTTAAAGTTCAGACTTCCAAAAAATTGTACAAATAGCACAAAGAATTCCTGCATGCCCTTTGTCCAATTTCCTCAAATGCCAGTCTTCCCCACTTAGACTTAGGATCTCTGTGCCTCTCTTTCTTCGTCTTCTTGGGCCTCTGAGAGACCCAGTGGCCCTTTATTTAACCTTAGAAACAGAGTTTCCTGAAATAGACCAGTCTCTCTCATAAGCACAGAGAAAACGACCACACCCGGGAATTAGCATCAATCCATCATTATCCAATCTGCAGGGCACCAGCTGCGCTGTATAATATCCTCTGTCGCAGCATAAGGTCCTGCCCTGTGGCTGGATATGACATTATGTTTCCTTTCATTGGGATGGGTCACTCGGCCTTAAACTGAGCTCTTTACTGTGTCTCTCTACAACACTGGTTCTGCAGCACATCCCTTCGTCTGACCTTGATTGGAAGCAAATTGTTCAAATTGGGCATTCTTGGCAGAGGGATGCAGAGCGGTGGCCTCCTTCCTAAGTCCCTGCTAATGTTGAACATTTGCTTGTTGGGTTGGGACACCCAGCAGTAGAGCCCCTGCCTAGAATCCCCCAGTGAGGGGCAGGGGTGTGGCTCAGTGGTGGAACCCCTGCCTAGAATCCCCCAGTGAGGGGCAGGGGTGTGGCTCAGTGGTAGAGCCCCTACTGAGAATCCCTCAGTGAGGGGCAGGGGTGGGGCTCAGTGGTGGAACCCCTGCCTAGAATCCCCCAGTGAGGGGCAGGGGTGTGGCTCAGTGGTAGAGACTCTACTGAGAATCCCCCAGTGAGGGGCAGGGGTGTGGCTCAGTGGTAGAGACCCTGCCTGGAATCCCCCAGTGAGGGCCAGGGGTGTGGCTCAGTGGTAGAGACCCTGCCTGGAATCCCCCAGTGAGGGGCAGGGGCGTGGCTCAGTGGCGGAGCACTGAAGGCATGTGAGGGCCATGGCCATCTCCAGCCCAGGTGGAAGCACATCTGAGGGCGCAGCTCTGACAATGTGCGCGGGTCGTGTTATTTCTCGGTTTCCTATCCATGCTTTTTAGACATTCCTGATAGTTCTTCCACGTTTTTTTTGGTGGTTGCCAAAGTGCCGATTTTCTTTGATCGAACAAAACTCTCGATTCTGTATGGCCCCCAGCCCCAAGATGGTTTCAAACTGTCTTTCTCTAGTGAAAAGAAGCCAGGCCCCTTGGAGATACAGCTTGTTCTAGGGCTGGGTGGTGAGGAAAATGTTGGAGAGACTTGTTTTGCCTGGAAATAAGGAAGTGGTTAGAAAGGGGTGAGGGGATAAAAAAGGAAATGGGGCAATGGCTCATATCTAAGAGGCGAGGCAAGAGGATTGCTGAAAGTTCAAGGCAACCCTAGACTACAGTGAATTCACTATGTAGACCAGACAGACTTCTAACTCACAGAGAGCTTCCTTCTGCCTCCAAAGGCTGGGATTAAAGGTGTGTGCCCCCACACCCAGCTGGCTTTATCACACCTCCAAAGACCCTGAGGATTAACACTGGCGGGTACCCAGCCAGAATAGCAGAGACCAAATGCCTTTGGCCTGACCCCTTCTTGCAGCACAACATGGCTGGCTTTGCTGGTTAATTGTGTTAGTAGGCAGGGGAATGCAATCTGGGCTCATCTCATGGGAGCATTCATTTCAGGGCTCTGTTCAGTCACACAAGAGCCACAGACTGCCACCACCTGACAGACAGATCCCAGCTGACGAACCAACGGTTGGGGCTTCTGGCCACCTGCTCGTCCAGCTAGGGGCAACTGACAGTCCAAGTCTTTCTCCCTGGTCAGCAGTGGTCACTGGTGTTGTCAAAGGCCCAGAAGCGACCTACAGTAGCCATTGAGATTCTGCGAGAAATTCATCCCTTTAGTTTAAAGAATGCTTTCATCTATGCAAAACCAATATCTGGTGATAATGTACCCAGAGCCCATCACTTTTTTTTTTTTGAGACAGAATTTCTCTGTAGCCCTGACTGTTCTGGAACTCACTCTGTAGACCAGGCTGGTCTTGAACTCACAGAGATCCGCCTGTGTCTGCCTCCTAGTGCTGGAATTAAAGACGCGTGCTACCACATCTGGCCCTCGATGAATATTTTTAACACAAGGCTGGAATGTGACTGAGTTGGCAGAACACTTTCTCTGTATGTATGTATGGGACTCTGGGTCCCACCCCAAGAACTGGGCTTGGTAGCACACACTCGTAATCTTGGCACTCAGGAGGTAGAGTCAGGAGGATCAGAAACGTAAGGTCATTCTTGACTAGCTACACAGTGAGTTTAAGGCCAGCTTGGATACATGAGGCCCGGTCTCAGTAAACAAACAAACAATAAGTAAATAAATAAGCCAAGAAATTGAAGAAGCCAAGCGTGTTTACCTCATGGCTGTAACTCCCACCGTGGAGGGCTGAGGCAGGACAGTTAAAGACAGTCTGGGCTACATGAGATCTCGACTGAAATAAAAAAGAGCATTTTTATTTTATTTTTAGCTTCTTCTTAAATAATGTGCATGTATGACGCATGTGCATAGGTGTGTGTGTGTGTGTGTGTGTGTGTGTGCGCGCGTGTGATGTGGTACACACATGGAGGCCAGGGAAAAATTTGTGGGGCAGCTTCTTTCCTCCGTCGTTATGTGGCAGACTTCAGGGATCTGACTCAAGCAATCATATCAGGTTTACAGAGAAAGTGCCATTACCTACAGAGCCATGTCACTAGCCCCCAAATCTGCAAAATAAACACCTTTGTACAATTGTCATCCATAGAGAGATGCCTCTTAAAGATCCCTTCAGGTCGGTCACCCCTTTACCATCAATGTGGGGACCACTTCAACCTCCCAAATGACAGAGCTTTGATTTGAACTTTATAGAGTAGAAATTATACATGGGAGCTGGAGAGATGGCTCAGCAGTTTAGAGCACTGGCTGCTCTTCCAGAAAACCTGGGTTCAATTCCCAGCACCCACACGGCAGCTCAAAACTGTCTGTAACTCCAGCTCCAGGCTTCTGGCACCCTCACACAGACATACATGCAGGCAAAACACCAATAGGCATAAAACAAAAATAAATTTTCCATCTATGATCTATATATTATCCATGACTGGACTGACTAGATGGCTTAACGGGGGGCGGTGTTTGCTGTCGAGCCTGACAACTCGAGTCTGTTTTCTTCTGACTGTCACACATGCATCTGGGCAGGTGCGTGTCCCCACACAGACAGCATCCTGGGCATGTCTGTGGACATGTGTCCTCTTTCTTCTTAGACACACAGAGAATGGCTCAGCAGGGAAAGGCGCTTGCTGTGAGAGCCTGATGACCCAGTTCTATCCCTGGCACCCATGGAAAGGTGGGAGGAGAGAACCAATGTCACGAAATTCTCCTCTAACCCCCCCCCCATGCGAGCCTTGCCGTTCGTGCCCACACATTCTAACAATAACAGTAATGATAAGAAACACAGATCCCGGAGCGTTCCACTGCTCATGGTCAGCTCAGATGTTTAGCCCTGGTAGACATATTCCATTTTTCTGAAATGCGTATCGGATGGTCCTCTGTGCAGCATGGTGTCTAGGCTTTTGAGACTCACGGCAGTGGCTTAGATGAGGTTTTCAGTCTTTCTCAGCCTCAGTGTTTACAAGCAAATGGGGCTGCTGGACTGGGGAGCTGGCTCTGCTGGTGACTTCCTGGCCTCTCAAGCATGAGGACCTGAGTTGATTCTCCAAAACCTGTGTAGAAAGTAGGGAGTGGTGCCACATCCCCAGGGCTGGGAAGGCGGGGCTGTATCAAATTCTTTGCTGTGCTTTGCTTATGCACTGGTTTTTGAGGCAGGATTTGACACTGTCTCCCAGATTAGCCTAGAACTCACCCTGCAGCCCAGACTGTCAGCCATTGAACTTACAGCAACCCTCCTGCCTCTGCCTCTTGAATTCTCGAGTGACAGGTGTGTACCACCACATCTGGCTTGTTTTGACAAATTAAAAAAAAAATCTTAAAAGTGCGCCTCCAAAGGCACAGAATTAAGAATTTATATACAGAGATTTTATTATTCTAGAATATCCCAAATGAACTCAAATACTAATGTCCGTGTGGGCCAAGCAGGCTTTAACTAGCCGAAGACTTGCCTGTCTCTAACCTTTTCATAATCAGCTTTTCAGTCTACAGACACTTAGCAAAGTTCATGATAAATCCCATCCTCCTGCCTCAGCCTCAGTGCTAGGATGATAAGCCTGCACCTATCAAACATGCCCCTTTATAATTAAAAATGGTATTTTTAATTGTGTGTGGCTGTACATTTGCGGAGGTCAGAGTATAACCTGGGGAGCTGGTTTTCTCTTTCCTCCATGTGAGTCCCGGGTATTCAGTTCACGTCTTCAGGCTTGGTGGAGCCATCTTGCTCTTCCCTGAAATCAACTCCTTCTTTTAGAACTTTTAAAATTTCATTTCATGGGCATGGGCGTTTTGCCTGAATGCGTGTGCATGTACCATGTGCCTTCCTGGTGCCCAAGGAGGCCAAAAGAGAGCATTGGATCCCCTGGAACTGGAGTTACAGCTGGTTGTAAGCCACCATGTGGGTGCTGGAAATGGTACCCAGGTCCTCTGGAGGAACAGCCTGTGCCCTATGTGCCGAGCCACCTCTCTAACTCCCAAAACTACTCCTTGGTACATCTGCTTTAGAAGACAGTCTCGCATCTCGTAATCCCGAAGATACTAATGATTAGAGACGGAAAGGCCACCTATACGTAGCCTCACTCCACAAGCAGGCATGCTCGCATGCATATGGTGTCCCAGGCAATGCTGTGCTGTGGCCCCATCTCGAAAGAACCCAGATGCCCACAGAGAAGAAAGTGGACATACTGTGAGCTGATCTCGCCACAGAGTAGTACGCAGCAAAGAAAACGTATCACCCACAGCTATGGATGACAGCAGGCCAGTTTAAAAGACGAAAAGATGACCCCAAGGAACCAGGTCCTGCAGAATGATGCTTATTATGGGGTCGAAGGGAGCCAAACCGCAGCTCCTGCTGAGGAAGGCGTGCTAAAGTCATAAAGCTAAAAGAATGATCAGGCAGTGGTTATAATGGAGCCAGCCCCCGTGTAGGCCTGTGGTCTGGTTTCTGGGGCGCTGACACCCACAAAGGTGGCGATTTCTCAGCTTGTTCATTTGTATTTTATTGTATGTTTCTCTGTGTTTATGGAATTTCCAAATGGGGGGGGACAGAGGGCAGGTGGGAGTGATCCAGGCGCCTGGTAGAGATGGGGCCATGCCAACGCCAGGCCAGCCGCCCTGTCTAGCATGCTAGGGCTCAGTTAGCGGTCTGCTCCTATGAGCTCACAGGTGCTCCTGCCAGGGTCTCCAGGGTGACCTAAACATCAGCTTGGAAGCCCCCCTGCGATCTGCAACCCTCCCAGAAGTGCTCTGAACCTTCCAGCTCGCAAAAATTGTCTTTTGCTCAACAGACCCTCATTTGCTCAGCGACGGCCACCCACACTAGTCCCTACACCAAGCCCTCTGCTCTTTAAGTTCTTCCTTCCAACTGGGCCCGCCTGGTTCTAGGCAGCAACAAGGGACCTGGGGTGGCAGGCAAGGTCCTCTGTGCGGGAGGATCTGTCCCGACTTCCCCCTGTGCCCAGCCGCGCCTGCTCCCGCGCCGGTGATTGGTTGCGCGCATAGCCGGGTGGGTCTTGCTCCAGGGCGCAGGGCCCAGGTCTAGCCCCGGAATCTGGCTGGGCAGCTCTCCCCTCGCACCTCTACTTTCAGCGGAACTGAGGGAGGGGGAAGGGGACGGGGAGAGAGGCGCTCGGGGGTGGGGATGCTGCCAGGCTCTGCCGCAGCCCGAGCCGCTGCCGAGCGGCGCACACCGCCCTCCCTCGCTCGTTCGCTCGCTCTCTCGCCTCCTTCCCCTCCCCTCCCCGTGGGGAATTTTCAAGACTGCGCTGCTGCAATTTCCCCCCGGCCGAGGCTGTGCCGCGCCTGGCTGCGCGCACACACGCTTCCGCGCGCAGAGGAGCCGGCGGCTGCTGAATCAGGAGGAAAACAGATCGGCTTTTTTCAAAGCCGGGGACCAGCGGCTCCCTGACGCCTCCGAGCCCCGCCGCGCCCCTGCGCCCCGCTCCTCCGCCCCCCGCTCTCCAACCGGGTTGGATTTGGGGGAGGGGCTGCAGCGTTTTCAGGAATTTTCTATTCTTTCCAGGTCTAGGAAAGTCAGCAAAACAGACGGACAGATCCTTCTCTGCCACCCTCCTCCCGTAGCAAAGACCTGGTTTTGGCTTTTTTTTTAATTATTTAATTTTCTTCTTCTTTTTCAAATGGGCCGAGCCCACGCCTTTAGCAAGATGCCAAGCTGACCCGGACCTCCGAGGAATCTGAAGCTTATCGCTGCGTCCCAGGGAGGGGGGGACGTCCTTCGCTTAGACTTCGCGTTTTAAAGGGGGTGTGCATTGGAGCGTTGCTTTAAAAAAATCTTTTTACACTATATATTTTTTAACTGATTTTTTTTTTAACTGAAAAAATTTTTTCCTCTCCGGAGTGGGTGGCCGGGGATCGCCTGGATCGCGTCCCCGGTTATTTTTGCCGCGCCCCTCCCCCGCGCCCCGCCCCCGCGCCCTCCCCCGCACCCCTCCTCCCGCCCGGGGTCACCGCCTCTGCCGGCATGTCCCGAGCCGCGCTCCCCGGCTCGGCCGGGCCGTCCCGCTCGTGAGCCCCCGAGCCGAGGCCGGGCGCCGCCGCCCGATGGGCTGGGCCGTGGAGCGTCTCCGCAGTCGCAGGTGCAGCCGCCGTCCCCACAGCCCGGCCAGCCTGAGAAGCGGCGGCGGTGGTGGTGGTGGTGGTGGCGGTGGCCGTGGCTTCCGCAGCGCTCGCCGCAGCAACAGCAGCCGCCGCGTAACCCGAGGCCCTTTGCTCTTTGCAGAATGGCCCGCTTTGGAGACGAGATGCCGGGCCGCTACGGCGCAGGCGGAGGAGGCTCAGGGCCGGCCGCCGGGGTGGTCGTGGGCGCCGCGGGCGGCCGAGGAGCCGGGGGCAGCCGGCAGGGCGGGCAGCCCGGAGCGCAGAGGATGTACAAGCAGTCGATGGCGCAGAGAGCGCGGACCATGGCCCTCTACAACCCAATCCCCGTTCGCCAGAACTGCCTCACGGTCAACCGCTCCCTGTTCCTCTTCAGTGAAGACAACGTGGTGAGAAAATACGCCAAAAAGATCACGGAATGGCCATATCCTTTGCCCCAGCCCGGGCGGCTGCGCCTCCCCTCCTCCTCTCCACCTCCTCCTCTTCTCTTTCTCCACCTCTTCCTCCTCTTCCTCCTCCACCCTCTGCGGGACTGAGAGAGAGACCTGGGGGCTGTGGGAGCTGGGGGTCTCCTCGGCGGCTAGGGGCTGGAGATGAGGGCCCCGGAGCTGTGCGAAGCAGTCTCCCGGCCTGCTGGGATGCAGCTGCAGAGCGAGCCTGCGAGTACTTAGGAGGCTCGGTACTCGGGGGAGTGAGTGGTTCCTTGCAAAGACCGAAGGTCTGGGTCTTGGGTCGCGCAGGGACACTGATGGGGGGCTCTTCAGATGGGGTCTGATTTCTTACTTTGGAGCCCTAGTTGGGCCAGTGCCTGGACGCTTTAGGGCCCACACGTGGGCCCTCCTCAAATCCTATAGAAAAGGTCCTCGGCCTCTCCATCCTGGTGTTTTACCTAAGGTGGGAGCCTCAGGCCTAGGGCATGGGACACCATGTGGCTTGGTGGTGGAGTCATCCCAGCCTCAGTGGCTCTGGGTGGGCCGCCAGCTGTATCTGGGGACTGTCCTGTTTCATGGTTTGGGGAATTGTTCCTCTGTCTCCGTGTATGCAAGTCCTGTTCCTTCCGTCACAGGTCAGAGCCCCTTCAGCGTTATCTTTTGGGGTCTAAAGAAACCTAGACCTATCCAGCCGGTGAGGCAAATGGCCTGGGAAGACCTGAGGTGGGTTGTTCCAGGATGAGAGAAGGCAGAAGGAAGGAGAGGAAGTGGGCCCGTTTGAAGGGCTGCTTGTGGGCTTGGTGGGGTTTAGCTTCTCACACCCTGGGGAGCCGGGAGGGAACACCAGGAGGATCAGTCTCCATATAGGCATCTTGGACAGGTAGCCCACCCCCCCGACGAAAAACCAGAGGAAAAAGGAAAGAGCACTTTTTCCTCTGCTGAGGAGTGATTTCACACACACGGTGCCCCGAATTTCTTGAAGTCCTCCTTTGCTGCCCGTAAACCTCGCATCTGGGAAGACACAGGCAGGCGCGGGTGGATAGAGTCGAGGTTTCTCTGTCATCTAAGCATGACCCAGATTCCCGGTGTGGGGGGGACACACCCTGCTCCCCAGGCTGGCTGGTCACCCCGCCATGCCCAAATGTACCTCTTTTCAGGCTCCAATTCCTTGAGGGCCAAAATGACACGGGCTGGGCAGATCTCATGAGTTTGCCAGGGGTCGCTAGCTCTTGGGTATGGGTGGGGCCAGTCTGTCTCAGCTAGGACCGGGCCCTTTGGGCTCTTGGAGTCCCTGCTCAAAGAGCAGGATGGGTGCGTTCTCTTCTAGGGGCTCCAGATGGTTGGTTCCTGGGGCTGTGAAATTACACCGGGGGAGCATGAGGTTTTGGAGCAAGTGGCTTCTGTGGAGGCTGGTGAAAATTAAGATCTGTGTAGTGGAAGGCTTCTTTCTGAGGGGTGTCTCCCTAACCATAGTGCTGTTGGTGCTTAAGGTAGGTGCCAGAATTTTGCTCCCTGAACTCCTCCTTGCCAAGGTTGGTCAGTGTGTCCTCCCAAACACTTCTAGCCCAGTAAAATGCTTAGAGGACATGTGACTTTAGTACCCAGACTGGAATCAGTAGCTGGGGCTTAGAGGACACCAGAGGATGAGAACAGGCCTTCGGACGTTCTAGGGACTGTCCGGGGAGCGACCACCGTACTGTTAAATGACTTTCCCCCTTCTGAAGCCTTCCAAGAGGAAGCAGAGGAGTTGGGGAGCCCTTCTGCTGTCCTCAGCTCACCCCATCCATCCCGGATGCTGCAGCTCTGAGAGCTGTCATAGCTGAGCTGAGCCTCGGGCACCCCGAGAGCACCCCAGCCTTGTCTGTTGGCTAGCCCAGGCCTCACTCCCTCTGGGGAGCTTTGGGATGAGTGTGTGCAGTTTCCCGCCCTCTCTGCAGCGCTTCTGTTCCCTTTCTGGTCTGAAGAATTATACAGCCCCACTCCGGAAGGGGGCGCTTTCCATCCCAGGCCTAGCCAGCCTCCAAGCCAGGTCATCATGCAAGGAGCAGCTTCCGGGAGGGGTGGGAGGGAGGGACGGAGGACCCGAGGCTGTTCCATCAAGAAATTCAGGCCGGTGGCAGGAGATAAAATAGATTTGCCTGGGAGTCAAGGCACTGCACAAAATACTGACTTAAAAAAAATCCAAATACTATTGGAATTGAAAAAATAAGCAATTAAGCAATTTCTCTAAACTTAAAAAAATGTTTCAGCGGTTCAGGGTCTTAGGTAGTTCAGGATAGCCTCAAACTCACTATGTGGTTGAGTATTAGGTGAGGCACCACACCCTGTTTTATGCTGTGGTGGGGATGGAACCATGGGCTGCACACATGCTGGGCAAACACTTTAGCAGCTGAAATACATCTAGAAGTTTTTGGAATAAAATCTAAGATGCATACAGGCAAGCACAAGGTTGGAACTGGCTCCCTTGATGGCTGCTCAGGCCAAAGGACCTCTCTCCTCCCATTCCTGGCCACACCCCAGCAAGATCAGCTGACCTACCTGGCTTCTAACCTCCTTGTGAGCCTCATGTAAATGAGATTGGAGCTGTATTCTTTTGTGCCTGGCTTCTCTGTGTCTTCGAGATGTTTTGGCATCTAGAATGTTACTGCGTGGTGGCCTCACGGATGTTGATCCTAGAGCCCTTAGGGGTGTTCTCTGCTATGGAATTTCTCCCTCTGAGCTCGTCTTCAAGTGGACCAGACCATGACTTTTTGATGTGTGGAGCCCAATTCAGAAATCTGTTTCCTGGGGGTCTTGGGGCAACATGAAAAGTGTCTTTGCTGTCTGTGGAGGGGAGGGTTTACAGGGCTGTGGAGTTGACTGCCACAGGAGACTTCCTTCCACCTGCCAGGTCCAGTGTGGCTAACTGCTCGAGGGTGGAGCCTTGCTTTCTCTCCACCCTGGCACAGTTTGCCACCTCAGTCCCATCCTTCTGTCTCCCAGCAGCTCAGACTGGAGACCAATCACAAGAAGTAAGAGTTGTCTTTGCATCCAGGTCAGAAACTCCAAGGAAGTTCTGTAATCTGCCCTGTTCGCTCAACAAGCTGCCCTAAGTGCACACGCCTTCACCCTCGGTCCCACTCACTGTAGGTCTGACTGGAGCGTAGAGAAGAGGGGCCTCATGGCCTCCGCAGAACTAGGATCTGTTGGCTCCGTAAGGGGCATCTTAGCCTTCCTAGAGCGTCCTCTCATGATGCCACCTGCTCCACCAAATGTCAGTGTCATCTTCCTGGTCCCCTTATGCTCGTGCCTCCTCTTCTGACTCTGCCAGTGCTGGGCCCGGCCTGTGTGCAGATGCATCTGCCCTCATCATAGAAACTCAGAGACCCTGGAGTCACCGTGGCGTCAGGGGCCTGTGGGCACTGGCAGGCTCTCCTCCGGAACTGAGAAGTGTGGTGGGACCGCCCCTCCCCCCAGAGATGTAACGTCACATGTTCAGACGCTTGGCCTCACCTGAAACATTCTGGACAGTTCTGTTGAGATGGAGGGATGTCCTGAGTCATAGTTTCTCTATCTGCTACATCTACTTGTCAGGAGTTCCCAGAGGAGCACCCTGGGAAGTAGGAGTTAACCTGGCCTTGCCACTGGGAACCTCCACAAAGGTGTGATCCCTCATCCACAGTTTCCAAATCCAAACATCTCAGAACCCCAAGAAAGATCTGCCATCCGGAGGCAAAGCCAAACAGGCTCAGGGTTTATAGTGGCCTTTTGAGGTGCTCATGCGTGCTAAGCGTGGGCTCTGTCAGTGAACCCGAAGCCCCAGCTCCTGTGCAGCCCATTTGGCAAGAGTCAGGACAGGTTTTGAAGAAGAAAAAGCAGGGTGTTTAGTGAGCTCCCCACCCCACCAGGAATACTGCAGAGACGGCGGCGGGGCGCCGGGGACTCCTGACTTAGCTATGGTGTTCAGCTTACAATTTGCTGTCTTAACCAGAGAATGGAGAAGGGGCACGTAAGCGATAGGTACCATATTCGGAGTTGTGGTCTATCCTGGGCTAGCAGCGTATGGTCTGTTGACAGTTTGTGTTACCAGGCAGTTGAATAGACAGTAGTGCCAGGTGGACATACTGAGGGGCAGCAGAATTGGTTGGGTGATGTCAGTTTATGGTTTAGTGTTTCTTTGGTTGTGGTTCCACCATAAGCCAAGGAGTATCGGTCTGGTAGTGGTGTGGGTCTCGTGCTCATAGAGTTCATTTCATTAAGATGATAGTTCTTGTCTGGCCCTAGGATGTGGGTGAGGACTGTGCCTTTCCACCCTGGGCACTCCTGTGCCAGAGAAGTCTTACTCTATAGCCTATGTTGATCTCAAACTCATGGCCCTGATATCTCAGTCTTCAGAGCGCTAGGATTGTATCCAGTGTGCTTCTGGGGAACTGCTAGCTGCCAGCTCGGGGCTTGGGGTCTCCAGATCATCCTGACACACCCTGTTGTCTTTTCCCTTCTATTTGGAAAACAGGTTTGAGGAGGTGTGGTCTCTTTGTAGCAGGCTTTGTCTTCCGTGTGTACTGCTAGATGAGTTTTGACAGGTGTGTGGGGCTGTGGAGCCAGCGCCCTACTTGACATAGGGAACAGCACAATCTCCCCAAAATATTCCCCGTTCCTCTTCTGAGTCAGCACCTCACGTCTCCCGTCTCTTGTGACCTGTGACCTCATCTCCATGCTGTAGTTTTTTCCTTTTCTAGAAGGTTCTAGAAATAGAATCATGCAGTAGCTTTTTTTTCCCCTTCAGTGCTATGGATGGAACCAAGGTCTCCTGCATGGTAGCCAGAGCTCCACCACTGAGCTACAGTCATAGCTCTTGATTATTTGAGACCAAGGCTCTTGATTTGCCTGCCTTCTTGATCCACTGCATCCCATGGTTGGGAGGCAGGCAGCAACACTGTGCCTTCGGAGGTGAGCTTCATGTAGGTCTGTAGTAGCCTGCGTGTCATTAGCTTCTTCTCTCCCCAGCCACCGAATCCCCATCTCATTAGATAGCCCTGGCTGTCCTGAAAGTCACTATGTACAGCAGGCTGGCCTCAAACTCACAGAGATCTGCCTGCCTCGGTCTCCCGAGTGCTGAGATTAAAGCACCTCAGTTTTGTCTCTTTGACTTGCTAACCAGTACTCAGTGGCTGGGCTACAGTTTGTCCCAGGTCCCAGCCGAAGGACATTTGAGTGTCTCCAGGGTGGGCAATTATGAACAGAGCAGCTGTCAGTGCTGGTGTCTGGGTTTTACCGGGAGTGCTGGGGAGCTGTGTTTCATTTCTCTTTGGTAAATACACAGGGGTGGGATGGGTGGGTCTTCTGGTAGGAGCCGGCGTAACTTTGCCAGAGGTGAGGTGGCTAGACTGTCCTCCACAGTGGCCACAGGAGACTGTTCACTGTCTTCACTTGAACCTCAGGTCCTGAGCTCCAAGTCATGGGGAGCCTCAGGGTGAAAGGTGAGACACTGAGCATCATGGGAAAAAGTGGTAAAAGTGGCTGTGTTAAAGGTTGTACCAGTCTCTGTGCTCACACTAGAAAGGGTCCAAGCCAGACTGGGTGGCTCCTGTCTTCTTCGTTACAGTGGGGCTATGCTGATGTCACCTGACATGTTTGTTGAGTGACTGCAAGAGGAATCAGTCCTCACTCAGAAGCTCTCCGATACCCCGTATGATTCCCCGTATGCTGACATTTCCATGTTTGGGGGTTTCAGGGCAGAGCACCTGGAGGCTGTAAATGGGGCTAGTAAGCCAGGGAAGGTCTCCCAAGTGGTGCTTGGAGTTGAAAGCGGGGCCTGTGGAACCGGAAAACTGCCTTCAGAGCCTTGGGGGCTACCGCAGGTGCTTGAGGTGTGCACCCTCGTTTCCTGCTTCCCGCAGAATTGAATGTGCTTGTTCTGTGATGAAGCCCAGCTAGGAGGGTTTACCTGGCCCGCTCTCATACAGCCAGTGCATCTCCAAGAGTCAGCTCTGAGGAAGGGGCCGTGTGTCCTGCAGAGAACTGCGGGAGAAGAAACCCTTCAGGGGCTGGGGATGTGGCCCAGCTGGCAGAGTGCTTGACCATGCACAAGGCCCTGGGTTCCATCCCCAGCATTGCAGAAATTAGGGGTGGTGGTGCATACCTGTGATCCCAGCACCCAGGAGGTGGAGGCAGGAGGATCGGAAACTCACAGTTATCCTTGGCTACATAGCCAAGCTGAGGCCAGTCTGGGCTACATGAGACCCTGTCTCAGACAAACCAAAACTTCAGTAGACCAAAACAATAGCCAGAAAATTCTTCAGCATGTAGGTAGATCAGCCCCGAGTGTCAGACTCCTTGAGGCCACTCCGTCTCTGGTGTTGGGAACTCTGTTCCCACATTTTGGGTGGTGAAGGGACAGCTTCTGTTTGTGTCTTCAGAGGGTCTTGAGGATGGGGGGAGGGGCATGCAGAGAAAATGGTTGGCATGTCAAGAAAGTTCCAAAACCTAAAAGCAGAATTCCAGAGTCATTCTGTCTCCAGTGGGTTGTTTCGTTGTGTGGTTTTGTTTGTGTAGCTCAGGCTGGCCTTGAATTCCATATAAAGCTGAGGTTTGCTCTTGAACTTCTCCTGAAGGCTGAGATAATAGCCCAGGCGTCCATGCTCAGCTTCCTGGTATTGTGTTCCCAAGATGAGCCATTGTGGATTTGTTGGGCAGAATATTGCTGTTTTGAATATATCCCTCAAACATGGTGCATTCTTGGTTCTTTCTAGAAGCTTTCAGGGAAAGAGGAAAAAACTCATGTCTTTTTGGCCCACTTTTCGATTCCCATCGGTCTAAGAGAAAATTACTTCCCTTCCACTGCTCAGTCCCTCCCTCAGGGGTGACAGGGTGAGGGTTTGATCTGTGTAATTAGCTTCCTGGAGCCTCCCTCCCACCCCTTGTTCTGCCCTTCAGAACTGCTCAGGAGACTGCTCAGAATGAGACCAAGGGCTCGGGCCACTCTGTGGCCTACCCTGGGTGCACGCCGCACACCCACCAGAACACTGCTCAGATCTTGAGTTAGAATTTGGGAACTTTCTTGGTGCTTATGGACCAACTGTCTGGAGGATCATGAGTTCAAGGTCAGGCCGTGCCCTCAGTGAGACCTTATAACAGAAACCCAATCAAAACAAAAAGTGTGTTGTGTGCACCTGCCCAAATTCCCAGCTCTGTTTCCCCTGATTACCTAAGAGAGTGATGAGCTCAAGGAATATTCTTGGGGGGTAGGGCAAGATGGGAAGACACTGTGAGCCGCCACCCCTAGTTGTTCTGGGTTTTTGAGATGTCCATTGGTTCTGAACAAATGAGGATATTGGTCTCTTCATTAATGCATTCTGAGTATTAATGTTTCTGGGTACTGGGAATTGAGCCCAAAACCTCACATCCTGTGGTGTGTGCGGTGTGTGTGCGTGTATGGTGTGTGTGAACGTGTGGTGCGCATGTGTGTGCATGTGGTGTGTGTGTGTGCATGTGTGTGTGTGTGAGCGTGTGGTGTGTGTGTGCATATACATGCGTGTATGAGTGTGTACTTTGTGCATACAGATGCATGCGTACGCATGTGCGTGTGTGAGGTGTGTGTGCATGTGAGATGTGTGTGCGTGTGTGGTGTGTGTGAGCGTGTGGTGTGTGTGTGCATGTGTGTGTGCATATGTGTATACACATGCGTGTGTGTGGTGTGTGTGCGTGTGGTGTATTCATATGCACGTGTGGATGAAGTAGCCGTAGACGCCAGGGGACAACCTTGGTTGTTGTTCCTCAGGTGCTGTTCACCTTTTTGTGAGTCCGTCTCTTGGGTTCTCCAGTTAGGCTAGGGTGTAAGGCCTGTAAGCCCCAGGGAGCCACCCATCCCCACCTCCTTAACATCAGGATTAAACGCTACTGCCCCTGATTTTATGTGGGTTGTGCAGCTATCGTTCACTGAAGGAGCCATCTCCCTGGTTCAGCTCTAGGGCCTTACAACTTCTAGGCTGGTGATTTGTTTGCTGGTTTCTACTGTTTACTGTTTGTTTACAGTCCCACTAAATTGCCTAAGCTAGCCTTGAACCTGTGATCCTCCTGCCTCAGCTTTCTGGGCACCCGGCCAGCAGATGTGAGCCTCCACATCCAGCTCAGTGGTGGGCATTCATGCCCAACAGAAAGCACAGGACTTTATCCAGTGACCGCTAAGTGACAGAGGCACCTGTCCAGGTGACAGTGACCTCCCTCTGAAAAGCCAAGTCGCTTTGTGAGGAGGCCCGCTGCCTTCCGGAAGCTGCTGAGAGATAGCTGTGAGAGAGGCCATTGCCAGGAAGCAAGTGCTGACGTCAAGTTTGGTCATCTGGCTTCCATCAGGCAAGGCCTGGATTTTGTTCTGCATGGGTCTTTTACTTTTTGTTTCTTTATTTGTGTGTTTATTTAATGTGTGTGGAAGCCAGAAATCAACCTCCGGTGTAGTTCCTCAGGTGCCGGCACATTGTTTAATGAGACAAGGTCTCTCATTGGCCCAGAGCTTTCTCAGTAGGACAGGCTGGGTGGCCAGCGAGCCCTGGGGACCTTCTGTTTCTACCAGCCTAGTGCTGGAGTGACCAGCACAGGCCACCACGCCTGGCTTTTTATGTGGGTTCTGGAGGCAGGCACTTTACCAACTGAGCCGTCTCTCAGACCCCCGCCCCTCACCTTTTCAGCCCAGTGCTGGGCATGGAAATAGGGTTTCACCAATGCTCGCCATGTACTCTACCAGTGAGCAGCACCACCAGCCCTCTTATTTAGCTTTTATCTGGGAGGGGGAGGTCTTACTCTTCCTGCCCCAGTTTCTGAGTGCTGAGTCTTAAAAGTGTTTGGCGGTTGGGTCAGACCTGCCACGAGGCTGCGCCCACTTCCAGCCCCTGGAACCTAGGACAGGTCCGGCTCGGTCACCCTGCTGGTGATTGGCACTCACACCCCCAGGTGGTCTTTCCGCTTTGGGCTGTGCATTTCATATGAATGAATGTATAAAGTGAGTATAAAACCAAGCTTTAGGGTGTGGTTCAGTGGTAGAGCGCTGGCTCCATGCAGGAGGCCCTGGCTTTCATCCTTAGCACCTCTCATTATTCCTAAATCAAGGGAGCAATGCTGGTACTAAACCTTGCTCCACAGGATTAGGCAGAGCCTGGCCAGCCAAGCTCTTGAGGCCTTCACCTGCACAGTTTTCTGTCCTTATAGACCTGGACATGGGAGGGGCCTTGGGGTTTGTACTTGCTGCTGTGAAGCCCCATTTAGAGGGGACCGGATTAGGAGGGAAGGGGCACAGAGAAAATAGGGTAGAGCCGAAACAAATGTGGGTGGGTCAGGCTGCAGAGGCCACCCCATCCCTTACACCTGCTGCCTCAGGCTTCTTGTTTTCTCAGTGAGGGCAGGGCTCCTTTGTCCGAGGAACTGCAGAAGGAATAAAGAGACGAAGGGGGTGTGGATGGTCTCCTTATACAAAGTAGAACCGCACAGTCTGAAGAGTGAGGTGGTATTAATTAATTGTGGTCACTCCTCTGCGTCTCTGGGGACTGGATACATGGTATTGCATTTGCTGATGCTACAGCCACGTTACTCATTTCATTTGGGGATGGTGGGAATGAATTCCAGAGCCTCACGCACTCCAGGTCAGGACTGCGCTACCGAGCCACACTCCTGAATAGAAGAACTAGCTTCTCCCTGTGGTCCACTCCCAGTCCCAAGCTCTCAAAAGCAGCTGGTCTTTTGACTTGCACTATTAACCGCCGTGTGTGTGCTGGGAACTGAATTTGGGTCTTGTGCAAGAGCAACAAGTGCTCTTAGTCACTGCGCCATCTCTCCGGCCTCTGCACTCTGTTTCTGAGCTTCACTTCTGGCTGTATATAGCTGCAGGTCTGTATGCTTTCTCTCTGCTCACATGCTCTGGGTGAGTTCCGCAGTTTATCCATCCTTGGTGATGTCCATTTGGGATATTTTCAGTCTGGTGTGACTCTATCTTGTTTGTTTGAGGGAGCAGTGCTAATGGGGGTACTTTCCAAGTCAGGGAATGAATGAGTTCAGGATGTTGTTTGAGTCTATGCATGGGCATCAAGTTTCGGCTAGAATCAGCTGAGAGCTGCCAGCGTTTAGAGGACACCAGCCATCACATGGGCTGGTCTTCAGCAACCTCACAGTCCACCAGTGTTTCTTCTGCAAGACTGGATCATTCGGTCAGCCCCATGCCCACCTGCGGGTGTGGGAATCCATAGTTTGGGCCTTGGTAGTGACGATGGCTGCAGAGGAGTTTAGGGGCCAAGTCAAGTGGAGAACTTGAGGCCAGCAGTGACTCAGACCCCAACTCTGAAGGCCTCTGACTTTGTCTTCTGCTGTAAATGAGTGTGCAAACTAGAGTTCACACGCAGAAGCTTAATCTTCAGCACAAGATGGTTGAGAGGTGAGGTCTGTAAGGGATAATTCGGGTAAAGATGGAGGCATGGCTGAGCCGAAGAGCTCTGGCCTGGAATCCTCCAGTAGATTCTGACTGGGGCATAGCTCAGAGGTAGAGACCCTGCCTAAGATCTTTCTGCAAGAGTCTGTGGGTGAACTTAGTGGTAGAGTACCCCCGGACTAGGATCCCCAAATGAAGGGTTAGGGGCCTGGCTTCTGAGGGGAGTGATTGCTCTGGACTCATCAGATGAACAGGTCCTGAAATTTCTGCCCTTGTGGATGGGTGAATGTTGTGGTTGGGGTAATGGGCTCCCAAACGGCAGGAGGATTCTCCTGCTGCTCCCCAGCCCTCTCTGTCCTCTCTCTGCTGTGGGATGAGGAGGCGTGATGACCCTCATCAGTGTGCCTTGGTATTGGGCTCCAAAGCTGTGAGAAATGCATTTGTTTCCTTTATATGTTACTGAGCATGCAACATCACACAGTGGGCTAAGGGCATCAGAATTTTAATGGCTCTCCTCTTGGATGATGGACTGACTGACTGACAACTGCTTTAGTGCATGTGATGCTTTCCTTGGTGTTTTCACGGGGAGATACCCTGTCCATGATGGATGTATGTGGGCTCCTCTGACCCGGTGCTTGGATTAGCATATGGCACATAGTAGGTCTGTGTGTTTCTATTCTGCTTTTGTGTCTCTCGTCTTATTCTTTGCCCGTCCACTGTTGCTTCAGGATCTAAGCTGATGGGAAGGCAGGTACAGCCTTCTCTTCTTTTCCCCCAAGTGCTGCGGAAGGAGCGCAGCACCCCTACACACACATGCTCTGTGAGTGCTCTACCACTGAGTTATGCGCCAGACCTTGCTGAGTGTTAATACTAGAATCTCTTGGTTCCCAAGCCCAGGCCAGATTTTCCCCACCTCTCAGCCATCTGTTTGTATGTTCCTAATCATCTCCCTCCCGTTCCCTGTGACCCAATGCCAGACTCTCCTCGCCCCCCCACTGCTCCTCCTTCCTCTCCAAATCCTTTCTCCATTGCTCCCCCTGTCCTTATGAGTGCCTCTTCTCAAGGCATCTGACACTTCAAATTCCTAAGCACAGACCATCTTCTGCAAGGGTGTGACAAGGCTTCAAACTGTTTGGGCATTGGAGAAATTGGAAAGAGTTGGAAAGGTTCGTGGCCTTTAACTGCTTTTGCAAGTTTTTCGTGTGCGAACTTTTGACAGTTCTGACTGTTTTAGTCACATTGAAGTGGTCTCTGTTGTGAATCATGGCTGCATGGCTTGCACTCCTGTGCAGTTACGTTGGATGATTGCATTGATGGGTGGACAGTGTCTTGCCTACTTTTCTGGTGCTGTGATAAAACGCCATGACCAAGGCATCTTAGAAAAGAAAGCGTTTTGGGGGTTTACAGTTCCAGAGGAATGAGTCCATCGTGGCAGGGAGGCACTGCAGCAGGAACAGGAAGCTAAGAGAACACACCTTCAAAAACAAACTTGAAACAGAGAGCAAACCGGAAGTAGGACAAGCCCAAATACTCTCAAAGCCCCCCCCCCCAGTGGTGTGCTGTCTCCAGCAAGGCTTTATCACCTACCCCCGCCCCCAAACAGCATCACAAACTGGGAACCAAGTGTTCAAATACTAAAATCCATAAGGATCATTCTTATTCAGACTACTACAGACAGGTGCATCGATGGATGAGTGGATAGTTGCCTGGATGGATATTTAGATAGATGTGCAGTGGATGGATAGATGTTGGATGGTCAGTGGACAGATGAATGGATGGTTGGATGGACATGGGAGTGTGTGGGTAGGTAGGTCAGTAGATGGATGGGTGGGTGGGTGGATGAGTAGATACCTGGGTGGGTGGGTGGATGGATCAATGGGTAGATAGATGAGTGTATGAATGGATGGTTGGGTAGGTAGATTGGTGGACAGATGCATGGATGAATAAGTAGATAGGTGGGTGGGTGGATGGATGAATGGATGGACACAGAGTAGATGGATGGATAAATGGATGGATGGGTAGATAGGTGGGTGGATGGATAGATATGGAGTAGATAAATGGATAGATGGATGGATGGGTAGATAGATTGGTGAACAGATGGATGGATAAGTAGATGGGTGGGTGGATGAGTAGATAGCTGGGTAGGTGGGTGGGTGGATGGATCATTGGGTAGATAGATGAGTGTATGAATGGATTGTTGGGTAGATAGATTGGTGGACAGATGGATGGATGCAGAGTAGATAGATGGGTGGGTGGGTGGATGGATACAGAGTAGATGAGTGGATAGATGGATGGATAGGTAGGTAGATGGGTGGGTGGGTGGATAGATGGATGGATGTATGGATGGATGGGTAAATAGATAGGTGAATGGATAGATGGAGGATAGATGGGTGGGTGGGTGGGTAGATGGATGGATGAGTGGATGGGTAGACAGATAAGTGGGCTGGTGGATGGATGGAGAATAGATAGGTGGGTGGATGGGTGGATTGGGAGGTGGATGGGCTGGTGTAAGGATTAGTATGTAGATGAATGAGTAGATGTAATGATAAAGGAATTAGCTTGAAAGGTAGAAAATGAGTGGGCAGGTGTATGGGTATTTGTTGGATGTCAGAACATGGTCTGGGCAAGGCCTGTGTGTGGTCTCTGACATATGCTATTCTCATTGACTTGGGACCATGGCATTCCCTGTTTCTGCCCTGTCATGCCTTCTCCAGTACCAATCCACTCTTATTTGCTGCTTCCAGAAATTCAGTAGGCTTGGCTGCTCTTGAAGATCAGAGAGCAGGCTCCTGCCTTCATTGCACCTGGCACTTCCTGCACCATCCACCTGCAAGTGTTCAGTTGAGATGTTGAGATGCTGTGGGGAAGGCTAACAGAGTTATTGACAGACATTATTAAACTCTGGAAACATGTCACCTGTTTGTTTCAGTCATGGGACTGAAAGTGGAAGTCCTTGGCTTTTGCCGTATGGGTAGAAAAATTGGGACCATGTCTTCTCCAGGGAGAACCAGGAAATGCCTACCGTGGTTACCCAGCAGTCAGAACACACAGATCGCAGAATCACAGACTCCTGTGACATGTTGAGGCCTGATTCCTATTGTATCTTTGGTCTCACTCTTCCGTTCTGCTCATTTGCATAATGGTGTCCACTCCGCCTCAGTTGCATCCTACAAGTCTTCCATAGATAGCTCCTCCCCAGGTCACCTCTTCCAAGATGCTCAGCTTCATCACTATTGGGCATCTAATGTACAAAGAAGAATGTGAAATCCATGGACATTCTCCCATACTCAAAGAATTCCCAGAATACTTCGATGCATCTCATTCTGTACATTTTTATGGATACAGAGTTGTGAATACAATTCCTTGTCGTCCTTGGAACACGTCGGACCACCATGTGTGGTCAGGCAGGTTGTACAGTGAGCAAAGGTAGCAGATCACATGTCAGAAGCATCAGAGAGCTGTATATTTGTTGGTGGAACTTAAGAATCTTGCTCTAACAAATTGAAGATATTATGACAGTTTTTGACAGATGGGCTTAACAACCCGAGAAAGGGGCGTCTTGTTTAAATTCTCACAACGGTGCTGTATGCATTGGCAGAAACCCCAGAAAAGATTTTTGTTAATATCTTGGTGATATTCTGCTTTCTGGGGTGTGGCGAGCCTCCTGCCACTGCCTCCTCCATCTGACTGATTGAAACAACACCGCAGGGGACATCTTTGTGTCGAGGCTCTGTCCATGGTGCTGACACATTCTCAATCGTCTCCACACCCAATACTTGTTACCATTGCCTTTGGATCTGTGGGGCGGGTTTTGAGGCAAGGTGATTGGCAATTTCAAGATGCAGATGGTGCCGAGAAGGAAAAGGATAGCATCTGGAAACCATCGTGGTCCATATGTGAATCTGCCCTTTTGAACTTGAGGTGACTTTAGTTGTCAATGTCTAGAGACGTTTTTGGTTGTCACGGGTGTGGGTGGTGGGGTTGGATGCCGCTGTTACCTGAGTAGGAGTCAGAAACATTGTGAAGCACTCTGAAATACCCAGGAAAGCCCTGCCAGTGAAGAGTTCTTCAGCCCAGGGAGCTAGGAAAACAGGCAGAGAAACCCTGATGCTCTGGGATGCTTTGAAGGAAGTGGGTGGATTTAGGATTTTTGGGTGACTTAAATTTCATTTACAGCTTTTCTTCCCTGCTGGGTGTCTAAGCCAGTTTTGAACCTCAGATCTCACACGATCAGCCACAAGCCTGCTACTGACAAATCCGTTGATATAAATATAGACGAGTGTGTGGAAGGGGGTCTCAGCTGGAGCTGGGGATGTGGGAATGTAAGCTGCTGGGCCTTCTCCTATGCTTGCAGCCTCCTTCTGGTGCCCAGCTCTTAAGTCGTGCCTCACTTTCTTTGTGTTCCTGGTTGGGATAGCTCTGGTGTCGGCTGTGGCTCCGGTGTCCCTTCCTTCTGTCACCAGGGTGCCCTTTAGGCATCCCCAGGAGGCAGAGGACAGAGTGATGAGGGTTGAGATTCAAGGGGAAACATATTCATTCATATCCAGCCATCTGCTTTTATTGAACACCTATTGTGTGCCATCGAGAGGGATGGGAAGATGGGGGCTGTGTGGGCCTTGTACTCCCCTGGAAATGGCACCATCTGTCCTTATTCCCCTGCTCTGACATGCCTTACACCTTTGGCTGTCATGTGTGGTCTCTGCGTTAAGACTTTCCCCCACGAGCACCAGTTGGGCCTGGGCAGACATACCTGCTTTCCTGTTTCCTTAGGTAGACTCCTGGAAGTGACGTGGCTAGCTCATTCTTCTCAGTGTTGTGTCAGAAGTGGAGTGTAGGTAGGGGCTGGGAGATGATAACGTGCTTGTTCTGCCCAACAAGGACGTGAGTTAGAATTCTACCACCCATATAAAAAGCCAGGCACCGTATGCTGTGTGCTTATAATCCCAGCACTGGGGAAGCAGAGACAGACAGGTCCTGCATAGCCTTGTTGGTGAGCCTAGGCTAGTAAGAGATCCTGTCTGAAAGGAAGCAGACATGGCTCCTAACCTGTACATGCTCACACATGAGTTAAAAAAAAAAAAGAAAGAAAAGTGGTAGTGTCTGCATTCCACTCTGCTCTGGCTAACAACACAGAGAATGTGGTTCGAATCCTGTTTTGCTCCAGCTAACAACACAGAGAGTGTGGTTCGAATCCTGTTTTGCTCCAGCTAACAACACAGAGAGTGTGGTTCGAGTCCCTACAGGTTGTTTGCAGGGCTCTGGCTCCGTGTCCTCAGGAGCAGTCTGTGCAGAGGTCTTGGGAGGTGGAACTGGGTCGTGTAGAGGCTGCCGGCTTTTGCGCTTGGCTTTGGAATTGAGGCTTTGCATCATCGTGGTGTAGGGTGCAGAAGCAAGCATACAGACTCCCTGTGTTCAGATCCCAGCTCTGCTTCCCAAATGATACCCATGTCACTTTGCCAAAGTCGCTTTGGCCCTGAGACCATGTAAAGGAGGTGCTCCCTGAGTATTCAATACTACAGAAGTCCCCAAATGGGTGCTGGGTCCTGGTTTGTGTGCTACTCGTACAGGCCAGGCACTGGTTTGGAAGAGAGTGTGGAGGTGCGTGTGCTCCTTGTGGCCGGTGGAGGATAATAGCTCCTCCATTTCAACAGCTCTCAGAGAAAAGCAAGCTCTTGCAGCCCCCAAATGGCCTGGTCTCCTTTAAGTGACCAAATAGGCTCTGTACCACATCCCAAGCTCCAGAACTTGGATTGTTGATGCCGAATCATTGGTATGACGTGTTGGTGTGTAAGGGAGCAGAGAGGCTGGGATGGGGTATAGAGGACTGGGCTGCCATCATATGGCCTTGCAGTGACAGCCAGTGGAGGTTCTCTTTCTCCTCCCCAGAGAGGCAGGAGCTCACTGAACTCTCACAGTCTCACACACACACCCATGCCCCTCTGTGGCACGCGGTCTTGGCAGTGCTATCGGAGGTGGAGGGTATACCAAGGGTGCTCCTGAGTTGATTGTCCTACCCACAGTGGGGTAGAGGTGGATGGCAAGGATGCTTGGCTTCGCCATTGTCCCAGTGTCATTTCTGTGGCTGTGGTAGAATATCCTGACTAAAACCAACTTAGGAGAGAGAGGGTTTGCTTGACTCACACTGGCAAATTAGAGTCCATTGGGAGAAGCCGCAGAGAAAGGAGCCTGAGACAGCCGGTCACACCGCATGTACTGTCAAGAGCAGAGAACTGAATGCCCCTGTGTCACCTGCTAGCTAAGTACTCAGCTAGCTGTCTCTACTCATGTGACTCCCAGACCAAGGAATGGTGCCAGCTACAGTGACCTGGGGCCTCTCACATCAGTTACAAGGTAACCGTCCCCACCCCCATAGACACGCCCAGAGGTCAGCCTGCTCTAGACAGTTCCTCAGTGGAAATCCTCTTCCCAGATGGTTCCAGGTTATATTAAGTTGACAGTTCAAACCTACGGGCACAGTCTTGTCCCTGTTAGTCACCAGATGGACTCAGTTCGGCAAGCGGACTCAGGCAGACCCTGCCTTTACTTTGTCACTGCCCTCTGTGTCTGGGGTGGATGTTCCTTTCCATCCCCCATGGATGAAGAGCAGCTGGGCCGTTCTTCTCACCCCCGATGGCGATCTCTTTCCTCAGCCCCCGCTCTTCCTCTGTTAAGATTGTCACTCGATCACTGGTGCCAAGTGAGGGCATGGATGGGCTGTTGCCAGTACAGTCTCTTCCTGAAGGACCATGGAAGAAGTGCCTGATTCCACCTTAGGTTTTCTGGCAGTTCCCAGGGGTTGTGGGCATTGTTTCTGTCCTGCGTAACAGATCAGCAGAGAAGCTATATGGGGACTGTGATGGCAAAGAAGGGAGTAAAACCCAATGGTGGAAATACTCATGTTTTCTCAAGACACCTTTAGTGCCTGGTGAGGACAAGGCAGGGTAAGGGACAGAGTGGAGGGCAGCTAGGACTAGATTCCTTCTCATCTGTGATGACCTTTGAGAGCCACTTGACCTTAGTGACTCTCAGTTTATTGGTCTTTAAAATGGGCACAAGAGGAACTTCCTCTGTGATAGGGTGACAATTGCATTTTGAAACACCACAGCAGACTGGCAGGTGGCCCCTCTTCCTTTCCCCCTTTATGTCATACCTAGACACAAAAATGCAGGCACGTATCCACAGATGTTCAAAAACCCTTGTCCAGGGTTGCTGACCTCAAACTGCAGAGAGCTGCACCAAGAGGCAGAGGGACAAGCAGACATGCTGATAGCTGAGAACATGGGGAATCATCTGGAAGATTTGAAAGTGCTCTTGTCCAGTTGGGTAATGCACACCAGGCACCCAGATCTTGAGAGGCTGAGGTGGGAGTAGGGCATAGAGTGAGCCTTGCAGTCAGGAGTTCCAGGCTAACCTATTGCTACATAGCAACACTGTGACATGATATAGCATGTTAAGTGTGTTAAAATGTAACTTACAGAACAATATAATATCATAACAACAATGTAACAAAAATAGTAGACAGAATAGCAAGTGACCATATGTCATGACAGTGTCACAATGTAACGGAACAGTCTGCACCTTCCAAAAATGCTCAGGACACAACCTTACTCCATCCCATACAGGGTATTATTGTTCTATAGCCTGGGCCAGCATTAAACTCACGACCCCTAACCCAGCATCTCTAGTACCCGGATTTCACACATGTACCATCACATCCCAGTAGTCATCTCCCCAGGGGTCTATGTGGGCGGTGAACTGAGCAGGTAGGTGGAGGCTGGAGCTGTGACCCTCAGAAGACCACTCACTCTTTCTGAGCCAGAAGGTCCTTTTCTATCAAACTGGGGATCTGGCACCTCCCTGCCAGTCTGTGAGAGGAGTCTGAAGTTGCGGTTCCAAGGGCTGCGTGGGCTGCCTGGGTACAGACAGCAGGCGCTCCTACATGTATGAGTACTTTTTGTTGTTTTGAGACAGGGTCTTACTGTGCAGCCCTACTGGTCTGTGTAGACCAGGCTGGCCTCAAACTCCTAGAGACCTGCCTGCCTCTGCCACCCATGTGTAGGATTAAGGCGTGGCTGCCACAGCCCCAGCGAGCTCATTGTCTGGGCTTTATAGCTAATAGTTGGAACAGTGCAAGCATCGACTCTTTAGGAAATAGCCTTTGCATTCTTTAAAAAGAAATTTGGGCTGGGAAGATTGTTCAGTGGTGTTTGTTGCTCTTGCAGAGGACTCAAGGTTGATTCTCAGTATCCATTTTAAGCAACTCACATCTGCCTATAATTCCAGCTCTAGGGTATCAGATGCTTCTACATTCAGCCTTTAACACTTGCACATGTGTATGCGCGTGCACACACACACACAAACACACACACTAGCACCTGCACGTGTGTATGCACACACACACACACACTAGCACCTGCACATGTGTATACACACACATGTTCATGCATGCATAATTTTAAATATATAAAAAAGAAAAACAGAAAAAAAATAGAGGCACGTCAGAAAGATGGCTCAGTAGAATAAAGGACTTTTGCTACAAAGCCTAATTACCGGGGATCCGTGCCTGGAGGACGTACAGGTGGGAAGAGAGAAACAGTCCCACAAGGTTGTCCTCTGTCTCAGTCACTGTCCTGTGGCTGTGCAGAGACACAATGACCACGTTGGCTTAGAGGAGAAACATGTAATTAGCGCTTGCTCACCATTTTAGATGGAGATTCCACTGTTATTGTGGCGGGCAGCAGGCAGGCATGGTGCTGGAGCAGTAGCTGAGAGTTCACATCTGATCCACAAGCTCATGGGGGTGGGGAGGAATCAGGCCTGGCAAAGGCTTTCGAAAACTCAAAGCCCACCCCAGTGACACACCTCCTCCAGCAAGACCACTCCTCCTAATCCTTCAACAGTCCACTAGCTGAGAGCCAAACATTAAAGTGCATTAGCCTGCGGGGGTCAAGTTCATTCAGACTACCATAGTCACCAACCTCAGTTACCTGCTGGGTCACGTGCACCTCCAATAATAAATGAAAAGTAAGAAAATTGAGCCAAAAATGCTTATGCCATTATGACCTTTCATCTGCAGTGCTGGGGACAAAACCCAGAGCTTCATGCACGCCAGGCTAGCCCTCACGGCGGACTTCATTATAAACTTTTTAATCAAGCAGTTTGGTAGCATTCCTGGTGCAGTGCCACCATCACCTCTGCTGAGCTCCAAGACATTCTTTTCATCATCCCAGAACTCTCTAGACCCCTGATTCTAATTGCTGGTGACAGCCCGTATTCATAGAATGGGCACTGGGTTTACTTTTCTAGTTTTGGGGATTTGGAGCTCTCTTCCCTGGTAGATGATCTTGGCACTCGAGTGTGGATGTGGGGATGCCCAGCTCCGTGCCTACTTGGGGTCTCTGTGTCTCCAGAGTGCTCAGGCAGCTGGTGCTGTCCCCTGTAAGCCTGGTCCCTACCAGCAGTCTCTGCTAATCAGAGCAGCAGGTACAGAGTCGGCCCTCCAGGGTGGCCGCAAGCCGGATTCATCTCGGCCGGATGTCTTCCCCGTAAATATTTAATAAACAAGACCTACAACTGGCCATGCTGAGAATGTTTGATAGTAAAGTTAATGAGGGATACGAGTGACAGGCGGCCACAGTCCCCTCCTGAGCCCGGCAGAGGCAGGAGCTGAGAGACGGCCCTGAGGACAATGGTGACCACTTCTTCTTGAGGTCACTTGATATTTATGTGGTGGTTGGGGAGACACGAGGACAGGGAAGGTGTGGACATGGAGGGAGGTGAGGTTGGGAACAGTGATGGGTGCGGGGGGGGGGGGCGTAAAGGAGATGAGGGAACTGGAGAAGGGAAGGAAGGAGAAGTGCTGAGGTGGAGAAATCCCACCGCCGCTGTCCCTGGCCACTTCATCCTGGCTTCTTATTTCCTGTCTGTTTCTCATTTCCTCCCTGCAGGTTCCCATCCCAGGCCTCACCCTGTTTCATTTCCTGAGTCTGTTTACTTTCTGCTCTAACATCTGCTCTCTCTCTCTCCCTTTCTTTTACCCTGCCTTTGTCTTTTTGTTCCTGCTCTTTCCATAAACTGGTTCTTGATCTGTATCTCTTTGTGATGGGACTGTGGGTGATTCCTATCTCCCAAACCCCCTTCCCAGAATGCATAGAAAGACACAGGCAGAGGCCAAGGGGGAAGAGAGAGAGAGAGAGAGATCAATACAGACCAGGGAGCAGGCTGGATAAGGATGGAGAAACAAAGAACAGTTTGGTATTTTCAAAGTTTTATTTTTAATTATGTGTCTGCGCACATGAGTGCAATTGCCTGAGGAGGCCAGAAGGGGGCATTATATCCCCTGAGCTGGAGGGACCTGTTGTTGGAGCCACGCGCCATGGGTGCGGGGAACAAAACATGGCTTTTTTGCAGAAGCTGTCTGTGCTCTTACTCCTGAGCAGTTTGAAGACTAACAGTAACTTGGTCATTTTTGTTGCCCAGGGGTTCCTCATCACCTTGGTACATTACCAAAGCCTGATAGCTCAGTGCATTTGAACTTTATGTAAATGAAGTTGTCTTGTGCAGGAGGAACAAACATGTCTTTTTTTTTAGATTTGGCCCCTCATTCCCCTCCCCAAGCACCACTCTGGTTTCCGATGAGGAAGATGGTTCCTTTGGAGAATTGTTTGTAGATCTGGTTGCCTCTGTGGGAAACTGCCGGACCCTCGGTTACCATAGACTCATGTGAAATGCTGCTCACGTGTAGTGCAAGGGGGTCAGCTTGCACTACACTCTTCAACACATGTCCTTTGTTAGGAAAACGAAACCAAACATGTGGCCTTCCTGTGGGTAGTGGATGATTTCACTTTGTTTGCTCTCTTGTGATCCTGCCTCACATCTTGTCCATCTTTCCAGGTATATTTGTGTGTGCATGGCCTAGTGCGTTGTGTGTCTTCCTACATGTGGAGGCTGGAGGATACCCTCCATGCCATCTTCGGGGACACCATCTACCTCTTTTGGAATCTCTCACTGAATCTGGAACCTTCCAAGTCAGCTGGGCTAACTAGCTTGGATCCTCCTGCTTTCCTGGCCCTGGAATTATAAACTTATGTCACAGTATCCAGACTTTTTTGTGGGTTTTGGGAATCAAACTCCAACATCTAGATTTTTATGTGGGTTCTGGGGGTCAAATTCAGGTCCTCATGCTTGCACAGGCAATTCGGCTACTTACTGAGCCATCTCCAGCCCTCCATCCTTTTTTTTTAGTAGTTTATTTTTTTGCTTTTCATTTTTTCAATATTGATTCCTAGGTGCTCTTTATATATTCTGGGAATGCCTTCATCATTTATCATATGCGTCCTCTGTTTTCAGATAATAACTATCATACTATTACATCCTTCTAAACACTTTTCCACATTCCATGTCTTTTGTTTGACAGCTGTTAATTTGAGAATGAGGAATTTAAACATTTTTTTTCTTGGTAGTTGTTGAGTTTAGTATCTTACTTAAGAAATCCATTTCCACTCTGGGGCAAGGACTATATTTTCTGTTATTTCTGGAGGCTCCACTTTTGCTCTCTTCTCATTGGCACGGCGTTGGCTTTTACTTGCGGAGTTAGGGAAGGGTCTGATTCCTCATCACTCCTGGAGAACTGTCCTGGATCATCAAAAAGGCCTCTGACCAAAGAGTTCTGCAAGACAACTTCCTCCAAACCTTTTAATCACATTAGGGGAGGCCAGAGGACAGCCATGGGACTTGGTCCTCTTTTTCTATCACGTGGGTCCTGTGGAATGAACGCAGGTCACCTGACTTGGTGGCAGATGCCCTTGTCCTCTGAGCTCCTCACCAGCCCAGACAGCCTGTTCCCTTTCTGCTTCTTCCCTTCTGGTTTGAGCTTGCCCTAAGCCTTTTGCTCCATGACTTTTTTAAAGTTAATTAATTTTATTTGTGTGTTTGGTGCATGGTGGGGGGTGGTTGCAGAGGTCAGAGTAGACATAGGGGCCCTGCTCTGTCACTCACCACCTGAATCCCTTGAGACATGGTCTCTTTCTGAACCTGGAGCTAAACTGATCAGCAAGCCGCAGAGATCCTTGCTTCTCTTTCCCCCACAACACTGCAGTTACAAGCATATGAAGCTGTGCCCAGCTTCTAATATCAGTACTGGGATTTGAACTCAGGTCCTCGTGCTTCACAACAAGTGTTTTTATTCACCGAGCCATCTCTTCAGACCCTGGAGCATCATACTTTTTAAGTTATATTTTTGTTTATTTGCTAATTTATTTAGTGTGTTGGGTGTATATATGATACAACATGCATTTGGAAGTCAAGACAACTTGTGTGTTTCTCCTTACACCATGTTTCTCCTTACACATACTTGAAGTGTTCTTGGATTAGGTTTACAAGTATGTTTGTGTCTATGTTCATAAGGAAAATTTGTTTGTAACTCTATTTTTTGGATCTTTGTGTGGTTTAGGTATCAGGGTAACTGTGACCTAGGAAAAGAGTTGGGCAGCATCGCCTCTGGTTCTATTTTGTAAGAAAATTTGAGGAGTATCAACATTATCTCTTTTAAAGTCTAGTAAAAATCTGTACTAACCATCCTGATTTTTTTGAGGAGGGGGCTTGGGAGAATTTTAATTGCTGCTTCTATTTCATTAGGAACTGTGCGTATGTTTAAACTGAAGATAAGCAATTAGTTATAGATTGTTAAAAAGTGTGCTAGGCATAGTGGCACAAGCCTTTAATCCCCAGCACTCAGGAGACAGAGCAGTTGGCTCTTTGTGAGTTCTAGGTCAGCCTGGTCTATTTAATGAGTTCCAGGACAGCCAGAGTTGTATAATAGAGAGAGATTTCTAAAGCACCCAAATATAAATAAAATAAAATGAAATCTATCATCAAATTTCACATATATAGTTGAGTACTTTTAACTACAGTAACAATGATATACATTAGACTTCTAAAATTTATTCTTCCCAAATAACTGAACTTTTGTACCATCTTAGTCAGGGTTCTATTGTTGTGAAGAGACACCTTGACCGCAGCAATTCTCATTACTTAACTCCAATGCTTAAAGGACAGCATTTAATTGGGTCTTGCGAGCAGTTTCAGAGATGCAGTCCATTGCAGTCATGGGGGGCAGCATGGCAGCATGCAGGCAGACGGCCCTAGAAAAGTTGAGAGTTCTACCCCCAGATCCACAGCCATCTGCAAGAGAGAACATCACTGACCTGGTGTGGGCTTTTGAAACCCCAAAGCCCCCCCCCCCCCCGTCTCCTGAGTGACACACATCCTCTAAAAAGGCCACACTTTCTAATTTCTCTCGTGTAGTGCCACTCCAGAATGACCAAGCAAACAAACATATGAGCCCTTGGGGGCCGTTCCTATTCAAACCACCACACACTCTTTAACCAACATCTCTTCATTTTAAGAAATAATTTTCAGTCTTAAACATTTCTTTGCCAAAAGTATTTATATGGAAGGATAAAAAGATAATGTCTAGAGTCATATCTGACACATATTCTCTTGCTGAATAGATCACTGAGATGCTGGGACCAAAGCCAGCAGCTAACGGTGTGCCTGTTCCCAAGCCACATGAGGCCCTTCTAAGGCGAAGACAGGAAAGTGTGCTAGTGGCCAAGCAGCAGGCTGCATGCTTGGGAAGATGGGTTCTGACAGGCTGGGATCCCACAGCATCAAGCAGGAGATGGAAGCGAAGGAGAATTGTCACCTGGAGCAGAATCAGGTTAAGGTTGAGGAGCCCTCGGGAGCATCCACATCTTGGCAGGACTCTTTCTGAGAGGCCACCCTACTCTTACATGACCATGCTACAATTTGCCATCAACAATACTACTTGTTTTAGGGAAAATGGTTTTTGCTGACCTTAAATTTGCCCATATAACCAAGGATGACTTTGAACTCCTGATCTTCCAACTGCTATCTTATACCTAGGTTTTGGGTGTGTACCACCATGCCTAGCCAAGAATGGTTTTTAGTAGCAAAGAGTGTAGCCCAGGATATGAACCCTGCACCACAGAGTGCATTCAAGGCCACCTCATCCCCATTCATGAAACCCACATAATGCTCTTTTTCATTCTGCTTTTTGGCCTAGAACCCTTCTGGCCATTTCAGAGCATCTAATACATACTTCTGTGTGACTGACGGCAGCTTCATGAAGCTCTCTGTCCGTTTGTCTTTAGCTGAGAGTGTGGAGTTAAGATGCTCCTTCAGGTTTTCATCTGTTAGTTGAGGTAAGCTTGATTGGCAAACACATCTTGTTGGCACACAGTGGGCAAGACAGTTGTCTGCCAGGACGAGGATCTGAGGGACACTTCAGTAGACAGCACTGGAGCTGTGTGAGCAGGGTCCCTGTCCTGACAGCGTTTTCTCTTACTGCAGTACTCTTACTGCAGTACTGTCTGCTCCCAAAGGACAACCCCCTTCTGACCGAGGCGACTCTCCCACAAGGCCAGGCAGGAGACCAACGTGTTTGCCCCGACTACATAGCTGGCATGTCTCCTTTTGCGGAAAATGACATCTCCAGCCTCTCAGCAACCCTGCAGGTCCAGGAGAGCTCTTTAGGAGCTGGGCAGAGATGCTTAAACCCCAATACTTCCAGAAAGAAGTTTGCAAAGAAAAGGTGACGTTGCAAGCCCTGCAGGCAAAGCAGATTGCAGATGGATGCTGAGGAGGCCTGGAGTACGATCCCCAGTATCTGCTGCAAACATGCTACACAGAAGCAGTCCTGGCTTCTCTGGACTGGCTGAGACTTTGTGCTGTGTGGAGTTGCAGTGTAATATGACTACCCTGTCTGTGAGCATCCAGAGCCCGGATTCAGACTCGGTCATGGGAAGGGAGCTTGAAGCAGAAAGAAGGGTGCCCTGGAGCAAACACCGAGCCTTAAGTTCAAAGGAAGAAATATCCAGATGGTAATCTTTTTCCTAACAAATTTGATGACCAGCTCAGGTGCATTTAAATTCTTGTATCTTTGGTGGACATGGATGCTAACATGACATATGCCTGAGAACCAACTATATAGTTTATTTTTGTCAGAAATTAAGAGCATTCTACAATAAAATTAAATTTGTTTTTTAAACTTTCTTTTCCCAAAATAAGAGAGTCCAGTCATCCAGGAAACTCAGTCTAGTAAATCTCCATTGCAGCCTTTTATTTGGGTCCACGTTTGACTAACATTTGGTGTCTTTTTACATACAGCTGTAAAGTATGCATCTTCCAGGGAAAGGGTGGTCATTTACATAACTACAGTGTATTAATCAAATTCAAGAAAATTCCTTCTATTGAATATTTACTTGGTCAAGGATGGTTCATTTACATCAGTTGTTTATTGTTTTTACAGCTGCCTAGTACTCCATCATGAAAGTTACCAAGTAGTTCAGGGCATGGAGGAAATGATATCAATGTTGGGCTTCAGGTGACTTGACCAGATTGTCATGGTTAGTATCCAGACACACCCTGGAGCAGGCCATGGCCTGCACCCCGCATTGCACTTGCCTGCATAGCAGACAGTACCCTGTCCCTGTAAGACACAAGCTCTGCCCACCCCTTCTCTCCTCCTTCTGGTAATTCTCTCTCCCTCTCTCTCTCCTCTGTCTCTCCCATTCTCTCCACCCTTTCTATTCCCTTTATCTCTGTCTACATGGTGTATTCTGTCACCGCTGTGGTCCTCACCCGCCATGGGACCTCCTAAGGTCCCAACTCACACTGCATAATAAGAACAAGATGTAAGCTCAGTCTGTACGTGCATCTAAACAGTGTTTGCACTTGCGGGAATGCACTTGTGAGAATAAGATGAATGCTGGGCCCATAGGGGCCGGCTGAGGGGCTGATACCCACCAGGAGCCTAGCATGCTGGAGGAAGCAGAGGCTAGAACCCGGGCACATCACACCCTGCTTCCCCATTTCACCTCATTCCTCTGAGATACAGAAAAATAAGGCAGCATTGTATTAATAGCTTCACTTTGTCTTACCATTTCATTGTATTTACATTTAATAAATAGTCAGGGCAGTGTTGGCTCACTCCTTAATTCCAGCACTGAGGAGGCAGAGGCAGGTGGATCTCTCTAAGTTCAAGGCCAGCCCAATGCACACAGAACAAGTTCCAGGACAGCCAGGGCTACACAGGGAAATCCTGTCTTAAAAAAAAAAAAAGAAGAAGGAAAAGGGGAGCTGGAAGATAGCTCAGCAGGTTAGAGCACAGGCTAGGTCACTCAGGAGGCAGAGGCAGCCAGGGCTACATAGAGAAATCCTACCTCAAAAACAGCACTGGTTGCTCATTCAGAGGATTCCTAGCACCAGCACTGGGCTCACAACAATCTACCTATAGGGCCCAGTCATGGTAAGTTCAGCAGAGTTTACCATAAGGCAATACTTGGTTCTAAGAAAGACCATCCAGGAAGGGACCATCGAGAAAATACCTAACACTCCAAAGTCCAGCACTCACTCATCCCCTGTGTATGTGGATGGAAGGTGTACTCCAAGGCCAAAGTATTTCATGGCTGGTGTATGTGTTGAAACCTCTGTCATCAGTTGTGGCTTGAATCTGAAATGCCAGTTTTGAATGTTTGCTTCCTCGCTGGTGGTGCTGTTTTTGGGAACCTGTGGAGCCTGCAGGAAATAGAGCCTCACTGGTAGAAGCAACAAAGGCAAGGGCTTTGGGGGTTACACCTGCCGCTGGCTCCTGCCCTGAACTCTGGGGTCTCCACCACGTGTGTCTCATGCCATCACCTGAGCTGCCCTACCATGCTCTCTGTGCACTGATGGATGGGACCCTCAGGAACCACGAACCACAATAAGTCTTCCCTGAAGTCAATTCACTCAGGCTTTGTGGTCACAGCAACGTCAGAAAACTAACAGACCCTGCCAGCACACTTCCCTGACTTCAGCAAGCCATGCTAACTGAACAGGGGACTCTGCACTGAATGTAGCCAAGCCCTGACATTTCCTTCACATACTATACATTCTTGCTCTTGGCTGGTGCGATCTAGTAGAAGCCAGAGGACAAGGGAGCTTGCTTATGGGCCTGGAGCATGGCAGAGAAGGGAAGAGGTTGGGTTTGGCATGTCAAATGAAAGGAAGCCAACCCAACCCAGCAAAGCCAAGAGTATTAGAAGTAATCCTTCACCTCCAATATTCCGACTCTGGACAGCTTCCGTTACTGGCTAACTGCTTTAGAACTATTCTTATGGGAAGCGATGAACTGGACATCAGGTGTTTGGGACAGAATTCTGCCTACATTTATACTACACAGTGTTGTTTACTTTTATTCACACCTGTATAAATATCGGTGGTTTACATTTTACTTGCTAGTGTCTTCTGAAATTGATGGAGACACCACCATCCTCATTCTTGTTTTATCCAGGGAGAATACAGTCTGTTATAATGTTTTGATATGCCCTCATTTGCATGTGGCCACTGAACCAAACTGATGTGGACTTGACCCAATTATTTCAGCCATCTTCACATTGGATTCTCATCACCGTGCCATCATTGAACTGAATGATCACAGACACCGGTAAGAGGACTTTACCTCTGTGGGATGGGCTTGGCTTTGCATAGCTGCTCACCTTGCATAGAAATGTCGGCCTCAAAATCAGCTGAAAATCACGGGAAGGGTGCTACTGACCCACTCAAATTCATTCCATTTGAATTTTCGGGTTGCACTGTTATGGGCTTTTTTAAACAGTGCGATACGATGTGACAGGTGCTGAAATCAGGGCCGTGTGTCTCTGGAAGAGCAAATGGGTGACAATCTCTAGATCTGAAGTTCACAGGAACACTGAGTCAACCGCGCTGCTGTGAGGTGAGAGCCATATCTGTGCCTCATGCGTTGAGAGAGAGAGAGACAGAGAGAGAGAGAGAGAGAGAGAGAGAGAGAGAGAGAGAGAGAGAGAGAGAGAGAGAACGGAGGGAGGGAGGGAGAAAATTTTGACCTTGATAGTGACTTTTGTGAAATAATGGGTAATACCCAAGAAAGCTTGACAGCCTAGTTTCTTTCCAATAATAGTTAATCTCTAATATTTCTAATAATGAGCTTTTGTTATATTATTACATATTGCATTATTTATATATTGTATTTATTCAGGATTTAAAGAATTTTTAGCTTTGGGAAGAGACTGTAGTTTTCGTAGCCAGATTATTTTAAGATTGGGAAATTTAATTTTTTTAGCCTGTGTGTGCGTATGTGTGTCTGTGCGCGCGCGCGCGTGTATACCATTTTTCTTCTGAGACAAGGTTTCTCTGTAGTTTTGGAGCCTTTCTGGGTTTTTTTTTTTTTTTTTTGGTTTTTCGAGACAGGGTTTCTCTGTGGTTTTGGAGCCTGTCCTGGAACTAGTTCTTGTAGACCAGGCTGGTCTCGAACTCACAAAGATCCGCCTGCCTCTGCCTTTCGAGTGCTGGGATTAAAGGCGTGCGCCACCACTGCAGACATGTATACCAAGTCTTAAAGACTTGTTTAGGGGCTGGGTAGCTAGCTGGGTGGGTAATGGGCTCGCTGTGCAAATGCACACACATAAAGACGAATATGGTAGCATTGGCCTAACCCCAGGGTTCTTATGGTGAGACGAGAGAACAGGCAGCAGAATCTCCAGAAGTTTGGGGACCACTTAGCCTGGCACTCGGGATGCACAGAGCAAGAAGCCCTGACTCACACAGGTGGGAAGTAGGACTGGAGAGAAGGATCAGTAGTTAAGAGTATGTACTGCTCTTGTAGAGGACCAAGTTCTGTTCCCAGCCTTCATGTCATGCAGGTTGATGTTCTATCTCCAGATCCAGGGCATCCAATGTCCTCTTGTGGTCTGTTTGTACTCACAATCACACACACACACACACGCACGCACATACTTAAATTAATTTTTTGAAAGATGCATGGCAAAGATTGTCATTGAAGCTATATTCTGACCTACACATGCCTGACTCACACTCAGGTACAGGAGTACAGGTCACACACAGACCTGCACATGCATGCACCCACGCCCATATACAGGGGTACAGTCACACACAGACCTGCACATGCATGCACCCACACTCAGATATAGGGGTACAGTCACATACAGACCTGCACATGCATGCACCCACACTCAGATACAGGGGTACACGTCACACACAGACCTGCACATGCATGCACCCACACTCAGATACAGGAACACAGATCACACACAAATATCGCTGACACACAAAAAGATAGGCAATAGTTGATAATACTTCAGTTTCTTGTTATGGAATCCTGTTGGTAGAAATTTACATCTCCAAAATGATATTTATATTACTGTTTGGAGTAGGTGGGCCTTCTGTCTATGTGTTACTTTCGTTGGTTAATAAAAAAACTGCCTTTGCTTTTTGATAGGGCAGAATTCAGATAGGTGGAGTAGACTGAACAGAATGCTGGGAGAAAGAAAGCAGAGTCAGGCAGATGCCATGACTCTCTTCTCTGAGACGGACACTGGTTAGACTCATAAGCCACGGTCAAGTGGCAATACAGATATTAGAAATGGGTTAGATCAATATGTGATAGTTAGCCAATAAGGCACTGGAGATAATGGGCCAGGCAGTGTTTAAATGAATACAATTTGTGAGTTGTTATTTCGGGTGTTAAGCTAGCCATGTAGGAACCGGGTGGGACAAAAAGCAGTCCATTCCCCTTTTACAACAACTGATTATAAATATTTGTTATGTGGCATATAATACTGTATTTATTATAAGGGTCACATAATCTACTTGAATATTGAGTTAAATCAACCGATTCATGGCTGCTCTTTCTTCCAAAAAAAAAAGAAAGAAAGAAAGAAACACTAGTAATTTTATAGCTTATATTTCAGGTACAATTTTATCACTTTTTTTTTTACTTTGCCCAGTGGAACCCTCTAGTCACAATTTACATGCCTTCTCATCATAGAATCTCTAACGATAAAGAGTGAACATTGGTCTCCCAGGGTCTTTGTATAGCACGAAGATACACATTTCTTCTTCAAAAGCAGTTTAGAGGCATGCTCTCACTGTGTAGCCCAGGACGGCACCCAACTGGAGTTGCTACACTCTCACCCAGGAGTGTGAGGTTATAAAAGCACACTCACACCTCGCCTTTAAAAGCCCCATTGAAGACTTGACCAGAACTGGACAGTTGGCAAACGCTCACAGACAAACAGATAATGTGCACAATGATATGTATGGGCAAATATTTTAAACAGTTCATCCATCAGAAAACCTGGTAAAATTGTTGCCATATTTGTCTTGAGGCTTTGAATAGTTCCCAAGACACTGTGACTTTCTTTATGCCCCGGCTTTGGAATGCACTGGCCGTGAAGGTTTTCTGAAGGTGTTCCAGCCATCCAATAAGCATTTGCTGGAGCAGTGGTGGTGCATGCTTTTAATCCCAGCACTCGGTAGGCAGAGACAGATGATATCTGCCATTTTGAGGCCTGCCTTGTCTACAAAGTAAGTTCTAGTACATTCAGGGCTGTTGCACAGAGAAACTCTATCTCAAAAAACAAAAACAAATAAACAAAAAACCCCACACCAACCAAGCAAACAAAAAGAGCATTTAATGAGCACGTGCTTCTGATTAGCGCTTAACTACGGGGAACCATGCGTCCTTTTCCTTGGTTGTGAACCCCCTTGCTTAGAATGCCCGACCTTCTTCTATATGCCTGATGAAACTGTCTCTCGTCCTGTCATCTTCACTCATTCTATGCCACCTCGTGCCTTGCTGAGAAGACATCAGGTGTTTCTTCCTTTGATGAGTACAGTAACCCTTCCTCAAGAAGCCTAGCAGCAGGGGTGTGAATGGGATGCAGGTGGCAGAAAAAGAGGATGTGCAAAATGGCATCTTAAAGAAGGATCTCCTGCTGGCAGCTAGGTTGAATCTTCCGTGGTCTCTCAGCACTTCCCTGAGTGTGCACAGTGTTCAGGGATTCACCTCCTGGAGCACAGCCATGATGTGTCCAGAGCCGGTTGGCGAGATACTGTCCTAGAACATTGTGTCCACTTGTACCACCACACTGCGCCTCCAGTGTGTGTGTGTGTGTGTGTGTGTGTGTGTGTGTGTGTGTGTGTGTGTGACTTGTAAGTCCTCCTTGTTGCTCAACAGGACGGTCTGGTGACCAGAGAGTGTCTTTTATTTCATTTGGGATTTTGCAGTGTTTAACAGGTAAGACACACTCCAGCCAGCGGCTAGTAGACATAAGAATATTTTATACATTTGATTGCACGATGCTGGCGTAGGACACTGTTCCTCATGGCTTATTCTCTCTTGTCCAGCTCTACACCTGTCCTTTATTCTTCAAGCATTGAACATGATTCCCAAGTCAATACCAAGTGCATAAATGATTATGGGAATAAATATTAGATACAAACCTCACCTTTGACTCCCGACTCCTTTATAACATGGTTGTGACTCAGAATCTTAGTGACTGGCGTAGACTAGCATAAATGTTACTAATGTTCTATGTCAATATTCTAACTGACCCTGCTATCTAGAAAGATGACTGTTTACGCTGTAACGTGTAAGCATGCGCCGAGTGCTGCCGTGGTCTGCGGTGTTACACACCTACAGTTTCCAGACTGTTTACGCTGTAACGTGTAAGCATGCGCCGAGTGCTGCAGTGGTCTGCGGTGTTACACACCCACAGTTTCCAGGACTAAAGCTATGGGTGAGCACAACTGTTACCTCGTGTCTCAACAGCACTAATGCACTTTCTGAGAATCGTGAATCCCATCGTATCCAGCCGTGCACCTAAAAGGAAGAGGCATAAAATGCTACAGGATGAGTAGTTACTGCTTCTTCCCCTTTTAAAATAAAGAAAACAAATTTAAGGTAATGGCACTTTTGCTTCATTGTCTGAAAACTGCTGAAGGCTGTGCACTGCCCATGGAAATGGCAGAACTGGAAAATGTATTTGTTTGTAGGAGAGCCTCCATGCTGAAAATCAAAATGTCCAATTCTTAGAATTCAACTTGCAATATAAAATATTTTAAGTTAATAAATACAGAATATTTTAAACAGTAAAAGAAAATAATACCAATCTTTAAGGGAAGCTACATAGAAATAATCTCCATATTTTGCCAAAAGTGCTAGGAGTAGCTCAGTTAGAGAAAACTCGAAACATGAATGAAGGCTTTTCAATGTGAATCTGAGCTTCTGATTAACAAGGGAAAGTTTCTGTTAGATGCTTCCTGGGCAATGAGCGTTCTGATAATTTTCACTGTACTCAAGCTTTTTAAATGATTTTATTATTTTCATAATTTAAAATAGATGATTTGTGTGATTCAACAGGCCAATCTGAAAATGCAATTTTATATTTTTTCTAACATAAATGTTTGCTTATGACCAAGCTGGCATATATTTGGAGATTTTGCTTTTGTTTCAAAACTTTAATTAAAAATAGCGGCACTCCAGCCCCTGCGGTCAGGCCTAAGGGACCACGGCATTAACACAGCTTCCTGGGGACTTTTAATCCTTAGGTATAAACTGGGTCCAGAATCTGTAACACTAGGCTTAAAGTGAATTTTTTGTTAGTTTGTTTTTTGTTTTTCAAGACAGACTTTCTCTGTAGCCCTGGTTGTTCTGGAACTTTCTCTGGAGACCAGGTTGTCTCAAACTCAGAGATCCACCTGCCTCTGCCTCCTGGGTGCTGGAATTAAAGGTATGAGGCACCACTGCCCAGCTTTCAAGGGAATTTTAATAGTTAAAATTGAACAGCTGTGTCCAGAATCCACTACTGATAACACTTTATAGAACACAAGTTATCTCTTCCTGATTTGCAAACCATTCCAGGGGGTTATTTACAGTTCTTTAGGATGAACAAGAAAGGACAGAGACAAAGGGGAAAGGCCAGAAGGAGGGACACACGAAGAAGGGCTGGAGAACATCAGTATAAGAAAGAGGAAGAACACACTCCCCTGCAGGAGCACCTGCCAACGTCCAGTACCAGACTATAGATCTGTAGTCTTCGAATCGAGAATTAGCAGAAGTGATCACAACTGTTTCTGTTACACAGTCTATGGCTTTGCTAAGTGCAGCCTTAATTCCACCAAATCTACCAAAAGTGAGTACAAAGCGAGTGTGCCACACTGTGCCGTTTTTGTCTCCTATCGGTACTCCCTGAGTACAGAGGTGGGAACACTTTGTTTTCCCTGGCGCGGATCCTTGCCATGCAGTACGTGAACAGCTCAGCACGTCCTTGCCACTGCTGTTTTCCAAAGTTTAAGAGTATATGCCGTATATAGCAAACACTCAGAGGCTGCAAGACTAGAAGCTGTCAAGGGCTGACAGGAATAAATACCTGGGTTGTCAAAAATTAAACCAAAGCAAGAAAATTAAAGCCATGGGTTTATGAAAGAAGAGTTCTCAGTCCTGACTTCCTGCCAGAATCACAAGACTGCCAGAAACACCATCCTGCACAGAACCACAGTCCAAGGAACAACAGCCTCCACAGAACCACAGCTTCCACAGAACCACGGGCTCCACAGATTTACAGGCTCCACAGAACCACAGCCTGTACAGAACCACGGACTGCACAGAAACATCAGCTGCACAGAACCACAGGCTTCACAGAACCACAGGCTCCACAGAACCACAGCCTCCAAAAAACACAGTCTGCACAGAACCACAGTCCACAGAACCACGGGCTGCACAGAACCACAGCCTCCAAGAACCACAGCCTCTACAAAACATGGGCTCCACAGAACCATGGGCTCCACAGAACCACAGCCTCCATAGAACCACGGGCTCCACAGAACTATGGGCTCCACAGAACCACGGGCTGCACAGAACCATGGGCTGCACAGAACCACAGCCTCCACAGAACCACAGCCTGCACAGAAACTGCTCTATATAATAAGTTCTCACACAAGGAAATCTGCCCAGTAACTAGGGGTTCACCATCCAGCTGGGGCCACTCTTATTATGTATTACTCACTGTGGCCAAGGATTACTGTTTCAAATATCTGAAGTAATTCTTACATTCACCTTAACATTTTTCTTCCTTTCTCTTGCTCATTGAACATGGCTACCGTGCACTACAGCATTAGGACCTTTGCAGCACCCAGCGCCTCTCAACCAAACATCACCATGTTCCAGGAAGTACTCCATCATTTCTACTGAGTGACTAGCGGCAGGATGAGGAGGCCTGGAAGCAGAGGGCCAAGGAGCAGCCTCTTCCACAGGCTCCTGAAGCTTCCATCAGAAGCTTTCTCAGCGCCATTCACAACTGTAGATCTAAACTACGAAAAGACAGGAGGGGAGCTCACAGTAACGCTCGGGTGGGCAATGAGGGCTTTAAAAAGGTGCAGACTGAGCCCCAGCAACTGCTTGGGGTTGGTGACATCAGGAGAAGTGAACACTTACCTCCTTGTGGTCTTGGAATGATGGCTTTATTACAAGTATGGATAAATGGCTTTATTACAAGTATGGATGCGCTAGTAAAAGAAAGAAAGAGAGAACACTTTCAGCAAATCAACTCAAGGAAGGCATGCAAAATTTCAATTTTATGAACTTATTATTAGATAATGTAGCACATGAAATACACATTTGGTCTCCACCCCTGCTTTACAGAACAGAGTTCCCTCACGCCTGGAACTTCCTGACAGAAATGTTTTGCTATTCAGGAGCCCTTTGGGACAGCTCTAAATTTGTGCTAAATAAGCAGCTTGGGAAACGAAACCTGTGTAGCATAAGGATGAACTAGACAGTCCACGGGAGAAAAAGCTTCACATTGGGCCTCATCCCCTGACTCTGTAGGAGCAACAAGCTTTGATGCCCCACCCCCGCTGAGAGTGCATCCCACGCTGGGGTGGTGGCCCTCCTGCAGGGGCATAGCATTCTTCACCACCCACCCGCACTGCACACCCAGCCCTATGCACGGCTTCAGCATGCCCGCTCTGGGGTTGTATTCACCAATGACCACACCCAATTTATACCATAGTGTGCTGCAAAGACCAGGACTTGTCACTGGCAGAACTCAAACAGATGTGACCTAGATGTAAATGCCCAACTTGTAAGATCTGCCACCAACACTCCAGACAGCAGTGCCGAGTTGAAGTAAGTTAGGACAGCCAGCTTACGTCAGAACTAGTCAGTATGGGGAAGCCCTGTGTGGAGTCTGCACGAGACTGCAGGGGCGCTGTGCTGTCCGTGGCTAATGACGTACTATGTACACTCATATGCAGAAGCAGTGCATGCAGGACTTTTCTCGGTTTGCTTCTCTCTAAAGAAGCATGCCAGACTGACAAAAAAAGATTACAGAGTCTGCAGTCCTTAAGGAACTTGTTACAAGTCTGTGTAAGCGGGAAACTCTCCACCTTACAGGCACTGATGCATTCCAACCAATGATATCTAAGTCACTGTTTCCTGACTGCTCCTGAATTTCACAAAGGTAGGAGATAATCCATGCCTATGTTTAAGTAAATAAATCTGCGCTAGCGTGGCAGTCATCCGGCTTCTCAGAGTCCTAGCACAAACTACTTGCAAGGCATACAACATCCATAAATGTATGCTACACGTTACAGTCCCCATACAATGTATCACTGAACAGTCTTCCCACAGTCTTGCTGTGGTCTGGTAGGGGAAGCCAACCTGATCATGGGCTCCCGACTAAATCAAACTGGAAGCCCATTTATCTCAAAGACTCAACCATGGATATTCGTGCTACGGAAGTTCACTGTCTAAAGTACTTCTGGGAAGATCACCACGGCTAATGAAGTGTCTTTACCACAGAGGATAAAGGAATAGCATAACTACATCCCAATACTACCAAAACTCTTTTAATTTTGGAGAGAGGATCATTCTCTATAGCCCCAGCTGTCCCAAAACTCTTTATATAAGTCAGGCTGGCCTGTAACTCAGAGATCTGCCTGTCTCTGCCTCCCAAGTATTGGGATTAAAGGAATGTACCACCATACCAGGCTTCAAAACTCTTTTAAAAAATATTAATTATCTGTGTATAGGGGTGTGTGTAAGTCTCGGTGCCTGTGAAAGCCAGACGCATTTGACCCTCTGCAGCTGGAGTTGCAGGCGGTTACCCGCAGCTCAGCATGAGTGCTGGGACCTCTGCGGGTCCTCTGCTGCAGAGCAGTGAGCACTCCCAACCACTGAAGCACCTGCCTGGGCCTCCATCAAAACTCCAGCTAAAACCCTAAGAACTAATTAAATATGAACAGAACGAGAGGCGTGGACAGTCCAACGAAAGAACACTTGCTCAGCACGGTGAGACCCTGAATTCCAGACTTAAGTACAAAAATTAAAAAGTCAGAAACAAAAAGATGGAGTCTGATTCGGGCTCAGATATGGTGACTCCGGGTAGTTCTGACAGGGTGAAACAGTCTCTTTAGAACACAGCAGCTAGGCTGTCACTCTCAGACACACTACCAAACGGCCTCTCATTCCCTGTACTTCCGACAGCATGATTGCAGCTGGGCTCACAGCCAGCCTAAGCAGCACCGCGTTAGCCCCTAAGGAGGCTCTGTTCTGAAGCCTCTTCCATCTTCAAATCACCCCCTACCCTGAATCTTCAAAATCGTCTGTTGCTTCCTACTTACTCTGAATCCTAACACTTTACATGGTATGCCGAGTGTCAATCTGTGTTTTTTTCCTAAAGTTGTCTCCGCTAAACCCCCAACTCAGTACATGACCTGCCGATTCTGAGCCCCAAATGCCAGCAGCACTCAGAAAATAAGGCAGTGCTGAAACCAAGTGCCAATAGAGGTCAGGTTCCCTGGGACCCATGTCGCACCCTTTAGTCCATTCCTTGAAACTGTAGCCATACAGAGGCCCAGTCTCTAAAAGGTTACTCAATGCTGCAAAGCAAAACCATTATATTAAGTATCAGGCCCATGTGGGGAGTGGTTGCTAATGCTGCCATGTACTTACTATCCCATCTAAAATACACGGCAAGCATTTAATGTACTTGCCATCTCCCCCCCCCCCCCCAAAATCTGGTAAAATAGAAATTGAAAGTTTTGCTGGCTCAAAGCAAAGTCAATCAGACGGTAAAGTTAAGGAAGGTCAGAACTGAATTCGAACAATGTCCCAGCCATGGGTGTTCTGCAGCTGCCCCAAGCTAATCTACTAGAGAGTTGCATGGCTTCCAGATGAGTTTAAACACCAGTTCCGGCAAAGAACCGTTCTCAAATGCTATAAAACAAAAATAGCTTAGAAATGAGCCAAGTCGGCTATCCAGGATTTGAAATAAAGCTCTGATATTCTTACAGCTTCTTTTCCACCCAGGGCCTCCAGCCACTGTTTCCTTTCTTCCTCTGAAAACACCTGCATGGTCAAGGGGACGCCAGGCCTCGAAGACAACAGGAAAACATCAGGGCACCTGACGTCAACACAAAACCCCTTCTTCTGTTTCCAGACACTTGACACAGGGTTTAAATGTTTTCATTAATTTCAACTACAATAAAAAACATTTAATGTAAAATCTGCTATCTAGACAATTTTTATACATGAACGCATTATTGCACAACCACTCCTAGGAATCCCCTCCAGAACACAGGGTGGGGTGTCTTTCTATGGAGTTCAAACCGGTCTTGAATTCAATATATTGCTATCCCTGCCACCTGAGTGCTGTGATTACAAGTATATGTGACCCTGCTGTGCCAGGCCACAGATCTTTTGATCCTGCAAAACTAAGTCTCTGTATACCACACTTACTTCCTACCTACTGCTCCCCACCCCGGGGCAACTTCCACAGTATACATACACGTCTGTCTATCTCTATACACTTCTATACATACATGCCTATCTCTATAAATCGGGTTAATCTGAGTGCTGCAGGAAAGGAAATCCCATCCTATTTAGAGTGGCCACACCTGAATCCTAGTATGATTTTTAAAAGCCAAAGCTTTAAAGTTTGAACTTGATTACAGCGGATTGGTGAAGTAATTTATTATATATTCACATAACCAAGTGCTAGGAGGGTATTTAAAATTACAGTGTAGAAGAATATTTAATGATATAGAAGTGTTTCAATATAATGCTAGTGAAAAAGACATGGAGTTTAGCTTGGCTGAGTGCTGGGTTTTTTAGGTGTTGAGTTTATTAATTTTTTAAAATATATGTAAGGTTACTTTGACAGCAGTAATTCCTGATAAATTCAGCCTGACATTTTGCCTATAAAATGTTTCCTAACGCTGGGTGGTAGTGGCTCACGTCTTTAATCCCAGCGCTCAGGGAGGTGGATCACACAGGCGGATCTCTGTGTGTTCGAGTCTAGCCTGGTCTACAGAGTGAGTTCCAGGACAGCCAGAATTGTTACACAGAGAAACCCTGTCTTGAAAAACCAAAATAAAGACAAATGTTTCCTGAAATTATTAACACTATTTTATGACTGCTACTCAAGCTCTTTAAGTATTTTAAGGTGCCATTTATCTGTGTCCAGAATCAAACTCATTAAAATAGCAAAGCTGTTCTTATGTCTCCATTTTTATTTTTAGTACAAATCTTCTATTTCTCACATTTCTTGCATTTAAATTTCCTCCTGACCATTTCTCTTGATCCTCTTCCACTTAAAGAAGGTTATTGAGAAAAGAATAGCTAAAGAGAAGCCAGGGGCAGGGATGGTGACCTCCCCTCCACATCTTTTTTTTTCTTTTTGATTTTTTGAGAAAGCATTTCTCTGTGTAACAGTTCTGGATGTCCTGAACTCCCTTTGTAGACCAGGCTGGCCTCATAGACGTGTGTGACACCACCACCCAGCTTGGCCTCGATGTCTTTAATCCTAGAACTTGGGAGGCAGAGACAGGAGAATCTCTGTGGGTTCCAGGCCAGCCTGACTTACATACCAAGTTCCAGCCAGGACAATATAGAGTAACCTTGTCTTCAAAAACAACAAAACAAAAAAACAGGTGAAAAGGGTACTTTTGGTTAGTTACGGCTGTCTTTCCTTTCTTTTAAGTGTTTGTTTGTTTTGTTTTAGCATTACATCATCTTCCCCCAAAAGAAAATTTTTTTTCATGCTATGAAAGTGACCTTAACAGGATATTTTCTGGATTTTCTTTCCTGTGCTGTCACTTGAGGGCCTTGCTGCTCTCTGGTCCTGAGGTGGCGCAAGCAGCTGTGATTGGCTCCTGTGTGCAGTAGAGGAGAGCCTACGTAGTCACACCTTGCTTATGTAGATGTCCACCTGTTTTTCCTTCCCTTCTGGGGTTATTTAAGAAATCATGATTGACTGGAGTTACCAGAACTCTTGTGAAACTCTGGAAGGAGCGCCGTTGATAAGGGTGATGCTGTTTCCAGCTCCTTCCTTCAAAGCTTGATCAGCGTGGAAAAGCATTTTGACAATTCTTCCTTCCTCCCTCTTCTTTTGGATCATCTTCGCCCCACAGTAGAGAGGAGGCTGAAAGACACTCTGTATCTGCTTATGTGAATCTTTGTCCCAAGCTTATTGTTGAGACCCCTTGGTGCCAGTAGGACAGTTTGAATTCTCTTTCTGGACACGTTCAGGAGTAGTCCACGTGGTCCTTCCGTCCTTCACTGTCTCACGTGCATGTCTGTAAAGGGTAGTACACAGGCCTAGGACCAATCCCACTGAGTTCTGCATTTAGTGTGGTAACAACTTCCTTTTCCTAAATACCATTTTTAATTTTTATTATTATGCGTACGTGCACACACATGTGTCCCAGGGTACCTGTGGAGGTCAGGTATGTACTTCAAGTGTGTAGGTCACTGGGATCATGATGTGGGAAGGTCATATGTCTATCTGTTGCTTTCATTGGTTAATTAATAAATAAACTGTTTGGCCTGATAGGTCAGAACATAGGTGGATGGAGTAGACAGAACAGAATGCTGGGAAGAAGGGAAGTGAGCCAGACACCATGCCTCTCCTCTCCAGGCCAGACACGATGAAGCTCCAGCCCAAGATGGACGTACACTAGAATCTTCCTGGTAAGACAATACCTCGTGGTGCTACACAGATTATTAGATATGGGCTAATGCAAGATATGAGAGTTAGCCAGCAAGAGACTAGAGCTAATGGGCCAAGCAGTGTTTAAATGAATACAATTTGTGTGTTGTTATTTCGGGGCATAAGATAGCTAGGCAGCCAGGAACCAGGCAGCAGGAACGCAGCCCGCAGCTCCTTCTACAGGATCAAGTTTAGGTTGCTGGGCTTGCACACATGCTTTACCGCTGAGCCTAGTGCTGGCCCAGTGCCTGTTCTTCAGGAGGGCTCACACAAAAGCAAATAACAATGCTGGAAGGATCTCAGTGGCAGAGTGTTGGCCCAGCACGTGTAGGGCCTAGGACTGAGCAGCCAGTGCCACCAAAAAGAGAAGAAAAGGAAGAAGAGGATATGTAACTAGAAATGAACTCCCCTGCTCTCTTGGTTTGAACGAAAATATTTTTCAATCTCCCTGATATTCCTAGAATATGTTGTTAGTTGGAAAAGAGGTGTACCTTTGAAACAGTTTTGATTCTTTCTTTCTTTCTTTCTTCCTTCCTTCCTTCCTTCCTTCCTTCCTTCCTTCCTTCCTTCCTTTCTTTCTTTCTTTCTTTCTTTCTTTCTTTCTTTCTTTCTTTCTTTCTTTCTTTCTTTCTTGAGATAGGGTTATTTGAGTTCTGGCTACCTGGAACTCTTTACATAGACTTGGCTGACCTTGAATTCATAGATATCTATCTACCTCTGCCTCTCAAGTGCTGGGATTAAAGTTATACACTACCAGGGCCGGGCAGTGGTGACGCACGCCTTTAATCCCAGCACTCAGGAGTCAGAGGCAGGCGGCTCTCTGAGTTCAAGGCCAGTCTGGTCTATAAAATGAGTTCTAAGACAGTCAGGACTACACAGAGAAGTCCTGACTTGAAAAACAAAACAAAAACAAAATTGCCCTGCTTTGACAAAATATTTTGAAGGTTAAATGAGTCAATCTACAAGTAACACAGAACACACAGAACATGCCTGGTGCATAGTGTTCATCATGTTGGAATGTAAGAAGTCTCCTGGATGTAAAGACCACTTATATGCTAATAACCCCAAATAAATTTTTGCTGTACTCTAGACCTCTGGACTCACATTCAGTGGATACTTAGCAGTGTTGCCTTCTACAGACCCAATCCCCACTCCTGGTTCTAAGCCTGTCTCACATCCAGCCCCTTTCCTGTTATTAATGTCAACAATAACTTTCCAACTGTGAAGGTCTCCACAACTTGGAATTAATCTTCAGTCTTCTTCTCTCATACTCCATAGTCAATTGTCTTCCTGTGAAAATAGAGCAGGAATCTGACCTTCATTCCCCTCCTGCCCCTGCTTCCACTTCTTCCACTGCAATCCCCTGCCTCGAGCCACTATTTATCTCTAGCTTAGATACTGAAATAGATTCTTGATTCCCTCTTTATATCTTAGAATAAAGAAGCCAGCGTGAGCCTTCTGTAGGAAACCTTATCATTCCTTTGCTTAAAATTTTTTGATATGCCTCCGATTTGTACCATAGTTTTTTGTTTTGTTTTGAGACAATCTCATTCGTAGACGTGGATGGCCTGTAAATCACTATATAGACACAGGCCAAGCTGGCCGTGAACACACCGAGTTCAGATTCTGCCTATTGAATCCTGGAGTTACAGGCATATGCCACAACGTAGAACATGCAAACACTTTCTAAATAGTTATATAGATATGTATTTGTAGATGTGCATACTAAAAATTTTAAGGTCTGGAAACAAGCCCCTAATTGTTTCCTCTTACCTGAGAGTGATACTATTACAAGTCATGATTAAAAAGATTGACTTTTGACCCAAGAAATTATGGAAGAACTACCCCAAAAGGCAAATAAATGGTTTTTTTTTTTAAACAAAAACAAGGGACTGAATAGGTGACTCTGCAGGTAAGAGAATTCGAGTGCATTCTGTTCTTGCAGAGGATCCAAGATCTTAGCATGCACAAAAGGTGGCTCACAACAAACTGTCACTCCAGCTCCAGGGGATCTAATGCCCTCTTCTGGCCTCCTAGGGCTCCTGCACTCATAAACACATACCTACACACAGACACATACACATAATTGAAAATAAAATAAACTGAGCCAGGCATGGTGGCACATACCTTTGATCTCGGAACTCAGGGGTCAGGAGCAGACAGAACTATGTGCTCATGAGGCAAGCTTGGTTGACCTAGCAGTTCTAGGGCCGTCAGTTATAGAGTCGGCTCCTGTCTCAATTCTGGTGGTGGTGGTGGTGGTGGCCATTATGAAGATGATGAAATAAATCCTTTAAGAATCAAAACAAAACACTGGAAACAGTCTCAATGTGTAAGAAAAAAACTAAGAAATTATGTTATAGCTAGACTGTGTATAACTTTACAAAGTTAAATATGTTTTTTTTTTAAATAATTACATACTGGTTTTGTTTTGGCTTTGGTTTTTTGAGACAGGGCTTCTTTGTGTAGCCTTGGTTGTCCTGGAACTCTGTAGACCAGGATGGCCTTGAACTAATAGAGATCCACCTGCCTCTATTAATGAAAAAAACAAGAAATAGCAAGGACACTACAAGATTGACTTTGCAAATGTCAACTCTATATAGATAGAGGAAACCCTTAGAAATACAAACAGCAGCTGCCAGGTAGGAATCACACATAAGTAACATACCTTAAGGCTGATCCCTCATAGAAGAGCCAGGCTACTTGCTAGTAACGTGTTCAGAGCACAGTTGCAAATTCTAATGTGCACTTGCTGCAATGTTCTACAGTGACGGCTTAAGCAGTCACCTCTTTTGTGGGGTACAAATGAGTCACAGAGTATTCATGTGATTAGAAACTCCAAGTGTAGCATTTCGCTGAGAAATGCAGTTATCTGTTCTCGGCTTATCACCCTTATCCAGAGCCAGCCGGTTCTATTAGCCTATATTCGATAGGGGAGTCTAACCATAAACTCCACAATCCTGATCTCTGTATTGAATTCCACTACTTCTCTGAAGGTGCTTGTTAGCAAACGTGTGTGAGATGCGGTAATACGCGCCCTCTGGTGGACACTGAAAGATATGCAAGACATTTTCAGTTGTCAAATGGCAGGGCCTTCCTTTTGGAGCACAGGGGTGGTAAACAGCCTCCTGTATGCAGAACACTTCCATAAAAAATGCCAGTGGCTTGGGCTGGATCCTGGCAAGAGTCCCAGCAGCATTCTTCTCTCCTGGGGCGTTCCTAGTCTCTGGTCCCATCCTTGCTACTGTACAGTGCTGTCCCAGGCCTTATTTGCTCTCTTCTAAAAGCCCATGGGATGAGATTGAGTCGCCATGGCCCTGGATCTACCTAGCGCAGATCGTTTGTGAGAGGAGCAACAGTGGCGTTCATAGATGGACGAAGCGAAAGCAGCACCGTTCTCCGAGAGCTCACGTCCTAGGAGTCAGTTCTCACGTGTGATCCTTCAACCTCTGAAGGACCTAGAAAGCATCTCAGAGGCTGAGGTCAACACCATCTTAATTACAAGATTGGGCAGTATTTGACGTCTTCACTGATTCACATCTGGACTGGTGCACTAGTGTGAATCCAGGCGGCTGTGCGCTGTGCTCGTCACCCGCACACACCTGCCAGGGAATAAAGGCTGGACAGCATTCCAGATGCCACTAAAGAAGCACAGAAGTTGCTGCCTCTATTGTCTGCGTCTTTAATGCACGTTGTTCTGATACCCTAGGTGGCAAAACTCAAGCTACACATAAAATACTCTGCTACAGGCAGAGTCTGAGGCTGATCTTGAACAAAAGTTACTAAATAAATGACTTCTCATACTTGTTAATATTTTACTTTAGAGGAGAATGGGATAGGATGCATTACCAAACCATCAGTGTGTCTTTTTTCTTTTTAGAAAGGGTTTCTCTGTGTAGCCCTGGCTGTCTTAGAACTCTCCTTATAGATCAGGCTGGCATTAAACTCAGAATCTGCCTGCCAAGTGCTGGGATTAAAGGCATGCGTCACCACCGCTGAGTTTACAATTCTAATCGTATGTTTATATTATTTTACTCAGTTACTGTCTGAATGCCCATATATTTACTGAAGATAAATTGACAATATATCTGAATACACAGGAAAAATTTCTGATGTCGTATAATATCTATCACATAACACCAAAGGACAAAGCTTTGCTCTCAAATGGCTGTTGACGTATGAAAGAGTTCCACAATAGCCCAGAACGGAGTATCACAAAGGTTTATTTATATGCTGTATGCATGCATGTTTCTACCTCTGCTGATGGCATTTCTCTTTATGTTTCCATTAGCTACAAAGAGTCATCTGGAATTTCTTTTAATTAACTCTTGACAATTTCATAAATGCAGATAATGTATTTTAATCCTTGTTACATCTTCCTGTCCCCCTCCTATTTCCACTGAATTGTTTTCTTTTTTAACTGAAGTATATGCTAACACTAAATTTTAAAATTTATGTTTTTTTTCTATTGGTCTCCAATTTTTCAGTTTTATAAAGAAGAAAATGATGTTATTGATAGGAATTACAATTTCTGGGGGGAAGACATGAAATCCTATAGAAAAAAAATACAAATCCATTACTTGCGGTTTTCTGTTAAAGCCAAGAGAGTAAACTGTGAGATGAAGTGGTTTGGTGGTGTCTCACTTGTCAGCTGACAGACTCTAGAATCACCTGGGAGAAGGGCCTCTGGCATACCTATAGGGGTCATCATGGTTTCCTTGAGATGGAAAGATCCCCTCTGTGGATGTCACCATTCCCTGGCTGTGGTTTTGGATTTAGAAGAGGACAAAGAACTGAGCCAAAGCATGCTCTCTTAGTTAGGGTTGCTGTCCTGGGATGAAACAGCATGGGCAAAGCAAGTCGGGGAGGAAAGAATTTATTTGGCTTACTCTTCAGCTTGATGTTCATCACTGAAGGAAGTCAGGGCAGGAACTCAAGCAGGGCAGGAACCTGGAGGCAGGAGCTGATGCAGAGGCCATGGAAGAGTGTTGCTTACTGATTTGCTCTTCATGGCTTGCTCAGCATACTTTCTTATAGAACCCAGGACCACCAGTTCAGGGATGGCCCCACCCAAAATAGGCTGGGACCACCCACATAAATCATTAATTTAAAAAATGCCCTACAGGCTTGCATACAGTCGGATCTTATGGAGGCGTTTTCTTTCTTTTCCTTTTTTATAACATAATATTTTTTTGTTGGTTCTTTTGGGAATTTCACATCACGTACCCAAATCCCACTCATTTCCCAGTCCTTCCATATCTGCTTTCACCCTTGTAACATCCCCAGAAAAAAGTATAAATAAAAATTAACAACAATAATAAAAATCTTGCCAATCCCTCTGGGCAACAGCCTGCTTCTCTCTCAGCTGCGGCTTCTCTCCAGTTCTGCCTTTCATGAATCATTTTGCTCCTCTGTCTTTCCCACGTCTCTGTCAAATACTCATTTGTGGCAGTGGCACTGGAAGCTGCAGCGAGTCACACACGGTACCCTTTTGTACAAACAGCTTTCCTTGCAAAGGTTCATTGCAATGAGCTGTTGGTCTGGTTCAAGTCTCTGGCTTCTGCTACACCATCAAAACTGCCCCCTTGCCGAGATTCCTCCTGGACATCCCACTGCCACCCCGAGTCCTGCAGATCCTGCAGCTGTGCTTCCACAGGATGACTCCCTTCAGGTGCTCCAGAAGGTCACAGATGAGGGGGAGATATGGGGTGGGCCTGGGTAGTAGCCAGGCCATGCTGCTAGTGTGGCAGCCATCAAGGGACAGGGACAGTTCTCCAGCACCCATGATACATGGGGTCAGCTCAACAGAGCCCTCCTGGTATAGGAGGTTCTTCTTTCTATGTGTTGCTTTCATTAGTTGAAAAAAAAACTGCCTTGGCCTTTTGATAGGGTAGCCCTTAGGTGGGCGGAGCAGACAGAACAGAATTCTGGGAAGAAGGGAAGTGTGGCAGATGCCATGCTTCTCCTGCCCGAGATGGACGCTGGTTAGACTCACATGGGTAAGCCACAGTCAAGTGGCAATACACATTAATGGAGATGGGTTAAATGAATATGTAAGAGTTAGCCAATAAAAGGTTAGAGCTAATGGGCCAGGCAGTGTTTAAATGAATACCATTTCTGTGTAATTATTTCAGGGCTAAGCTAGCTGGGTGGCGGGATATAGCCTGCTGCTCATCCTATAAGAGCTAATAATTAGCCTGAGCTAATGGGCCAATCAGTTTTATAACTTATGGAGATCTCTGTGTGATTTTCTTTGGGGGCTTTCTGGCTGTGGGGTATCAGGCAGGACAGAAACCCCAACAAGCCGACCCTCATGTTACACCCTCCAACATCAACATGGCATCAACATGGCTTTGGGCAGCACCACAGACCACAGACATCCCCTAATGATCTTTAATGGTGACACAGGCCATAGATACCAACATAACCTCTGTCTGTATCAGGTCTACTGACCCACTTGTGGCCCTCAGTGGCTGCAGAGGCCCACACAGACCTCAGGCCTCCTTATGGTCTGCTTACAGTCATACGCTCCACTCTCACCTCGGGGAGGAAATCTCAAGGACATCACCAAGTCACCAGTCAGTGGCACAGACCACTTACAGCCACATGGATCTCAAACTTCATCACAGCCTGCGGCAGCAGCAAGACCCACAAACACCAACCTGGCTTCTGGTGGCAGCACAGACCACGGTGGTCCTTCCTGGAGGTCCAGTCTAGGAAGTGACTCTTTCCTCATCTCATGGAGCCATTTTCTCAATTGAGGTTCCCTCCCTTCAGGTGATTGTTGCCTATGTCAGTGAAGTTGACATAAAACAGTCAGCATGCGTGTGTCCCTGTTCTTCACTCCTTCTTCTCCTACTCCTCCTTCTATTGTTTTTTTGTTTTTGAGACAGATTTTCTCTGTGTACTCTTGGTTGTAACTCGCTGTAGACCAGGCTGACCTCAAACTCACAGAGATCCATCTGCCTCCCAAGTTCTGGGATTAAAGGCGTGCTCCACCACATTCTTGAGAAAGAAAGAAAGAGAGAGAGAGAAAGAAAAGAAGGAAGGAAGGAAGAAGAGGAAGAAAAGAATGAAGGGGAAAGGAAACAAAAATCATTGTGTCAGTATGTTTATTTATTTTGAAAAAGGGTCTCATGTATCCCAGGGTGACATAAAAATTTACTATGATCTTGAATAGATCCTTTTGCATCTACCCCCTGAATGGTGGGTGTATAGGTTTGTACCACTACAATGTAGTTTTTGAGGTGCTGGGAGTCAAAGCCAAGGTATGGTGTACACTATGCAAGTATACTTTAATAGGATTTCTATTCCCCCAGTAATAGGTTTCTCCACCGATGCACTAAGCCAGATCAAATCGAACTGAAAAAAGTATGTCAACAGGCTTGTTTGAGCAAAGCAGCTCCTGGGCAGATTCTCCAGTCCCAGAGATCAAGGCTAGAGAAGCACGCCCAAACTGAAGCAGGGAGATTACAGAGGTTGCAGGCCAGGGGTGATGACATGTCTGCCACAAGCTGAGTTTGTGCCCAAGTATGGTCAAAAGCTGAGTGCTTTAGGTGGAGACTTGGGAGGCTAGCAGGTTCAGGGGAGGAAGCTGTTGCAGCTGCCCAGAATTCAGAACTGGGCTTTTTGGTGCCTTCCTTTTGTTTGGAGAGACAGGAATGGGCTTCTCAGATCATGCAGGAGTAAGTTGAAGGTTCCAACGGAACACCCAGAGCTTTTGGGATATGTTGGCACCAGTTCTAATCTGGCTACTTCCTGTTTATAATGATATTTTATTTATGTTTTAGTAAATAAAGCTTGCCTAAAGATCATAAAGGCAAAACTAAGCCACTAGAGGTCAGGAAGTGGTGGCACACAGCTTTAATCCCAAGAGCTGGGAGACAGAGGCAGGTGAACTTCTGTGAGTTCAAGGCTACCCTGGGCTACACAAGATTAATGCAGAAACAAATCCAGGTGGTATGATCCATACCTCATACTTTTAATCCCAGTACTAGGGAGTCACACACCTTTAACCCCAGCACTAGAGGGAATATACAATGGGAAGACAGAGGCTGCATGCTTAGTCTGCTCAGTCGGCTTAGTCTGTGGTCGCCCAGCCTCGGTAGAGGTAAAACTTGTCTAGTGGCTTGGTTGCTTTGCTTTTCTGGTTTTCAGGCTGAACCCCAATTTCTGTCTCTGGTTTTTTATTATTCGTGCTACACCTGTTGGCATGGGATGGCGAGGAGGACAGCCAGTGGTCTTGTGCTCAGCAGGAGGTCTGCCATCCTGGAGACTTCTCTATGGAGTAGACACAGGGCTGTAGTTATTACCACCAGCCCTTTGAATGAAAGTGGCCATGGGCAGAGTGAAGACTGCCAGAAAGAATGGAATGGAGATGTGTCCTGACTATAGTGGCAAAGTTCTTCAGATAATTTGTGGAATGACTCAATATCAGTTTCCCGTAGGCCAGATTCATTGATATAGGGCAGCAATCTCTCCCTAGGAACGTGCAGGTGTCTGTGAAACGGCTGAACAGAGTTACACCTTGGTTTCAGAGCAAAAGGCTAGCCTAGTTGTCAAACACCATCAAATCTGAGAAGGATACATTTTTTTAAAAAGATTTATTTATTTATTTATTATGTATACAGTGTTCTGTCTGCATGCATGCCTGTAGGGCAGAAGAGGCGCCAGATCCCATTACAGATGCTTGTGAGGCTCACTGTGGTTGCTGGAAACTGAACTCAGAACCTCTGCAAGAACAGGCAGTGCTCTTAACCTCTGAGCCATCCCTCTAGCCAGAGTAGGATACATGTTACCTGAGTAAGCAGAAGCCCGGACCAAGCAGTTTCCAAATCTATTAAAAATGACAGGGGCTGGGCAATGGTGGTGCACACCTTTAATCCCAGCACTCCAAGGCAGGTGGTTCTTTGTGAGTTCAAGGCCAGCCTGGTCTATAGGGCTAGTTCCAGGACAAGCTCCAAAGCTACAGAGAAACCCTGTCTCAAAAAAACAAAACAAACAAACAAACAAAAAATGACAGAAACTGTCTGGCTACCTAGACAGCTACCCCAATTTCCCCATGGTCATTGGGGACAGAGGTCCCAGGGCAGCATCAGTCTATGGCTGCCAGGCCCAGAAGATCTGACAGACTTTCCTGTGCAGTAGGAACTTGGGAAGGACTGGCTTACCTTGTCTAGGCAAAGCAGGGGAATCGACTCCCCAGTGTCCTGTTTGTCCACAGTCTGGACAGTGTCTTGGCAGCTGTTTCTGCCCCATGGCCACATGGACATGGACATGGAGGGTCTTCTGCACCCAACATCTTCTTTGGAGGAGATAGGGGAGCTGTCGAGAGCTAGCGTGTCTCTCTACCATAAAAAGCTTTTGTCAAACATTTTAAATGCCATACTCTCAGATCTCTGAAGTGTTTGAGGACCATTATCTGTTAGGTTTATCTAAACTAGAGAAACTTGGTTTCTAGTTATTTGTTTTAGGCTTAACTTTGAAAACATACAAAGCTGAACATATCAAAAAAATTTGATCCTTTCGGAAGTATATGGCTATTAACTTGTATGTCTTATAAGACTGAGATTTTAAGGCCTTATCCCAGCTAGGTTTAGCTTTAAAAAAATAGCAGTTTCTTTTTTTATGGTTTTATTTTAACTTTATGTGAGTGTGAAGGTGTCAGATCTCCTGGAACTGGATTTCCAGACAGTTGTGAGCTGCCATGTGGGTGCTGGGAATTGAACCTGGGTCCTCGGGAAGAGCAGTCAGTACTCTTAACTGCTGAGCAATCTCTTCAGCCCAAAATAAATAGCAGTTTCGAAAGCGAAGGTCCTTTAATATCAAGATAAGTCTTTTTTGTTGTTGTTGTTTTGTTTTGTTTTTCGAGACAGGTTTCTCTGTAGCTTTGGAGCCTGTCCTGGAACTAGCTCTTGTGGACCAGGCTGGCCTTGAACTCACAGAGACCCACCTGCCTCTGCCTCCCGAGTGCTGGGATTAAAAGCGTGTGCCACCACCAGCTCAAGATAAGTCTTTTAACTCATAAACACTGTCTACAAAGAGACTGGGAAATTTCCTGATCCTTTTATAGTACACCGTTATAGGACACAATAGTTTTCTCTATGACTTAGTTTATCAAATTAGCTACAGCTTAACAATGTTAGTAAAAACAAGGATGTTAGACTATATTCCTAAATCAATCTCTGTTAGCTGAATAGACCTTAGTTAAGGAGAGACCGTTTGCCAGACTGCATAGGTCAACATCTTACTGCATCATAAGCTAGGAACACAGTCTCTGGGTTTAGCTGTGGTCCTAAGTTTTAGTTTTTATTTATCTATTTATTAAGATCATATATTAGCAAAGGTATCATAATAAAAGATCTTAAAAATTTTAAAATGTCCTATAGCTTTAAAAATTTAAGCTTTTAAAAAACTGTTTTTTGGGGGGGACCATGGGAGAGGGTAGAAGGGGAGGAGAGAGGCAGGAGAGGAGTGGAGAAAAATATATAGCTCAATAAAAACAATTGAGAAACTGTTTCTTAAAAATATCCAGTTATTTAAACTTTCTGTAAAACTTTAAAATTTTTTGTTAAGAAGTTTAAGATCTCTCAACTGTGTGTTCTGCTAATATGCAACTAAAGTACCTTTTTATTACAAGAATGATAACAAGGCACAACCACAATTTGTAGAAGGCAAAACCAATTTTCAACAGTGTAAACAGTTCATTGTCTCTAAAACCTATACCAAGTGGATTACCCTTTCTCTTCATAAACCATGTTTCCAGGACAGACAGGAATTATACAAAAATCCATCCTAATCCAAAAAATCCTGGAAATCTTTTGTTACCTCCTAGGTAGGCTCACTCCTCCTAGGTGGTCAAAATGCTGGTAAAGTTACATGACGTTCCTCTCTTCCATCCCTAGTCAAAACAGTGACTTCCCACCTGGCTGCACTTCATTAAGATGATGGTGAACTATGTGCTGTTTCCCAGAACAGCTCCAATTTGAAGTTACAAGTTTTAAGTTAAGTTTTCATGTCTTCAGACCTTCCCATATCTTAGAACACACTCTTTCCCTCTAATCATTTAGCAGAGACACGAATAGTTATTATGGGAACAGTCAGAGCAGAGTATGTTTCTTTAATGGAAAGCTGCACCTGCAACCTGTTTAGGCTTTACTGTGAAGCCTGTTAGCAAGGCAAACCTGTCTGCCTTTTCTTTTTTCTTTTTTTAAATTGTTTTTATTGAGCGATATATTTTTCTCTGCTCCCCTTCCTTTCCCCTTCCCTTCTACCCTCTCCCATGGTCCCCATGCTCCCAATTTACTTAGGAGATCTTGTCTTTTTTACTTCCCATGTAGATTAGATCCATGTATGTCTCTCTTAGGGTCTTCAAGGTTGTCTAGGTTCTCCAAGATTGTGAATTGTAGGCTGATTTTCTTTGTTTTATGTCTAAAAGCCATTTATGAGTGAGTACATATGATATTTCTCTTTCTGGGTCTGGGTTACCTCACTCAGTATGATGTTTTCTAGCTCCATCAATTTGCCTGCAAATTTAGAGATGTCATGATTTTTTCTGCTGTGTAGTGCTCCATTACATAAATGTACCACATTTTCCTTATCCATTCTTCAGTCAAGAGCTATTTAGGTTGTTTTCAGTTTCTGGCTATGACAAACAGTGCTGCTCTGAACATGTTGAGCACATGTCCTTGTGGTATGATTGAGCATCCTTTGGGTATATACCCAAAAGTGGTATTGCTGGGTCTTGATGTAGATTATTTCTTGGTTTTCTGAGAAATCGCCATACTGATATTCAAAGAGACTTTACCAGTTTGCACTCCCACCAGCAATGAAGGAGTGTTCCCTTTACCCCACATCCTCTCCAGCATAAGTTCTCAGTGGTTTTGATCCTGGCCATTCTTACGGATGTAAATTGTAATCTCAGAGTTGTTTTGATTTGCATTTCTCTGATGGCTAAGGATGTTGGCCATTTCCTTAAGTGTCTTTCAGTCATTTTATTTCTCTGTTGAGAGTTCTTTGTCTAGGTCTGTACTCCATTTTTTTATTGGATTATTTGTTCTTTTGATGACCAATTTCTTGAGTTCTTTGTATATTTTGGAGATCAACCCTCTGTCTGATGTGGGGTTAGTGAAGATCTTTTCCTATTCAGTAGGCTGCTATTTTGTCTTGTTGACTGTGTCCTTTGCTTTACAGAAGTTTCTCAGTTTCCGGAGGTTCCACTTATTGTTTCGCTGAGTGTCTGTGCTACTGGGGTTGTATTTAGAGAGTGATCTCTTGAGCCATTGCGTTCAAGTGTACTTCCCACTTTCTTTTCTATGAGGGTCAGTGTGCTTTGTTTTATGTTGAGGTCTTTGATGCATTTGGAATTGAGTTTTGTGCATAGTGATAGCTATGGATCTATTTGCATTCTTCTACATGTTGATATTCAATTATGCCGACACCATTTGTTGAATATACTTTCCTTTTTCCATTTGATATTTTTTGCTTCTTTTTCGAAAATCAGGTGTTCATAGGTGTGTGGATTGATATCTAGGTCTTCAATTCGGTTCCATTGGTCCTCTTGTCTGTTTTTATGCTAGTAGCAGGCTGTTTTCAGTACTATAGATATGTAGTAGAGTTTGAAGTCAGGGATTGTGATGCGTCTAGAAGCTTCGTTATTGTACAGGATTGTTTTTACTATCCTGGGTTTTCTGCTTTTCCATATGAAATTGAGTATTGTTCTTTCAAGGTCTGTGAAGAATTTTGCTGGGATTTTGGTGGGCATTGCATTTGATTTTGGAAAGATTGCCTTTTTTACTATGTTAATTCTACCTACCCAAGAGCATGGGAGATCTTTCCACTTTCTGGTGTCTTCAATTGCTTTCTTCAAAGATTTAAAGTTCCTGTCATACAGGTCTTCCACTTGTTTGCTTAGAATTACTCCAAGGTATTTTGTTATTTGTGGCTATTGTGAAGGGTGATGTTTCTCTGATTTCTTTCTCAGCCCATTTAACATCTATGTACAGGAGGGCTACGGATTTTTTGAGTTGTAATCCTGTTACATTAGTGAAGTGTTGATGAGTTTTAGAAGTTCCTTGGTAGAATTTTTGGGGCTGCTTATGTAAACTATCATATCATCAACATATAGTGAGAGTTTGACTTCTTCTTTTTTGATTTGTATCCCCTTGATCTCCTTTTGTTGTCTTATTGCTATAGCTAGGACCTCAAGAACTATATTGAATAGATATGGAGAGAGTAGACAACCTTGTCTTGTTCCTGATTTCAGTGGAATCACTGGGAGTTTCTCTCCATTTAGTTTGTGGTTGAGTGTTGGCTTGCTGTATATTGCCTTTATTATGTTTAGGTATGTTCCTTGTATCTCTGCTCTCTCCAAGACCTTTATCATGAAGGGATGTTGCATTTTGTTGGAGGCTTTTTCAGCATCTAATGAGATAATCATGTGGTTTTTTTCTTTCAGTTTGTTTTCATGGTGGATTACATTGACACATTTTTGTATGTTGAACCATCCCTGCCTGCATCTATGGGATGAAGCCTACTTGGTCATGGTGGATGATTTTTCTGATGTGTTCTTGGATTTGGTTTACCAGTACTTGATTATTTTTGAATTAATGTTCACGAGGAAGATTGGTCTGTAATTATCTTTCTTAGTTGTGTCTTTGTGTGGTTTGGGTACTCTCAAGAGTAAGGATTACCACTGTGTGCTAGTGCCACTGACATTATATGTGGGTGCTGGGACACAAATGTAGGTCCCCACTGTTGTCTGACAAGTACTCTGCCAACCAAGGAATCCCCCCAACACAATCCCTAGTTCTGGTTTCTTAGTCCACATGTTCAACATGAGTGTCACTCTGTGTGGCTCTCACGAGCCAGATGTTCCTCAGAATGTGAAAGCCAATATCCCATTCCCCAGGACAAAGGTTATGTGGTGTCTGTTCATCTGTGTTGATGTGACTTTTGCCTGTGCCCTGACAAAAGATGGTGACCCAAGATGAACACTAAGAAGTTTTCTGCCTGTTGGTCAGAACTGTCATCAGGTCCTAGAGGTTTGGCTGTGTAGAGTCAGCCCATCTCCTAGCCTTCTCATTTCTACCAGGGACTGTCTCTTCTGAGGCTTTCAGGGGCTCTGTCCCTAGTCTCTCTGAGCTTTGGGAAGTGACTATGGTATCCACTGACACTTCTCATCCTGTGATACCAGTTCTTTAGTTTCTGACACCTTTCTCGGTGTGAATATCTGCTAAGAGGGACCCAAGCTATACAACATGAGTTCAGAGAATCCACACTAATTCTGAGTCCAGAGATCCTTCTTCTTCCACTTCCTGACGCCAGGTCTTTCCATGGAATAACCCTTCTGTACACTGTGAATATGTATTCTTTTCATTGGTTGGTAATAAAGCTGATTTGGCCTACAGCAAGGCAGAATAAGGGTACAGGTTTGGAAAAGCCAAACAGAGGTACAGGGAGAAAAAAGGGCAGAGTCCAAAGACAGGAGCCAGCTGCCTGAGAAACAAGACAACAGGGAACTGGTAAAGCCACAGCCACATGGCAATACATAGATTAATAGAAACAGATTAATTTAAATGTAAGAGAGAGCCAGGTGGTTGTGGCGCACGCCTTTAATCCCAGCACTCGGGAGGCAGAGGCAGGCGGATCTCTGTGAGTTCGAGACCAGCCTGGTCTACAAGAGCTAGTTCCAGGACAGGCTCCAAAACCACAGAGAAACCCTGTCTCAAAAAAACAAAAAAAAAAGTAAGAGATATTTAGTAATAAGCCTGAACTATAGGCCAAAATTCTGTACTCAATATAACAATATAATGAGGATTTATTTCAAAGCCGCTGCTGGATGGTTCAGTCCAGAGAGACCTCTGTTTACAAACCCTCCATAAAATTTGTAAAATGGTTTCAGGATCACCTTAGTCACAGAGGTTGCTCCAGCACGCTTCAGTATCTGGTACAGATTTGTAGCACTGGACAGATGAAGAGGGAGGCCAATACCTGTAATGTCTACACTTGGCAGTAGAGCAGAACAAGCAGATGTTTGAGGTCACCATTAGAGATACATAGGGCCTTCACTGAACTGCAGAATGAGCCGCTAGCCCTGTCTCAAAGAATCAAAAATCAAAATACTTTGAGACACACCAATCAGTCCACAAAAGTTTAATTGATCTATTATTCTCTCTCCTCTCTCTCCTCTCCCCCCCCATGTGTGTGTATCTGTGTTTCTTCTTACACATATACGCATGCACTTGTGTCTGTGTGTACACATGCATTCATTTGGGGTATGTGCATGTGGAAGCCACAGGGGAACCTCAGTGTTTGTTCCTCAGACACAGTCACTGGTTTTTTTGTTTTGTTTTGTTTTTTTGATACAGGGTCACTTGACAGTGAGACCCAGTAATCAGCAGATGGCTGCCTTGCCGGTGGTGGGATTCCAAGCACATGTCATCATTCCTGTTTGTCACGGAGGGACATGGAAGTCAGGCCTCATGCTTGCCTACCAAGCTGTGTACAGACTCAAGCTTCCTTTGCTTTTTCGGGGGGCAGGGGGGAGTTCTGATTCTTCAAGAAAAGATTTCTCTATGTAACAGCTTTGATGTCCTGGAACTCCCTTTGTGAACATGGCTGATCTTGAACTCACAGAGATCCTCCTGCCTCTGCCTACTGAGTGTGCTTCCTTAGCTTTGGTTTTCATGTTTTCCCCAGTTGTTCTGATGTCATTTGTGTCTCTGAATTTCCTAAGGCAGACCTATGCTGATGGCTGGACAGCTGAGCAGGGGCATCTGAATTGAGGCACGTTCTCTGCCTCTTTTAGTTTAATTGACCTATAAATGTTTTCCTCTGTAGTTGGCAGCTCTACATCCCTTGATGTCTTTTTTGTTTGCCCATCACAGAAAGTGTTTGTTTTGTTCCCACAAATGAGAGCCCTGTGACCATGTGACCCTGAGCCCAGAAGGCCTTCCTTGCTTTTTCCTGGACTGCTCATGTCAATGCAATCAGAACATCAGTTTGCTGAGTGGTGGTGGCGCCACATGCCTTTAATGCAGTACTCGTGAGGCAGAGGCAGGCCAGCCTGCTCTACAGAGCAAGTTTCTAAAGGTACAGAGAAATATTGTCTCTCCCAAAACAACAACAACCACCACCACTACAACAACAACCACAATAAAAACAAAACAAAAAAACCGGCATCGGGTGTCCCTGTGGCCATGCTGTAGACTTGACATGTCTGTGGGTGTCAGAAACAGCTACCAATAAGACATAGGTATCTTGACACACGAGTTGCTACAAGTATGGTTGCTCTGTCAGGTAGCCTGGATTAACACTTTCCAGGCGATCTCCATAATGGCAAAGAAAGAATCAGAACAATATTAGCATATCCTAATCTTTTTAGGATGGAGACATCCTGTCTGGAAGTCATGTGACCACCTTCCGTGTGGCCAGGTATGAGCTGGCCTGTAAGTTTGGCTGCCATACAATGTAGGGCTTGTATAATATTGCCCCACGGGTCAGGATAAAAATCAAGTCAACATTTAATAAGGTAAAAAACAGGAATTTCTTTATTGAATAATGAAATAATAAACAGAAATTTCTCTTTCAGGCCTGGCATATCTTTTTTTTTTTTTTTTAGTTTTCATCATGCTGTTTAATCTAGCACGTTGCCTAGAAAGGCTTGTTAACAAGAGTACAAATACGTCTCCAGCGTGTCTCTCAAGAGTACAAATACGTCTCCAGCGTGTCTCTCAAGAGTACAAATATGTCTCCAGCATGTCTCTCAAGAGTACAAATACGTCTCCAGCATGTCTCTCAAGAGTACAAATACGTCTCCAGCGTGTCTCTCAAGAGTACAAATACATGCTGTTTAATCTAGCACGTTGCCTAGAAAGGCTTGTTAACAAGAGTACAAATACGTCTCCAGCATGTCTCTCAAGAGTACAAATACGTCTCCAGCATGTCTCTCAAGAGTACAAATACGTCTCCAGCATGTCTCTCAAGAGTACAAATACGTCTCCAGCATGTCTCTCAAGAGTACAAATACGTCTCCAGCGTGTCTCTCAAGAGTACAAATACGTCTCCAGCGTGTCTCTCAAGAGTACAAATACGTCTCCAGCGTGTCTCTCAAGAGTACAAATACGTCTCCAGCGTGTCTCTCAAGACTACAAATACGTCTCCAGCGTGTCTCTCAAGAGTACAAATACGTCTCCAGCATGTCTCTCAAGAGTACAAATACGTCTCCAGCGTGTCTCTCAAGAGTACAAATACGTCTCCAGCGTGTCTCTCAAGAGTACAAATACGTCTCCAGCGTGTCTCTCAAGAGTACAAATACGTCTCCAGTGTGTCTCTCAAGAGTACAAATACGTCTCCAGCATGTCTCTCAAGAGTACAAATACATGCTGTTTAATCTAGCACGTTGCCTAGAAAGGCTTGTTAACAAGAGTACAAATACGTCTCCAGCGTGTCTCTCAAGAGTACAAATACGTCTCCAGCGTGTCTCTCAAGAGTACAAATACGTCTCCAGCATGTCTCTCAAGAGTACAAATACGTCTCCAGCATGTCTCTCATGAGTACAAATACATGCTGTTTAATCTAGCACGTTGCCTAGAAAGGCTTGTTAACAAGAGTACAAATACGTCTCCAGCATGTCTCTCAAGAGTACAAATACGTCTCCAGCATGTCTCTCAAGAGTACAAATACGTCTCCAGCATGTCTCTTAGAGACCCGTCCACCCACTGCTCTGTGTGGCCGCTAGCCTCTTGTCTCTCTATTCAGCAACTGTGAGGCGGATTCCTTTTCCTCGGGGAAGAGAAATCCATGGTTTGTTGCCCTTGCCAATAACAAAAATGTTGGAAAGCCGGGTGGCAAAGCTGTTGCCATTGGCATCTTTCCCATGGACCACATCAAAAGAGCCGGGATGTCTCTCTCTGTTGGTGATCACACCAATTCTTCCCAAGTTAGCACCCCCAGTCACCATACACAGGTTACCAGTGTCAAACTTGATGAAATCGGTTATTTTGCCCGCATCCAAATCAATCTGAATGGTGTCATTCACCTTGATGAGGGGATCAGGTAGCGAATAGTGCAAGCATCATGGGTCACCAGATGTGGGATTCCTTTTGTGCCCACAAAGATCTTTCTCACTTTGCACAACTTGTACTTGGCCTCCTCAGGTGTAATACGATGAATGGCAAAGCAACCCTTGGTGTCATAGATCAGACCGAAGTTCTCTCCAGTCTTGTCAATGCTAATGATATTCATAAACCCAGAAGGGTAGGTTATATCGGTCCTGACTTTGCCATCAATCTTAATGAAGCGCTGCATGCAGATCTTCTTCACTTCATCGCCAGTCAGGGCATACTTAAGCCTGTTCCTCAGGAAAATGATCAGAGGCAGACATTCCCTCAGCTTGTGAGGGCCAGTGGGTGGACGAGGCGCAAACACGCCGGTTAGTTTATCCAGCATCCAATGCTTTGGAGCTGCTACACGCTTCAGATGTTTCTTGGGACCAGGAGCCATGGCTGCGCTGGGAATGGAAAGAGCCTGGCATATGTTCTTTAAGAGTAGAACATAGTCCTGATGTGCCAAAATCAAATGAAAAACAGCAGTGGGTTCCATATGACCATGACATCGTGGAAAAGGCTTTTCACTAGAATGCTGTGGACAAAATCACAGTTAACGCAGGTTGAGAAATAGATCCCGCACATAAGAACAATCATTTATGAAAGATGAAGCCTTCACCCATGTTTCTTTCTATTCCCTTTTCTTCATGTCTCCCAACTTGTGTGTGTGTGTCTGGGTTCATATGTGTCTTCTGGAGCACTTACCTTGCTTCCTGAGACACTCTCCTTAAACCTGTGACTTGTCAGTAACTCTAGACCACCTGTACAAGGATGAAAAGGGGACTTCTCTCTTCCACCTCCATAGAGGTAGGATGATATGCTCACACTGGCCTTCAAGGCTTTTATGTGGCAGCTGGTTCTGAGCTCACGCCCTCACGTTTGAAGACCGAGCACTTGGAGTGAGTTACTCCTGTCACTAGGAGAGCAATTTCATGGCTACATTCTCATCTTATGATATCTCTCAGGAGCCAAGTGTTGTCAACAGAACAAATGAATAATTGACCCTGTGTGGTGGTCAATCCCCTGTTGGAGCTCTGGATGGGAAGCAAGAAAAGCTTGTGGCTGAATGTGTTCATGAGTACCTGCAAGCTAAGGACAACAAAAGTTGTCCATTTCCTGCCATGGTGAGCAGCCTGGGGATCAGGAAGTTTGGCCAAAAAAACAAACAAAACAAATCACATGGTTTCTCGACTTGTGTGAAGATGAGCAGTGTGGATTTGCTGTCTGAAAGGGGCAGAGAGGCGACCACACGCTTTCCTGAGGTAAGACCGAAGGGCACATGAGGCTGGTGCCTTCAAGTCTTTGAAAGGAAGTGGCCTGGCTTTACTGGATAGTGTCCCTAATGGATTCTGTAACCTTGTCTGTCAGGGACAGATTTCTTTCACCTTGGCCCTGGCTAGACAGCCTTTGCTTGGGGAGAGCTGACCAGACATGTGTATCTCATTCTAACCGTCCATGGTGCTCAGCCTGAATTCTCTGGCCACCTGCCCACCTGCCTCCCATTCAGCTTCCCCATGACAGGAGACAGATCATGATGTCAGAGTCACACAGAGTTTACTAATCCCCCTGCTTTCCAAAGTCTCATGAGAAAACCGAGAAAATCGCCCTTTGCTTGCTTAGATGGCTGTCCCAACACAAGGAGCTGATTGGTAGGGCACTCCCTAAACTCCATGGTGCCCTGCGCTGGTCCAGGACTTATGTTCACGTTGACTACTGTGTCTGATAGTCAGGGGCAGGAAGACACTAACACTGAATGCCCCACCTCTTTCAGCAAGTTGGCAGAGAGGCTGTGGCATGGGTTAGTTGACGGGCTGCCACTGTGGTCAGGCTTCCATTGTCACATAAGGCAGACCACTGATGGTTTTGTATGTTGTGTCTTCCAATGAGGATTGAGGGGTGTGCCTGTTATTTGTTCTTTTTCTGAGGCTATCTAGCCCATTCTGACCGTGTGAGGTGGTCACAAACATCCAATTGGGTGCAGAGAGGCAAAAAGGGCTCCTCTAGGTGAGGAGTTCCACAAAAGAAACTTTGTTGTGGATAAAACTGAGTGTAAGGGTCTCTTCTGTCTTCCAGACATCTTAATGGAAGTGCAGGTTTGCAAGTTTCAAGAGAGACAGTGGTGTCATCTGCTCTCTGAGAGTGCAAGGAGAACGGAAGGGTGGGGACAGCTGCAGTCAGAGCTCAGGGCGATGTTACTCAAGAGTTTCCTCTCCCCATCCTGGTTAGTATGTGGCTTAGTTTGAATGAGAATGGCCCCCATGGATGAACATGTTTGGATATGAAACAGGAGGTGTGGCCTGGAAGGAGGAAGTGTCAGTAGGGGGTCACAGAGCTTTAAGGATTCTAGAGCCAATCCCATTCCAAATAACTCTCTCTCTTTCTCCCTCCCTTTCTTTCTATATATATATACATATATATATATATATGTCTGTTTATGTGTATATACATATATATATCCCTCTCTCTAATCTCTCTCTCCCTCTACTCCATATATATTATCTCTAATCTCTCTCTCTCTCTCTCTCTCTCTCTCTCTCTCTCTTTCTCTCTCTCTCTCTCTCTCTCCCTGTTGCTTGAGAATCAGTGTCAGCTATCACCGCCAGCTCCAATGCCATGACTGTCTACCTATTGCTAGATTCCCATCAGGATGTTTATGTGCTGTCCCCCTCTGCAACTGTGGACCCCTAAGTAACATGCTTTCTCACTTAAGTGGCCTTGGCCACAGTGTTTTGTCAGCAGAATGGGCAAATTCAGTAAGTGAATGCTAGAATAGGTATCTGTCTGCACCAAGTTCCTATCTCAAAGGCCCTAGGGTATCTGGCAAAAGATTCATGACACAGGGAGACACGTGTCAAGCCCTCCTCAGGATGACCTGCTGACCCATTGCGCCATCAATACCAGTAGAGTTCGGCACTGTAGGCTGCCACAGAGACTTGTGTGTGCAAGCTGTGCTCAGCGGTGGCCGAGGGAGTAGACTGCTATTTGCTAAGCTGACACAACACCCATATTCAGAAAGACCAATGCCAACATTCTCAGCAGTCATAAGAAAGCCCAATTCATTGGTGGATTCCATCAAGACCAGGCTTCAGAAACTCATCTTTCATACAGAAACACTCAGAGGACTCAAACTAATTCATCACTTCAGTGCTTCTCAACCTGTGGGTCTCAACCTCTTTGGGGATCGAATGAGCCTTTCACAGGCTCACCTAAGATCAGAAACAGGAGCAAAGGTAACTGTTTCTTTTTTTTGGGGGGGTTCCACAACATGAGGAACCATATTAAAAGGTTGCAGCATTAGGAATATTGAGAACCACTGATCCAAATAATCCCCTCAGACAAGAACCCTGGATTCCCTGACAGCTGGGAAGCTCTCGCTGACACAGAGAGCTGTTCACAACCTGCATGGTGACCATGAGGATTCTGCAGACACCTCACTCAGCAAGAATGTACACAATAACACTGGCTGACACCTTGTAGCTCCATGACAGTGACTGTTCCCCCAATCTAGACCCCGGATGTCACCACTGGACACAAAGCCGTCCAAGGATGCCAGCATCTTGTCCAGCGGTGATATTCCACCCCCCTCAAGTCCTAGTTACCTTTTCACAGTAGCCAGAAAAGTCCTGTAATTTTAGTCAAAGTGAAAGAATCATTCACTGGGATAAAAATACTACCACAGTTTCTGAACTGCTGGAACATGGGAAGGGCAGCGTGGACCCTGGTGGCAGGAGGCTGTGAAGAAAAGGACGCAGATTCTTCCAGATCAGCCTGAGGTTGGTTAGAGCAGAAAGAGGAGGAGGATCCTGGGGAGGGGTTGGTTTGAACCCCCTAGGGAGGCATGGTCTTCTGTTCCCAGGAACCCATGCCCTGAACCCTATATATCTCTTCTCCAGGGAGTTTCTCCCGATCAGCCCGCCCAAGGCCCCTGTCCCTGCCCTATATGCTCATCTCTTTCTTCTCAGCTGCCTGGCTGGAACTGGAATTTCCTATGGGCAGACTCCTCTCCTTCCCTAGTGTCTTACTGATTTTCTTCTCTCTTGCCTTGTTCCACACACCCCTCTCCTCCCCTCTGCCCTGTACGTGGACTTCTTTACAGCTGGTCATCGATAAGGATCTTCAAAAATTAGGGGACGACTTGGTGAAGACCCCATGTTGTGTGGAACATGAAGTTGCATAACGTGGATTGCAGAAGTCGGAAGGCTTCTTTAAAATGGGGTGGCCGTGTGTCCGACTTTTCTGTCCAGCCATAGTGCTGGGACAAGTATCAGCTTACCTTGCGGGAGCTAATAGCTCCCACTGCAGGGAGAGGAGGGGTACAGAGCTTGTCCTCATGTGTCACAGCGTGTCACAGGGCGTGATGACTTCAGGTACATAGCTCTAAAATGTTCTGGCCTGGCCCCCTCTTGTGGCTGGTAGGCCACACCAGGCCGAACGAGACCCATGGTTTAATAACCATGGCCCCAGGCCTGTTCTTCAGACCTTGAAAGGAGACACAAGCAAAGGACTCTGTTAGTGACTCTGACATAGGCAGGACTCACCACTGGGCTAGCCTGTTGTCCCACAGCGCTCTACGTGATTCCTCTTGCCTAACCTGATCTCCCTTCCCCAAGCCCAAACCCCTCTCCTTTCCTCCAATGCCCCTGGTTGCATCCTCTGCTTGTCTGCTTCAGGCTCAACTTTCCCAGAATCCATATAAAGGGGCAGAATGGGAAAGCCCCTTCTAGGGTTACAGACATTAGGGTTCGTGTCCTCTAAATGGTGCCGCGTATCCATGGCAAAATCAAATATGAAATACATAAAAAGTCACTGGGCTTGTCTACCTGGTCTCACTGGGACTCCATTTCCCACCTCTCCCTGTCCCTCACCTGGGGGTTGGGGCTTCTTCCATTGGGGGGAGGAGGCAACAGAAGAAACAAGAGCAGAGACGATGTATTTGCCTCCGCAGCCCTTTAAGGCGCCATCTCTTCTTCCTCCTGTCAGGGTTCTGGTTATTCTCAGTATGCAAGTTGTCTTCATTTGGGCAGGGCAGAACGCCCTCGGATTCTTCGCGTTCTTCCCTCCAGCTCGGGAGAACGTTCAGGGACTCCTCACTCTCCCAGGGGGGGCCAGGGATAATGATGACTTCAGGGTACAGACAAGGAGGCACAGGACCACCAAAGATTACATCACATTCTGTGTCCTGGCTTGGGCCATCACCGATGGTGCCCTCACTCTCGCTGCTGGGGCCAGTGCCCGTGCAGACATCAGCGACTATATTCTGGCTCTCGGGAGCACAAGAGGGTTCATCAATTTCTATGTCGTGGCCTGGGCCATGGCCTATGGTGGACTCACTCTCCCTGCTGGCGCCAGTGCCCGTGCTGACATCAGCGATTTTATTCTGGCTCTCGGGAGCACAATAGGTTTTATCAATTTCTATGCCGTGGCCTGGGCCATGGCCTATGGTGGACTCACTCTCCCTGCTGGGGCCAGTGCCCGTGCTGACATGAGGGACTGTGTTCTGGCTCTCGGGAGCACAATAGGTTTTATCAATTTCTATGTCGTGGCCTGGGCCATTGCCTATGGTAGACTCAGTATCCTTGTTGTGGCCAGTGCCCGTACTGACATCAAGGACTGTATTCTGGCTCTCGGGAGCATGATAGGTTTTATCAAGTTCTATGTTGTGGCCTGGGCCATGGCCTATGGTAGACTCACTCTCCCTGCTGGGGCCAGTGCCCGTGCTGACATGAGCAAGTGTATTCTGGCTCTCGGGAGCACAAGAGGGGGGTTCATCAGTTTCTATGTCGTGGCCTGGGCCATGGCCTATGGTGGACTCACTCTCCCTGCTGGGGCCAGTGCCCATGCTGACATCAGCGATTGTATTCTGGCTCTCGGGAGCATGATAGGTTTTATCAATTTCTATGTCGTGGCCTGGGCCATGGCATATGGTAGACTCAGTATCCCTGTTGTGGCCAGTCTCCGTGCAGACATCAGCGACTTTATTCTGGCTCTCGGGAGCACAATAGGTTTTATCAATTTCTATGTCGTGGCCTGGGCCATGGCCTATGGTATACTCAGTATCCCTGCTGGGGCCAGTGCCCATGCAGACATCAGCGACTTTATTCTGGCTCTCGGGAGCACGATAGGTTTTATCAATTTCTATGTCGTGGCCTGGGCCATGGCCTATGGTGGACTCACTCTCCCTGCTGGGGCCAGTGCCCGTGCTGACATCAGCGATCGTATTCTGGCTCTCGGGAGCACAATAGGTTTTATCAATTTCTATGTCGTGGCCTGGGCCATGGCCTATGGTATACTCAGTATCCCTGCTGGGGCCAGTGCCCGTGCTGACATCAGCGATTGTATTCTGGCTCTCGGGAGCACAATAGGTTTTATCAATTTCTATGTCGTGGCCTGGGCCATGGCCTATGGTGGACTCACTCTCCCTGCTGGGGCCAGTGCCCGTGCTGACATGAGGGACTGTGTTCTGGCTCTCGGGAGCACAATAGGTTTTATCAATTTCTATGTCGTGGCCTGGGCCATGGCCTATGGTGGACTCACTCTCCCTGCTGGGGCCAGTGCCCGTGCTGACATGAGGGACTGTGTTCTGGCTCTCGGGAGCACAATAGGTTTTATCAATTTCTATGTCGTGGCCTGGGCCATGGCCTATGGTGGACTCACTCTCCCTGCTGGGGCCAGTGCCCGTGCTGACATCAGCGATTGTATTCTGGCTCTCAGGAGCACAATAGGTTTTATCAATTTCTATGTCGTGGCCTGGGCCATTGCCTATGGTAGACTCAGTATCCTTGTTGTGGCCAGTGCCCGTACTGACATCAAGGACTGTATTCTGGCTCTCGGGAGCATGATAGGTTTTATCAAGTTCTATGTTGTGGCCTGGGCCATGGCCTATGGTAGACTCACTCTCCCTGCTGGGGTCAGTGCCCGTGCTGACATGAGCAAGTGTATTCTGGCTCTCGGGAGCACAAGAGGGTGGTTCATCAGTTTCTATGTTGTGGCCTGGGCCATGGCCTATGGTGGACTCACTCTCCCTGCTGGGGCCAGTGCCCGTGCTGACATCAGCAATTGTATTCTGGCTCTCGGGAGCACAATAGGTTTTATCAATTTCTATGTCGTGGCCTGGGCCATGGCCTATGGTGGACTCACTCTCCCTGCTGGGGCCAGTGCCCGTGCTGACATCAGCGATTGTATTCTGGCTCTCGGGAGCACAATAGGTTTTATCAATTTCTATGTCGTGGCCTGGGCCATGGCATATGTTAGACTCAGTATCCCTGTTGTGGCCAGTCTCCGTGCAGACATCAGCGACTTCATTCTGGCTCTCGGGAGCACAATAGGTTTTATCAATTTCTATGATGAGGCCTGGGCCATGGCCTATGGTATACTCAGTATCCCTGCTGGGGCCAGTGCCCATGCAGACATCAGCGACTTTATTCTGGCTCTCGGGAGCACGATAGGTTTTATCAATTTCTATGTCGTGGCCTGGGCCATGGCCTATGGTGGACTCACTCTCCCTGCTGGGGCCAGTGCCCGTGCTGACATCAGCGATTGTATTCTGGCTCTCGGGAGCACAATAGGTTTTATCAATTTCTATGTCATGGCCTGGGCCATGGCCTACGGTGGACTCAGTATTCCTTATGGGGCGTGTGCCCGTGCTGACATGAGGGACTGTGTTCTGGCTCTCGGGAGCACAATAGGTTTTATCAATTTCTATGTCGTGGCCTGGGCCATGGCTTATGGTATACTCAGTATCCCTGCTGGGGCCAGTGCCCGTGCTGACATCAGCGATTGTATTCTGGCTCTCGGGAGCACAATAGGTTTTATCAATTTCTATGTCGTGGCCTGGGCCATGGCCTATGGTGGACTCACTCTCCCTGCTGGGGCCAGTGCCCGTGCTGACATGAGGGACTGTGTTCTGGCTCTCGGGAGCACAATAGGTTTTATCAATTTCTATGTCGTGGCCTGGGCCATTGCCTATGGTAGACTCAGTATCCTTGTTGTGGCCAGTGCCCGTACTGACATCAAGGACTGTATTCTGGCTCTCGGGAGCATGATAGGTTTTATCAAGTTCTATGTTGTGGCCTGGGCCATGGCCTATGGTGGACTCACTCTCCCTGCTGGGGCCAGTGCCCGTGCTGACATCAGCGATTGTATTCTGGCTCTCGGGAGCACAATAGGTTTTATCAATTTCTATGTCGTGGCCTGGGCCATGGCCTATGGTGGACTCACTCTCCCTGCTGGGGCCAGTGCCCGTGCTGACATGAGCGACTGTATTCTCCCTCTCGGGAGCACAAAAGGTTTTATCAATTTCTATGTCGTGGCCTGGGCCATGGCCTATGGTGGACTCACTCTCCCTGCTGGGGCCAGTGCCCGTGCTGACATGAGGGACTGTGTTCTGGCTCTCGGGAGCACGATAGGTTTTATCAATTTCTATGTCGTGGCCTGGGCCATGGCCTAATGTGGACTCAGTATTCCTGATGGAGCCAGTGCCCGTGCTGACATCAGCGACTCTATTCTGGCTCTCGGGAGCACAATAGGTTTTATCAATTTCTATGTCGTGGCCTGGGCCATGGCCTATGGTGGACTCACTCTCCCTGCTGGGGCCAGTGCCCGTGCTGACATCAGCGATTTTATTCTGGCTCTCGGGAGCACAATAGGTTTTATCAATTTCTATGTCGTGGCCTGGGCCATGGCCTATGGTATACTCAGTGTCCCTGCTGGGGCAAGTGCCCGTGCTGACATCAGCGATTGTATTCTGGCTATCGGGAGCACAATAGGTTTTATCAATTTCTATGTCGTGGCCTGGGCCATGGCCTAATGTGGACTCAGTATTCCTGATGGAGCCAGTGCCCGTGCTGACATCAGCGACTCTATTCTGGCTCTCGGGAGCACAATAGGTTTTATCAATTTCTATGTCGTGGCCTGGGCCATGGCCTAATGTGGACTCACTCTCCCTGCTGGAGCCAGTGCCCGTGCTGACATCAGCGACTTTATTCTGGCTCTCGGGAGCACAATAGGTTTTATCAATTTCTATGTCGTGGCCTGGGCCATGGCCTACGGTGGACTCAGTATTCCTGATGGGGCCAGTGTCCGTGCAGACATCAGCGACTTTATTCTGGCTCTCGGGAGCATGATAGGTTTTATCAATTTCTATGTCGTGGCCTGGGCCATGGCCTACGGTGGACTCACTCTCCCTGCTGGGGCCAGTGCCCGTGCTGACATCAGCGTTTTTATCTGGCTCTCGGGAGCACAATAGGTTTTATCAATTTCTATGTCGTGGCCTGGGCCATGGCCTATGGTATACTCAGTGTCCCTGCTGGGGCCAGTGCCCGTGCTGACATCAGCGATTGTATTCTGGCTCTCGGGAGCACAATAGGTTTTATCAATTTCTATGTCGTGGCCTGGGCCATGGCATATGGTAGACTCAGTATCCCTGTTGTGGCCAGTCTCCGTGCAGACATCAGCGACTTCATTCGGGCTCTCGGGAGCACAATAGGTTTTATCAATTTCTATGATGAGGCCTGGGCCATGGCCTATGGTATACTCAGTATCCCTGCTGGGGCCAGTGCCCATGCAGACATCAGCGACTTTATTCTGGCTCTCGGGAGCACAATAGGTTTTATCAATTTCTATGTCGTGGCCTGGGCCATGGCCTATGGTGGACTCACTCTCCCTGCTGGGGCCAGTGCCCGTGCTGACATCAGCGATTGTATTCTGGCTCTCGGGAGCACAATAGGTTTTATCAATTTCTATGTCATGGCCTGGGCCATGGCCTACGGTGGACTCAGTATTCCTTATGGGGCGTGTGCCCGTGCTGACATGAGGGACTGTGTTCTGGCTCTCGGGAGCACAATAGGTTTTATCAATTTCTATGTCGTGGCCTGGGCCATGGCTTATGGTATACTCAGTATCCCTGCTGGGGCCAGTGCCCGTGCTGACATCAGCGATTGTATTCTGGCTCTCGGGAGCACAATAGGTTTTATCAATTTCTATGTCGTGGCCTGGGCCATGGCCTATGGTGGACTCACTCTCCCTGCTGGGGCCAGTGCCCGTGCTGACATGAGGGACTGTGTTCTGGCTCTCGGGAGCACAATAGGTTTTATCAATTTCTATGTCGTGGCCTGGGCCATTGCCTATGGTAGACTCAGTATCCTTGTTGTGGCCAGTGCCCGTACTGACATCAAGGACTGTATTCTGGCTCTCGGGAGCATGATAGGTTTTATCAAGTTCTATGTTGTGGCCTGGGCCATGGCCTATGGTGGACTCACTCTCCCTGCTGGGGCCAGTGCCCGTGCTGACATCAGCGATTGTATTCTGGCTCTCGGGAGCACAATAGGTTTTATCAATTTCTATGTCGTGGCCTGGGCCATGGCCTATGGTGGACTCACTCTCCCTGCTGGGGCCAGTGCCCGTGCTGACATGAGCGACTGTATTCTCCCTCTCGGGAGCACAAAAGGTTTTATCAATTTCTATGTCGTGGCCTGGGCCATGGCCTATGGTGGACTCACTCTCCCTGCTGGGGCCAGTGCCCGTGCTGACATGAGGGACTGTGTTCTGGCTCTCGGGAGCACGATAGGTTTTATCAATTTCTATGTCGTGGCCTGGGCCATGGCCTAATGTGGACTCAGTATTCCTGATGGAGCCAGTGCCCGTGCTGACATCAGCGACTCTATTCTGGCTCTCGGGAGCACAATAGGTTTTATCAATTTCTATGTCGTGGCCTGGGCCATGGCCTATGGTGGACTCACTCTCCCTGCTGGGGCCAGTGCCCGTGCTGACATGAGGGACTGTGTTCTGGCTCTCGGGAGCACAATAGGTTTTATCAATTTCTATGTCGTGGCCTGGGCCATGGCCTATGGTATACTCAGTGTCCCTGCTGGGGCAAGTGCCCGTGCTGACATCAGCGATTGTATTCTGGCTATCGGGAGCACAATAGGTTTTATCAATTTCTATGTCGTGGCCTGGGCCATGGCCTAATGTGGACTCAGTATTCCTGATGGAGCCAGTGCCCGTGCTGACATCAGCGACTCTATTCTGGCTCTCGGGAGCACAATAGGTTTTATCAATTTCTATGTCGTGGCCTGGGCCATGGCCTAATGTGGACTCACTCTCCCTGCTGGAGCCAGTGCCCGTGCTGACATCAGCGACTTTATTCTGGCTCTCGGGAGCACAATAGGTTTTATCAATTTCTATGTCGTGGCCTGGGCCATGGCCTACGGTGGACTCAGTATTCCTGATGGGGCCAGTGTCCGTGCAGACATCAGCGACTTTATTCTGGCTCTCGGGAGCATGATAGGTTTTATCAATTTCTATGTCGTGGCCTGGGCCATGGCCTACGGTGGACTCACTCTCCCTGCTGGGGCCAGTGCCCGTGCTGACATCAGCGTTTTTATCTGGCTCTCGGGAGCACAATAGGTTTTATCAATTTCTATGTCGTGGCCTGGGCCATGGCCTATGGTATACTCAGTGTCCCTGCTGGGGCCAGTGCCCGTGCTTACATCAGCGATTGTATTCTGGCTCTCGGGAGCACAATAGGTTTTATCAATTTCTATGTCGTGGCCTGGGCCATGGCCTATGGTGGACTCACTCTCCCTGCTGGGGCCAGTGCCCGTGCTGACATCAGCGACTGTATTCTGGCTCTCGGAAGCACAATAGGTTTTATCAATTTCTATGTCGTGGCCTGGGCCATGGCCTATGGTGGACTCACTCTCCCTGCCTGGGCCAGTGCCCGTTCTGACATGAGCGACTGTATTCTCCCTCTCGGGAGCACAATAGGTTTTATCAATTTCTATGTTGTGGCCTGGGCCATCCCCTATGGTAGACTCAGTATCGCTGCTGGGGCCAGTGCCCGTGCTGAACTCAGCAACTTTATTCTGGCTCTCGGGAGCACAATAGGTTTTATCAATTTCTATGTCGTGGCCTGGGCCATGGCCTATGGTGGACTCACTCTTCCTGCTGGCGCCAGTGCCCGTGCTGACATCAGCGATCTTATTCTGGCTCTCGGGAGCACAATAGGTTTTATCAATTTCTATGTCCTGGCCTGGGCCATGGCCTATGGTGGACTCAGTCTCCCTGCTGGGTCCAGTGCCCGTGCTGATCTCAGCGACTGTAGTCTGGCTGAGGGGAGCACCAATGGTGTATTCAAAGCCTGTGCTTTGGATTGGGCTCAGGGCACACAGTAGATGGAGGCCTGAGTGGATGGTGATGTTGCCCTTCTCCTCGATCTCAGCCTCTCCGCTGTCATCCTCCATATCTAAATCCTCTATGCAGGAGAAATAGTCCTCAGAATCACTGTCAAGGACAGTTTCATAGGATGAAGTACTCTCCATCTCCTCAGAATGAATCTGTGGGGCCGAAAAACCTGGCCAGCTCTCATGCCACAGGTTTTCCGTTTTCTCCTCCATGGCCCCCACCCTGACAGGTGGGGGATGGGACCACCACACGAATCTAGAACGTAAAAGACAAAACCAGGTCTAGAAAAGAAGTTTGTGGCTCTCAATGTCTACACCATGAAAACCATCAAAAAAAATTAGCTATCTCTAACCTCCTTATGATACATATTGGGGTCAGAGGTTAAAAAGAAAATAAATACCAACCCAAACCCCAAAGCAGTTATGAGAAAGCATAAGAAATATTAGAGATGAAATAAGTGGTTCCTTAGAGTTTGAATCAAAGACCAAAGAAACCAAGATCTGGTGATTTGAAAGGATGAAGTCTGACAAACCCTTGACCTGCATCACCCAGAGAGAAGATTCAAATTCTTGAAATGTGAGACAAGACATGAAGTATGAAAGGACAAGTAGGACCTAGGGAGCCCTGCGTGTGTGTGGTGTGAACTGACTCTACAGAGTTGGTAACCCTGTAAGCAAGAGATTTCTTGAGTCATAAAAGAGACACTCACATTGATAAGATGTTATTAAACCTACATAGCACTTGCTGCCTTCTAGATACTCCACCCTGGGCATGAGGATCAATTCTGGATGTTACAAAACATACAGTGTGATCAATTTAGGGATGATATGGAAAGAGAAACACAACTTCTGCTAGCAAGGACATCCCAGGACCAACAGAGTGCATGATGGGTCTTTCTGTATAGCGGAGACCAGTGTTCCTCAGGAAGCTTCAAAAAGATACTAGGAACGATCATTGCAAACACAGTCTTGAAAACCAGTATAACCCTGAGGCTTAACCCATCACAACAACAACAACCACAAGACACACACAAACACACACACACACACAGGCTTGAGTATACTCCTATGTTCTTGAGGAATATCCACTTGTACATCTGTTATCAGATTCCTTGCTTCTTCACACAAGTTCAAACAATACATGACAGCTAGGATGTTTCCTGTTCACAGAGAGTTCAACAGGGAATCCTAGGACAATTCTATGGGGAAACTAACAAGCATGTAAGGAGATCAAGTGAAGAGGTCCACACTTGGCCACAAAAACATCAACTTTTGTCATTCTCTGAAGAAATAGACATGAGCTTCGTACTGCAATGCCCTCCCCCCTCCCAGTTCCAGAGAAATGGTGACTAGAGCTATGGATCAGTAGCTCAGGCTTTAATTGAAATGGGGGACTTTGGGGCACACACAAGGGGCAGCTGTAATGTCACAGAGCAGATGAAAATGATCCCAGGTCACTGTTTACATCTATAGAAGTGTTACAAAGGATTTTTTATTTCATACAGATATGGTTTAAAATAAGAAAAATGAAACCAAAGTAAAACATGGCAAAAAAATTTAAATGGAACAATTAAATAAAATGAACACATAAGCAGAAATCTGTGCCTCAACAAAAAGCATTGAGTGTATGTATCAAAAAGAACAACTGAACACAAAATCCAGCCAACAAAGAGGAAATCTCCCGATGTCAAGGTCCAAGAGATTAGGAGATTCCAGTTTATCAGGTCAAGTGTAGAAGTCCGGTGCTCTCTATCCAACAAGAGTTTCTCTGCAGCATCAAGACAAACTGCAGTCAGTTGTGGGGCCTTATAGGAAGAGATTTCAATAACTTCTCACAAAGGCTTTTTGTGATGTCATAGTAAGGAATGGACCAGTAACAGCAAAGAGCCCAAAAGATGATTCTCTACCCTGCTCCAGGGACTGCATAACTTTTGTCAAGGCTGTGAGCAAATCCCCAACAAGATATAGCTTAAACAGCAAAGGTTAACCCTCCTCTCAGGCTCTCAGGGGACAGGGAGGGATGGCAGACGAGGAGCTGGGGACTTGGGAAGATAAGTCTGAAGCAGTTGGGTGCATGCCTTTGGCAGGTCCATGGTGCATCCAGTCACTCAATTTCTCCTGAGCCCCTGAGCTTTTATGATTTCCCCAAAATGCACCTCCTGCTAGACAAGGCATTCAGACATATGAGAAGGTGTGAGACCATTCCTATTGAACATGAGCAGGACACTTTGACTTTAAGAACATAGTAAGCAGGTAACATGGTAACAAGGTAACAAGTGCCATAGTAACAAGGTGGACAGACTCAGCAACTCTGTGCTGACCTTTGTTAGGGACACGGGTATGGACTAGTTAGAGAATGAACCCATGGTCTGTCCCAACGCCCTTTGCACTAGGATGCTAAAGTTCTCTAAGTATTCTGACGACTACAGACATTGTCTCCACATTTCGCATATTCCATTCCTTTATCTAAAACTCATATAGATGGTCATCTAAAGGATGCTAGCCTTCCCCGACACTGGGATGCTGTAATGAAATGGACTGTACCTCATGGTACACATGACAGTTTTTGGTCTTTTTTGCAGGGCATTGGGGTGCAACATAGCAAGTGTGGAAGATAGTTACCAGGGTGGATGAACATTTAAGTGCTTCAAAGGATTTATGAGATAATAGAGGGCACAGGTAGATGTGATAAACATTCACATGGTGATGAAATAGATGGCTTTTACAGCTTGTCCATACTAATAAACTTTGAAAACCAGAAAAATTAAATTTAAAACTATCAAGGAACCATGTTTAAGAATAGAAATATGGGACTAGTCAGAAGAAACTGAATGAAAAGCACAAATTAAGTCAAGAACCACCTCAGAGACATAAATCAAAACCAACAACCTGGGAAGCAAATGTCAAAGCAAATGAACAGCGTCTGTTTTCGTACATCAGTAATATCAAGGTTTATGTTAATCAAAGTCTGAGCTCAACAACTCTGCAAACAACCAAGCTACAGCTTCTCTGCAGAGAAGCCCCAGCCAGGGCCTCATGTGGGCGGAGTCTGCAACTCCTCACAATGGCTCCAGTGAGGTCATAGGAGGAAATGAACCAATCACAGCTATTCACAACCAAGAAATAAAAACCCTTCACCTTCTGTCTCCTCAAACTGCATTGGTTTTCTTACTGTCATGACCAATTCCCTGAGAAACAGCAACATTTGTTCCATGGGTTGTGCTATGTCTCAGACTCTCAGAGGACAGGGAATCCATGTCTGGGGACTTGAGAAGATGGGTCTGAAGCAGCTGCTTACATGGCTTTGTCATGTCCTGTTGCCTCTAATGACTCAATTCCCCCTGCTGGGTTCCACCACCACGGGGCATTACAATGTCCTGAACAGCACCCCCAGTTAGAGACCGGAAATCCAGAGAATTAAGATGCTGTGAAACCTCTCTCTCACAACCTTGAGGACATTTGGACTTTAATAACAGCAGCAGTAACAACAAGAATGGACTCAGCCAGCTTTGGGCTAGCCTGGGTTAGAGACAGGGCTATGGACTAGACAGTGAACACACAGGTTTCTTCAAAGTCCTTTTCACTCAGACCCTCAAACTCTGTGATGACTCCAACTACTGCAGCCCTCTTCCTCTCCACCCTCAGGACACTCAGCTCCTTTCCCTTAAACTCGTAGTTATGGGCACCAAAAGGGTGATGGCCTGTCTGTGACACTGCGAGGCCACGAGGAAACTGTCGTCCCTCAAGACTTTCCAGAGCGTGTTCTGTTTAGTGAGTGGCATGGTGGCCAGGAGAAGAGTCTCTACGTGGTCAGGGGATTTATAACCACAGGGAAATGCCAGGGGAAGTAACAAGGGTATGCTCCAAGTGCACAACCAAATCAAATCCCTTATCTTTTACAGGTAACTTAACAAAAGTTAAGGTAAAGAAATAAACCAATGTATGAAATGTCAAAGATGAATGTGTAGAGAATAATAGAAAATGGTTGATGACAAAATTAACTGAAGCAAGGCACAAACTAACCTAATCTAAGCCCAATCAGTCAAAATTCAGACACAAACCCGACCCCACTGGGAAGCACACTCACGATATTCAGGTCAGTTGCGATCACAGATGTTAAGACGCACACTAAAAATCAAAATCTATAAAAATCACAGTCTACAGCAAGTTCTTCGCAGTTAACGAATGGTTTCACCGCAGCCTAAGAACAAGGTCTAGGCCCAGCTGGTGCCTAATATAGGCGGGCCTCTCTCATTCATCACAATGGTTCCTTGTGAGGTCATGGAGCCATGCACCAATCACAGTTGACCAGAAGCCAGCATAGCTTTAGAGTTCTTTGCTCATGGCTCCTCCCACATCGCTACCAAGACTCAGTGTAAGGGAGACAGAGGTTATTTGGCTCAGGCTTGCAGAGGATCAGACCAACACGGTGGTGGGCTCAGCTGGTGGCACTGGCAGCAGGGCCTCGGGCAAGGGCTTTCACTGCATAGACATCTCCTCACCCTCAAGCCTAGTGAAATATCCTTGCCATCTAGGCCACTCCTAAAATTCTTTTCAGTGTCAAAACCACAAATCCCGGTTTCTCCTGAGTCAAGATCCCTAAAAGCTCAAACTGCTGAGGGTGACAGTTCAAAGTTTGTTTTCTGTCACATCAATGACTGACATTTCTGGGGGTTTATGCCAAATCAGCAGGGCAGAGAGCTGACTGTGTTGCCTGGTGGCCTAGGTTTACCTTCTGCATCATTCCTATATAGAATGAGAAATATATAATAAGCAGATCATGTGACTGCTTGGTACTTATCTTTTCTATAAGCTGGGAGCTCTGCTCTCTAACTTTTATCATACTCCAGGTATCCTGGACTCTGACCATACAGCCTCATCCCATCAGCTCAGCAGGGCTGGGCCCAGTTAGCACTTGGATGGGACGCCAGGCATGTTGGCACACATGGTAATCTTACGATATGGGGGTGAAGGCAGGAGGATCAGAAGTTCAAGGTCATCTCTAGACTATTAAGAACAACACGAGCTACATGAGACCCTTTCTAAAAAAGGAAATGAAAACATTTTAATGCATTTTCACAGCTTTGGATTCAGCTATGGTTTCTTATCCCAGCAGCATAAGCACACACCAGGTGAGAGAAGGCTGTTAAGGGAGAACCCGGAACAGACAGACCTGGGCGCTCCCAGGGGAAGAAGAGCAGCTTATGTCCAAAAACTCAGAAGGTGGAAGATAGACCCCTTGTTGCAATCTGAGTCATGGAAAAAGGTCAACATCGACTCTGCTCCCCACAAAATGGGAGGGTTCTGGGTTTTATGTAGCCGAGGCTGGTGTCAGATTTACTATGTAGACAAAAATAGCCTGGAACCTTTGATCCTCCTGCCTTTGTCTCCCAACTCCTTGAACTGTAGGCACGATTCCATGCCTGGCACTGCCTTCAAAATTCTCTTAATTATTATTTTTAGTTCTTTTTGCATGTGTTCCTAGTGTATGTATGTTCCTATGTGTATGTGTGTTCCTATGTGCATGGGTGTTTGTTCCTATGTGTATGTGTGTGTTCCTATGTGTATGTGTGTGTGAATTCCTATCTGTGTATGTATTCGCAGCATGTGCCTATCAGAAGTACTTGCTATATATCATATCCAAAGCAGGCACTAAACTCATAGGAATCCTCCTGCATCTACCTCCTGTGTGCTGTTGGTATTCCAGGGGTACTCCCCCATACCTGGTTTAATTTACTTTGCATTATGAAAAAAATAGTTTACTTAGTTTGTGTGAACAAAACTGTCTGAAAAGACGCTGTCTGGCTGTGAACAACAACAATAACAAAGCTCCTGGAAGGAGTCTGTGTTGTGTCTAGAGAGACAGACAGACTAGGCAGAATTTCAATACTGTGCAGAGGTTTGAATTTGATAGGTCCAGCGGCTAATTACTTTACCTTGTGCTAGTTCTAGCTCCTTGCCGCACTCAGTATCTGAGTTTCTTCCTGTCTTCCTTCCCTCTTTTTTTTTTTTTGACATTTCAACACACACAGGGTTTGGTTGTCTAGTTTGGGCTGTCATGGAATTCACTCTGTAGACCAGGCTGGACTGGAACTCTGTAGATCCACCTTCCTCTGCTTCCCGGATGCTCGGATTAAAGGTGTGTGCCACCACCCAGCTGTCACTCTATCGAAACTAGCACCTCATGATAATAAATAAAAACCTCCTGAAGCTATTAACTTAGCAGAACGTTAGCTTCTGCAAACCGAGAGCTCTAAGAATGTCATCAGATCGCCTGTTCGCCTGTAGAATAGCACTCCCCGCTTCTCGATGTACCTGCTGCTCTGGTGTGCCCACAAATGTGTGGTAAAGCTGCCTTGACTTATGATTGTCTTTGTTGTGTAAAACTGTGCAAATCCTGTGAAAGGCTTCCACATTGGAACATGGAATTTTGGGGTAACCTAAATTTGTGTTCCTGGGCCGTGCTCACTCTAATGACTCCAGAATAAACCATCTCTTATTCCCTTTAGGATGAGAGCTGAGGTGCTAATGTTGGCATTTCTTTATACCTGGGAGATCGATAACACAAGGCGTTGTCCTCAGACACCAAATCTTCAGAAACATCTGAAACCCCGTGTTCAACACAGTAATGTGGTGTGTTGGTTTTTTCCCTGTTGCTGAGACAACAGTGACTTGAGGAGGCTGGAGGGTAGAGTCTGCTGTGGCCGTGGGAGCTGAAGGCGGCCTCTCACATGGCATCCACAGTCAGGAAGCAGAGGTCCTCTCCAGATGGAGCTTTAGCCCCAGCTCCTATATTTTGGTTTGGAAACAAGGTCTCATGTAGCTTCACTGGCTTCACACTGTTAGTAGCCACGCAGAGCTGCACCTTCAAGGGTAGTCGCTGTGTCAATGACAGGTGATCTTTTATTTCCAGATAAAGCTTTGCAGCACACACTGGGCATGTGCAGGAATGCGCCCTCCCCACAGGAACAAGTGTGGCCTTCCTATAAATTCACACTTGTTCTTTGGTTTGGGAGAGCCCGGCTGTAGAGACGATGCCCCGCTTCTCCTTCCTGCTGCAGCTGATAGGTCCTTCTTCCCTCGCTTCCCTCTAGGTGTTTTCATTTTGGCTTTGCACTGGTCAAAAGGAGAATCCACTGAGATCCATCAGCCACTGGCCTGTAACCTCTCACAGAAGAATATGCTCACATCTTTCCTCCATGTCAGAATGTATTAACACTAAAGCTGTAAGGCTGAGCAGTTTTTATGATGGCTGTTAGTATAAGTCTGCCTACCTTAGCAGTTTGGCCAAGGCAAATTTTGGTTCTTGATTCCAAACCTTTTTGTTTCTTTTTATTTATTTACTTTGAGACAGAGTCTCTCTATGCAGCCCTGGCTATTGTGGAACTAGCTATGTGGACCAGGCTGGACTCATACTCACAGAGTTCTGCCTGCCACTGGTACCCAAGTGCTGGGATTAAAGGTGTGCACCCCACTACCTGGCTTTATTTCCCATTTGAAATGCTAATATTAATTCACATCAGACATCACACTGTAAATGTGGCTGCATATCTCTCCACATACAGGCAGGTTAAGGAAAGAAAGCCACTGACTGCAGAGTGCACGGGTTTCAACAGTGTGCTGGGAACGTGATCCACAGAGATAAGGAACGAGGCCCATGTCAGGAAGGAATACGGTGTTACTGCTCCTGGAATCAGGTTTCAGAATGAAGATGCAGAATTCATCTGTGAGATGAAAATCTGAACCAAGTCCACAGCAAGAAATGGGTCAGGAGCATGGAACAGTAGTGGGTCAGGCCCAGGTCCATCAAGTAAGCTCTCTCAGTAGTGAGGGAAAGAGCAGAACAGGGGTCCCCAGTCCTTGCACACACAGCATCAGATGGTAGGGTGGTGTGCAGTCATGCCATGGCAGCATTTTTGTTTGCTGTCAAAGGGTTTTACTGTTTTGGATCATGAGGAATCGAACCCAAGTTCTCACACATGCCAGGCGAGGGCTCCCCCACTAAGCTGTGCCCCCTCCTGCCACTGCAGTGTGAGGGGACAGCATTTTATGAAGCCCATGTGAGGGAGTTGTGCCCTTTCCACAACCTGGAGTGTCTGGTATGTCCTTGGGCCTGATCTACCTGATATGATTTAAATGCAGCCATGCTGTGTGGGTCTCTGCAAACACCACGGGCAGCAGGGTAACAGTCCAATGGTGGTTCAAACTTCAAGTCTGATGCCAAGTAGTTTATTTGAGACATTTTTAAGCACAGCACAATTTGGTGAAGTTTCCTGATAATTCACTCAATCTCATGTGCACAGCAAAGCTAAAGACATGACCACATCAAAACTCCGTGTTAATGACCTGTCCAGCAGGCCACGTAATTCGTGGGCCTCGAGTTCGGGATCACCTGGGTAGGAATGGGGGGAAAGAGAAAGAGAACCAAGAGCGTATAAAGGATGACAGAGTCAGTCTGAGATGCGTCTAGGTTCCGTTTATTGCAGGCAGGGGTTTATTCTTATAGAGTGTTTTTGGTAGGGAGGGGTAGGGTTAGAGGGGAGCGGAAACTATCGCGCCCTAGGCCAGGGAGGAAGCAGTATATCTATAGAAACATCTAGTGGTTAGGCCGTGTCTTGGCACCTTGTGGTCAGGTCATCTTGGCACCTTGTGGTCAGGTCATTCTGAGAACTGTATCACAGCTGTTTGTGCAGCAAGCTGTTTTGGCAGCAAGCTGTTTTTGCAGAGAGGATGAGGAAGATTGGCCAATACTTTAGGTCGGGGGGCTTCTTGGTCCCCAACATGTTAAGTACAAATGCCATCTTCTATAAAGATGGATTCTATAGATTAACTGAGAAAACAAGTTCGAGATGAGGGTCTGGGTGTAGTCTCGGCCACATAGGTAGCCCAAAGGTCACCAGGCTGTTAAACACATCTGTTCTCACCTTTCTGGGCAGAAAACCAGTTATAGCCTGTTGTTTTAAGGTCAGTAGAAGTCCATAGTGGCCGGGGGAATCCTGATCTTCCAGCTCAATTGAAGGTTTGCTGTGGCTCCTGGCAGGAGTGCTCCCCAATATCATGCCAACACTTCCAGGCCAGAAAAACTTAAGGTTGTGGGAAAAGGAAGGAAATTTTTTTCTAGGGAGTCACTAGGGTGTAATGAGTACATATTGCCTTTTCCATCCTGCCTTGATTCCTGGACCCACGGATCCTGGCTATGGGAGAAACTGTACCATATACTGGATGCTGATTCAAAGCATATAGCACCTTCTGGAGAACCCTGCCCCTGCCCTCCACGCTGCTGCCATCTAATGGACACTGGAACTATGTCTTCAGAAGACCATCCCATCTTTCATCAGGTCAGCTCCTTCGGGATAGTGGAGAACAGGGTGAGACCAGTGGATTCCGTGATCATGGGCCCACTGTCATGAACTACACTTTCTACCTCCCCTTACCAGCCTACTGTGCCTTAAGTCTGGTTATAGGTCTAGAGCAGCTATTGGTGGCCCTGAGGGGCATCAGTATTGTGTTGCCTGGCATTTCCTCCACAGCTGGTTTAGAAGACAATGAAGAATGAACTTCCTCAGTCAAGGTGACAATGATAACATTTCAAGGGGGAGGGGGTGAGGGTGGAGTGATTTACCCCCCAGGTGATATTAACCCTTGAGAACCTGAGAGCTCACAGTTCTCAGCCCTAATAGAGTATTCCCACACATCCGAATCTCTAGTCCCAGGATCCCGTACTTTACCAATTCATGCCCTTGCCTAACTGCAGACACTCTCTGAGGCTGGGACTTGAGTATTTGCTGTAGTTCAGCCGGCCTTTTTATGTGGGCTACTCTTTGATTTTCTGTAACGTGAGGTCTATGACAGCTGATCATGAATTAATAAATCAGGAGGGCCATGAAACTGATCCTCTAAAGTCATTGTATGAATTATTCTGATATGGTACAAAATCCCTGTCATCGAAACTCTGTTTTTTTAAACTATGTCCAAGCCTCTGTCACCTTGCAAACACAGCATGAACACCATCAGGGTAATCTACATATCCGTTTTTTGTAATAAGCAATTGAGATCCATGTAGATGTGAAACGGTACCCTTCTTTTGTTTAATCCTAGATTATTTTTTATGTTGGCCTCACAACAGGTCGCTCGATCACCATGCAGCCCTCCAAATATAGACTGTCCTCTACAGCCAGTCTCTGTAGGATCTCCTGTTTGTATGATAAAATCCTCCTGTACATTGTAAATAAGGCAATGATTGTAATATTTTATTCGCAAGATGTGGTAGTTTGAACAGGAACGGCTCCCATAGGCTCATTTATTTGAGTGTTTTGTCATCAGTGAGCGACACTACTTAGAATTTAGGGGTGTGGCCTTGTTGGGAGAAGTGTGTCACTGGGGCAGCACTTTGAGATTTCAGTGTCTCTCTCTTCCTGTTCTCCAGTTCAGACAATGAGTGCCTCGGTGTTCAGTTCACATTTTCCAGAGTTCTCCACATTTACAAAATTAGAAGACATCTGGCATGTTCGGAGTGAGAATAAACCTTTATCCTCCTCTACGTTTTCAAGGTCCATGTGACTCTTCTGGCCAATGGGCTGTCAAAGATGGTGCTGATGGGCAGAGGAGAGGGGTCAGACTTTAGAGCACTAGTTGTGCAAACGCAAGGCCTGAGTTCAGTCCCCCAGAACTTACATGAAAAGCCAGCCCTAAAGCGCTGGGGTGGGGTGGAGGGGGGGCTGTGGCAGGTGGGTGCCTGGGGCTTTCTGAACAGGCAGTTTAACCAACTTGGCAAGTTCTCAGCCAATGAGAAACTCTTAGTAAACAAGCTGGGGAGGCTGGAGAGATGACTCAGCAGCCAAGAGCTCTCCCTGCTCTTCCTAGAGGGCATGAGTTTGACTTCCAGAACCCACGTGGTTGTAAATAACTCTATTCCTAGGGGATCCGACATCATCTTCTGACCCATGAGGGCACCAAACACACATGTGCGCGCGCGCACGCGCGCACACACACACACACACACACACACACTCACACATAATAAAATTAAGTCTGAGACAGAAAAAGAAAACACTAGATGCCTGGGATCTAATGAAATACATGTGGGAGGTAACAGAAGGAAGTTTCTGTTATGCCCAGACGACAGAGTCCCCCCAAAACCAGCCAGGAGACCGAGTCCTGTGTGTAAAAGCAAAGAGCCTTCATTCTTACATAAGTTTGCAGACTCGGACTCCCCATGTGTCCAAAGTATCCGAGTGATCTGAGAGCCCTGAGCTCAGTTGGGGTTTGGTTTTTAGAATAGCAAAGGTAGGGGTGAGGGACTTCTAAGGTTCAGGACCCCTGATTGGCTGACATTTGTCTAGAGGTGTCCTGATGAAAAGTGATAGGTGTGTGCTAGCGGGTGATCCTATCTGCAAAGGTTGGGATGTTAGGAATTTCCTTGGGATGGTCTGTTCCTGGTGATGCCACCTTCTGGCTTTTCCTGGAACCTGGTGCTTCCTGCTATGGCAGCTGTGCGGCCTGGGTGCCATGTGTGTCCAGGCTGCCCTGGGCCCCACAGTTTCTAGTAAGTCCTTTAACAGTGACATTCTATTCGGAGGGATGTGTTTTAAGTCCTTTCCTCTTCCCACTGTCTGGAACATGGACACGATGGTTATAGCAGCTATTTTGTGGCTTTGTGGCAAACTTGAAGGTGGAAATCAAGACTCACGGATCCAGCCAGCAGGTCTTCCACAACAGTTTTCCTTCCGTTTCCTGGGAGTTTATGAATGGTAGAAGTCAGCCGGATTGCCAGCAACATTACAACCTAGAAGTACTTCAGGGAGCCATCACTGTCCTTCTTGTAGAACTTTTTTGGTCCATGCTAGCTCTCATCTTCAATGTTTTGGGATCATTTTTCAGTTTACTCGTCAATTCTGAAGCTTTCAAGCCAAAGCAACCATTGTGGGCTACTTTATGTCACTCCTTCCTGACTTTGGGAGATTTAATCTAAGGAAGCATTCGGAGGGCACGGCAAATGCAGCTGGAAGAAAGTTAAAAACAACAAATGAAAGGGGAAGAAATTTAGCAGTGCAAACCCACAAGGTGAACGTTCCCTTAATCTGCTAAAGGTGAAAGACCCTACAGACCCCCTCCTCAAAACCCGCAGCTAGCATGCTCCCGGGGGAATGTCCTGTTTGCTTTAAAAAAAAAATTCTCCGGATCAGCAGCCAGCCTGCTCTCGTAAGAACATCCCATGTGCTTGAGAGAGCAGGATGTCTATGAGACAGGAAGACTGCAAGGCAGGATATCAATAAGATAGGACATCAACAAAGCAGGTTGACTGCAAAACAGTATATCTATAAGATAGGCCAGGCATCCATGCTGAGAGAGGAAACCATTCATGCCCCCGCCTCATTCCGATCGACTGATAACCACGCTTTTGCTTCTGTAAACTTGCTTTTTGCTCTTCCCTATAAAAAGACCTCCCCCCAGTCTGCAGGCGTGCAAGTCCTCCGAAAGACTTTGCTGCCCACAGGTACCTGTGTTTACTCAATAAACCTCTTGCTAATTGCATCCTGTGGTCTGGACTCGGAGTGTCCTGGTTCTGGGGACTTCATTGGAGGAAAAGGTCCTCTCTGAGGGTCTTTCAAAGGTATTTGGAAAACTCAACACTATCATATATTTATATATAAGTTAAATACACAGGCTCTAGAGTTGTGCATCGCTGGCATAAGTAGGCAGATATAGGCATGATGAACAACGTAGGCATTTTGTCTGAAAATAAAACTGACCAGCAGAATGAAATGCAAAACAAAACAAAAAACTAGAGACTCCCAGAGAGTTAGAAACAAAACAAAGACTAGAGACTCCCAGAGAGTTAGAAACAAAGTAAAGGATCACAGACACCCAGAGAGTTAGAAACAAAACAAAGGTCTAAAGACTCCCAGAGAGTTAGAAACAAAGTAAAGGACCACAGACTCCCAGAGAGTTAGAAACAAAGTAAAGGACCATAGACTCCCAGAGAGTTAGAAAGCACTGACCTTGATGGCATCACCCTGACTGGGTGAATGTTTTCACCAGCACTGAGAGGAACATTCACTCTGCTTAAGTCACTGTCACGCAGAGTGTCCACTCTACAGAGAAGAAGTGAATGCCAACTGAGATTTACCCACAAAGGAGGGAGGGGCTATCACTAAGGCATGCCCCTCCAGTTCTTTCCATCCCCTTTGACCTTGTTCTGTTCCTCCGCACCACCCTACCACCCTGACAGGATGTGAGTTCCAGAAGCTGGATGCTCAGTTGCCTTTTCTAGGATAATAGAGGTCATCTTTGGATACTTGGTAGTGTTCTGTGCTCTGTTCGCATTAATTCAGCAAGACCAGCACAGGGGAAATGACGTACTGAACTACTTCTCAGATGTCCCCGCATATGCCTACTTATTCTCACTATGCAAAACTCCTCTACAGCCTGCTTCGTTAATCGCCCTGATTAGACCTGCAAGGGATTGCATACAGCATCAGTCAGCAATGCAATAATGGTTTTGCCGGAGAGCATCAGCATGCAGTGTGACTCTCCTCATCCCCACAATGGAAGTCCCACAAACTAGCATCCGTGTAACTTCCCACAAAACCCTCCAGTCAGTGTCTAGAACTCTCCTCTCTCCTTCCTCACCTGTCCCCTCCACACACCCACTTCTCCTCCTTTGTCCCACTCTTCCCTTGACAGGGCTCTACTCTGTTGCTTAGGGTCTCAATCATCAATCCTCATCCTCCATCTTCCCCTTGCTGATGTGACCTAAAGAATGGGGTCTTTCTCCAGTGGAGAGAGGCCCTCCTCTCCTCCTCCCTAAGGGTAAATGCAGCGGGGCAGGTCAGGGACCTGACTGGGGGGGCACCCCTAGGAAGGCAGTCACCTAAAGATGATGCTCACCAGCCTTCCCCGTCAGATTCCTCAGCCTGTGGCATGGTCCCTAGCAGCTACCATGAGGTCCAGCTAGTGTGCTTGCCTTCCCTCAGAAAAGCATAGCTACTTATTTTTCCTTTACTGTCATTTTCTTCCTTTTGTTGACCAGAGTCCAAGTATGTTTTAAATCTCCCACTAACTCTTTCTGAAGCGCCCCTCTCTGCCATGTGGCTGCTTGTCACCAGGTGGCTAACCTCTGACCTCCAGTTTTATCTGCAGCTGCATGGCTTCTGCTTCTTCTCTTCTCTGTTCTCCTCCTCCCTTCCAGGAAGGTGAGAGAGGCAGCTCTCTTCCTTTCCTTTAAAACCCCAACACATTGCCCCCAAGACCCGGCTGAAGTCTGTTGTCTTCGCTCCTCTCGTTGTGTCTGTTATTAAATTACTTTGTTAATGAGACCAAGAGGAGCCCTGATTTGTCCAGCATCACATCATGTCTTCGGGACTCCCTAAGATGCTCAGTGCATTTCCTCCTTGCCCTTAAGTCTTTAACCAGCAGAGGAAAAACAAGAACAACAGAAGCGGTTCCTGCACCGCTGATGACACCAGTGTCAGCACACATGGCTTTCTTGTGTTTCTGAACAAGGAAACCCTGAGGTGTTTTTGCTCATTTTTAGGATGCGGTTATTTTAGAGCAGCTGGCTGGTCGGGTGGCGTGTGTGTGTGTGTGTGTGTGTGTCTGTGTGTGCGTGTGTGTAAATGGATGAAGGAGTGGAGTGGGTGGGCTGGGCTGGGAGGTGGATAGATGGGTGACTGCAGAGCCATGGACAAGTGAATCAGTGGATGGATGGAGGAATGAATGAACTGATGGGTAGATGCATTGGTGGGTAGGTGGGTGGTTGTGTGGATGGATGAGTGCATGGCTAGATGAATGGGTGGGGGATGGATGGGTAGTGGGTGGTTGTGTGGATGGATGAGTACATGGCTAGATGAATGGGTGGGGGATGGATGGGTAGTGGGTGGTTGTGTGGATGGATGAGTACATGGCTAGATGAATGGGTGGGGGATGGATGGGTAGTGGGTGGGTGGTTGTGTGGATGGATGTGTGCATGGCTAGATGAATGGGTGGGGGATGGATGGGTAGGTAGGTGGGTGGTTGTGTGGATGGATGAGTACATGGCTAGATGAATGGGTGGGGGATGGATGGGTAGTGGGTGGTTGTGTGGATGGATGTGTGCATGGCTAGATGAATGGGTGGGGGATGGATGGGTAGGTAGGTGGGTGGTTGTGTGGATGGATGAGTACATGGCTAGATGAATGGGTGGGGGATGGATGGGTAGGTAGGTGGGTGGTTGTGTGGATGGATGAGTACATGGCTAGATGAATGGGTGGGGGATGGATGGGTAGTGGGTGGTTGTGTGGATGGATGTGTGCATGGCTAGATGAATGGGTGGGGGATGGATGGGTAGGTGGGTGGTTGTGTGGATGGATGAGTACATGGCTAGATGAATGGGTGGGGGATGGATGGGTAGGTAGGTGGGTGGTGTGTGGATGGATGTGTGCATGGCTAGATGAATGGGTGGGGGATGGATGGGTAGGTGGGTGGTTGTGTGGATGGATGTGTGCATGGCTAGATGAATGGGTGGGGGATGGATGGGTAGGTGGGTGGTTGTGTGGATGGATGTGTGCATGGCTAGATGAATGGGTGGGGGATGGATGGGTAGTGGGTGGGTGGTTGTGTGGATGGATGAGTACATGGCTAGATGAATGGGTGGGGGATGGATGGGTAGTGGGTGGGTGGTTGTGTGGATGGATGAGTACATGGCTAGATGAATGGGTGGGGGATGGATGGGTAGTGGGTGGGTGGTTGTGTGGATGGATGAGTACATGGCTAGATGAATGGGTGGGGGATGGATGGGTAGTGGGTGGGTGGTTGTGTGGATGGATGAGTACATGGCTAGATGAATGGGTGGGGGATGGATGGGTAGGTAGGTGGGTGGTTGTGTGGATGGATGTCTGCACACACACAGGTGGCTCAGCAATCAAGAGTGCACACTGCTCTAGCAAGGACTGGACTTTGGGTCCCAGAACTCATATAAGGTGTGGTTTTAAACAATATTTCGATCATTCAATTTTACCAATAAAGACTCAAGGGCCAGATTCTGGTTTGAAAACCTGCTACCTCAGAGTGGTAGAGAAACACCTGACTGACCTTCCTCCTCTGCTGATGTCCCAGAAAAAGACCTTTCTCCTACACCGTCTCAAACAAAACTCCTCAAACAGAAAGAACCGCCCTTCTACTTCCTACTTCCTGTGTGTCTCTCTATCCATCCTCCTGACTCTCTCTGTCTCTCTGTGGTTTTTTTCCTGTCAACTGGTTGCTTCCTCCACCTCTTGACCTATGAATGACTTTATTTAATCCAGGGGCTGGGTCTCTCATCCAGGGCCTCCTTCCATCTAAGCAGAATGCAGGAAGTGCCCTCCACTGCTGAGCCACTGAGCTGGCTATTAATACACAGTTGTAAACTAGTGGGGCCTATCGGTATTCTGACTAGGGACCCCAACCCGGTGCTGCTTGGTACTCTAAAGTAATGAAGAAGTGGACAGCTCAGGCCACTGGCTGATGACGGACACCAGAGGGAAAGGTCATTGTCCCAGGAAAAGCTGGCAGGAAGGCTGGTAACCGACCTTCACCAGACTGCGCAGGTGGGCCCACAGAAAGTTCCGAGCTGCTCTCTGTGTTTTAATTGGACTAGCATGGGATGTCTCCGCCAGATGCCAGGTTTGTGCTCAATTAAATCCAAAACAGAGAGCCCTTATGTAGGCAGTGTCCAAAGAGACGTCAACACCCCAGCAAACTCTGGGAGGACTGACCTAGCTGAGACCCTGCTTGCTCCCGGAGGATAAAAGTACTTGTTAGTTTTAAAAGATGCCTTCTTGAAGTGAGAGGTCCTTGGACTCCCCACAGGGAAGGGAACCCTGACTGCTCTTAGGGCTGACGAGAGAGGGGGAGTTGATGAGGAGAGGGGAAGGGAAATGGGAGGTGGTGAGGAGACAGAAATCTTTAGTAAATAAATAAATAAATAATAATAATAATAATAATAATAAAAGAAAAGGATGCCTTCTCTGAGTGGGTAGAAACATTCCTCACCTGGACTGAAACTGCCCAAATAGATAAAAATCTCTTCTAAAGAACTGGTCCTTGTCAGGCAGTGGTGGCACACGCCTTTAATCCCAGCACTCGAGAGGCAGAGGCAGGCAGATCTCTGTGAGTTTGAGGCCAGCCTAGTCTACAAGAACTAGTTTCCAGGACAAGCTCCAAAGCTACAGAGAAACCCTGTCTTGAAAAACCAAAAACAGAACTGCTCCTCTAATTTAGCGTCCCTAGCAATGGGGTCTGACATTGGCTTGGCTTTCATAGCTAAAATCTCTCAACTAAGAGGCAGTGCTTTAGGCATAGATTGAAAACTGCATTGTGCATATAGACCTCAGAGTTCCTGGCCGGTAAGAAGAATAAACATGGTGTTAAAAGAACATGTAAAAAACATGGTGTTTTGTTTTAGCATTACATCATCTTCCCTCAAAAGAAAATATTTTTTTCATGCTATGAAAGTGACCTTAACAGGATATTTTCTGGATTCTCTTTCCTGGTGCTGTCACTTGAGCACTTGAGGGCCTTGCTGCTCTCTGGTCCTGAAGTGGCGCAAGCAGCTGCGATTGGCTCCTGTGTGCAGTAGAGGAGAGCCTACATAGTCACACCTCGCTTATGTAGATGCCCACCTGTTTTTCCTTCCCTGGTGGGATTATTTAAGAAACCATGATTGACTGGAGTTACCAGAACTCTTGTGAAACTCTGGAAGGAGCGCCGTTGATAAGGGTGATGCTGTTTCCAGCTCCTTCCTTCAAAGCTTGATCAGCGTGGAAAAGCGTTTTGACAATTCTTCCTTCCTCCCTCTTCTTTCGGATAATCTTTGCCCCACAGTAGAGAGGAGGCTGAAAGGCGCTCTGTATCTGCTTATATGAATCTTTGTCCCAAGCTTATTGTTGAGACCCCTTGGTGCCAGTAGGACAGTTTGAATTCTCTTTCTGGACACGTTCAGGAGTAGTCCACGTGGTCCTTCCGTCCTTCACTGTCTCACGTGCATGTCTGTAAAGGGTAGTACACAGGCCTAGGACCAATCCCACTGAGTTCTGCATTTAGTGTGGTAACAACTTCCTTGTCCTAAATAACATTTTTAATTTTTATTATTATGCGTACGTGCACACACATGTGTCCCAGGGTACCTGTGGAGGTCAGGTATATACTTCAAGTGTGTAGGTCACTGGGATCATGATGTGGGAAGGTCATATGTCTATCTGTTGCTTTCATTGGTTAATTAATAAAGAAACTGTTTGGCCTGATAGGTCAGAACATAGGTGGATGGAGTAGACAGAACAGAATGCTGGGAAGAAGGGAAGTGAGCCAGACACCATGCCTCTCCTCTCCAGGCCAGACACGATGAAGCTCCAGCCCAAGATGGACGTACACTAGAATCTTCCTGGTAAGACAACACCTCGTGGTGCTACACAGATTATTAGATATGGGCTAAAGCAAGATATGAGAGTTAGCCAGCAAGAGACTAGAGCTAATGGGCCAAGCAGTGTTTAAATGAATACAATTTGTGTGTTGTTATTTCGGGGCATAAGCTAGCTAGGCAGCCAGGAACCGGGCAGCAGGAACGCAGCCCGCAGCTCCTTTTACAGGATCAAGTTCAGGTTGCTGGGCTTGCACACATGCTTTACCGCTGAGCCTAGTGCTGGCCCAGTGCCTGTTTTTCAGGAGGGCTCACACAAAAGCAAATAACAATGCTGGAAGGATCTCAGTGGCAGAGTGTTGGCCCAGCACGTGTAGGGCCTAGGACTGAGCAGCCAGTGCCACCAAAAAGAGAAGAAAAGGAAGAAGAGGATATGTAACTAGAAATGAACTCCCCTGCTCTCTTGGTTTGAACGAAAATATTTTTCAATCTCCCTGATATTCCTAGAATATGTTGTTAGTTGGAAAAGAGGTGTACCTTTGAAACAGTTTTGATTCTTTCTTTCTTTCTTTCTTTCTTTCTTTCTTTCTTTCTTTCTTTCTTTCTTTCTTTCTTTCTTTCTTGAGATAGGGTTATTTGAGTTCTGGCTACCTGGAACTCTTTACATAGACTTGGCTGACCTTGAATTCATAGATATCTATCTACCTCTGCCTCTCAAGTGCTGGGATTAAAGTTATACACTACCAAAGGCAGTGGTGACGCACGCCTTTAATCCCAGCACTCGGGAGTCAGAGGCAGGCGGCTCTCTGAGTTCAAGGCCAGTCTGGTCTATAAAATGAGTTCTAAGACAGTCAGGACTACACAGAGAAGTCCTGACTTGAAAAACAAAACAAAAACAAAATTGCCCTGCTTTGACAAAATATTTTGAAGGTTAAATGAGTCAATCTACAAGTAACACAGAACACACAGAACATGCCTGGTGCATAGTGTTCATCATGTTGGAATGTAAGAAGTCTCCTGGATGTAAAGACCACTTATATGCTAATAACCCCAAATAAATTTTTGCTGTACTCTAGACCTCTGGACTCACATTCAGTGGATACTTAGCAGTGTTGCCTTCTACAGAGCCAATCCCCACTCCTGGTTCTAAACCTGTCCCACATCCAGCCCCTTTCCTGTTATTAATGTCAACATTAACTTTCCAACTGTGAAGGTCTCCACAACTTGGAATTAATCTTCAGTCTTCTTCTCTCATACTCCATAGTCAATTGTCTTCCTGTGAAAATAGAGCAGGAATCTGACCTTCATTCCCCTCCTGCCCCTGCTTCCACTTCTTCCACTGCAATCCCCTGCCTCGAGCCACTATTTATCTCTAGCTTAGATACTGAAATAGATTCTTGATTCCCTCTTTATATCTTAGAATAAAGAAGCCAGCGTGAGCCTTCTGTAGGAAACCTTATCATTCCTTTGCTTAAAATTTTTTGATATGCCTCCGATTTGTACCATAGTTTTTTGTTTTGTTTTGAGACAATCTCATTCGTAGACGTGGATGGCCTGTAAATCACTATATAGACACAGGCAAGCTGGCCGTGAACACACCGAGTTCAGATTCTGCCTATTGAATCCTGGAGTTACAGGCATATGCCACAACGTAGAACATGCAAACACTTTCTAAATAGTTATATAGATATGTATTTGTAGATGTGCATACTAAAAATTTTAAGGTGTGAAAACAAGCCCCTAATTGTTTCCTCTTACCTGAGAGTGATACTATTACAAGTCATGATTAAAAAGATTGACTTTTGACCCAAGAAATTATGGAAGAACTACCCCAAAAGGCAAATAAATGTTTTTTTTTTAAAACAAAAACAAGGGACTGAATAGGTGACTCTGCAGGTAAGAGAATTCGAGTGCATTCTGTTCTTGCAGAGGATCCAAGATCTTAGCATGCACAAAAGGTGGCTCACAACAACCTGTCACTCCAGCTCCAGGGGATCTAATGCCCTCTTCTGGCCTCCTAGGGCTCCTGCACTCATAAACACATACCTACACACAGACACATACACATAATTGAAAATAAAATAAACTGAGCCAGGCATGGTGGCACATACCTTTAATCTCGGAACTCAGGGGTCAGGAGCAGACAGAACTATGTGCTCATGAGGCAAGCTTGGTTGACCTAGCAGTTCTAGGGCCGTCAGTTATAGAGTCGGCTCCTGTCTCAATTCTGGTGGTGGTGGTGGTGGTGGCCATTATGAAGATGATGAAATAAATCCTTTAAGAATCAAAACAAAACACTGGAAACAGTCTCAATGTGTAAGAAAAAAACTAAGAAATTATGTTATAGCTAGACTGTGTATAACTTTACAAAAGTTAAATATGGTTTTTTAAAAAATAATTACATACTGGTTTTGTTTTGGCTTTGGTTTTTTGAGACAGGGCTTCTTTGTGTAGCCTTGGTTGTCCTGGAACTCTGTAGACCAGGATGGCCTTGAACTAATAGAGATCCACCTGCCTCTATTAATGAAAAAACCTTAAGAAATAGCAAGGACACTACAAGATTGACTTTGCAAATGTCAACTCTATATAGATAGAGGAAACCCTTAGAAATACAAACAGCAGCTGCCAGGTAGGAATCACACATAAGTAACATACCTTAAGGCTGATCCCTCATAGAAGAGCCAGGCTACTTGCTAGTAACGTGTTCAGAGCACAGTTGCAAATTCTAATGTGCACTTGCTGCAATGTTCTACAGTGACGGCTTAAGCAGTCACCTCTTTTGTGGGGTACAAATGAGTCACAGAGTATTCATGTGATTAGAAACTCCAAATGTAGCATTTCACTGAGAAATGCAGTTATCTGTTCTCGGCTTATCACCCTTATCCAGAGCCAGCCGGTTCTATTAGCCTATATTCGATAGGGGAGTCTAACCATAAACTCCACAATTCTGATCTCTGTATTGAATTCCACTACTTCTCTGAAGGTGCTTGTTAGCAAACGTGTGTGAGATGCGGTAATACGCGCCCTCTGGTGGACACTGAAAAACATGCAAGACATTTTCAGTTGTCAAATGGCAGGGCCTTCCTTTTGGAGCACAGGGGTGGTAAACAGCCTCCTGTATGCAGAACACTTCCATAAAAAATGCCAGTGGCTTGGGCTGGATCCTGGCAAGAGTCCCAGCAGCATTCTTCTCTCCTGGGGCGTTCCTAGTCTCTGGTCCCATCCTTGCTACTGTACAGTGCTGTCCCAGGCCTTATTTGCTCTCTTCTAAAAGCCCACGGGATGAGACTGAGTCGCCATTGCCCTGGATCTACCTAGCGCAGATCGTTTGTGAGAGGAGCAACAGTGGCGTTCATAGATGGACGAAGCGAAAGCAGCACCGTTCTCCGAGAGCTCACGTCCCAGGCATCAGTTCTCACGTGTGGTCCTTCAACCTCTGAAGGACCTAGAAAGCATCTCAGAGGCTGAGGTCAACACCATCTTAATTACAAGATTGGGCAGTATTTGACGTCTTCACTGATTCACATCTGGACTGGTGAATCCAGGCGACTGTGCGCTGTGCTCGTCACCCGCACACACCTGCCAGGGAATAAAGGCTGGACAACATTCCAGATGCCACTAAAGAAGCACAGAAGTTGCTGCCTCTATTGTCTGCGTCTTTAGTGCACATTGTTCTGATACCCTAGGTGGCAAAACTCAAGCTACACATAAAATACTCTGCTACACGCAGAGTCTGAGGCTGATCTTGAACAAAAGTTACCAAATAAATGACTTCTCATACTTGTTAATATTTTACTTTAGAGGAGAATGGGATAGGATGCATTACCAAACCATCAGTGTGTCTTTTTTCTTTTTAGAAAGGGTTTCTCTGTGTAGCCCTGGCTGTCTCAGAACTCTCCTTATAGATCAGGCTGGCATTAAACTCAGAATCTGCCTGCCAAGTGCTGGGATTAAAGGCATGCATCACCACCCGCCGAGTTTACAATTCTAATCGTATGTTTATATTATTTTACTCAGTTACTGTCTGAATGCCCATATATTTACTGAAGATAAATTGACAATATATCTGAATACACAGGAAAAATTTCTGATGTCGTATAATATCTATCACATAACACCAAAGGACAAAGCTTTGCTCTCAAATGGCTGTTGACGTATGAAAGAGTTCCACAATAGCCCAGAATGGAGTATCACAAAGGTTTATTTATATGCTGTATGCATGCATGTTTCTACCTCTGCTGATGGCATTTCTCTTTATGTTTCCATTAGCTACAAAGAGTCATCTGGAATTTCTTTTAATTAACTCTTGACAATTTCATAAATGCAGATAATGTATTTTAATCCTTGTTACATCTTCCTGTCCCCCTCCTATTTCCACTGAATTGTTTTCTTTTTTAACTGAAGTATATGCTAACACTAAATTTTAAAATTTATGTTTTTTTTCTATTGGTCTCCAATTTTTCAGTTTTATAAAGAAGAAAATGATGTTATTGATAGGAATTACAATTTCTGGGGGGAAGACATGAAATCCTATAGAAAAAAAATACAAATCCATTACTTGCGGTTTTCTGTTAAAGCCAAGAGAGTAAACTGTGAGATGAAGTGGTTTGGTGGTGTCTCACTTGTCAGCTGACAGACTCTAGAATCACCTGGGAGAAGGGCCTCTGGCATACCTATAGGGGTCATCATGGTTTCCTTGAGATGGAAAGATCCCCTCTGTGGATGTCACCATTCCCTGGCTGTGGTTTTGGATTTAGAAAAGGACAAAGAACTGAGCCAAAGCATGCTCTCTTAGTTAGGGTTGCTGTCCTGGGATGAAACAGCATGGGCAAAGCAAGTCGGGGAGGAAAGGGTTTATTTGGCTTACTCTTCAGCTTGATGTTCATCACTGAAGAAAGTCAGGGCAGGAACTCAAGCAGGGCAGGAACCTGGAGGCAGGAGCTGATGCAGAGGCCATGGAAGAGTGTTGCTTACTGATTTGCTCTTCATGGCTTGCTCAGCATACTTTCTTATAGAACCCAGGACCACCAGTTCAGGGATGGCCCCACCCACAATAGGCTGGGACCACCCACATAAATCATTAATTTAAAAAATGCCCTACAGGCTTGCATACAGTCGGATCTTATGGAGGCGTTTTCTTTCTTTTCCTTTTTTATAACATAATATTTTTTGTCGGTTCTTTTGGGAATTTCACATCACGTACCCAAATCCCACTCATTTCCCAGTCCTTCCATATCTGCTTCCATCCTTGTAACATCCCCAGAAAAAAGTATGAATAAAAATTAACAACAATAATAAAAATCTTGCCAATCCCTCTGGGCAACAGCCTGCTTCTCTCTCAGCTGCGGCTTCTCTCCAGTTCTGCCTTTCATGAATCATTTTGCTCCTCTGTCTTTCCCACGTCTCTGTCACATACTCACTTGTGGCAGTGGCACTGGAAGCTGCAGCGAGTCACACACGGTACCCTTTTGTACAAACAGCTTTACTTGCAAAGGTTCATTGCAATGAGCTGTTGGTCTGGTTCAAGTCTCACCATCAAAACTGCCCCTTTGCCGAGATTCCTCCTGGACATCCCACTGCCACCCCGAGTCCTGCAGATCCTGCAGCTGTGCTTCCACAGGATGACTCCCTTCAAGTGCTCCAGAAGGTCACAGATGAGGGGGAGATATGGGGTGGGCCTGGGTAGTAGCCAGGCCATGCTGCTAGTGTGGCAGCCATCAAGGGACAGGGACAGTTCTCCAGCACCCATGATACATGGGGTCAGCTCAACAGAGCCCTCCTGGTATAGGAGGTTCTTTTTTCTATGTGTTGCTTTCATTAGTTGAATAAAAAAAAAAAACTGCCGGGCTGGAGAGATGGCTCAGTGGTTAAGAGCATTGCCTGCTCTTCCAAAGGTCCTGAGTTCGATTCCCAGCAACCACATGGTGGCTCACAACCATCTGTAATGGGGTCTGGTGTCCTCTTCTGGCCTGCGGGCATACACACAGAGTATTGTATACATAAATAAATAAATTTAAAAAAAAACTGCCTTGGCCTTTTGATAGGGTAGCCCTTAGGTGGGCGGAGCAGACAGAACAGAATTCTGGGAAGAAGGGAAGTGTGGCAGATGCCATGCTTCTCCTGCCCGAGATGGACGCTGGTTAGACTCACATGGGTAAGACACAGTCAAGTGGCAATACACATTATTGAAGATGGGTTAAACGAATATGTAAGAGTTAGCCAATAAAAGGTTAGAACTAATGGGCCAGGCAGTGTTTAAATGAATACCATTTCTGTGTAATTATTTCAGGGCTAAGCTAGCTGGGTGGCGGGATATAGCCTGCTGCTCATCCTATAAGAGCTAATAATTAGCCTGAGCTAATGGGCCAATCAGTTTTATAACTTATGGAGATCTCTGTGTGATTTTCTTTGGGGGCTTTCTGGCTGTGGGGTATCAGGCGGGACAGAAACCTCAACAAGCCGGCCCTCATGTTACACCCTCCAACATCAACATGGCATCAACATGGCTTTGGGCAGCACCACAGACCACAGACATCCCCTAATGATCTTTAATGGTGACACAGGCCATAGATACCAACATAACCTCTGTCTGTATCAGGTCTACTGACCCACTTGTGGCCCTCAGTGGCTGCAGAGGCCCACACAGGCCTCAGGCCTCCTTATGGTCTGCTTACAGTCATATGCTCCACTCTCACCTCGGGGAGGAAATCTCAAGGACATCACCAAGTCACCAGTCAGTGGCACAGACCACTTACAGCCACATGGATCTCAAACTTCATCACAGCCTGCGGCAGCAGCAAGACCCACAAACACCAACCTGGCTTCTGGTGGCAGCACAGACCACGGTGGTCCTTCCTGGAGGTCCAGTCTAGGAAGTGACCCTTTCCTCATCTCATGGAGCCATTTTCCCAATTGAGGTTCCCTCCCTTCAGGTGATTGTTGCCTATGTCAGTGAAGTTGACATAAAACAGTCAGCATGCATGTGTCCCTGTTCTTCACTCCTTCCTCTCCTACTCCTCCTTCTTTTGTTTTTTGTTTTGGAGACAGATTTTCTCTGTGTACTCTTGGTTGTAACTCGCTGTAGACCAGGCTGACCTCAAACTCACAGAGATCCATCTGCCTCCCAAGTTCTGGGATTAAAGGCGTGCTCCACCACATTCTTGAGAAAGAAAGAAAGAGAGAGAGAGAAAGAAAAGAAGGAAGGAAGGAAGAAGAGGAAGAAAAGAATGAAGGGGAAAGGAAACAAAAATCATTGTGTCAGTATGTTTATTTATTTTGAAAAAGGGTCTCATGTATCCCAGGGTGACATAAAAATTTACTATGATCTTGAATAGATCCTTTTGCATCTACCCCCTGAATGGTGGGTGTATAGGTTTGTACCACTACAATGTAGTTTTTGAGGTGCTGGGAGTCAAAGCCAAGGTATGGTGTACACTATGCAAGTATACTTTAATAGGATTTCTGTTCCCCCAGTAATAGGTTTCTCCACCGATGCACTAAGCCAGATCAAATTGAACTAAAAAAAGTATGTCAACAGGTTTGTTTGAGCAAAGCAGCTCCTGGACAGATTCTCCAGTCCCAGAGATCAAGGCTAGAGAAGCACGCCCAAACTGAAGCAGGTAGATTACAGAGGTTGCAGGCCAGGGGTGATGACATGTCTGCCACAAGCTGAGTTTGTGCCCAAGTATGGTCAAAAGCTGAGTGCTTTAGGTGGAGACTTGGGAGGCTAGCAGGTTCAGGGGAGGAAGCTGTTGCAGCTGCCCAGAATTCAGAACTGGGCTTTTTGGTGCCTTCCCTTTGTTTGGAGAGACAGGAATGGGCTTCTCAGATCATGCAGGAGTAAGTTGAAGGTTCCAACGGAACACCCAGAGCTTTTGGGATATGTTGGCACCAGTTCTAATCTGGCTACTTCCTGTTTATAATGATATTTTATTTATGTTTTAGTAAATAAAGCTTGCCTAAAAATCATAAGGGCAAAACTAAGCCACTAGAGGTCAGAAAGTGGTGGCACACAGCTTTAATCCCAGGAGCTGGGAGACAGAGGCAGGTGAACTTCTGTGAGTTCAAGGCTACCCTGGGTTACACAAGATTAATGCAGAAACAAATCCAGGTGGTATGATCCATACCTCATACTTTTAATCCCAGTACTAGGGAGTCACACACCTTTAACCCCAGCACTAGAGGGAATATACAATGGGAAGACAGAGGCTGCATGCTTAGTCTGCTCAGTCGGCTTAGTCTGTGGTCGCCCAGCCTCGGTAGAGGTAAAACTTGTCTAGTGGCTTGGTTGCTTTGCTTTTCTGGTTTTCAGGCTGAACCCCAATTTCTGTCTCTGGTTTTTTATTATTCGTGCTACACCTGTTGGCATGGGATGGCGAGGAGGACAGCCAGTGGTCTTGTGCTCAGCAGGAGGTCTGCCATCCTGGAGACTTCTCTATGGAGTAGACACAGGGCTGTAGTTATTACCACCAGCCCTTTGAATGAAAGTGGCCACGGGCAGAGTGAAGACTGCCAGAAAGAATGGAATGGAGATGTGTCCTGACTATAGCGGCAAAGTTCTTCAGATAATTTGTAGAATGACTCAATATCAGTTTCCCGTAGGCCAGATTCATTGATATAGGGCAGCAATCTCTCCCTAGGAACGTGCAGGTGTCTGTGAAACGGCTGAACAGAGTTACACCTTGGTTTCAGAGCAAAAGGCTAGCCTAGTTGTCAAACACCATCAAATCTGAGAAGGATACATTTTTTTAAAAAGATTTATTTATTTATTTATTATGTATACAGTGTTCTGTCTGCATGCATGCCTGTAGGGCAGAAGAGGTGCCAGATCCCATTACAGATGCTTGTGAGGCTCACTGTGGTTGCTGGAAACTGAACTCAGAACCTCTGCAAGAACAGGCAGTGCTCTTAACCTCTGAGCCATCCCTCTAGCCAGAGAAGGATACATGTTACCTGAGTAAGCAGAAGCCCGGACCAAGCAGTTTCCAAATCTATTAAAAATGACAGGGGCTGGGCAATGGTGGTGCACACCTTTAATCCCAGCACTCCAAGGCAGGTGGTTCTTTGTGAGTTCAAGGCCAGCCTGGTCTATAGGGCTAGTTCCAGGACAAGCTCCAAAGCTACAGAGAAACCCTGTCTCAAAAAAACAAAACAAACAAACAAACAAAAAATGACAGAAACTGTCTGGCTACCTAGACAGCTACCCCAATTTCCCCATGGTCATTGGGGACAGAGGTCCCAGGGCAGCATCAGTCTATGGCTGCCAGGCCCAGAAGATCTGACAGACTTTCCTGTGCAGTAGGAACTTGGGAAGGACTGGCTTACCTTGTCTAGGCAAAGCAGGGGAATCGACTCCCCAGTGTCCTGTTTGTCCACAGTCTGGACAGTGTCTTGGCAGCTGTTTCTGCCCCATGGCCACATGGACATGGACATGGAGGGTCTTCTGCACCCAACATCTTCTTTGGAGGAAATAGGGGAGCTGTCGAGAGCTAGCGTGTCTCTCTACCATAAAAAGCTTTTGTCAAACATTTTAAATGCCATACTCTCAGATCTCTGAAGTGTTTGAGGACCATTATCTGTTAGGTTTATCTAAACTAAGAAACTTGGTTTCTAGTTATTTGTTTTAGGCTTAACTTTGAAAACATACAAAGCTGAACATATCAAAAAAGTTTGATCCTTTCGGAAGTATATGGCTATTAACTTGTATGTCTTATAAGACTGAGATTTTAAGGCCTTATCCCAGCTAGGTTTAGCTTTAAAAAAATAGCAGTTTCTTTTTTTTATGGTTTAATTTTAACTTTATGTGAGTGTGAAGGTGTCAGATCTCCTGGAACTGGATTTCCAGACAGTTGTGAGCTGCCTTGTGGGTGCTGGGAATTGAACCCAGGTCCTCGGAAGAGCAGTCAATACTCTTAACTGCTGAGCAATCTCTTCAGCCCAAAATAAATAGCAGTTTCTAAAGTGAAGGTCCTTTAATATCAAGATAAGTCTTTTTTGTTGTTGTTGTTTTGTTTTGTTTTTCAAGACAGGTTTCTCTGTAGCTTTGGAGCCTGTCCTGGAACTAGCTCTTGTAGACCAGGCTGGCCTTGAACTCACAGAGATCCACCTGCCTCTGCCTCCCGAGTGCTGGGATTAAAGGCGCGTGCCACCACCGCCACCTTCGGCTCAAGATAAGTCTTTTAACTCATAAACACTGTCTACAAAGAGACTGGGAAATTTCCTGATCCTTTTATAGTACACCGTTATAGACCACAATAGTTTTCTCTATGACTTAGTTTATCAAATTAGCTACAGCTTAACAATGTTAGTAAAAGCAAGGATGTTAGACTATATTCCTAAATCAATCTCTGTTAGCTGAATAGACCTTAGTTAAGGAGAGACCGTTTGCCAGACTGCATAGGTCAACATCTTACTGCATCATAAGCTAGGAACACAGTCTCTGGGTTTAGCTGTGGTCCTAAGTTTTAGTTTTTATTTATCTATTTATTAAGATCATATATTAGCAAAGGTATCATAATAAAAGATCTTAAAAATTTTAAAATGTCCTATAGCTTTAAAAATTTAAGCTTTTAAAAAACTGTTTTTTGGGGGGACCATGGGAAAGGGTAGAAGGGGAGGAGAGAGGCAGGAGAGGAGTGGAGAAAAATATATAGCTCAATAAAAACAATTGAGAAACTGTTTCTTAAAAATATCCAGTTTATTTAAACTTTCTGTAAAACTTTAAAATTTCTTGTTAAGAAGTTTAAGATCTCTCAACTGTGTGTTCTGCTAATATGCAACTAAAGTACCTTTTTATTACAAGAATGATAACAAGGCACAACCAATTTGTAGAAGGCAAAACCAATTTTCAACAGTGTAAACAATTCATTGTCTCTAAAACCAATACCAAGTAGATTACCCTTTCTCTTCATAAACCATGTTTCCAGGACAGACAGGAATTATACAAAAATCCATCCTAATCCAAAAAATCCTGGAAATCTATTGTTACCTCCTAGGTAGGCTCACTCCTCTTAGGTGGTCAAAATGCTGGTAAAGTTACATGACATTCCTCTCTTCCATCCATAGTCAAAACAGTGACTTCCCACCTGGCTGCACTTCATTAAGATGATGGTGAACTATGTGCTGTTTCCCAGAACAGCTCCAATTTGAAGTTACAAATTTTAAGTTAAGTTTTTATGTCTTCAGACCTTCCCATATCTTAGAACACACTCTTTCCCTCTAATCATTTAGCAGAGACACGAATAGTTATTATGGGAACAGTCAGTGCAGAGTATGTTTCTTTAATGGAAAGCTGCACCTGCAACCTGTTTAGGCTTTACTGTGAAGCCTGTTAGCAAGGCAAACCTGTCTGCCTTTTCTTTTTTCTTTTTTTAAATTGTTTTTATTGAGCGATATATTTTTCTCTGCTCCCCTTCCTTTCCCCTTCCCTTCTACCCTCTCCCATGGTCCCCATGCTCCCAATTTACTTAGGAGATCTTGTCTTTTTTACTTCCCATGTAGATTAGATCCATGTATGTCTCTCTTAGGGTCTTCAAGGTTGTCTAGGTTCTCCAAGATTGTGAATTGTAGGCTGATTTTCTTTGCTTTATGTCTAAAAGCCATTTATGAGTGAGTACATATGATATTTCTCTTTCTGGGTCTGGGTTACCTCACTCAGTATGATGTTTTCTAGCTCCATCAATTTGCCTGCAAATTTAGAGATGTCATGATTTTTTCTGCTGTGTAGTGCTCCATTACATAAATGTACCACATTTTCCTTATCCATTCTTCAGTCAAGAGCTATTTAGGTTGTTTTCAGTTTCTGGCTATGACAAACAGTGCTGCTCTGAACATGTTGAGCACATGTCCTTGTGGTATGATTGAGCATCCTTTGGGTATATACCCAAAAGTGGTATTGCTGGGTCTTGATGTAGATTATTTCCTGATTTTCTGAGAAATCGCCATACTGATATTCAAAGAGACTTTACCAGTTTGCACTCCCACCAGCAATGAAGGAGTGTTCCCTTTACCCCACATCCTCTCCAGCATAAGTTCTCAGTGGTTTTGATCCTGGCCATTCTTACGGATGTAAATTGTAATCTCAGAGTTGTTTTGATTTGCATTTCTCTGATGGCTAAGGATGTTGGCCATTTCCTTAAGTGTCTTTCAGTCATTTTATTTCTCTGTTGAGAGTTCTTTGTCTAGGTCTGTACTCCATTTTTTTATTGGATTATTTGTTCTTTTGATGACCAATTTCTTGAGTTCTTTGTATATTTTGGAGATCAACCCTCTGTCTGATGTGGGGTTAGTGAAGATCTTTTCCTATTCAGTAGGCTGCTATTTTGTCTTGTTGACTGTGTCCTTTGCTTTACAGAAGTTTCTCAGTTTCCGGAGGTTCCACTTATTGTTTCGCTGAGTGTCTGTGCTACTGGGGTTGTATTTAGAAAGTGATCTCTTGAGCCATTGCGTTCAAGTGTACTTCCCACTTTCTTTTCTATGAGGGTCAGTGTGCTTTGTTTTATGTTGAGGTCTTTGATGCATTTGGAATTGAGTTTTGTGCATAGTGATAGCTATGGATCTATTTGCATTCTTCTACATGTTGATATTCAATTATGCCGACACCATTTGTTGAATATACTTTCCTTTTTCCATTTGATATTTTTTGCTTCTTTTTCGAAAATCAGGTGTTCATAGGTGTGTGGATTGATATCTAGGTCTTCAATTCGGTTCCATTGGTCCTCTTGTCTGTTTTTATGCTAGTAGCAGGCTGTTTTCAGTACTATAGATATGTAGTAGAGTTTGAAGTCAGGGATTGTGATGCGTCTAGAAGCTTCGTTATTGTACAGGATTGTTTTTACTATCCTGGGTTTTCTGCTTTTCCATATGAAATTGAGTATTGTTCTTTCAAGGTCTGTGAAGAATTTTGCTGGGATTTTGGTGGGCATTGCATTTGATTTTGGAAAGATTGCCTTTTTTACTATGTTAATTCTACCTACCCAAGAGCATGGGAGATCTTTCCACTTTCTGGTGTCTTCAATTGCTTTCTTCAAAGATTTAAAGTTCCTGTCCTACAGGTCTTCCACTTGTTTGCTTAGAATTACTCCAAGGTATTTTGTTATTTGTGGCTATTGTGAAGGGTGATGTTTCTCTGATTTCTTTCTCAGCCCATTTAACATCTATGTACAGGAGGGCTACGGATTTTTTGAGTTGTAATCCTGTTACATTAGTGAAGTGTTTATGAGTTTTAGAAGTTCCTTGGTAGAATTTTTGGGGCTGCTTATGTAAACTATCATATCATCAACATATAGTGAGAGTTTGACTTCTTCTTTTTTGATTTGTATCCCCTTGATCTCCTTTTGTTGTCTTATTGCTATAGCTAGGACCTCAAGAACTATATTGAATAGATATGGAGAGAGTAGACAACCTTGTCTTGTTCCTGATTTCAGTGGAATCACTGGGAGTTTCTCTCCATTTAGTTTGAGGTTGAGTGTTGGCTTGCTGTATATTGCCTTTATTATGTTTAGGTATGTTCCTTGTATCTCTGCTCTCTCCAAGACCTTTATCATGAAGGGATGTTGCATTTTGTTGGAGGCTTTTTCAGCATCTAATGAGATAATCATGTGGTTTTTTTCTTTCAGTTTGTTTTCATGGTGGATTACATTGACACATTTTTGTATGTTGAACCATCCCTGCCTGCATCTATGGGATGAAGCCTACTTGGTCATGGTGGATGATTTTTCTGATGTGTTCTTGGATTTGGTTTACCAGTACTTGATTATTTTTGAATTAATGTTCACGAGGAAGATTGGTCTGTAATTATCTTTCTTAGTTGTGTCTTTGTGTGGTTTGGGTACTCTCAAGAGTAAGGATTACCACTGTGTGCTAGTGCCACTGACATTATATGTGGGTGCTGGGACACAAATGTAGGTCCCCACTGTTGTCTGACAAGTACTCTGCCAACCAAGGAATCCCCCCAACACAATCCCTAGTTCTGGTTTCTTAGTCCCCATGTTCACCATGAGTGTCACTCTGTGTGGCTCTCACGAGCCAGATGTTCCTCAGAATGTGAAAGCCAATATCCCATTCCCCAGGACAAAGGTTATGTGGTGTCTGTTCATCTGTGTTGATGTGACTTTTGCCTGTGCCCTGACAAAAGATGGTGACCCAAGATGAAGAACACTAAGAAGTTTTCTGCCTGTTGGTCAGAACTGTCATCAGGTCCTAGAGGTTTGGCTGTGTAGAGTCAGCCCATCTCCTAGCCTTCTCATTTCTACCAGGGACTGTCTCTTCTGAGGCTTTCAGGGGCTCTGTCCCTAGTCTCTCTGAGCTTTGGGAAGTGACTATGGTATCCACTGACACTTCTCATCCTGTGATACCAGTTCTTTAGTTTCTGACACCTTTCTCGGTGTGAATATCTGCTAAGAGGGACCCAAGCTATACAACATGAGTTCAGAGAATCCACACTAATTCTGAGTCCAGAGATCCTTCTTCTTCCACTTCCTGACGCCAGGTCTTTCCATGGAATAACCCTTCTGTACACTGTGAATATGTATTCTTTTCATTGGTTGGTAATAAAGCTGATTTGGCCTACAGCAAGGCAGAATAAGGGTACAGGTTTGGAAAAGCCAAACAGAGGTACAGGGAGAAAAAAGGGCAGAGTCCAAAGACAGGAGCCAGCTGCCTGAGAAACAAGACAACAGAGAACTGGTAAAGACACAGCCACATGGCAATACATAGATTAATAGAAACAGATTAATTTAAATGTAAGAGAGAGCCAGGTGGTTGTGGCACACGCCTTTAATCCCAGCACTCGGGAGGCAGAGGCAGGCGGATCTCTGTGAGTTCGAGACCAGCCTGGTCTACAAGAGCTAGTTCCAGGACAGGCTCCAAAACCACAGAGAAACCCTGTCTCAAAAAAACAAAAAAAAAAAAAGTAAGAGATATTTAGTAATAAGCCTGAACTATAGGCCAAAATTCTGTACTCAATATAACAATATAATGAGGATTTATTTCAAAGCCGCTGCTGGATGGTTCAGTCCAGAGAGACCTCTGTTTACAAACCCTCCATAAAATTTGTAAAATGGTTTCAGGATCACCTTAGTCACAGAGGTTGCTCCAGCACGCTTCAGTATCTGGTACAGATTTGTAGCACTGGACAGATGAAGAGGGAGGCCAATACCTGTAATGTCTACACTTGGCAGTAGAGCAGAACAAGCAGATGTTTGAGGTCACCATTAGAGATACATAGGGCCTTCACTGAACTGCAGAATGAGCCGCTAGCCCTGTCTCAAAGAATCAAAAATCAAAATACTTTGAGACACACCAATCAGTCCACAAAAGTTTAATTGATCTATTATTCTCTCTCCTCTCTCTCCTCTCCCCCCCCATGTGTGTGTATCTGTGTTTCTTCTTACACATATACGCATGCACTTGTGTCTGTGTGTACACATACATTCATTTGGGGTATGTGCATGTGGAAGCCACAGGGGAACCTCAGTGTTTGTTCCTCAGACACAGTCACTGGTTTTTTTGTTTTGTTTTGTTTTTTTGATACAGGGTCACTTGACAGTGAGACCCAGTAATCAGCAGATGGCTGCCTTGCCGGTGGTGGGATTCCAAGCACATGTCATCATTCCTGTTTGTCACGGAGGGACATGGAAGTCAGGCCTCATGCTTGCCTACCAAGCTGTGTACAGACTCAAGCTTCCTTTGCTTTTTCGGGGGGCAGGGGGGAGTTCTGATTCTTCAAGAAAAGATTTCTCTATGTAACAGCTTTGATGTCCTGGAACTCCCTTTGTGAACATGGCTGATCTTGAACTCACAGAGATCCTCCTGCCTCTGCCTCCTGAGTGTGCTTCCTTAGCTTTGGTTTTCATGTTTTCCCCAGTTGTTCTGATGTCATTTGTGTCTCTGAATTTCCTAAGGCAAGACCTATGCTGATGGCTGGACAGCTGAGCAGGGGCATCTGAATTGAGGCACGTTCTCTGCCTCTTTTAGTTTAATTGACCTATAAATGTTTTCCTCTGTAGTTGGCAGCTCTACATCCCTTGATGTCTTTTTTGTTTGCCCATCACAGAAAGTGTTTGTTTTGTTCCCACAAATGAGAGCCCTGTGACCATGTGACCCTGAGCCCAGAAGGCCTTCCTAGCTTTTTCCTGGACTGCTCATGTCAATGCAATCAGAACATCAGTTTGCTGAGTGGTGGTGGCGCCACATGCCTTTAATGCAGTACTCGTGAGGCAGAGGCAGGCCAGCCTGCTCTACAGAGCAAGTTTCTAAAGGTACAGAGAAATATTGTCTCTCCCAAAACAACAACAACCACCACCACTACAACAACAACCACAATAAAAACAAAACAAAAAAACCGGCATCGGGTGTCCCTGTGGCCATGCTGTAGACTTGACATGTCTGTGGGTGTCAGAAACAGCTACCAATAAGACATAGGTATCTTGACACACGAGTTGCTACAAGTATGGTTGCTCTGTCAGGTAGCCTGGATTAACACTTTCCAGGCGATCTCCATAATGGCAAAGAAAGAATCAGAACAATATTAGCATATCCTAATCTTTTTAGGATGGCGACATCCTGTCTGGAAGTCATGTGACCACCTTCCGTGTGGCCAGGTATGAGCTGGCCTGTAAGTTTGGCTGCCATACAATGTAGGGCTTGTATAATATTGCCCCACGGGTCAGGATAAAAATCAAGTCAACATTTAATAAGGTAAAAAACAGGAATTTCTTTATTGAATAATGAAATAATAAACAGAAATTTCTCTTTCAGGCCTGGCATATCTTTTTTTTTTTTTTTAGTTTTCATCATGCTGTTTAATCTAGCACGTTGCCTAGAAAGGCTTGTTAACAAGAGTACAAATACGTCTCCAGCATGTCTCTCAAGAGTACAAATACGTCTCCAGCGTGTCTCTCAAGAGTACAAATATGTCTCCAGCATGTCTCTCAAGAGTACAAATACGTCTCCAGCGTGTCTCTCAAGAGTACAAATACGTCTCCAGCGTGTCTCTCAAGAGTACAAATACATGCTGTTTAATCTAGCACGTTGCCTAGAAAGGCTTGTTAACAAGAGTACAAATACGTCTCCAGCATGTCTCTCAAGAGTACAAATACGTCTCCAGCATGTCTCTCAAGAGTACAAATACGTCTCCAGCATGTCTCTCAAGAGTACAAATACGTCTCCAGCATGTCTCTCAAGAGTACAAATACGTCTCCAGCGTGTCTCTCAAGACTACAAATACGTCTCCAGCGTGTCTCTCAAGAGTACAAATACGTCTCCAGCGTGTCTCTCAAGAGTACAAATACGTCTCCAGCGTGTCTCTCAAGAGTACAAATACGTCTCCAGCGTGTCTCTCAAGAGTACAAATACGTCTCCAGCGTGTCTCTCAAGAGTACAAATACGTCTCCAGCGTGTCTCTCAAGAGTACAAATACGTCTCCAGCGTGTCTCTCAAGAGTACAAATACGTCTCCAGCGTGTCTCTCAAGAGTACAAATACGTCTCCAGCATGTCTTTCAAGAGTACAAATACATGCTGTTTAATCTAGCACGTTGCCTAGAAAGGCTTGTTAACAAGAGTACAAATACGTCTCCAGCGTGTCTCTCAAGAGTACAAATACGTCTCCAGCGTGTCTCTCAAGAGTACAAATACGTCTCCAGCATGTCTCCCAAGAGTACAAATACGTCTCCAGCATGTCTCTCAAGAGTACAAATACATGCTGTTTAATCTAGCACGTTGCCTAGAAAGGCTTGTTAACAAGAGTACAAATACGTCTCCAGCATGTCTCTCAAGAGTACAAATACGTCTCCAGCATGTCTCTCAAGAGTACAAATACGTCTCCAGCATGTCTCTCAAGAGTACAAATACGTCTCCAGCATGTCTCTCAAGAGTACAAATACGTCTCCAGCATGTCTCTCAAGAGTACAAATACGTCTCCAGCATGTCTCTCAAGAGTACAAATACGTCTCCAGCATGTCTCTTAGAGACCCGTCCACCCACTGCTCTGTGTGGCCGCTAGCCTCTTGTCTCTCTCTTCAGCAACTGTGAGGCGGATTCCTTTTCCTCGGGGAAGAGAAATCCATGGTTTGTTGCCCTTGCCAATAACAAAAATGTTGGAAAGCCGGGTGGCAAAGCTGTTGCCATTGGCATCTTTCACATGGACCACATCAAAAGAGCCGGGATGTCTCTCTCTGTTGGTGATCACACCAATTCTTCCCAAGTTAGCACCCCCAGTCACCATACACAGGTTACCAGTGTCAAACTAGATGAAGTCGGTTATTTTACCCGTATCCAAATCAATCTGAATGGTGTCATTCACCTTGATGAGGGGATCAGGGTAGCGAATAGTGCGAGCATCATGGGTCACCAGATGTGGGATTCCTTTTGTGCCCACAAAGATCTTTCTCACTTTGCACAACTTGTACTTGGCCTCCTCAGGTGTAATATGATGAAGGGCAAAGCGACCCTTGGTGTCATAGATCAGACGGAAGTTCTCTCCAGTCTTGTCAATGTTGATGACATCTATAAACCTATCAGGGTAGGTTATATCGGTCCTGACTTTGCCATCAATCTTAATGAAGCGCTGCATGCAGATCTTCTTCACTTCATCGCCAGTCAGGGCATACTTAAGCCTGTTCCTCAGGAAAATGATCAGAGGCAGACATTCCCTCAGCTTGTGAGGGCCAGTGGGTGGACGAGGCGCAAACACGCCGGTTAGTTTATCCAGCATCCAATGCTTTGGAGCTGCTACACGCTTCAGATGTTTCTTGGGACCAGGAGCCATGGCTGCGCTGGGAATGGAAAGAGCCTGGCATATGTTCTTTAAGAGTAGAACATAGTCCTGATGTGCCAAAATCAAATGAAAAACAGCAGTGGGTTCCATATGACCATGACATCGTGGAAAAGGCTTTTCACTAGAATGCTGTGGACAAAATCACAGTTAACGCAGGTTGAGAAATAGATCCCGCACATAAGAACAATCATTTATGAAAGATGAAGCCTTCACCCATGTTTCTTTCTATTCCCTTTTCTTCATGTCTCCCAACTTGTGTGTGTGTGTCTGGGTTCATATGTGTCTTCTGGAGCACTTACCTTGCTTCCTGAGACACTCTCCTTAAACCTGTGACTTGTCAGTAACTCTAGACCACCTGTACAAGGATGAAAAGGGGACTTCTCTCTTCCACCTCCATAGAGGTAGGATGATATGCTCACACTGGCCTTCAAGGCTTTTATGTGGCAGCTGGTTCTGAGCTCACGCCCTCACGTTTGAAGACCGAGCACTTGGAGTGAGTTACTCCTGTCACTAGGAGAGCAATTTCATGGCTACATTCTCATCTTATGATATCTCTCAGGAGCCAAGTGTTGTCAACAGAACAAATGAATAATTGACCCTGTGTGGTGGTCAATCCCCTGTTGGAGCTCTGGATGGGAAGCAAGAAAAGCTTGTGGCTGAATGTGTTCATGAGTACCTGCAAGCTAAGGACAACAAAAGTTGTCCATTTCCTGCCATGGTGAGCAGCCTGGGGATCAGGAAGTTTGGCCAAAAAAAAAAACAAACAAAACAAATCACATGGTTTCTCGACTTGTGTGAAGATGAGCAGTGTGGATTTGCTGTCTGAAAGAGGCAGAGAGGCGACCACACGCTTTCCTGAGGTAAGACCGAAGGGCACATGAGGCTGGTGCCTTCAAGTCTTTGAAAGGAAGTGGCCTGGCTTTACTGGATAGTGTCCCTAATGGATTCTGTAACCTTGTCTGTCAGGGACAGATTTCTTTCACCTTGGCCCTGGCTAGACAGCCTTTGCTTGGGGAGAGCTGACCAGACATGTGTATCTCATTCTAACCGTCCATGGTGCTCAGCCTGAATTCTCTGGCCACCTGCCCACCTGCCTCCCATTCAGCTTCCCCATGACAGGAGACAGATCATGATGTCAGAGTCACACAGAGTTTACTAATCCCCCTGCTTTCCAAAGTCTCATGAGAAAACCGAGAAAATCGCCCTTTGCTTGCTTAGATGGCTGTCCCAACACAAGGAGCTGATTGGTAGGGCACTCCCTAAACTCCATGGTGCCCTGCGCTGGTCCAGGACTTATGTTCACGTTGACTACTGTGTCTGATAGTCAGGGGCAGGAAGACACTAACACTGAATGCCCCACCTCTTTCAGCAAGTTGGCAGAGAGGCTGTGGCATGGGTTAGTTGACGGGCTGCCACTGTGGTCAGGCTTCCATTGTCACATAAGGCAGACCACTGATGGTTTTGTATGTTGTGTCTTCCAATGAGGATTGAGGGGTGTGCCTGTTATTTGTTCTTTTTCTGAGGCTATCTAGCCCATTCTGACCGTGTGAGGTGGTCACAAACATCCAATTGGGTGCAGAGAGGCAAAAAGGGCTCCTCTAGGTGAGGAGTTCCACAAAAGAAACTTTGTTGTGGATAAAACTGAGTGTAAGGGTCTCTTCTGTCTTCCAGACATCTTAATGGAAGTGCAGGTTTGCAAGTTTCAAGAGAGACAGTGGTGTCATCTGCTCTCTGAGAGTGCAAGGAGAACGGAAGGGTGGGGACAGCTGCAGTCAGAGCTCAGGGCGATGTTACTCAAGAGTTTCCTCTCCCCATCCTGGTTAGTATGTGGCTTAGTTTGAATGAGAATGGCCCCCATGGATGAACATGTTTGGATATGAAACAGGAGGTGTGGCCTGGAAGGAGGAAGTGTCAGTAGGGGGTCACAGAGCTTTAAGGATTCTAGAGCCAATCCCATTCCAAATAACTCTCTCTCTTTCTCCCTCCCTTTCTTTCTATATATATATACATATATGTATGTATATATATATATGTCTGTTTATGTGTATATACATATATATATCCCTCTCTCTAATCTCTCTCTCCCTCTACTCCATATATATTATCTCTAATCTCTCTCTCTCTCTCTCTCTCTCTCTCTCTCTCTCTCTCTCTGTCTCTCTCTCTCTCTCCCTGTTGCTTGAGAACCAGTGTCAGCTATCACCGCCAGCTCCAATGCCATGACTGTCTACCTATTGCTAGATTCCCATCAGGATGTTTATGTGCTGTCCCCCTCTGCAACTGTGGACCCCTAAGTAACATGCTTTCTCACTTAAGTGGCCTTGGCCACAGTGTTTTGTCAGCAGAATGGGCAAATTCAGTAAGTGAATGCTAGAATAGGTATCTGTCTGCACCAAGTTCCTATCTCAAAGGCCCTAGGGTATCTGGCAAAAGATTCATGACACAGGGAGACACGTGTCAAGCCCTCCTCAGGATGACCTGCTGACCCATTGCGCCATCAATACCAGTAGAGTTCGGCACTGTAGGCTGCCACAGAGACTTGTGTGTGCAAGCTGTGCTCAGCAGTGGCCGAGGGAGTAGACTGCTATTTGCTAAGCTGACACAACACCCATATTCAGAAAGACCAATGCCAGCATTCTCAGCAGTCATAAGAAAGCCCAATTCATTGGTGGATTCCATCAAGACCAGGCTTCAGAAATTCATCTTTCATACAGAGACACTCAGAGGACTCAAACTAATTCATCACTTCAGTGCTTCTCAACCTGTGGGTCTCAACCTCTTTGGGGATCGAATGAGCCTTTCACAGGCTCACCTAAGATCAGAAACAGGAGCAAAGGTAACTGTTTCTTTTTTTGGGGGGGCTCCACAACATGAGGAACCATATTAAAAGGTTGCAGCATTAGGAATATTGAGAACCACTGATCCAAATAATCCCCTCAGACAAGAACCCTGGATTCCCTGACAGCTGGGAAGCTCTCGCTGACACAGAGAGCTGTTCACAACCTGCATGGTGACCATGAGGATTCTGCAGACACCTCACTCAGCAAGAATGTACACAATAACACTGGCTGACACCTTGTAGCTCCATGACAGTGACTGTTCCCCCAATCTAGACCCCGGATGTCACCACTGGACACAAAGCCGTCCAAGGATGCCAGCACCTTGTCCAGCGGTGATGTTCCACAGCCCCCTCAAGTCCTAGTTACCTTTTCACAGTAGCCAGAAAAGTCCTGTAATTTTAGTCAAAGTGAAAGAATCATTCACTGGGATAAAAATACTACCACAGTTTCTGAACTGCTGGAACATGGGAAGGGCAGCGTGGACCCTGGTGGCAGGAGGCTGTGAAGAAAAGGACGCAGATTCTTCCAGATCAGCCTGAGGTTGGTTAGAGCAGAAAGAGGAGGAGGATCCTGGGGAGGGGTTGGTTTGAACCCCCTAGGGAGGCATGGTCTTCTGTTCCCGGGAACCCATGCCCTGAACCCTATATATCTTTTCTCCAGGGAGTTTCTCCCAATCAGCTCGCCCAAGGCCCCTGTCCCTGCCCTACATGCTCATCTCTTTCTTCTCAGCTGCCTGGCTGCAACTGTAATTTCCTATGGGCAGACTCCTCTCCTTCCCTAGTGTCTTACTGATTTTCTTCTCTCTTGCCTTGTTCCACACACCCCTCTCCTCCCCTCTGCAATGTACGTGGACTTCTTTACAGCTGGTCATCGATAAGGATCTTCAAAAATTAGGGGACGACTTGGTGAAGACCCCATGTTGTGTGGAACATGAAGTTGCATAACGTGGATTGCAGAAGTTAGAAGGCTTCTTTAAAATGGGGTGGCCGTGTGTCCGACTTTTCTGTCCAGCCATAGTGCTGGGACAAGTATCAGCTTACCTTGCGGGAGCTAATAGCTCCCACTGCAGGGAGAGGAGGGGTACAGAACTTGTCCTCATGTGTCACAGCGTGTCACAGGGCGTGATGATTTCAGGTACATAGCTCTAAAATGTTCTGGCCTGGCCCCCTCTTGTGGCTGGTAGGCCACACCAGGCCGAACGAGACCCATGGTTTAATAACCATGGCCCCAGGCCTGTTCTTCAGACCTTGAAAGGAGACACAAGCAAAGGACTCTGTTAGTGACTCTGACATAGGCAGGACTCACCACTGGGCTAGCCTGTTGTCCCACAGCGCTCTACCTGATTCCTCTTGCCTAACCTGATCTCCCTTCCCCAAGCCCAAACCCCTCTCCTTTCCTCCAATGCCCCTGGTTGCATCCTCTGCTTGTCTGCTTCAGGCTCAACTTTCCCAGAATCCATATAAAGGGGCAGAATGGGAAAGCCCCTTCTAGGGTTACAGACATTAGGGTTCGTGTCCTCTAAATGGTGCCGCGTATCCATGGCAAAATCAAATATGAAATACATAAAAAGTCACTGGGCTTGTCTACCTGGTCTCACTGGGACTCCATTTCCCACCTCTCCCTGTCCCTCACCTGGGGGTTGGGGCTTCTTCCATTGGGGGGAGGAGGCAACAGAAGAAACAGCAGCAGAGGCGATGTATTTGCCTCCGCAGCCCTTTAAGGCGCCATCTCTTCTTCCTCCTGTCAGGGTTCTGGTTATTCTCAGTATGCAAGTTGTCTTCATTTAGGCAGGGCAGAACGCCCTCGGATTCTTCGCGTTCTTCCCTCCAGCTCGGGAGAACGTTCAGGGACTCCTCACTCTCCCAGGGGGGGCCAGGGATAATGATGACTTCAGGGTACAGACAAGGAGGCACAGGACCACCAAAGATTACATCACATTCTGTGTCCTGGCTTGGGCCATCACCGATGGTGCCCTCACTCTCGCTGCTGGGGCCAGTGCCCGTGCAGACATCAGCGACTATATTCTGGCTCTCGGGAGCACAAGAGGGTTCATCAATTTCTATGTCGTGGCCTGGGCCATGGCCTATGGTGGACTTACTCTCCCTGTTGGGGCCAGTGCCCATGCTGACATGAGCGACTGTATTCTGGCTCTCGGGAGCACAATAGGTTTTATCAATTTCTATGCCGTGGCCTGGGCCATGGCCTATGGTATACTCAGTGTCCCTGCTGGGACCAGTGTCCGTGCAGACATCAGCGATTTTATTCTGGCTCTCGGGAGCACAATAGGTTTTATCAATTTCTATGTCGTGGCCTGGGCCATGGCCTATGGTGGACTCACTCTCCCTGCTGGGGCCAGTGCCCGTGCTGACATGAGGGACTGTGTTCTGGCTCTCGGGAGCACAATAGGTTTTATCAATTTCTATGTCGTGGCCTGGGCCATGGCCTATGGTGGACTCACTCTCCCTGCTGGGGCCAGTGCCGGTGCTGACATCAGCGACTTTATTCTGGCTCTCAGGAGCACAATAGGTTTTATCATTTTCTATGTCGGGGCCTGGGCCATGGCCTATGGTGGACTCACTCTCCCTGCTGGGGCCAGTGCCCGTGCTGACATGAGGGACTGTGTTCTGGCTCTCGGGAGCACAATAGGTTTTATCAATTTCTATGTCGTGGCCTGGGCCATGGCCTATGGTGGACTCACTCTCCCTGCTGGGGCCAGTGCCCGTGCTGACATCAGCGATTTTATTCTGGCTCTCGGGAGCACAATAGGTTTTATCAATTTCTATGTCGTGGCCTGGGCCATGGCCTATGGTGGACTCACTCTCCCTGCTGGGGCCAGTGCCCGTGCTGACATCAAGGACTCTATTCTGGCTCTCGGGAACACAATAGGTTTTATCAATTTCTATGTCGTGGCCTGGGCCATTGCCTATGGTAGACTCAGTATCCTTGTTGTGGCCAGTGCCCGGACTGACATCAAGGACTGTATTCTGGCTCTCGGGAGCACGATAGGTTTTATCAATTTCTATGTCGTGGCCTGGGCCATGGCCTATTGTGGACTCACTCTCCCTGCTGGGGCCATTGCCCGTGCTGACATCAGCGATTTTATTCTGGCTCTCCGGAGCACAATAGGTTTTATCAATTTCTATGTCGTGGCCTGGGCCATGGCCTATGGTGGACTCACTCTCCCTGCTGGGGCCAGTGCCCGTGCTGACATCAGCGACTTTATTCTGGCTCTCGGGAGCACAATAGGTTTTATCAATTTCTAATTCGGGGCCTGGGCCATGGCCTATGGTGGACTCACTCTCCCTGCTGGGGCCAGTGCCCGTGCTGACATGAGGGACTGTGTTCTGGCTCTCGGGAGCACAATAGGTTTTATGAATTTCTCTTTCGTGGCCTGGGCCATGGCCTATGGTGGACTCACTCTCCCTGCTGGCGCCAGTGCCCGTGCTGACATCAGCGATTTTATTCTGGCTCTCGGGAGCACAATAGGTTTTATCAATTTCTATGTCGTGGCCTGGGCCATGGCCTATGGTATACTCAGTATCCCTGCTGGGGCCACTGTCCATGCAGACATCAGCGACTTTATTCTGGCTCTCGGGAGCACAATAGGTTTTATCAATTTTTATGTCGTGGCCTGGGCATTGGCCTATGGTGGACTCACTCTCCCAGCTGGGGCCAGTGCCCGTGCTGACATCAGCGATTGTATTCTGGCTCTCGGGAGCAGGATAGGTTTTATCAATTTCTATGTCGTGGCCTGGGCCATGGCCTATGGTGGACTCACTCTCCCTGCTGGGGCCAGTGCCCGTGCTGACATCAGCGACTTTATTCTGGCTCTCGGGAGCACAATAGGTTTTATCAATTTCTATGTCGTGGCCTGGGCCATGGCCTATGGTGGACTCAGTTTCGCTGCTGGGGCCAGTGCCCGTGCTGACATCAGCGACTGTATTCTGGCACTTGGGAGCACAATAGGTTTTATCAATGTCTATGTCGTCGCCTGGACCATGGCCTATGGTGGACTCACTCTCCCTGCTGGGGCCAGTGCCCGTGATGACATCAGCGACTTCATTCTGGCTCTCGGGAGCACAATAGGTTTTATCAATTTCTATGTCGTGGCCTGGGCCATGGCCTATGGTGGACTCACTCTCCTTGCTGGGGCCAGTGCCCGTGCTGACATCAGCCACTTTATTCTGGCTCTCGAGAGGACAATAGGTTTTATCAATTTCTATGTCATGGCCTCGGCCATGGCCTATGGTATACTCAGTATCCCTGCTGGGGCCAGTGCCCGTGCAGACATCAATGACTTTATTCTGGCTCTTGGGAGCATGATAGGTTTTATCAATTTCTATGTCGTTGCCTGGGCATTGGCCTATGGTAGACTCACTCTCCTTGCTCGGGCCAGTGCCCGTGCTGACATCAGCGACTTTATACTGGCTCTCAGGAGCATGATAGGTTTTATCAATTTCTATGTCGTGGCCTGGGCCATGGCTTATGGTGGACTCACTCTCCCTGTTGGGGCCAGTGCCCGTGCTGACATCAGCGATTTTATTCTGGCTCTCGGGAGCACAATAGGTTTTATCAATTTCTATGTCGTGGGCTGGGCCATGGCCTATGGTGGACACACTCTCCCTGCTGGGGCCAGTGCCCGTGCTGACATCAGCGACTGTATTCTGGCTCTCGGGAGCACAATAGGTTTTATGAATTTCTCTTTCGTGGCCTGGGCCATGGCCTATGGTGGACTCACTCTCCCTGCTGGGGCCAGTGCCCGTGCTGACATCAGCGACTGTATTCTGGCTCTCAGGAGCACAATAGGTTTTATCAATTTCTATGTCGTTGCCTGGGTCATGGCCTATGGTGGATTCACTCTCCTTGTTGGGGCCAGTGCCCGTGCTGACATCAGCCACTTTATTCTGGCTCTCGGGAGCACAATAGGTTTTATCAATATCTATGTCGTGGCCTGGGCCATGGCCTATGGTATACTCAGTATCCCTGCTGGGGCCAGTGCCCGTGCAGACATCAGCGACTTTATTCTGGCTCTCGGGAGCATGATAGGTTTTATCAATTTCTATGTCGTGGCCTGGGCCATGGCCTATGGTGGACTCACTCTCCCTGCTGGGGCCAGTGCCCGTGCTGACATCAGCGACTCTATTCTGGCTCTCGGGAGCACAAGAGGGTTCATCAATTTCTATGTCGTGGACTGGGCCATGGCCTATGGTGGACTCACTCTCCCTGCTGGGGCCAGTGCCCGTGCTGACATCAGCGACTGTATTCTGGCACTTGGGAGCACAATAGGTTTTATCAATGTCTATGTCGTCGCCTGGACCATGGCCTATGGTGGACTCACTCTCCCTGCTGGGGCCAGTGCCCGTGATGACATCAGCGACTTCATTCTGGCTCTCGGGAGCACAATAGGTTTTATCAATTTCTATGTCGTGGCCTGGGCCATGGCCTATGGTGGACTCACTCTCCTTGCTGGGGCCAGTGCCGGCGCTGACATCAGCGACTTTATTCTGGCTCTCGGGAGGACAATAGGTTTTATCAATTTCTATGTCATGGCCTCGGCCATGGCCTATGGTATACTCAGTATCCCTGCTGGGGCCAGTGCCCGTGCAGACATCAATGACTTTATTCTGGCTCTTGGGAGCATGATAGGTTTTATCAATTTCTATGTCGTGGCCTGGGCATTGGCCTATGGTAGACTCACTCTCCTTGCTCGGGCCAGTGCCCGTGCTGACATCAGCGACTTTATACTGGCTCTCGGGAGCATGATAGGTTTTATCAATTTCTATGTCGTGGCCTGGGCCATGGCTTATGGTGGACTCACTCTCCCTGTTGGGGCCAGTGCCCGTGCTGACATCAGCGATTTTATTCTGGCTCTCGGGAGCACAATAGGTTTTATCAATTTCTATGTCGTGGGCTGGGCCATGGCCTATGGTGGACACACTCTCCCTGCTGGGGCCAGTGCCCGTGCTGACATCAGCGACTGTATTCTGGCTCTCGGGAGCACAATAGGTTTTATGAATTTCTCTTTCGTGGCCTGGGCCATGGCCTATGGTGGACTCACTCTCCCTGCTGGGGCCAGTGCCCTTGCTGACATCAGCGACTGTATTCTGGCTCTCAGGAGCACAATAGGTTTTATCAATTTCTATGTCGTTACCTGGGTCATGGCCTATGGTGGATTCACTCTCCTTGTTGGGGCCAGTGCCCGTGCTGACATCAGCCACTTTATTCTGGCTCTCGGGAGCACAATAGGTTTTATCAATATCTATGTGGTGGCCTGGGCCATGGCCTATGGTATACTCAGTATCCCTGCTGGGGCCAGTGCCCGTGCAGACATCAGCGACTTTATTCTGGCTCTCGGGAGCATGATAGGTTTTATCAATTTCTATGTCGTGGCCTGGGCCATGGCCTATGGTGGACTCACTCTCCCTGCTGGGGCCAGTGCCCGTACTGACATCAAGGGCTGTATTCTGGCTCTCGGGAGCATGATAGGTTTTATCAATTTCTATGTCGTGGCCTGGGCCATGGCCTATGGTGGACTCAGTCTCCCTGCTGGGTCCAGTGCCCGTGCTGATCTCAGCGACTATAGTCTGGCTGAGGGGAGCACCAATGGTGTATTCAAAGCCTGTGCTTTGGATTGGGCTCAGGGCACACAGTAGATGGAGGCCTGACTGGATGGTGATGTTGCCCTTCTCCTGGATCTCAGCCTCTCCGCTGTCATCCTCCATATCTAAATCCTCTATGCAGGAGAAATAGTCCTCGGAATCACTGTCCAGGACAGTTTCATAGGATGAAGTACTCTCCATCTCCTCAGAATGAATCTGTGGGGCCGAAAAACCTGGCCAGCTCTCATGCCACAGGTTTTCCGTTTTCTCCTCCATGGCCCCCACCCTGACAGGTGGGGGATGGGACCACCACACGAATCTAGAACGTAAAAGACAAAACCAGGTCTAGAAAAGAAGTTTGTGGCTCTCAATGTCTACATCATGAAAACCATCAACAAAAATTAGCTATCTCAAACCTCCTTATGATACATATTGGGGTCAGAGGTTAAAAAGAAAATAAATACCAACCCAAACCCCAAAGCAGTTATGAGAAAGCATAAGAAATATTAGAGATGAAATAAGTGGTTCCTTAGAGTTTGAATCAAAGACCAAAGAAACCAAGATCTGGTGATTTGAAAGGATGAAGTCTGACAAACCCTTGACCTGTGTCACCCAGAGAGAAGATTCAAATTCTTGAAATGTGAGACAAGACATAAAGTATGAAAGGACAAGTAGGACCTAGGGCGCCCTGAGTGTGTGTGGTATGAACTGACTCTACAGAGTTGATACCCCTGTAAGCAAGAGATTTCTTGAGTCATAAAAGAGACACTCACATTGATAAGATGTTATTAAACCTACATAGCACTTGCTGCCTTCTAGATACTCCACCCTGGGCATGAGGATCAATTCCGGATGTTACAAAACATACAGTGTGATCAATTTAGGGATGATATGGAAAGAGAAACACAACTTCTGCTAGCAAGGACATCCCAGGACCAACAGAGTGCATGATGGGTCTTTCTGTATAGCGGAGACCAGTGTTCCTCAGGAAGCTTCAAAAAGATACTAGGAACGATCATTGCAAACACAGTCTTGAAAACCAGTATAACCCTGAGGCTTAACCCATCACAACAACAACAACCACAAGACACACACACACACACACACACAGGCTTGAGTATACTCTTATGTTCTTGAGGAATATCCACTTGTACATCTGTTATCAGATTCCTTGCTTCTTCACACAAGTCCAAACAATACATGACAGCTAGGATGTTTCCTGTTCACAGAGAGTTCAACAGGGAATCCTAGGACAATTCTATGGGGAAACTAACAAGCATGTAAGGAGATCAAGTGAAGAGGTCCACACTTGGCCACAAAAACATCAACTTTTGTCATTCTCTGAAGAAGAAATAGACATGAGCTTCGTACTGCAATGCCCTTCCCCCTCCCAGTTCCAGAGAAATGGTGACTAGAGCTATGGATCAGTAGCTCAGGCTTTAATTGAAATGGGGGACTTTGGGGCACACACAAGGGGCAGCTGTAATGTCACAGAGCAGATGAAAATGATCCCAGGTCACTGTTTACATCTATAGAAGTGTTACAAAGGATTTTTTTATTTCATACAGATATGGTTTAAAATAAGAAAAATGAAACCAAAGTAAAACATGGCAAAAAAATTTAAATGGAACAATTAAATAAAATGAACACATAAGCAGAAATCTGTGCCTCAACAAAAAGCATTGAGTGTATGTATCAAAAAGAACAACTGAACACAAAATCCAGCCAACAAAGAGGAAATCTCCCAATGTCAAGGTCCAAGAGATTAGGAGATTCCAGTTTATCAGGTCAAGTGTAGAAGTCCGGTGCTCTCTATCCAACAAGAGTTTCTCTGCAGCATCAAGACAAACTGCAGTCAGTTGTGGGGCCTTATAGGAAGAGATTTCAATAACTTCTCACAAAGGCTTTTTGTGATGTCATAGTAAGGAATGGACCAGTAACAGCAAAGAGCCCAAAAGATGATTCTCTACCCTGCTCCAGGGACTGCATAACTTTTGTCAAGGCTGTGAGCAAATCCCCAACAAGATATAGCTTAAACAGCAAAGGGTAACCCTCCTCTCAGGCTCTCAGGGGACAGGGAGGGATGGCAGACGAGGAGCTGGGGACTTGGGAAGATAAGTCTGAAGCAGTTGGGTGCATGCCTTTGGCAGGTCCATGGTGCATCCAGTCGCTCAATTTCTCCTGAGCCCCTGAGCTTTTATGATTTCCCCAAAATGCACCCCCTGCTAGACAAGGCATTCAGACATATGAGAAGGTGTGAGACCATTCCTATTGAACATGAGCAGGACACTTTGACTTTAAGAACATAGTAAGCAGGTAACATGGTAACAAGGTAACAAGTGCCATAGTAACAAGGTGGACAGACTCAGCAACTCTGTGCTGACCTTTGTTAGGGACACGGGTATGGACTAGTTAGAGAATGAACCCATGGTCTGTCCCAACGCCCTTTGCATTAGGATGCTAAAGTTCTCTAAGTATTCTGACGACTACAGACATTGTCTCCACATTTCGCATATTCCATTCCTTTATCTAAAACTCATATAGATGGTCATCTAAAGGATGCTAGCCTTCCCCGACACTGGGATGCTGTAATGAAATGGACTGTACCTCATGGTACACATGACAGTTTTTGGTCTTTTTTGCAGGGCATTGGGGTGCAACATAGCAAGTGTGGAAGATAGTTACCAGGGTGGATGAACATTTAAGTGCTTCAAAGGATTTATGAGATAATAGAGGGCACAGGTAGATGTGATAAACATTCACATGGTGATGAAATAGATGGCTTTTTACAGCTTGTCCATACTAATAAATTTTGAAAACCAGAAAAATTAAATTTAAAACTATCAAGGAACCATGTTTAAGAATAGAAATATGGGACTAGTCAGAAGAAACTGAATGAAAAGCACAAATTAAGTCAAGAACCACCTCAGAGACATAAATCAAAACCAACAACCTGGGAAGCAAATGTCAAAGCAAATGAACAGCGTCTGTTTTCGTACATCAGTAATATCAAGGTTTATGTTAATCAAAGTCTGAGCTCAACAACTCTGCAAACAACCAAGCTACAGCTTCTCTGCAGAGAAGCCCCAGCCAGGGCCTCATGTGGGCGGAGTCTGCAACTCCTCACAATGGCTCCAGTGAGGTCATAGGAGGAAATGAACCAATCACAGCTATTCACAACCAAGAAATAAAAACCCTTCACCTTCTGTCTCCTAAAACTGCATTGGTTTTCTTACTGTCATGACCAATTCCCTGAGAAACAGCAACATTTGTTCCATGGGTTGTGCTATGTCTCAGACTCTCAGAGGACAGGGAATCCATGTCTGGGGACTTGAGAAGATGGGTCTGAAGCAGCTGCTTACATGGCTTTGTCATGTCCTGTTGCCTCTAATGACTCAATTCCCCCTGCTGGGTTCCACCACCACAGGGCATTACAATGTCCTGAACAGCACCCCCAGTTAGAGACCGGAAATCCAGAGAATTAAGATGCTGTGAAACCTCTCTCTCACAACCTTGAGGACATTTGGACTTTAATAACAGCAGCAGTAACAACAAGAATGGACTCAGCCAGCTTTGGGCTAGCCTGGGTTAGAGACAGGGCTATGGACTAGACAGTGAACACACAGGTTTCTTCAAAGTCCTTTTCACTCAGGCCCTCAAACTCTGTGATGACTCCAACTACTGCAGCCCTCTTCCTCTCCACCCTCAGGACACTCAGCTCCTTTCCCTTAAACTCGTAGTTATGGGCACCAAAAAGGTGATGGCCTGTCTGTGACACTGCGAGGCCACGAGGAAACTGTCGTCCCTCAAGACTTTCCAGAGCGGGTTCTGTTTAGTGAGTGGCATGGTGGCCAGGAGAAGAGTCTCTACGTGGTCAGGGGATTTATAACCACAGGGAAATGCCAGGGGAAGTAACAAGGGTATGCTCCAAGTGCACAACCAAATCAAATCCCTTATCTTTTACAGGTAACTTAACAAAAGTTAAGGTAAAGAAATAAACCAATGTATGAAATGTCAAAGATGAATGGGTAGAGAATAATAGAAAATGGTTGATGATAAAATTAACTGAAGCAAGGCACAAACTAACCTAATCTAAGCCAAATCAGTCAAAATTCAGACACAAACCCGACCCCACTGGGAAGCACACTCACGATATTCAGGTCAGTTGCGATCACAGATGTTAAGACGCACACTAAAAATCAAAATCTATAAAAATCACAGTCTACAGCAAGTTCTTCGCAGTTAACGAATGGTTTCACCGCAGCCTAAGAACAAGGTCTAGGCCCAGCTGGTGCCTAATATAGGCGGGCCTCTCTCATTCATCACAATGGTTCCTTGTGAGGTCATGGAGCCATGCACCAATCACAGTTGACCAGAAGCCAGCATAGCTTTAGAGTTCTTTGCTCATGGCTCCTCCCACATCGCTACCAAGACTCAGTGTAAGGGAGACAGAGGTTATTTGGCTCAGGCTTGCAGAGGATCAGACCAACACGGTGGTGGGCTCAGCTGGTGGCACTGGCAGCAGGGCCTCGGGCAAGGGCTTTCACTGCATAGACATCTCCTCACCCTCAAGCCTAGTGAAATATCCTTGCCATCTAGGCCACTCCTAAAATTCTTTTCAGTGTCAAAACCACAAATCCCGGTTTCTCCTGAGTCAAGATCCCTAAAAGCTCAAACTGCTGAGGGTGACAGTTCAAAGTTTGTTTTCTGTCACATCAATGACTGACATTTCTGGGGGTTTATGCCAAATCAGCAGGGCAGAGAGCTGACTGTGTTGCCTGGTGGCCTAGGTTTACCTTCTGCATCATTCCTATATAGAATGAGAAATATATAATAAGCAGATCATGTGACTGCTTGGTACTTATCTTTTCTATAAGCTGGGAGCTCTGCTCTCTAACTTTTATCATACTCCAGGTATCCTGGACTCTGACCATACAGCCTCATCCCATCAGCTCAGCAGGGCTGGGCCCAGTTAGCCCTTGGATGGGACGCCAGGCATGTTGGCACACATGGTAATCTTACCATATGGGGGTGAAGGCAGGAGGATCAGAAGTTCAAGGTCATCTCTAGACTATTAAGAACAACACGAGCTACATGAGACCCTTTCTAAAAAAGGAAATGAAAACATTTTAATACATTTTCACAGCTTTGGATTCAGCAATGCTTTCTTATCCCAGCAGCATAAGCACACACCAGGTGAGAGAAGGCTGTTAAGGGAGAACCCGGAACAGACAGACCTGGGCGCTCCCAGGGGAAGAAGAGCAGCTTATGTCCAAAAACTCAGAAGGTGGAAGATAGACCCCTTGTTGCAATCTGAGTCATGGAAAAAGGTCAACATCGACTCTGCTCCCCACCAAATGGTAGGGTTCTGGATTTTATGTAACTCAGGCTGGCGTCAGATTTACTATGTAGACAAAAATAGCCTGGAACCTTTGATCCTCCTGCCTTTGTCTCCCAACTCCTTGAACTGTAGGCACGATTCCATGCCTGGCACTGCCTTCAAAATTCTCTTAATTATTATTTTTAGTTCTTTTTGCATGTGTTCCTAGTGTATGTATGTTCCTATGTGTATGTGTGTTCCTATGTGCATGGGTGTTTGTTCCTATGTGTATGTGTGTGTTCCTATGTGTATGTGTGTGTGAATTCCTATGTGTGTATGTATTCGCAGCATGTGCCTATCAGAAGTACTTGCTATATATCATATTCCAAAGCAGGCACTAAACTCATAGGAATCCTCCTGCATCTACCTCCTGTGTGCTGTTGGTATTCCAGGTGTACTCCCCCATACCTGGTTTAATTTACTTCGCATTATGAAAAAAATAGTTTACTTATTTGTGTGAACAAAACTGTCTGAAAAGAAGCTGTCTGGCTGTGAACAACAACAATAACAAAGCTCCTGGAAGGAGTCTGTGTTGTGTCTAGAGAGACAGACAGACTAGGCAGAATTTCAATACTGTGCAGAGGTTTGAATTTGATAGGTCCAGCGGCTAATTACTTTACCTTGAGCTAGTTCTAGCTCCTTGCCGCACTCAGTATCTGAGTTTCTTCCTGTCTTCCTTCCCTCTTTTTTTTTTTTGACATTTCAACACACACAGGGTTTGGTTGTCTAGTTTGGGCTGTCATGGAATTCACTCTGTAGACCAGGCTGGACTGGAACTCTGTAGATCCACCTTCCTCTGCTTCCTGGATGCTCGGATTAAAGGTGTGTGCCACCACCCAGCTGTCACTCTATCGAAACTAGCACCTCATGATAATAAATAAAAACCTCCTGAAGCTATTAACTTAGCAGAACGTTAGCTTCTGCAAACCGAGAGCTCTAAGAATGTCTTCAGATAGCCTGTTCGCCTGTAGAATAGCACTCCCCGCTTCTCGATGTACCTGCTGCTCTGGTGTGCCCACAAATGTATGGTAAAGCTGCCTTGACTTACAATTGTCTTTGTTGTGTAAAACTGTGCAAATCCTGTGAAAGGCTTCCACATTGGAACATGGAATTTTGGGGTAACCTAAATTTGTGTTCCTGGGCCGTGCTCACTCTAAATGACTCCAGAATAAACCATCTCTTATTCCCTTTAGGATGAGAGCTGAGGTGCTAATGTTGGCATTTCTTTATACCTGGGAGATCGATAACACAAGGCGTTGTCCTCAGCCACCAAATCTTCAGAAACATCGGAAACCCCGTGTTCAACACAGTAATGTGGTGCGTTGGTTTTTTTCCTGTTGCTGAGACAACAGTGACTTGAGGAGGTTGGAGGGTAGAGTCTGCTGTGGCCGTGGGAGCTGAAGGCGGCCTCTCACATGGCATCCACAGTCAGGAAGCAGAGGTCCTCTCCAGATGGAGATTTAGCCCCAGCTCCTATATTTTGGTTTGGAAACAAGGTCTCATGTAGCTTCACTGGCTTCACACTGTTAGTAGCCACGCAGAGCTGCACCTTCAAGGGTAGTCGCTGTGTCAATGACAGGTGATCTTTTATTTCCAGATAAAGCTTTGCAGCACACACTGGGCATGTGCAGGAATGCGCCCTCCCCACAGGAACAAGTGTGGCCTTCCTATAAATTCACACTTGTTCTTTGGTTTGGGAGAGCCCGGCTGTAGAGACGATGCCCCGCTTCTCCTTCCTGCTGCAGCTGATAGGTCCTTCTTCCCTCGCTTCCCTCTAGGTGTTTTCATTTTGGCTTTGCACTGGCCAAGAGGAGAATCCACTGAGATCCATCAGCCCCTGGCCTGTAACCTCTCACAGAAGAATATGCTCACATCTTTCCTCCATGTCAGAATGTATTAACACTAAAGCTGTAAGGCTGAGCAGTTTTTATGATGGCTGTTAGTATAAGTCTGCCTATCTTAGCAGTTTGGCCAAGGCAAATTTTGGTTCTTGATTCCAAACCTTTTTGCTTTTTTTTATTTATTTACTTTGAGACAGAGTCTCTCTATGCAGCCCTGGCTATTGTGGAACTAGCTATGTGGACCAGGCTGGACTCAAACTCCCAGAGTTCTGCCTGCCACTGGCACCCAAGTGCTGGGATTAAAGGTGTGCACCCCACTACCTGGCTTTATTTCCATTTGAAATGCTAATATTAATTCACATCAGACATCACACTGTAAATGTGGCTGCATATCTCTCCACATACAGGCAGGTTAAGGAAAGAAAGCCACTGAGTGCAGAGTGCACGGGTTTCAACAGTGTGCTGGGAACGTGATCCACAGAGATAAGGAACGAGGCCCATGTCAGGAAGGAATACGATGTTACTGCTCCTGGAATCAGGTTTCAGAATGAAGATGCAGAATTCATCTGTGAGATGAAAAATCTGAACCAAGTCCACAGCAAGAAATGGGTCAGGAGCATGGAACAGTAGTGGGTCAGGTCCATGTCCATCAAGTAAGCTCTATCAGTAGTGAGGGAAAGCAGAACAGGGGTCCTCAGTCCTTGCACACACAGCATCAGATGGTAGGGTGGTGTGCAGTCATGCCATGGCAGCGTTTTTGTTTGCTGTCAAAGGTTTTTACTGTCTTGGAACATGAGGAATCGAACCCAAGTTCTCACACATGCCAGGCGAGGGCTCCACCACTAAGCTGTGCCTCCTCCTGCCACTGCAGTGTGAGGGGACATCATTTTATGAAGCCCGTGTGAGGGAGTTGTGCCCTTTCCACAACCTGGAGTGTCTGGTATGTCTTTGGGCCTAATCTACCTGATATGATTTAAATGCAGCCAAGTTGTGTGGGTCTCTGCAAACACCACGGGCAGCAGGGTAACAGTCCAATGGTGGTTCAAACTTCAAGTCTGATGCCAAGTAGTTTATTTGAGACATTTTTAAGCACAGCACAATTTGGTGAAGTTTCCTGATAATTCAATCTCATGTGCACAGCAAAGCTAAAGACATGACCACATCAAAACTCTGTGTTAAGTACAAATGCCATCTTCTATAAAGATGGATTCTATAGAGAAAACAAGTTCGAGATGAGGGTCTGGGTGTAGTCTCGGCCACATAGGTAGCCCAAAGGTCATCAGGCTGTTAAACACATCTGTTCTCACCTTTCTGGGCAAAAAACCAGTTATAGCCTGTTGTTTTAAGGTCAGTAGAAGTCCATAGTGGCCGGGGGAATCCTGATCTTCCAGCTCAATTGAAGGTTTGCTGTGGCTCCTGGCAGGAGTGCTCCCCAATATGATGCCAACACTTCCAGGCCAGCAAAACATAAGGTTGTGGGAACAGGAAGGAAATTTTTTTCTAGGGAGTCACTAGGGTGTAATGATTGTACATATTGCCTTTTCCATCCTGCCTTGACTCCTGGACCCACGGATCCTGGCTATGGGAGAAACTGTACCATATACTGGATGCTGATTCAAAGCATATAGCACCTTCTGGAGAACCCTGCCCCTGCCCTCCACGCTGCTGCCATCTAGTGGACACTGGAACTATGTCTTCAGAAGACCATCCCATCTTTCATCAGATCAGCTCCTTCGGGATAGCAGAGAACAGGGTGAGACCAGTGGATTCCGTGATCATGGGCCCACTGTCATGAACTACACTTTCTACCTCCCCTTACCAGCCTACTGTGCCTTAAGTCTGGTTATAGGTCTAGAGGCAACTATTGGTGGCCCTGAGGGGCATCAGTATTGTGTTGCCTGGCATTTCCTCCACAGCTGGTTTAGAAGACAATGAAGAATGAACTTCCTCAGTCACAGGTGACAATGATAACATTTCAAGGGGGGGGGGGGAATGAGGGTGGAGTGATTACCCCTTAGGTGAGATTAACCCTTGAGAACCTGAGAGCTCACAGTTCTCAGCCCTAATAGAGTCCTCCCACACATCTGCATCTCTAGTCCCAGGATCCCGTACTTTACCAATTCATGCCCTTGCCTAACTGCAGACACTCTCTGAGGCTGGGACTTGAGTATTTGCTGTAGTTCAGCCGGCCTTTTTATGTGGGCTTCTCTTTGATTTTCTGTAACGTGAGGTCTATGACAGCTGATCATGAATTAATAAATCAGGAGGGCCATGAAACTGATCCTCTAAAGTCATTGTATGAATTATTCTGATATGGTACAAAATCCCTGTCATCGAAACTCTGTTTTTTTAAACTATGTCCAAGCCTCTGTCACCTTGCAAACACAGCATGAACACCATCAGGGTAATCTACATATCCGTCTTTTGTAATAAGCAATTGAGATCCATGTAGATGTGAAACGGTACCCTTCTTTTGTTTAATCCTAGATTTATTTTTTATGTTGGCCTCACAACAGGTCGCTCGATCACCATGCAGCCCTCCAAATATAGACTGTCCTCTATAGCCAGTCTCTGTAGGATCTCCTGTTTGTATGATAAAATCCTCCTGTACATTGTAAATAAGGCAATGATTGTAATATTTTATTCACAAGATGTGGTAGTTTGAACAGGAATGGCTCCCATAGGCTCATTTATTTGAGTGTTTTGTCATCAGTGAGCGACACTACTTAGAATTTAGGGGTGTGGCCTTGTTGGGAGAAGTGTGTCACTGGGGCAGCACTTTGAGATTTCAGTGTCTCTCTCTTCCTGTTCTCCAGTTCAGACAATGAGTGCCTCGGTGTTCAGTTCACATTTTCCAGAGTTCTCCATATTTAAAAAATCAGAAGACATCTGGCATGTTCGGAGTGAGAATAAACCTTTATCCTCCTCTACGTTTTCAAGGTCCATGTGACTCTTCTGGCCAATGGGCTGTCAAAGATGGTGCTGATGGGCAGAGGAGAGGGGTCAGACTTTAGAGCACTAGTTGTGCAAACGCAAGGCCTGAGTTCAGTCCCCCAGAACTTACATGAAAAGCCAGCCCTAAAGCGCTGGGGTGGGGTGGACGGGGGGCTGTGGCAGGTGGGTTCCTGGGGCTTTCTGAACAGGCAGTTTAACCAACTTGGCAAGTTCTCAGCCAATGAGAAACTCTCAGTAAACAAGCTGGGGAGGCTGGAGAGATGACTCAGCAGCCAAGAGCTCTCCCTGCTCTTCCTAGAGGGCATGAGTTTGACTTCCAGAACCCACGTGGTTGTAAATAACTCTATTCCTAGGGGATCCGACATCATCTTCTGGCCCATGAGGGCACCAAACACACATGTGCGCGCGCGCACACACACACACACACACACACACACACACACACACACATAATAAAATTAAGTCTGAGACAGAAAAAAGAAAACACTAGATGCCTGGGATCTAATGAAATACATGCGGGAGGTAACAGAAGGAAGTTTCTGTTATGCCCAGACGACAGAGTCCCCCCAAAACCAGCCAGGAGACCGAGTCCTGTGTGTAAAAGCAAAGAGCCTTCATTCTTACATAAGTTTGCAGACTCGGACTCCCCATGTGTCCAAAGTATCCGAGTGATCTGAGAGCCCCGAGCTCAGTTGGGGTTTGGTTTTTAGAGTAGCAAAGGTAGGGGTGAGGGACTTCTAAGGTTCAGGACCCCTGATTGGCTGACATTTGTCTAGAGGTGTCCTGGTGAAAAGTGATAGGTGTGTGCTAGCGGGTGATCCTATCTGCAAAAGTTGGGACGTTAGGAATTTCCTTGGGATGGTCTGTTCCTGGTGGTGCCACCTTCTGGCTTTTCCTGGAACCTGGTGCTGCCTGCTATGGCAGCTGTGCGGCCTGGGCGCCATGTGTGTCCAGGCTGCCCTGGGCCCCACAGTTTCTAGTAAGTCCTTTAACAGTGACATTCTGTTTGGAGGGATGTGTTTTAAGTCCTTTCCTCTTCCCACTGTCTGGAACATGGACACGATGGTTATAGCAGCTATTTTGTGGCTTTGTGGCAAACTTGAAGGTGGAAATCAAGACTCACGGATCCAGCCAGCAGGTCTTCCACAACAGTTTTCCTTCCGTTTCCTGGGAGTTTATGAATGGTAGAAGTCAGCCGGATTGCCAGCAACATTACAACCTAGAAGTACTTCAGGGAGCCATCACTGTCCTTCTTGGAGAACTTTCTTGGTCCATGCTAGCTCTCATCTTCAATGTTTTGGGATCATTTTCCAGTTCACTCGTCAATTCTGAAGCTTTCAAGCCAAAGCAACCATTGTGGGCTACTTTATGTCACTCCTTCCTGACTTTGGGAGATTTAATCTAAGGAAGCATTCAGAGGGCACAGCAAATGCAGCTGGAAGAAAGTTAAAAACAACAAATGAAAGGGGAAGAAATTTAGCAGTGCAAACCCACAAGGTGAGCCTTTCCTTAATCTGCTAAAGGTGAAAGACCCTACAGACCCCCTCCTCAAAACCCGCAGCTAGAATGCTCCCGGGGGAATGTCCTGTTTGCTTTAAAAAAAAAATTCTCCAGATCAGCAGCCAGCCTGCTCTCATAAGAACATCCCATGTGCTTGAGAGAGCAGGATGTCTATGAGATAGGAAGACTGCAAGGCAGGATATCAATAAGATAGGACATCAACAAAGCAGGTTGACTGCAAAACAGGATGTCTATAAGATAGGCCTGGCATCCATGCTGAGAGAGGAAACCATTCATGCCCCCGCCTCATTCCAATCAACCGATAACCACACTTTTGCTTCTGTAAACTTGCTTTTTGCTCTTCCCTATAAAAAGACCTCCCCCCAGTCTGCAGGCGTGCAAGTCCTCCGAAAGACTTTGCTGCCCACAGGTACCTGTGTTTACTCAATAAACCTCTTGCTAATTGCATCCTGTGGTCTGGACTAGGAGTGTCCTGGTTCTGGGGACTTCATTGGAGGAAAAGGTCCTCTCTGAGGGTCTTTCAAAGGTATTTGGAAAACTCGACACTATCATATATTTATATATAAGTTAAATACACAGGCTCTAGAGTTGTGCATCGCTGGCATAAGTAGGCAGATATAGGCACGATGAACAACGTAGGCATTTTGTCTGAAAATAAAACTGACCGGCAGAATGAAATGCAAAACAAAACAAAAAACTAGAGACTCCCAGAGAGTTAGAAACAAAACAAAGACTAGAGACTCCCAGAGAGTTAGAAACAAAGTAAAGGATCACAGACACCCAGAGAGTTAGAAACAAAACAAAGGTCTAAAGACTCCCAGAGAGTTAGAAACAAAGTAAAGGACCACAGACTCCCAGAGAGTTAGAAACAAAACAAAGGTCTAGAGACTCCCAGAGAGTTAGAAACAAAACAAAGGTCTAGAGACTCCCAGAGAGTTAGAAACAAAGTAAAGGACCACAGACTCCCAGAGAGTTAGAAACAAAGTAAAGGACCACAGACTCCCAGAGAGTTAGAAACAAAGTAAAGGACCACAGACTCCCAGAGAGTTAGAAAGCACTGACCTTGATGGCATCACCCTGACTGGGTGAATGTTTTCACCAGCACTGAGAGGAACGTTCACTCTGCTTAAGTCACTGTCACGCAGAGTGTCCACTCTACAGAGAAGAAGTGAATGCCAACTGAGATTTACCCACAAAAGGAGGGAGGGGCTATCACTAAGGCATGCCCCTCCAGTTCTTTCCATCCCCTTTGACCTTGTTCTGTTCCTCCGCACCACCCTACCACCCTGACAGGTTGTGAGTTCCAGAAGCTGGATGCTCAGTTGCCTTTTCTAGGATAATAGAGGTCATCTTTGGATACTTGGTAGTGTTCTGTGCTCTGTTTGCATTAATTCAGCAAGACCAGCACAGGGGAAATGACGTACTGAACTACTTCTCAGATGTCCCCGCATATGCCTACTTATTCTCACTATGCAAAACTCCTCTACAGCCTGTTTCGTTAATCGCCCTGATTAGACCTGCAAGGGATTGCATACAGCATCAGTCAGCAATGCAATAATGGTTTTGCCGGAGAGCATCAGCATGCAGTGTGACTCTCCTCATTCCCACAATGGAAGTCCCACAAACTAGCATCCGTGTAACTTCCCACAAAACCCTCCAGTCAGTGTCTAGAACTCTCCTCTCTCCTTCCTCACCTGTCCCCTCCACACACCCACTTCTCCTCCTTTGTTCCACCCTTCCCTTGACAGGGCTCTACTCTGTTGCTTAGGGTCTCAATCATCAATCCTCATCCTCCATCTTCCCCTTGCTGATGTGACCTAAAGAATGGGGTCTTTCTCCAGTGGAGAGAGGCCCTCCTCTCCTCCTCCCTAAGGGTAAATGCAGCGGGGCAGGTCAGGGACCTGACTGGGGGGCCACCCCTAGGAAGGCAGTCACCTAAAGATGATGTTCACCAGCCTTCCCCTCCAGATTCCTCAGCCTGTGGCATGGTCCCTAGCAGCTACCATGAGGTCCAGCTCAGTGTGCTTGCCTTGCCTCAGAAAAGCATAGCTACTTATTTTTCCTTTTCTGTCCTTTTCTTCCTTTTGTTGACCAGAGTCCAAGTACGTTTTAAATCTCCCACTAACTCTTTCTGAAGCACCCCTCTCTGCCATGTGGCTGCTTGTCACCAGGTGGCTGACCTCTGACCTCCAGCTTCATCTGCAGCTGCATGGCTTCTGCTTCTTCTCTTCTCTGTTCTCCTCCTCCCTTCCAGGAAGGTGCGAGAGGCAGCTCTCTTCCTTTCCTTTAAAACCCCAACACGTTGCCCCCAAGATCCGGCTGAAGTCTATTGTCTTTGCTCCTCTCGTTGTGTCTGTTATTAAATTACTTTGTTAATGAGACCAAGAGGAGCCCTGATTTGTCCAGCATCACATCATGTCTTCGGGACTCCCTAAGATGCTCAGTGCATTTCTTCCTTGCCCTTAAGTCTTTAACCAGCAGAGGAAAAACAAGAACAACAGAAGCGGTTCCTGCACCGCTGATGACACCAGTATCAGCACACATGGCTTTCTTGTGTTTCTGAACAAGGAAACCCTGAGGTGTTTTTGCTCATTTTTAGGATGCGGTTATTTTAGAGCAGCTGGCTGGTCGGGTGGCGTGTGTGTGTGTGTGTCTGTGTGTAAATGGATGAAGGAGTGGGTGGATGTACTGTTAGGTGGCTGGGAGGTGGATAGATGGGTGACTGCAGAGCCATGGACAAGTGAATCAGTGGATGGATGGAGGAATGAATGCACTGATGGGTAGATGCATTGGTGGGTAGGTGGGTGGTTGTGTGGATGGATGTGTGCATGGCTAGATGAATGGGTGGGAGATGGATGGGTAGTGGGTGGTTGTGTGGATGGATGAGTACATGGCTAGATGAATGGGTGGGGGATGGATGGGTAGGTAGGTGGGTGGTTGTGTGGATGGATGTGTGCATGGCTAGATGAATGGGTGGGGGATGGATGGGTAGGTAGGTGGGTGGTTGTGTGGATGGATGTGTGCATGGCTAGATGAATGGGTGGGGGATGGATGGGTAGTGGGTGGTTGTGTGGATGGATGTGTGCATGGTTAGATGAATGGGTGGGGGATGGATGGGTAGTTAGGTGGGTGGTTGTGTGGATGGATGTGTGCATGGTTAGATGAATGGGTGGGGGATGGATGGGTAGGTAGGTGGGTGGTTGTGTGGATGGATGTGTGCATGGTTAGATGAATGGGTGGAGGATGGATGGGTAGGTGGGTGGTTGTGTGGATGGATGTGTGCATGGCTAGATGAATGGGTGGGGGATGGATGGGTAGGTAGGTGGTTGTGTGGATGGATGAGTACATGGCTAGATGAATGGGTGGGGGATGGATGGGTAGGTAGGTGGTTGTGTGGATGGATGAGTGCATGGCTAGATGAATGGGTGGGGGATGGATGGGTAGGTAGGTGGTTGTGTGGATGGATGAGTACATGGCTAGATGAATGGGTGGGGGATGCATGGGTAGTGGGTGGTTGTGTGGATGGATGAGTACATGGCTAGATGAATGGGTGGGGGATGCATGGGTAGTGGGTGGTTGTGTGGATGGATGAGTACATGGCTAGATGAATGGGTGGGGGATGGATGGGTAGTGGGTGATTGTGTGGATGGATGAGTACATGGCTAGATGAATGGGTGGGGGATGGATGGGTAGGTACGTGGGTGGTTGTGTGGATGGATGAGTACATGGCTAGATGAATGGGTGGGGGATGGATGGGTAGGTAGGTGGGTGGTTGTGTGGATGGATGAGTACATGGTTAGATGAATGGGTGGGGGATGGATGGGTAGGTAGGTGGGTGGTTGTGTTGATGGATGTCTGCACACACACAGGTGGCTCAGCAATCAAGAGTGCACACTGCTCTAGCAAGGACTGGACTTTGGATCCCAGAACTCATATTAGGTGTGGTTTTATACAAAATTTCAATCATTCAATTTTACCAATAAAGACTCAAGAGCCAGATTCTGCTTTGAAAACCTGCTAGCTCAGAGTGGTAGAGAAACACCTGACTGACCTTCCTCCTCTGCTGATGTCCTAGAAATAGACCTTTCTCCTACACCGTCTCAAACAAAACTCCTCAAACAGAAAGAACCGCCCTTCTACTTCCTACTTCCTGTGTGTCTCTCTATCCATCCTCCTGACTCTGTCTCTTTGTGGTTTTTTTCCTGTCAACTGGTTGCTTCCTCCACCTCTTGACCTATGAATGACTTTATTTAATCCAGGGGCTGGGTCTCTCATCGAGGGCCTCCTGCCATCTAAGCAGAATGCAGGAAGTGCCCTCCACTGCTGAGCCACTGAGCTGGCTATTAATACACAGTTGTAAACTAGTGGGGCCTATCGGTATTCTGACTAGGGACCCCAACCCGGTGCTGCTTGGTACTCTAAAGTAATGAAGAAGTGGACAGCTCAGGCCACTGGCTGATGACGGACACCAGAGGGAAAGGTCATTGTCCCAGGAAAAGCTGGCAGGAAGGCTGGTAACCGACCTTCACCAGACTGCGCAGGTGGGCCCACAGAAAGTTCCGAGCTGCTCTGTGTGTTTTAATTGGACTAGCATGGGATGTCTCCGCCAGATGCCAGGTTTGTGCTCAATTAAATCCGAAACAGAGAGCCCTTATGTAGGCAGTGTCCAAAGAGACGTCAACACCCCAGCAAACTCTGGGAGGACTGACCTAGCTGAGACCCTGCTTGCTCCAGGAGGATAAAAGTACTTGTTAGTTTTAAAAGATGCCTTCTTGAAGTGAGAGGTCCTTGGACTCCCCACAGGGAAGGGAACCCTGACTGCTCTTAGGGCTGACGAGAGAGGGGGAGTTGATGAGGAGAGGGGAAGGGAAATGGGAGGCGGTGAGGAGACAGAAATCTTTAGTAAATAAGTAAATAATAATAGTAATAAAAGAAAAGGATGCCTTTCTGAGTTGGTAGAAAAATTCCTCACCTGGACTGAAACTGCCCAAATAGATAAAAATCTCTTCTAAAGAACTGGTCCTTGTCAGGCGGTGGTGGCACATGCCTTTAATCCCAGCACTCGAGAGGCAGAGGCAGGCAGATCTCTGTGAGTTCGAGGCCAGCCTAGTCTACAAGAACTAGTTTCCAGGACAAGCTCCAAAGCTACAGAGAAACCGTGTCTTGAAAAACCAAAAAAAGAACTGCTCCTCTAATTTAGCCTCCCCCTAACAATGGGGTCTGACATTGGCTTGGCTTTCATAGCTAAAATCTCTCACTAAGAGGCAGTGCTTTAGGCATAGATTGAAAACTGCATTGTGCATATCGACCTCAGAGTTCCTGGCAGGTAAGAAGAATAAACATGGTGTTAAAAGAAACTCTAACAAAACTTTCACATCATCCAGAGAAGGACGGATCGGCCTCCTTCCTTTGCTTTGGTCTGCTACACCCCTTATAGGGAGTGATTTGCTCCACTCTGAGATTGTGCTTGGAAGGCTTCCTCACTGCTTCTGAGGCTCAGAGAGCAGCAGCTGGCAGAACTCTATAACCATTGCTTTCTCGGGTCACTACAGGCACCCCAGTCCTCCACAAAGACCGATCACTGGACTATCTGAGAGACCCACCAGTTTCCCCATGTTCCAGTCCAGGAACACTGAGCCAGGCTCCGAGTCAAAGAGGCCCTAAAGCAACCTGGACAGGACCCTACCTGGTGACTCCATCCACTCCTAGGCTAGGAAGGTAGCTGGCATTACACCGTGGATCCACCTCACCCAGGTCAAGACAGTGGGAGCCGCAGATGCTGCCAAGGGGACTGTCTCTGAACTATGAACCCTTGAAATTAAGGCCCTTCCACTCCCTGCTTCTCTGCCTCCTCCTGAGACTCGTGTTTGATGTGAATACAGGATATGGTCCAACCCTGATGGCCCTCAGGCCTGGACGTGGGAACTGAGGAAGACAGACACAGGGAAGGAATTCTTGTGTGACTACAGACCAGCAGCTGAAGAACCTGCCTGACTCCATTTTGAAGGCAGGGGCCGTTGTGCTGTATTGTTAAAAACAAGTTTCCATTTACTGTAAGAGCTGAGTTACTGTTTTTAAGTCTGTTTCCCGGATCCTCACCTGTCCCAGCTGATGGCCTCAGCTTGTTTTTGAGTGTGCCCTTCCTAGTCACCTTTCTAATCACATGGCGATCACATGGTGGGGTTTTTTGGGGGGAGATTTTTCTACATTTCCTTATTGCTCCATCGTCTCTCTTCTGCAGTCCTGCTTTGCAGCTACTTGTGATTTTACTCCTTTAAAGAGGCACAAAAGATGGATTCGGGGCTGCTCTCTTTAATTCAACTTAGGAGGCAGTCATTGAGCAGCTGTTCAGTGCACCCCAATAAAATCAAGCTTGCTTCAAATTTGGCTCAAAATTGTGGTGGTCTTATTCTTGGCCAGTGAGATTAATATTTTCTGGAGGCCCCAGTGAGATTCAGAGCACACACTGAGGTTGCGGGGCCACTTCAGGAGCATGTGCCTTGAGATGCTCCCAGGTCCCAAGGCTCCTTCTGTTCGCAGACTGTCAAGGTGAACTGCTGTGTGGTGGAACATTAATTTAAGATGCGTTACATTTGCTTATATTGTGGAACATTCGTGTAATGATGCAAATATGTGCTGCATTCATTTTTGTTGCATTTTTTTTAGATTTATTTATTTATTATGTATACAATATTCTATCTGTGTGTATGTCTGCTGGCCAGAAGAGGGCACCAGACCTCATTCCAGATGGTTGTGAGCCACCATGTGGTTGCCGGGAATTGAACTCAGGACCTTTGGAAGAGCAGGCAATGCTCTTAACCACTGAGCCATCTCTCCAGCCCCTTGTTGCATTTTTTTTAACTCTGTGAAGCTGTGTTACTTTGCCTGTCTAAAACACCTGATGGTCTAATAAAGAGCTGAACGGCCAATAGCAAGGCAGGAGACAGGATAGGTGGGGATGGCAGGTGGAGAGAATAAATAGAAGGAAAGAGAAAAGAAGGAGGAGGACTCTGGGGGTCAACCAGCCACACAGCCAGCCACAGAGTAAGAGTGGAAGAAAGAAATACAGAAGTAAGAAAAGGAAGAAGCCTGGAAGCAAAAGGTAGATAGTTAGTAAAGAAAAGCTGACTAGAAACAAGCCAATTAAGTCTGGGCATTTATAAGAAAGAAGAAGCCTCCAAGTGATTTATTTGGGAGTTGGGTGGTGGGCCCCCCAAAGAGTCAAAAGATCAAAAGAGTAAAAATCCTCAGCACTACTGTGCTGGGAAAAGCAGCAAGCATCCGTGGAGACCTCCTGGGGAGTCATAGTCTGGTTCTGTTGTGTGGGATTCCCATCTGGGATGTGAGGGCGTTTGGTGGTACCCAATATTCTCCCATCCAGGGCATACAATGAGATGTCACACCGCCCATCTCAGGTTCTTGGTTTGTTTTATGTCCCGATTATCCTGTCTTTGGCTTCATTTTTACTGTCTCCTTCTGTGTCTTGTACTTTCTGTGTTAATTGGCTTATTTTGGACTTAGGGTGACTGAACTGATTGACAGTGTGGGTGATAGGACGAGCAAGCCTAACCGCCCTCTAGTCTGTGTTCTCAGAGTTTTGATGCACCTTACCCCTATAGCTAAGGAGGATTATGAATACCCTGCCATCAAGAGTCACTTCCAAACATTCCGTGAAGCTGAATGCACATTCTGTGAACCCACATCGGGGTTAACTGGCCCTCCTGAGGTGCTTTGGATTCTCAGATACCCTCGGTAAGCCCGGCCACCCAGATCAGATTGGGTACATTGTGCCTTGGGCTGAAGCAACTTCTAACCCATCTCCTAGATGAAGGTCTATATGGTCTGCAACAGACAAGGGGACCAAGCCTTGGTTGTCAGCAGATGGACCCTGCAAGAGCCTGGAGCAGGGACCAAAGAGACCCCTCTGAAAACCATCCCACAGGACTCCCAGGAGGAAGAATCCTTCTTCCTCCGTATAATCATCTTTACCCGCTACCTCAGCCCCCATCTTTGCCACCCCATTCTCACCACCATGGTCTCACTCTGTCCTATTTGCACCTCCCCTGCCCAACCATCTAGCTCCTCCCCACCTCCGTGTATCTTATCCCCACGGCTCCTCCCCACCTCCGTGTATCTTCTCCCCACGGCTCCTCCCTACCTCCGTGTATCTTCTCCCAACAGCTCCTCCCCACCTCCGTGTATCTTCTCCCCATGGCTCCTTCCTACCTCCGTGTATCTTCTCCCCACAGCTCCTCCCTACCTCCCCCTGTCTTTTCTCCTCCCCAGACTTACCAGGGAGTCCCAATTTCTCCTCTGATTCTGGTTCTGGGTGCCACCTCCTTCAGTCCTTGCTCCCTTATGGTCATTTCCTGACAATCGGTACCCGTACAGCCCTTTCTCTACCACATAGCTCTACAACTGGAAGAACCAGAACCTCCCTTTTCAGCCCTTAGCCCCGATTCCTTAATTTCTCTACCTGACTGTGTTTTCCAATGATCTCCCCATGGATGACCGTCAGCAGATTCTCTTTGCCCTTGTCACTCTGAAGAAGGGGAACAGATTCTCATGAAAGCAACTGGAGCACTCCTGGAGCAGCTTCAATGGCTGATGTTCAGAGGGCAGAGGTGACTGACCGTGCTCTGCCAAGATGGAGACTCCAATGGGACCACAACCCAGAGAGAGGTAGGAGGTCACTCAGTAACACCAGGCTCTGCTAGAAGGGATGAAACGGGCAGTCTGGAAGTCCACTAACTTATTTAGGTCACAGATGTGAAACAGGGCCAGATGAATCGCCTTCAGCTTACCTCCTGGGTACCTATCAGTTATACACTTCTACAGAGCCAGAGGACCTGGCAAATCTCAAGGTGATTAGCCTGGACTTTGTTACTCAGTCAGCCCCTGACACGTTAGAAAGATTTAAAAACTGGGTGAGGCTACAGGAAAGAACAGGTCAGAACGGTTAGAAACAGCCCAGAAAGTGTTTGACAGCAGAGACAGCAAAGATGATCTTCCGATAAAGAAGATGGGGCATGACACTATGATTATAAGCCCCATGAACCCCACGATAAAAAGAAGAGACTTTACAAAAGAACCAGTTACAAAGAATTGAGTCTCTGGAAAAATGAACACCCACAACAGATGCAGGTAGCTCCCACCCCAAACTAAGCCAATCCTAGTTATGGAGTATTAGTGAGGCCAAGGCTCTTTCAAACTGGGCACCATAGAAGGCCAACCTGTAATATTTCTAGTGGAAACAGGGACTACTCATTCAGTATCATGGGAGTCCCCAGACCCTTTACCAACAAAACAATGGAACTTCAGGGGACATCAGGGGACGTCAAAGAACACAGATGGACCACTGACCAGATTGCTAACCTGGGACTAGGGACTGTGACTCATTCTTTAATTGAAATCCCTGAATGTCCCTACCCTTTACTGGGACAGAACCTCTTGAGCAAGCCCCAGGCAACAGTGTCATTCTCAGAAGACTCTTCTAGGTTGTGATTGGGAAAGCCCTGCTAAGGCTTTAACTGTAACCACCCAAAAAGTGAGGAACATCCGCTCCTACAAAATCCAGTCTATTCTCTGCAGGGGTAATGGAAAAGTTGCTGATCCAGAAAAGTCCTACAGTTTAGGCAAAGGACAATCCTCCTCGCTTGGCAAAATATGTGCCACCATCACAGTGCGACCAACATCTGGGGCAGTGCTCATTCGAGTCAAGCAGTACCCTCATCGAAGCCAGGGGCGCCTCCTTGAAGCAGGCATCCTTATTCCTTGTTATTCGTGCTTATTACAGTCAGCCTGGAGCACCCCCTTGTTGCCCATCCAGAAGCCTGGAACTCGAGACCGTAGACCAGTACAAGGCTTGAGAGAAGCAAACAAGAGGGTAGACTCCATTTGCCCAACTGTCCAAATCCCTATGCATTGATCAGGTCATTACCAACAGAGCATAAAGCTTACACTGAACTGGACTTAGAAGATGCATTCTTCTCCAACCCTTTGTCAAAACTGAGCCAGCCCATCTTCCCGGTTAGAAGGGCTGACTCTGAACTGAGGCTATCAGGAAAACTAGCCTGGACCAGACTGCCTCAAGGGTTCAAAAACTCTCCCACCATCTCGGATAAAACATTCAAGCAGGATTTTTGTCTCTTCTGTAGTAGGTGTCCTGAGGTGGCCTTGCTCCAATGTGTAGATGATTGATTATTGACTGATAAAGATGCCGAGGACTGTTTGAGAGCCACAGAGGCCTGTTGGAAACTTTAGCCCAGTTAGCCTACAGAGTTTCTAAAAAGAAAGCCCCAATGTGCTCACCCCAGGTTATCTACTTGGGATATGAACTGAGAGAAGGGAAAAGACTGTTGTCAAGGCCCGCATAGCAGCCACACTGCAAACTCCAACCCCATCCTCCAGGAAACAAGTTAGGGAATGTCCAAGAGCTCTTGGATATTGCCGCCTTTGGATACCTGGGTTTGCTGAAATTGCCAAACCCTCGTACTCCACTATGGCCAGGACCAATGCCCATTTGGAATGGGCTAGGGGACATGAACAGGTGTTTCAGAGCTAAAAAGAGGCCCTGGTACAGCCTCTGCTTTAACTCTCCCTGGTGTCTCCAAACCCTCTCATCTTTACCTCCATGAAAGAAAGGACATTGCCAAGGGAGTGCTGACTTAGACTCTGGGTCCCCGGAAAAGGCCAACAGATAGTTTACATCTCAGAGAGACTAGATCCTGGAGCGTCTGAATGACGGCCTTGTTTAAGAGCATTGCAGCCACTGCACTTCTTATAAGAGGAGCTGGCAAGCTCACACTGGAGCAGACTAACTGTAACAGCTCCACACACTGTGGAAACCCTGCTGAGGGATGCCACCAACTGGAGATGCTAAATGCCCATCTGACTCAGTACCAAGCCCTGTCTTTAGATAAGGACAGACTAACCTTCGATAATTCCTTGGCCATCAATCCCACCACCCTGCGGCTGGCTGACGTGACCCTGAGGAGCCCACCCATGACTTCCTGGAAATTCTGGACATCATCCAAGGTATGCAACCTGACCTGACAGATGTTCCTCTAGCCACCAGAGATGCGGACTTCTACACAGATGGCAGCAGCATTCAAGAAGGAACTAGGTGGTAGCGGTGGTCACGGGCCAGAAGGAGGTTGTTTGGGCAAAGCCTTGTCCTGGGGGCACATCCACTCAGAGAGCAGAAATAATTGCTCTGACCCAGGCTTTAATGTGAGCTGAAGGGGAAAAAAATGAACATCCACATAGACAGCTGCTCTGCTTTTGCAATGTACAACTCACGTTCGCGGACAGATATATAAACACAGGGGCTTACTCTGATCATGGAAATTACAGCTTGCAAAAGTAAGAAGGGGAAGGAAAGATTCATTAATCACTTCAGTTGAACTTAACATACCTAGAATAACCCTGTGTGTAATAATAATATGGGAATAATCTCTGAATCCATCTAGCATTAAAAAGTCAAGGAGAAAACTCCTTCTCTGTCAGAGGAGCCTGCCTGATTCCATTTTGAAAGCAGGAGCCATTATGCTGTATTGTTTTCTTTTTCTTTTTTTCAAGATTTATTTATTATGTATACAGTGTTCTACCTGCTTGTACACCTGTATGCCAGAAGAGGGCACCAGATCTCATAGATTGTGAGCCACCATGTGGTCGCTAGGAACTAAACTCAGGACTGCTGGAAAAGCAGCCAGTCAGTGTTCTTAGCCACTGAGCCATCTTTCCAGCCCATTCTGCTGTGTTGTTGAAAACAAGTTTCCATTTACTGAAAGAGCTGTCACTGTCTTTAAGTCTGTTTCCTGGAGCCTGACCTGCCCTACCCATGACCCTGACTTGTTTTTGAGAATACTCATGGGTTTTGTTTGTTTGTTTGTTTGGAGACTTTTCTGTGTTTCCTTATTGCCCCATCGTCTCTCTTCTGTAAACCTGCTATGCAGCTGCTTGTGCTTTTAATCCATAAAGGGGGCCCAGAGATGGACTCGGGGCTGCTCTCTTTACCTGAAGTAGGAGGCAGCCACTGGCCAGCTGTTGGGTGCACCCCAGTAGAATCAAGTTTGCTTCCAATTTGGCTCAAAATCATGGTGGTGGTCTTTTTCTCTTCTGGTGGGATTAAGAGACTTTGTATTCATCTTGACTTTGGCTGTTGTATGAGAAGTGGCCTGCGTCCCACCACCCAGCTAGCTTAACCCCTGAAATAACCACACAGAAACTGTATTAATTAAATTACTGCCTAGCCCATTATATCTAGCCTCTTCTCGGCCAGCTCTCACATCCTGATCTAACCCATTTCTACCAGTCTGTGTAACACCACGAGGTCATGGCTTACCGGAAAAGATTCTAACCAGTGTCAGTCTCAGGCAGGAGATTCATGGCATCTGCCACACTTCCTTCTTCCCAGAATCCAGTTCTGTGTTTCCCACCTATCTAAGTTCTGCCCTATCAAAAGGCCAAGGCAGTTTCTTTATTTAATCAATGAAAGCAACACATAGACAGAAGAACCTCCTATACCACTTGGCTCACTGATACCCACTTTAAATGTCTGGTTGTACTGGAGGAAGGAAAGCCGTGGGAGTTTATCTTTTCTGATAGGAATACAGAGTTCACAATTCCTGTGGCTGGGCCCCTACTTGCCAGAAACACGGGAATTTCTATTGTAAAAAAATAGGGTTATGAAACTGAAGCTTTTTGGAAAATTCCTTAAAAAATATTCTGGCCTTTGGGAACAGAGAAAACCTGGGGAATCAGACTCTATGCCACAGACAGGGACCATGGGGATAGAGGTACTAGAAACTTCACCCCTCCCAACCCCATCCCTAGACCTTTGTGTCCTAAATACACCCAGGTCCAGAGTCACCGCCTGATGTCCAGGAAGCTGAGGGTTCCCCGTGCTCATTTTCCACTCTTGATAAGGAGCCCAATCATTTCTAACCAGAAATTGATTAGGATTGCTGGTTATTCCTAGACACCAGCCCTGTACAACGTAGGGATAGGAACTAACCAGCCAGCCCACTGACTGACAAATCCACATGACTGGGAACAGAGCAATCAACACTAGAGGACTCATAAGGGGCTGAAACTTGTCCAGTATCCAAAGCCTTTAACCTAGGCCCTTCCCCTTATTCTGATGCCTGCTATTCTGCCTGATGGCCATAGTTAGTTCATAGTTAGTTAGTTAGTTAGTTCATCTGGGTAATAGTTCATTCTGAAATAGTTAGTTCATCTAGATAACAGCTATATTACCGAGCCGCGGAGACTACTTGGTGGGCATGTTCCAATGATTTGACTAAACGTGCCTCTTCTGATGCTTTCCAAACTAAGCAGACCAGATGATCAAGGACCTGGAGGTATTAAAAATTTCCATTTCTGAATTGTAACAACAATTAGATTCCCTTACAGAAATGATCCTACAAAACTGAAAAGGCTTAGACTGACTTCTCGTGAGATAAAGGAAGCTATGCATGGCGGTGGGAGAAACCTGCTCTTTACATGCTAACTGAACAGGAGTAATTAGATTGGGAAACCCCCAAAAGATAAAGAGATAAAAACACCGGTTGTTCTCTTGGTCCCCCTGACTAGCTACTGTGCTATTAGCACTGGCTGGGCCTTTACTTCTCATTCTGATTGGACTAAGAGTGGGGCCCTGCATTTTAAACTATATGGCCAAATATATATCAGTTTGGTAAACTGACAGTCCTTAGGACCAACTACACCTCTTCAGAGCAGGATGAGTCCATGAACTGACTCATTTCCTAAGACTAGTGGGGAATGTAAGAGGCCCCCAATCCTTAGCACAACTGACTCCATGATGGAAGTACCATCCAGGACACAGAACTCAGCATGTAGACAGCACTGCCTGCCAAAACTAACACAGAGGCCTAACCCATCAAAGTCCATAGTTTGGGGAACGCCTCTAAATGAACTGATGTAGCACTTTGGCTTCTGTATTTCCGCTTCCGGCTAACTGTTCTTGTCAACTGCAGTATGTCAGTCCAGAACATGATTCTTATGTTTGAAAGTTCATCCTGAGAAAGTCTGGGTGCTACACTGGGATCGCGAACACCCAGGTATGGTCACCGACCAGCTAATAAAGACTTTCTATTGGCTTAAACCTGTGTCCAAGCAGACTTCTCTGGTGAACGCCTCACAAAGGACTGTGTTACATTGCCCTGGCCAGACTCAAGCCTGTTCTCCCGCGTGCCGAGCAACAGGCTCACGCCATTGCTTTAGTTTCTTTTCCATTGCTGGGGTACAACACTCTGCAAAAGCAACGTAAGAGGGGCAGTTTATTCCGGCTCCTAGCTAAGAGGCAGCATCATGAAAGAGGAGCGGAGGAGCATGAAACACTAGCTACTTCCCATCCAGGCAGAAAACAGAGGGATGAGCCTATGGCTTGGCTCATCTTCTCTGCCTTGCACAGGGCAGGACCCCTGTCCTGAGAATGGGCTCACTTGCAGCTAGGATGGGTCTTTCAACATCAATTACAAAGTCAAGATAAAAGGTTACCCCACCCTCACCCCAGGTGTGCACAGAGGCCTGTCTTCTAGATAACAATTTACACTAACATTCTATCCATTGTGCCTTAGTTACTGGTGGTGGGCCAGCCATGACCTTGTGCATGCTAGGCAAGTATTCTACTTCTGAATCACACCCCAGTCCAGCTTGTGTCTGTAAGTTATCCCTGTCAGGCCCACAGAGTTTCTTATATTTATTGTCTCTTGCTGGGTCACAAATTATAGAGCCATCCACGTGGCAAGGTCTCATCCTCGGACATGGTTCATGGTGTCATGGCTGAGTAGGACTTGGGAAGCGTGCATGGTGTCTCTGGTACCAGAAAAGATAGTATCAGGGAGGCTAGCTCTCAGGAAGGTGGCACTCAGGTTAGTTTCTGCCCAGGGACCTCTGGGCCCTGTGTCTGAAGTACGGTATCCTCAGCAACAGTGACTAACCTTCTACTTCTCAGTGGGGGAGAACCAGGGCCGTACAATAAGCTATATGTTTTGGGAGTCTCTTGGACAGCAACTCAAAGAGGATAAAGGGGGAGAAGAGGGTTTCTTATGTTTAATATCGGGGGTCCTTGGCCCAGATGAGAAAAGTTCATTAAAACTATATATGCATATTTATACACTGAATTTTTTGTATTAATAGTCTTTAAGGTAAATAGTTAACAGTAAAATTTTTTGTGGCCTTTTCAGACACCTTTATTGTTATTTTGCCCACCTCCCTTCTTCTGTGTTTACCTTCCTCTCCCTACCTAAGAAGCACCTCCTTTGCCGTTTCCCTGATCAAATCACTGGTACCCTGCTGTTCCCTTCTCTATTGCTCCCTAACCTTCCTATCCTGGCAATGATCCTGTCTTACTTTCCTGTAGTTACTACAGGCCATGTACTCAGATCTCAGGATTTGGAGCTAGGAGTCCCCAGTAAGAGAGAACAAGCACCATATGTTTCTGGGTCTGGGTTACCTCACTCAATATGATCTTAGTTCTGTCCTCTTACCTGTGGAAGTTCATGATCTCACTTTTTCTTACAGCCGGAGAGCATCCCATGGTGCGCATAGACCACATTTTCATCATCCCTGCCTCAGTCACAGGACATCCAGGTTGTTTCCATTTCCTAGCTATTGTGAGCAGAGCAGCAATGGACACGGCTGAGCAAGCGTGCATCTGTGGAGTAGGACGTCGCATCCTTTGGGATGTGGCTGAATCACGTGGTAGAATTATTTTTAGCTTTTGGGGAATTCCCCCCACGGATTTCCATAGTAGCTGTACCAGTTTTCTGTCCCACCAACAGTGAGGAAAGTTCCCTTTTCCCCCACCCCTCCGTCATCTGTTCAGTTGTTCTGCTGAGTTTGTTATACTGACTGGTGGAAGATAAAATCTCCAAGTTGTTTTCATTTGCAGCTCCCCAATTACTAGAGATTATTAATAGATTTTCTACTTCCCCGTAATAAGTTTCTCCACTGACACAGGAGGAAGCCAGATCAAGTCGAACTGAAAAAGAATAACAACAGGTCTATTGAACAAAGCAACTTCCAGGCGGTTTCTCAGTCTCAGATCGGGGTCAGGGAAGTTGTGCACCCGTACCAGGGCAGGAAAGTTTTATAGACTGAGGGGTGTCCACCAGAAGCTTGGTTTGTGCACAATGTGAAGGCCTGCCCTCAGTGTTTGTCTATAAAATTGGTTAGTTGCTGTGTGTGTATGTCTGTCTGTCTGTGACAAAATGCCCAATGGAAGGGATTTGGGGATCATGGGGTCTGGAAACACAATCCACAAGACTGCTGAGCTCAGTGTCTGGCAGCAGGAGGGAGCAGCTTGTTCATATCATGGTGGACCAGAAAGAAGCTTTCTCAGGCTCCCTGAGCAGGAGATAGACACCTGGGAAGCTGTCCTTCTGTCCCCTGACTCCCACAGCGTCTGTCTATATGAAGCCCACATTGGTTTTTCTTTTCTGTTCTCCTCCCTCTTTTTTCTATCCTTTCTTCTCTCCTCCTTCCTTCTCTCCCTCCTCTTTTCCTCATCTCCCCTCCACCTTCTCTCTCCCCTCCTCTTTTATCTTCTCTTCCGTTTCTTCATCTCTCCTTCCTCCCCCTTAAGCAATCCTCAGCCTGTTAAGTAGCTGGCACCCTAGGCACCGTCCCCGCAACAGGCTGGCTTCTGCCATGCACTCTGTGATATTTCCACCCACAGGCTCTTTGTATCCATGGGCACTGAGCTCCGGGCAGGTATGTCCTGCAACTGCCTCTTCTACTTATCATCAAATGATGATTAGGTCTTCCTAATGTCCTGCCCAGAGGAACAGAGAGCCTCTGGGCTCCCAGAGGACCTGAGAGTTTATATTTATCTGCTTCCCTCATGGAAGGTGTCTCCTGAGGATCTAACAGCTGGTAATGATATCAATTCCCCAAGCAACATGGTGAACAACAAAAAAGAACTAGCAGGTTTCCCTGCCAGGGGATTCACACTGGTTCTCAGTCTGCCTGCTTGGGACTAGAGGGATTGGTCACAGAACCTATGCTGGCCAGGAACATTAAACCTGGGGTTGACACCCCTTTGATCCATCTGAGGGGTGACTGGATTACATCCTTAGGGTGCTTGGCTCTACTGAATTACCGGGAAGGTCTGCTTTTCTTCATTTAGTAACAATTTGCTTTCCATGTACTAAATGACTGCTATCTAGATCTCTTTGCCTCCCTCCCTCCTTTCCTCCCTCCCTCCTTCCCTTCTTCCTTCCCTCCTTTCTTTTTCTTTCTTTCTTTTGTCTCTCTTTCCTCCCTCCTTCCCTCCCTCCCTCCCTCCCTCCCTCCCTCCCTCCCTCCCTCCCTCCCTCCCATGAGACAAGGTTGTTGTTATATTGGCTGCATAGTGGCTGAACTGAGCCTGCCACCACTGCGCAGCAGTGGGAAGTTATGGTCAAGTCACAACGTAAGGACAGAATGGGCTTACAGGGCCTTCTAGAAACTTCTCTTGTCAGCAACTCCCTTGTGCACTGTGGTACGGTCCTACCTGCTGGTCATCTGCTAAACAGTCAATTTTTGTCAGTGGTGGTGGTGTACGCCTTTAATTCCAGCACTTGGGAGGCAGAGACAGGTGGATTTCCATGAGTTTGAGGCCAGCCTGGTCTACAGAGTGAGTTCCAGGACAAGCCAGGGCACAGGACTACACAGAGAAACGCTGTTTCAAAAAACAAAACAAAACAAGTCAATTTTATTCTTAAAAATTTTTAGTACATATCTTTTAATTAATTAATAAATTAATTAATTTTCAACTTTATCACAGTCTCCTCTCCTTCCCTCCTCTCCTCCCAGTCCTTTCCCCAACCCCTGTGCTTGCTCCACCATCTACTCATTCTTTCTCTACAGAAAAGGCCAAGCCTCCCACGCATATCAAGTTGTAGTAAGACTAGGCATCCCCACTTCTATTAAGGCTGGATGAAGCAACTAAGCAGGAGGAAAAGGTCCTAAAATCTGGCACCAGGTCAGAGCTACCCCTTTCTCCCACTGTTATGAGTCCCATAAGAAGACCAAGCTACACAACTATAACATATATGCAGAGGGCCATAGGTCAGTCACGTGCAAGATCTCTGGTTGGTGGTTCAGACTCTGTGAGCTCCTATGAGCCCAGGTTAGTGGATGCTATGTTTTTGTTTTGTTTTGTTTTGTTTTGTGTGATATCCTTGGCTCCTCCGGCTCCCACAATCCTCCCTCCTGCTCTTCCGCAGGATTTCCCTGAGATTCACCTAATGTTTGGCTGTGGGTCTCTGTATTTGTTTCCATTAGTTGTTGGGTGAACCTCTCTGAAGGCAATTAGCTAGGCAGCAATCTATGAGTATAGTAGAATGTCATTAGGAATCATTTTATTTACTCTTTTGCAATTGCTAGGCATGTTTGAATCTTAGGTCTCTGGGTTATCTAGCCTCTGGGTCCTGGCCCTCCAGGCAGTGACAGGGGTGGACTCGCTCTCATGGCATGGGTCTCAAGCTGGACCAATCATGGTTGGTCACTCCCATAATTTCTGCACCATCTTTACCCCAGCACATCTTGTAGGCCGGGCAAATTGTAGGTCGGGGGTTATGTGGCTGGGTTGGTGTTCTAACCCCTTCACTGCAAGTCTTTCCTGGTTACAGGAGATGGCTGATTCAGGCTCTGTACTCCCCATTGCTAGGAGTCTTAGCTGGGGTCACCCTCACAAAGTCCTGAGAGTTTCCACTGCATTAGGTTTCTAGTTCATCCCAGAGATGCCCACTGATTCCAGCTGCCTTTCCATTATTCTCTCCTTCCATCTCCCCCCACACGATCCCTCCTGTTTCCACGCCCACCCACCCATCCAGACCTTCCCCCTCCATCTGTGATATCTATTCTATTTCCCCTCCCAGTGAGATCCACCGTCTCTCCACCCCAGCCCTCCTTGTTACTTAACTTCTTTGGGTCTGTGGATTGTGGCATGATTATCCTCTACTTCATGGCTAATATCCACCTATAAGTGAATGCACACCATGCTTGTCTTTCTGGGTCTGGGTTACCTCACTTAGGATGATCCTTTCTAGTTTAATCCATTTGCCAGAAGATTTCATGTTGTTATTGTTTTTAACAGCTAAGTAATACTCCATTGTGTAAATATACCACATTTTCTTTGTCCATTTTTTGATTGATGGACATCTAGGTTGTTTCAGTTCCTTGCTATTATGAATGAAGCTGTTATGAACATAGTTGAGCAAGTACCCTTGTGGTATGGTGGAGCATCCTTTGAATGTATGCCCAGGAGTGGTATAGCTGTGTCTTGAGGTAGGCCAATTTTCAGTTTTCTGAGAGATTGCCATATTGATTTCCAATTGGCTGTATAAGCTGGCACTCTCACTACCAGTAGAAGAGTGTTTCTCTTTCTCCACATCCTCGCCAGCGTGAGCTGTCTCTTGTGTTTTTGAGCTTAGCCATTCTGACAGGTGTAAGATGGAATCTCAGAGTCATTTTGATTTGCATTTCCATGATGACTAAGGATATTGAACATTTCTTTTTTCATTACTTAAAAAATAATACCAATCCAAATTCCCACATCCTCCCCTCCTCCCATTCCCTCCACACACCCTTCCCTCACCCCCCCTCCAATCTTAAGAGAGGGCAAGGCACCCTGCCCTGTGGAAAGTCCAAGGCCCTCCCCACTACATCCAGGTTGAGCAAGGTATACATTCAGAGAGTATAGGAGCCCAAATAGCCAGTACATGCAGTAGAGATAGATCCCAGAGCCATTGTCATTGGCCCCTCAGTCTACCCCAACTGTCAGCTACATTCAGAGGGACTAGTTTGATCCCATGCTCATTCACTTCCAGTCCAGTTGTAGTTGGTGAGCTCCCATTAATTCAGGCAATCTGTCTCAGTGGATGAACCCTTCATGATCTTGAATTCCTTGCTCATACTCTCCCTCCTTCCACTCTTCAACTGGACCTTGGGAGCTCAGTTCAGTGTTCCGATGTGGGTCTCTGTCTCTGTTTCCATATGTTTTTGGAAGAAGGTTCTATGGTAATATTTAAGATAATCATCAGTCTGACTACAGGGCAAGGCTAGTTCAGGCACCCTCTCCTCTATTTTCTTAGGGTCTTAGCTGGGGTCATCCTTGTGGATTCCTGGGAATTTTTCTAGAGTCAGGTTTCTTGCTAACCCCCAAATGACTCCCTCAATCAAGATATCTCTTTCCTTGCTCTCATATCTATCCTTCCTCCATCTCCACTATCCCACTCCCTCAAGTTCTCCCAACCCTCCCCTTCTCCAGTCCTCTTCCCATTCTCCCCTTCCTTCTATCCCCCGGCCCCATGCTCCCAAATTTTGTCAGGTGATCTTGTCTGCTTCAAATTTCCAGGTGGATCTATATATGTTTTTCTTTGGATTCACCTTATTACTTAGCTTCTCTAGGAGCATGAATTATAGGCTCAACGTCCTTTGTTTATGGTTAGTATCCACTAATGAGTGAGTACATACCATATTCTTATTTTTGGGTCTGAGTTATCTTGCTCAGGATAGTGTTTTCTAATTCCATCCATTTGCATGCGAAATTCAAGATGTCATTTCTTTTTTGCCCGCTGAGTAGTACTCTAATGTGTATATATTCCACACTTTCTTTATCCATTCTTCCATTGAGGGGCATCTAGGTTGTTTCCAGATTCTGACTATCACAAATAATGTTGTTATGAACATAGTTGAACAAATGCTTTTGTAGTATGATTGAGCATCTTTTGGGTATATTCCCAAGAGTGGTATTGGTGGATCCTGAGGTAGGTTGACATTTCTTTAAGCGCTTCTCGGCCAATTGAGATTCCTCTGTTGAGGATTTTCTGGTTAGATCTGTACACTATTTTTAAATTGGATTAGTTGGTTTGTTGATGTCTAGCTTTTTGAGTTTTTTATATATTTTGGAAATCAGTCCTCTGACAGATGTGGAGTTGGCAAAAATATTTTCCCATTCTGTAGGCTGCCGTTTTGTCCTATTGATGGTGTCTTTGCCTTACAGTAACTTCTGTAAGGTCCTCTTTATTAATTATTGATCTTAGTGCCTAGTCTACTGGTATTCTATTCAGAAAGTTGTCTCCTGTGCCAATGCATTCAAGGCTATCCTCTGCTTTTTCTTCTATCACGTTCAGTGTTTGTGGATTTATGCTGAAGTCTTTGATCCACTTGGACTTGTGTTTCATGCAGAGTTATAGATATGGATTTATTTGCATTCTTCTACATGCAGACATCCAGTTAGACCAGCACCATTTGTTGAAGAAAGTTTATTTTTTCCATTGTATATTTCTGGTTTCTTTATCAAAAGTCAGGTGATCGTAGGTATGTGAATTAACACCTGTGTTTCGATTCAGTTCCACTGATCAACCTGTCTTTTTTTTCCCAATACCATGTGGTTTTTATTACTATTGCTCTGTAGTACAGCTTGAAATTATGGATGATGATACAACTGGAAGTTCGTTTATTGTACAGGATTGTTTTTGCTATCCTAGATTTTTTGGTTTTTCCATAAAAAGTTGAGCATTTTTTCTTTCAAGGTCTGTAAAGAATCATGTTGGGATTTTAATGGTATCTGCATTGAATGTATAGATTGCTTTTGGTAAGATGGCCAATTTTATTATGTTAATCCTACTGATCCATGAGCATGGGGGATCTTTCCATCTCCTGATGTCTTCTACAATTTATTTTTTCAAAGACTTGAAGTTGTCATAAAAGTCTTTCACTTGCTTGGTTAGAGTTACACCAAGCTATTTTATATTATGTGTGGCTATTGTGGAGGGGTTGTTTCCCTGGTTTCTTTCTGAGTCCATTTATCATTTGTATATAGGAGGACTACTGATTTTCTTTTTTACTTTATTTTTTTTGTCCAGCCACTTTATTGAAGGAGTTCCCTCATAGAATTTTGGAGGTTGCTTAATGTATACTATCATAACATCTGCAAATAGTGGTACCTTGACTTCTTTCTTTCCAGTTTGTGTTGTCTTGATCTATAGATAGAAGTTTCTGTTCTGCCTGGTCCTGCAGCTGTTCAGTCCCATCAAAACACACAGAGGCTTATATTAATTATAAACTGGTTGGCCTATTAACTTAGGCTTATAATTAGCTATCTTTTACAACTTAAATTAACCCATAATTCTTGTCTATGTTATCCACGTAGCTTGGTACCTTTTCTCAGTGGAGCATTTTCATCTTGCTTCTTCTGCGTCTGGGTAGTGACTGCAGACTGACCTTTTCTTCTTCCCAGAATTCTCCTAGTCTGTTCACCCCGCCTATACTTCCTGCCTAGCTACTGGCCAATCAGTGTTTTATTAAACCAACACAAGTGACAGATCTTTACAGGGTACAAGAGCACTGATCTCCTTTTGTTGACTTATTGCTCTAATTAGAACTTTGAATACTGTATTGAATAGATATGGAGAGAGTGGACAGCCTTGTTTTATCCCTGATTTTAATGGAATTGCTTTAGTTTCCCTTTAATTTGATGTTGGCTTTTGGCTTGCGGTAAAAAGCCTGTATTAGGCTTATGTATATTCCTTAAACCCTGTTCTCCCCAAGAGTTTTATCATGAAGGGGTGTTAGATTTTGTAAAAGGCTTTCTCAGCATCTAATGAGATGATCATATGGCTTTTTTCTTTCAGTTTGTTTATATGGAAGATTACACTGACAGATTTTTGTATGTTGAATCATTCCTACATCTCTGGGATGAAGCCAACTTGATCATGGAGGATGATCTTTTGGATGTGTTCTTGAATTTGGTTTGCAAGTGTTTTATTGAGTATTTTTGTGTCAATGTTCATGCAGGAAATTGGTTTGTAATTCTCTTTCTTTGTTGAGTCTTTGTGTGGTTTGGGTATCAGGATGTCTGTGACCTCATAAAATAAATTTGGCAATATTCTTTCTGTTTCTATTTTGTGAAATAATTTGAGGAGTATTGGCATTAGTTCTTATTTGAAAGTCTGGTAGAATTATGCACTGAAACTACCTGGTCCTGGGATGGTTTGGTTGGGAGCCTTTTAATAACTGTTTCTATTTCCTTAGGTGATATTGGTCTATTTAAATTGTTTCTCTGATCTTGATTTAACTTGGTAGGTGGTATCTAGTGAGAAAATTGTCTGTTTCTTTTAGATTTTTCAATTTTGTGGAGTACAGGCTTTTGAAATATGACCTAAAGATTCTTTGGATTCCCTCGACACCTGTGGTTATGTCCCCCTTTTGTTTCTGATCTTGTTAATTCAGCAAGAGCTGGGCACTGAAGTCTCTCCCCCCCTCCTCTCTCTTTCTCTGTCAACCATGGAGTGATGCAGCAAGAAGGCTCTCATTGACAGGCGTGGTAGCACATGCCTTTAGTCCCAGCACATGCAGAGGTTAAGGTCTGAGATGGTGTGACAGGGAGGTGCGATCAATATTGTCTAAAAGGGGTGATGTTAGGGATGTAAGGACCATTGGGGAGCTTCTACCAGATGCCTATACCTAGAGTTTGAGAAACTGTGATAGGTACCCTCTTTATTTTGATTGTGTCTGACAGGCAGCTATGATAAATATTTACCAGACGTAAAGTTCACTGGTGATCCTCATCTCCCATCTGGGGTGCCATGGGTCATTAGTTAGAATATCAAAGCCTGGTATGCATACAAGGAGACCTTCCTGAGTATGTGCCGTGTCTCCTACAGGACCAGTGACAGCCTCCATAGTCTCTGGCCAACGTCAACAGTACTCTCTAGTCTGATCATAGAGAAAGCAAGCACAGGGGATGGGTGCTTTAGAAGTTGATTTAGGTGTCATAGGGACAAGTGTCCCCTTTTGGCAACCTGCTGGTGAGCAGTCTCCACCATGAGAACCATTGAGCATAGGTTTCTTGAATCTTTGAAATCCTAATATAACAGTAGCATAGAGGGGGAAAGAAACCTGAACGTTTCCCATCACCCCAAATCACTCTCCTCTACTTCCAGAACCTTCATTCACACACCACTTTCTTGGACCCTCAGAACTTAAAGCTTTCACATTCTCAGACCCCATTGCCACTGGGCTGCGTTTTCACCGATAGCCTCTCCTGGACTCTCTAGGGAAGTCAGTCCTGTCACACAGAGCCAAGTCTCAGCTTCTCTCCATGACTCCTTCGTGTCTCTTTAAAACAAATCCACCTATGTGTCCCTTATGTTACCAAGTTCAGCTACCAGCACGAGGCACTTCCTGTATGAGCACATGGAAGGGGGTGCAGCTTTAATTCCTTGTTAAACATGCAGTTTCTCTTAAATCTTACCACGACCTTGTCTTTATGGTTTTTGTTTTCAGGACAGGAATTATCTTACAAAAATAGAAAACACTGGCCAGGTGGTGGTGGCACACTCCTTTAATCCCAGCACTCGGGAGGCAGAGGCAGGCAGATTTCTGTGAGTTCGAGGCCAGCCTGGTCTACAAGAGCTAGTTCCAGGACAAGAACCAAAAGCTACAGAGAAACCCTGTCTCGAAAAATCCAAAAAAAAAGAAAAAGAAAAAACTGGCATGGGGTAAGGCCCAGTGAAGGAGAGATGGACAAGGGAGTTAGAGGGAGCTACAATGACCTTTGACAGCCTGACGTAGAACAATTCCCTTACTCTATTAGGACAGGCTGCTGGTTAGAGGTGGGGGGGTCTCTATATGTAAGAGGTACCCCCAGACAAGCTGTTGGTTAGAGCTTGTGGAGGGTCTCCATATGTAAGAGGTACCCCAGACAGGCTGTTGTTAAAGCTGGGGGGTCTCCATATGTAACAGGTACCCTAGACAGGCTGTTGTTAGAGCTGGTGGGTCTCCATATGTAACAGGTACCCTGGACAGGCTGTTGGTTAGAGCTTGTGGAGGGTCTCCATATGTAACAGGTACCCTGGACAGGCTGTTAGAGCTTGTGGAGGGTCTCCCTATGTAACAGGTACCCTGGACAGGCTGTTGTTAGAGCTGGGGGGGTCTCCATATGTAACAGGTACCCTGGACAGGCTGTTGTTAGAGCTGGGGATCTCCATCTGTAACAGGTACCCTGGACAGGCTGTTGTTAGAGCTGGGGATCTCCATCTGTAACAGGTACCCTGGACAGGCTGTTGTTAGAGCTGGGGATCTCCATCTGTAAGCGCTACCCTGGACAGCTGTGGTTGGAAACAGGGGGAGAGAGCTAGTTTAGCTCTAAAGATTTTCAGATCATTTGTGCAATTGCGAAGTTGCCACCATTAAAAACTGAGCATGCTAATTTAGGCCATCGGAATGTACTGAGGCCACGCTGTTTGTAACAATAGGGTGAGGCTTTCATAAAATTCACGGCAGTGGTGGGAGAGAGGAGGGGTCACGGAATGAACTCCACTGGAGAAAGTTTCTGTAAGCTCCAAGTGGGAGTTGAGAAGCAAGAAGGAAGCCCGGGAGGGCATGGAGAAGCTGTGAGACTTCCAGGACACAGCGGAGAAACAGGAGGTACAAGGTCACAGAGGGCTTAAGGAAGCCGTGGGACTTAGGAGGTAGCTCCTGGGAGGCAAGGAAAATGACAACTTAGAGGCCTAGGAGGGCAAGGAAAGTCGCCGAACCTGGGACATGCAGGCAGCTCCTCGGGGAGGGGAGAAGTAGCACAAATTCTAGTTGGTCTTAATAATAAAAACCAGAGTCGATATGGGGGTTAATGCTGAAGGTCAGAGAAGCAAAGCGCCAGCCACTGGAGTTACCTCTACCGATGCCCAGACTGAAGGGGCGAGCCTGTCCTCAGACTGCATCTCCAGACTCCCTCTGTCTCCACCAAACCTCAGGCTGCACTGCTCTTCAGACTTGTCCTGCCCTATATTCCTCTCTCTGCCCAGCCGTATCACTCCTGTGCTCTCTGTGCTGGAATTAAAGATGTGTGCCACCATACTCTGACCTCTAGGGGCTTAACTCTGCACTCTGATCTTCAGGTGAGCTTTTGTTACAACACAAAATATCACTACAGTGAGGAAGTTCCAGAAAGAGCTGAGAGGAACCACGAGGGAGCAGAGAGGGTTAGTGTCGTGGTTACAAGAATTTCAATTTGGGGCCTCTCCAAGCAGACTGAGGGACTCGTCAGGGAGAAATGTCCTAAATCATAAAGAAGAGTCATTCCTTTTCACGGGATGGAGGCCCAGTAGGGGAGAGGAAGCTTCCTGGCACCCAGGTGAGGCTTTTATAGTAAAAGTAGACGAAGCGGAGACCTCCATAGTGACACCCGCCCTGTAGAAGGGGAGAGACAAGTGGTTAGAGCAGGCAGGGGAGAAACAGCTGGAGAAGCCCAAGGGTCAAAAGGGCACAGCAGGGAGAGAGGACGCTTACTGAGCAGGCGAGGGAGAGATGGATGGTTGTTAAGGTGAACAGAAGTGACTGAAGAGGCGGACTCCAGAATCGAATTTGGTGGGTGGCAGAAGCCGGCAGAAGCGAAGTATTTGTACATTCCTCGGGGGAGTCAGCCCAGCAGCTTGAGTCAGTTTGAAACGTGGAGACGAGGGCATGGCAGAAAGGTCCACGTAGCATTTTCTGCCAGTGCTACCCAAAGAGAGGGAACTCTGGAAGGGGGTGGTGTTTGGAGACCCCGTAATTTAGGGGATGGGACAGTGGTGAAAACGAGGACAGTAGTGGGTGACCCGCAGGGTAACCCTTTTATTCACGTATAAGAAGTTCAGCTGTGGCCAGAGCGCATAGGCAAGGTGCCATCCTTGGACAATATGTCCTAAGTTTTTGATAAGTAATCAACAGGTGTCCCAGTTAGTGACCAGGAACCCGAGGGCATATCCTCCTTTCCTGTAACCTGGAGAGACAAAGGGCAAGTTAGGTCCAGAAGATGCCAGGCTGGAGCCTGGAGGGGGCCTGCTGAAGCCTATGAAGTGGCTTAGCAATGGGTGCAAGAGGAGTTCATGCAAGGGGCCAAGGGCTGCCTCATATAGCATATGGCAAGAAGAGAGAAGGGATCCAAGAGCACGAGAAGCTGGCCATCCCTCGGAAGGACAGGATTTCATTCTTGGTGGTTGCGGCTGTCAGTGACTGAATTAAGTGTTTTCTATCTAGGGTAAAGGCCTTGTGCGTTAGAGCAATAGTTAACCCCAGATAAGTCACCTGGGGAGTTGACTGCTGGACCCAGAGGGTGAGACCTTACATCCCCAGCTGGACAGAAAGTTTAAAAAGGCAGAGGTGTCTGTCTGGCTAATTTGCAGGCATGGACTACGAAGAAGATTGGTAATGTACTGTATAATCTTGGATTTAGGAAGAGTAAGTCCCGGAACCCCTGGGGTATGACAGTCCAGAAGAGTTGAGGGGAAGATAAGTATCCGGGTCAGTCCAAGTTAAGGCAAGGGGTATTTTGTGATTGGGGATCAAGAGGTATGAAAAATAAGGCATCCTTGGGGTCTAGAGCAGAGAAATGGAAGGTCCCTGAAGAGAAGCTGATCTGGGCCTTTCCATATCAATCATTTATCAAAAATTGTCCTACAGACCCGCCTACAGGCAACTATCTCAACTGAGCTTCCTCTTCCAGGTATGCGTAGGTTGTGCTAAGCTGCCAGCCCTGATGGCCTGAGGTGCATGGTAGCTGCAGAGAGCTGACTCCTGCCGGCTCTCCTCTGATCTCATATGTACATCGTGGCATAGGCAACTTGTCCGCAGAAATAAACAAACAAAGGTAATTTTTAAACATTTAAGATTCGGAAGAGGGGGATGGTGTCATATGCCTTTAATCTTAGCACTTGGGGGGGTTGTATAAAAATAAAATACATAAAGTCAAATTAGGACTGGGAGAGGAGGTTAAAGAGCCTGCTTTGGAAACACAAGAACCTCAATCCAAGTACCAGAACCCAAGTGAAACAGCTAGTCAGCGTGGTATTGTCTTATGATGCCAGTGCTGGACAGAAGGAGACAAGAACACCCCTGGGGCTCACTCAGTAGCCTCCTAGCCTCTTGCTGCGTTCCAGGTCAGTGAGATACCCTAGTTCGACAAATGACAGGAAGCACGTGAGGAGTAACATTTGAGGCTTCTGGCCTCTTCATGGATGCACACACATGAGTACATACATGTGCACAAAAGAAAAAATAAAGACAAAACAGAAAGAGTAAAACAGCACTAGATGCAGTAACATAGATGCAATTCTTATTTTCCTTATGACTGTGACCAAACGCTTGTACACCACGATGCTCGGAAGGAAGACTGAGTCTCCCTTGGTAGAAAGAAAGTGGGTGGAGTTCACAGTGGGAGTCAAGGCTCCTCACATCCTGGGGTCAGGAAGCCAAGAAAGGGGAATGCAGACTCTCAGCTGGCTTTCTTCTTTTTCTCGATTTATTGAGTGTGAACCCTGAGCTCGTGAGACGGTGCTGCCTACCTTCAGGGTGGGTCTTCTAAGATAGACCAGAATGCTCTCCACTTAGAGTGATCCTCCAGCCTCTGCAGCCAGAGTGTTGAGATTAAAGGTGTGCACCACCATGCCTGGCACAACCGATACTAGTTCATGAGCATTTCCCCAAATTCTTCTGGAACTGTAAGCAATGTCTAGGAGTCAGCAGCATTATCCTCAAACATTGCTCACGGCTGCCATGGCTGCCCACAGACGGCTGGCTGCCATCACTCATCAGAGAATCCTCTTTGTTCAGCAAGTGGAAACCACAGCTGGACTCAGTGCAGAGAAGAGAAGATTGCGGTGAGCCCAGCCCTGATGGGTACATCTATATCACTGCTCCTGTATCTGTGGCTCAGGGACCATGGAGGAAGAGGGGACAGAAAGGTGGTAAGAGCCAGAACACCAGGAAGCCTGCTGTGAAACCAGCTCTCCTAGAAATGGCTGCATAAAAACCAGAAAGTGGCAGTATCAATAGACCAGCTAACATGGAAGGAACAAGTTTCACTTGGTCCTACCCCTAGGTGAAGAGCTTTACGCAACTTATGTCTTCTGATTTAGCCCCTCCCAGGGATGAGCTCCCTCACTGTTATCTAATACAACAAAAATGGCCTCATTGGGTTATATTAATATATTTTTGCATACATATACACATACAGACATACATACATATACACATATGTATGCACACACATATATACGTACACACATATACATACACATATGCACATACACATACATATATGTGTGTACATAGCATAATGTTTCCAGAAAAAGAAGCTATTGATTTGAGAATGACGGGTGTAAGAGGGTTGGAGGAAGGAAAGGAGAGGAGAAAGTGATATAGCTCTGTGTTAAAATTGCTTGATAGAAGAGAAAACAGACTAGAGTGAAAGGAAGTGTCACAGCTCCCACTGCATGCGAAGCGGACAGATGGCGAGGGCTGTATCTGCTTCACCACAAAAACGACCAGATTTACCGTGTTCAAAGGAGAATTTAGTTATCTATTTATTTGTTTACTTTTTTCAGATTTTTGAGATAGGGTTTCTGTGTAGCTCTGGCTGTCCTGGAACTCACTCTGTAGAACAGGCTGGCCTTGACTCAGACAGATCCCCCTGCCTCTAACTCCCGAGTGCTGGAATTAAAGGTGTGCGCCACCACCGCCCAGTTTACTTATTTTATTTGAGACAAGGCGTCTGAGACTGCCCTAGAACTCATTCTGCAGCCCCGGCTGGCCACCCCCGTGTCTTGGACTCCTGAGTGCTGGGATAGCAGATGTGTACTACTCTACCTGGCTTTCCTGCACCCGAGTTTTGTTTTCTTTCATCGTCATGATCGCCCTGTGATGAAGTGGACTCTGTCTAGAACGCGGAAGTAGCTGTTTGCTCACGTGGACAAACAGAAGAGGTGTCCTCAGAGTGATGGCTGCCAGGTGGCACAGTTCCCAGCCAGGGCCTGTGTGTGAAGCTGTCAAACTTGGAGCAAGCACTCTCCCTCTGTGCGGGCTGTTATAAGCACAGCTGCCCTGTCCCTTGGCCAAACAACATGCATGCTCTCCTTTCTCTGGTGGGTAGCTCAGGATGATGGTGCCAGGAATGGAGATGTGTCGGAGGGGTTTCTCCTGGAGAGTCATCACACAGGCTTCTCCGGGATCTGCTTTTTTTCTCATCCTGTATCCTTTGGTAGCAAGAAGAGAGTAAGATAATGAGATGAGTCTATAGCCAGCTAGTGAGAAAGACTGCCTGACCTGCAGTATCAGGAAGCTGGGGAGAAAAAGGTTGCTGTTCCCTGGACCGGGTGCCTCACCTGCTCAGTTCCTGGAAAGCTAAATCAAATCAGGCTCTGTTGCTCCCTGCCTGCCATTCAGCTCATCCAACAGGAGTCTCTTACGGACAAAAAGAGAGAGAAGGTGAGCAGATCTAAGGTGCTTCCTCCTGCTGCCCTGGTTGCCGAGAGCCTCGTGTATCCTTCTGCTGGGGGCCATGCCTCCTTCTCCTTCTGTCTGCACATTCTGGAGACGTCTCATTGCTCTTTCAAATTTTGCAGCAGTTGCCTTCTGTGGACACCACATCACCCAGCTAGCACTATGCTTGTTGTTAATTTAAGTGCTTTGAAGGCATCATCAGTTTCGAGTGTGGTCTGCTTTCTGTGAACTCTGGTGGAAAGGGGATCCCACTCTGGCTAAGGCTGCACAGCAGCATACACAGCAGACACACGTGTGCTGCTTCTCCATAAGCCTGAGATGGAAATGTGGGCCTTATCATGGACATGTTGCTGACTGCAGAGCTGAGCCATGGAGAGCTTCGTGGGTTCCCGAAAGTCTCAGAGCTGGTAGAAACATAGGCACAAAGTGTCTAATGCAGGTTTTCTGGGTTCAGGCTTTAACCATTCTTGTTGCTCTGAACTTTCCTAAGAAATAATGGTGATGGTGGAGATAATGGGGACAATGAAGATCACCATGATGGTGATGTGGTAATGTTGGCCATGGTGAGATGAGGGTCGTGGTGGTGATGACTGTAGCGATAGAGGTGACGATGGTGATTGTCATGGTAGTGATGTAGTGACGGTGGTCATGGTGGAGAAGATGGCCATGGTGATGCTGGTAGGGATGGTGCTGATGTAGTGATGGTGGCCATGGTGATGCTGGTAGGGATGGTGCTGATGTAGTGATGGTGGTCATGGTGGAGATGGTGGCCATGGTGGTGCTGGTAGGGATGGTGGTGATGTAGTGATGGTGGTCATGGTGGAGATGGTGGCCATGGTGATGCTGGTAGGGATGGTGCTGATGTAGTGATGGTGGTCATGGTGGAGATGGTGGCCATGGTGATGCTGGTAGGGATGGTGCTGATGTAGTGATGGTGGTCATGGTGGAAATGGTGGCCATGGTGATGCTGGTAGGGATGGTGCTGATGTAGTGACGGTGGTCATGGTGGAGATGGTGGCCATGGTGATGCTGGTAGGGATGGTGCTGATGTAGTGATGGTGGTCATGGTGGAAATGGTGGTTGTGGTAATGATGGTCATGTTGGTTAGTTGGTTAGTTTTATCACAACTTAACACAAGCTAGAATTGTTTGGGATAAGGACTCTCAATTTGAGAAAATGCTTCCATAAGACTGATCTGTAGACATGACTGTGGGGCATTTTCTTGATTAATGATTGATGTGGGAGAGCCTAGCCCACTATGTATGGTGCCATCCCTACACAGGTGGTCTGGAGTGTGTAAGGAAGCAGCTGAGCAAACAGGGGGGACAAGCCAGTAAGCAGCATTCCTCCATGGCCCCTGCTTCAGTTCCTGACTCCTGGTTCCTGCTCTGGCTTCTCTCAGTGAAGGACTAAGCTGTAAGGAGAAATAAACTCTTCCCTTCTCAAGGTATTCTTGGTTATGGTCTTTATCACAGCAATAGGAAGCAAACTAAGACCATGGTGATGGTGATTGCGATGGTGGCGAAGATGGAGGTGGTGATGATAATGGTGATTATAGTGGCGATGACGATGGTGGTGGTTATAGTGGTGGTAAAGGTTGAAGTGCTGATGATAATGCTGATGATGGTGGTAGCAGTTACAGTGGTGGATATGGTGGTGATAATGGTGATTATAGTGGCGATGACGATGGTGGTAGGTATAGTGGTGGTAAAGGTTGAAGTGCTGATGATAATGGTGATGATGGTGGTAGCGGTTACAGTGGTGGATATGGTGGTGATAATGGTGGTTATAGTGGCGATGACGATGGTGGTGGTTATAGTGGTGGTAAAGGTTGAAGTGCTGATGATAATGGTGATGATGGTGGTAGCAGTTACAGTGGTGGATATGGTGGTGATAATGGTGGTTATAGTGGCGATGACGATGGTGGTGGTTATAGTGGTGGTAAAGGTTGAAGTGCTTATGATAATGGTGATGATGGTGGTAGCGGTTACAGTGGTGGATATGGTGGTGATAATGGTGGTTATAGTGGCGATGACGATGGTGGTGGTTATAGTGGTGGTAAAGGTTGAAGTGCTGATGATAATGGTGATGATGGTGGTAGCGGTTACAGTGGTGGATATGGTGGTGATAATGGTGGTTATAGTGGCGATGACGATGGTGGTGGTTATAGTGGTGGTAAAGGTTGAAGTGCTGATGATAATGCTGATGATGATGGTAGCAGTGATAGTGGTGATGACAGTGACTGTGGTGGTGGTGTTGATAGTGGTCGTGGTGGTAGCAGACACAGTGATGACTTACATTTGGACAGGACCCACAGATGCTCTCTGGTTGAATAAAACTCAGCAATATACAAGTAAATGGTCTCTCATGATGCCTTTGAACAACCCAACCAAGGCCTTGGAACACAACATCCCACCTGAGACATGGTGCTATTCTGAAAAATCCCTTCACAGACACACCTAACAATCAGGTCTTGCCAACTATGTGGGTATCTCTAAGCCCAGTCAAGCTGACACCTGGAATGAGCCATTACAGCCATATTTTTTTAATTTATTTATTTATTAAGGATTTCTGCCTCCTCTCCGCCACCGCCTCCCATTTCCCTCCCCCTCCCCCGATCAAGTCCTCCTCCCTCATCTGCTCGAAGAGCAATCAGGGTTCCCTGACCTGTGGGAAGCCCAAGGACCACCCACCTCTATCCAGGTCTAGTAAGGTGAGCATCCAAACTGCCTAGGCTCCCCCAAAGCCAGTATGTGCAGTAGGATCAAAAACCCACTGCGATTGTTCTTGAGTTCTCAGTATTCCTCATTGTCCTCTATGTTCAGCTAGTCCGGATTTATCCCATGCTTTTTCAGACCCAGGCCAGCTGGCCTTGGTGAGTTCCCGATAGAACATCCCCATTGTCTCAGTGTGTGGGTGCACCCCTCGCGGTCCTGAGTTCCTTGCTCGTGCTCCGTCTCCTTCTGCTCCTGATTTGGACCTTGAGATTTCTGTCCAGTGCTCCAATGTGGGTCTCTGTCTCTGTCTCCTTTCATCGCCTGATAAAGGTTAATATTCATGAGGATGCCTATGTGTTTGTCTTTGGATCCACCTTCTTATTTAGCTTCTCTAGGAACATGAATTATAAGCTCAATGTCCTTTATTTATGGCTAGAAACCAAATATGAGTGAGTACATCCCATGTTCCTCTTTTTGGGTCTGGCTTACCTCACTCAGGATAGTGTTTTCTATTTCCATCCATTTGTATGCAAAATTCAAGAAGTCCTTGTTTTTTACTGCTGAGTAATACTCTAATATGTATATATTCCATACTTTCTTCATCCATTCTTCCGTTGAAGGGCATCTAGGTTGTTTCCAGGTTCTGGCTATTACAAACAATGCTGCCATGAACATAGTTGATACAGCCATATTTTAAATTACTCCAGAATGCAGTGACTTGAGCTGGGCATGGTCACATGTGCCGTTCATCCCTGCAGTCAGGAATCGGAGGCAGGGGGAATCACCCATTCAAGGTGAGACTGGGTTTCTTAGTGAGACTGTGTTGGTTGCTTGGCATATATCCAGTTGGGTGGAGCTTAGCTGGGTGACAACTCGGGTGTCTTTCATTCTTTTCTGAGGACACTTGTACTCAGGGTAAGTGCAAGAGGACAGGCCATACCCACACTTCAGGTTGGCTATGTGCCATCAACTAAAGCAATTCATAGGGCCACGTCCAAGCCCAAGGGGTGGGAGAGCAGTGTTGCCCCACTGAAAATGCAGCAAGGCTCTGTAAACAGGAAGGAGAGAATAACTGAGCAATTGTTCAACCTAAAAAGCCACAGGAGTTAGAAGAGAGCTGACTCGGGCTGATCTCATTCGCGTGAAGGAAAATCAGAACTTTTTGACATTTCCAAAGGACTTCTAAGGAAGCTGAGGTGGCTATTTATGTTCACAGAGTGACTCACAGGAGTCACATGGCATGAAATAGGAAAATTCGATGCTAATTGTGCAGCCCCAGGGCTCCCTGCCTAACAGTAATAACATCTTGTGTTGTTCGGCCTTTTCCAGCTCACAGCGCCTCCAACCGTAGCATCTGACTTCACAGTCAAAACAACCCTTCTCGGGTCTTAACCCGGGAGGGAACACAGGCGGAAGGGACTTGTTCAAGGTAACACACTTGATGGGTGTAAATGTTTGTATTCCCCAGTTGGTAAAGCGCTTGCTATGCAAGCCTGAGTACCCCAGAAGCCGCGTGTAAACTGGAGGGGTGTTGGGGTAGCAACAGCCTGCCACCCTGGGCTGAGGTGGGGAGGCAGGTGGATCCTTGGGGTGCATTGGCCAGCTAGTCTAAGCTAAACAGTGAACTCCAGGCCAATAACTGGGGGTGTTCTTTGGGCTCTAGGAGCATGCGCGTGCACAGAAAGACACACACACACACACACACACACACACACACACACACACACACACCCAGAGATCGCTTTGTACAGTCAATGCCTATTCATTCACAGACCCTGGCTGCTTCCACGGGGCAAAAAGAGTGGAAGTAAAGAAGCCGCCTCTGCTTCAGCAACCTCATCCACCTTCTCACTTTGCCGCTGAGTCAGCCCTGGACCAAGGCACAGAGGGGCTCCTTCCCTCCTTCCCTCTCCCTCAGCAGTTGGCCGGAGCCCACCAGCCTGGGGCTGTACTCTTCTCACTCCGCAGACCTCCACACTTCTTCAGATAGAAACAGTTTTTGTTGTTGGTAAAGGTGTGTGTGTGTGTGTGTGTGTGTGTGTGTAACTGTGTGCATCATTGCATGGTGGGCGTGGAGGTCACAGGTCAATCTTAGGAGACCTTCCTTTGTAACTGTCAGAAAAGCTTCTTCCCTCCCACCACAGTGTCTCAGGGATGGAACTCAGGTGTCAGGCTTGGCAGCAAGCTCTTTATCTGGCACCATCCATCTTGAGGGCCCCCAAACAGAAGCAAAGAGTGCAACAACCCTGGTGTGGGGGTGTTCCCAACATCTTCAGCGAGCTTTGTTTCCTTGTCTGTGCTTGTCCCTCCCTTCTTTTGTGTGTGGGATATTATTTAAAAAGATGCCTTTTTGTTTCTATATATGTGCATGCACACACAAGTGCAGCTGGCCTCAGAGGCCAGAAGAGGGTGTTACATCCCCTGGAGCCACAGTTAACAGAAGCTGTGAACCACCTGGCTGGGTTGTTGGGAAGTGAGCACTGGTCGTTTGTGATAGCAGTGTTTGCTCTTAATTACAGAGACAGGCATTCGCTTAAAGGGTGTGTGCGCGTGTGAGTGTGTGTGTGTGCACCAGCGTGTGTGTGTGCGTTCATGCACACGTGCATGTGAAGAGGTTAGAGAACGTCTTACAGAATCGAGGGCTGTTGTGGCCCTATTAAATATTAGTCACAGATTTACCATGTGGTCCCAGGGTTGAAGTTGTTAGACTTGGAAGCGGGCACCTTTACCCAGGGAGCCATCTTGCTGGCCCCTTGCTGCTTCTTATGGGAAAAACAACACTATCAACTCTAAAAAGAAACACAGGTGTCCAGTGTGGCAGCAGAAGTCTGTGATCCCAGTACTGCGGCGCGCTGAGGCAGGATGTAGAATCCTAAACTAGCCTGGACTACATAGTGAGACCCTGCCTCAAAAGGAGGTAAGTAGGATCTAGCAGTGATAGCACACGCCTTTAATCCCAGCACACGGGAGGCAGAGGCAGGCGAATCTTTGAGAGTTCGAGGCCAGTCTGGTCGTGTTCCAGCACAGCCAGGGTTCTGTAGTGAGATCCTGCCTCAAACAATCAATCAAACAAACAAACAATCAACCACTCAGTGAGTAAGTAAAGTAAATCTCGGGGAGCGTTGGTTGGGGTGTGGTACACCCCTTGCCTAGCATTTCCAAGCATTTTCTAAATCCTGGGTTCCATTCCTTAAAGAGGAGAAAAAGATCTTTAGTCTCACTGCTCAGTTGCAGACAAGCGCGATGCACGCAGTCCTCGACCCTGAGTCCCCGAGCCGCTTCCCCCCCCCATTCTGCTGTGGCAACGTCGCTCTTGGCGGGGGGGGGGGGGCAGAAGAAACCTGTTTCCAGGGCATGGATTAGCAGTTGCACCCTAAATACTGTTTTTCTAAGAGCATGAATTATTTAGGTCGCCATCGGCAAAGGGGACGTGGCTGAAATTCCGGGCAGCCTCCTGCCTTCCTACCGCCTCGGCAGGAACAGGTAGGTGGAACTGGGGTTCCACAGCTCTGCTTCTCAAAATGCCAGCCCCTCGAAGCCCTCCCTTCCTTAGTTCTGTTCCGCATTGAGAAGTCACCTTAAGGGACACAGAAAACCAAGAAAAGCCCATTGCAAGGAGCGATGGGGGATGCTTGCTCTCAGCTCCTGGTTGGAAGGTCACTTGGCTGCGAATGATCACAGGGCTCGGTCTGTCCAGCCTTCCCCCTAGCTTCGGAGAAGCCTCCCCCTCCTTCGCGCCACAGCTGGAGCAGCTGCCCTGTTCCACACTGGCTTCGCTGCGCAGGTCTCTGCGACCCACGCAGCTCTTTTATGCACCCCTCGGGCTGCATGGGTCGGTGTACCACACGCTGCTTGCAAGCCTCGGCGTTGACCAGGTGGGATCCTCGCGACTCCGGGAGAACTGGCCGAGGCACCCACTAGATCCGATGCAGGTGAGCAGGGCTCCTCAGAGTGGGGTGCCTGGGGTAGGACCTAGCGTTCGACTAGGAGCTCAGTTTTCCTTTATATTGCAGTAGATCTTCAGCCCTCTCTGTGAATAAGTTTTCTTTTGAGTTGATTTCCAAATTTTATTTGATTCTCTGAAAAACAAAACAAACCACGTCTTTCTCTGAAGAGTTTCTCTTGAAGTGTGTGTAAGTGAATAGACTTATTTCTCTCTTTAAAATGGTTTTATGGGGGGGGGGGCGTTGGGACCCAGGGCCTCGCACATGAAAAGAACTCTGCCATTCAGTCGCATCCCCAGCCCCCAAATCCGTTTTCTTCTAACTATTCTCAGCTCTGGGTCTGCAGCCCCTGGAGACCAGTGTCTTTACCACCTGCTGGGCACACGTGACTGAGCTGTGAGAGTTACTGGCCCAAGTCCAGAAGGCAGCCTGTCCTTTCTCAGCCTGGTAGCTCCCAGGGCGTCCCCGTGGCTGGGGTTTGGGGGTCCCCGGCTCAGGCGCCCTGACCACACCGGTTCCACATGGTGCTGCTGGGTCGGAGGTCCTTGGGACTTTGAACAAAAACACCTCTGAATGGCCTCTCTCTCTCTCTCTCTCTCTCTCTCTCTCTCTCTCTCTCTCTCCTCTCTTTCTTTCCTTCCCTCCCTCTCTCTGTTTCTGGTCTTTACTCTGTCTTTTTTTCCCTCTCTGTCCCTCTCCTCTGTTTTTTCTCTTTATAGCTCACCTGTCTGTCTCTGACTCTCCTCTCTTTCCTTTTCTCTTTACCTGTGAATTTTTTTCTCCTCCGAGTTTCTCCATGCAGACAGCCTCACACACATCCCCTGCAGGACCCTGGGCTAGGCCCCTTGGGACTGGGATGCACATTCCCCCAGCAATCTCATGTCTTTGTTGCAGGGTAGGGGCATGGGATGTGTCCCTGAGACCTGGCCCAAGAAGCCAAACCAGAATAGGACTGGAGCACAGCAGCTTGGGGGAGCAGGAATAGCCAGCACACCCTGAACCCTCTGCTCTTAGCCCAAGGCCAAGGGCACATCTGAATAAACCCTGCCCAGAACCTGGTCTGGTTTGGGGTTAGCGGTTTCACATGGCCTCCTTATGTCCCTTGCAACTTATTTCTAGGGTGATCTCAGGTCATTAGGTATGCTTAGCTGTGATATCTATGCTCCCTAATTATGTGGCCTCAAGTCTCTCCCCTCCTCAACACCTCACCCATGGCTGCAGGGAGATCCCCCCTTCCGGAATGCTTGAATTTATCTCTGTTGTTCTGTTTTCCCTTAAGACGCAAGAACCTACAGAGGATCATAAAGATGCCACCCTGCGCAGGCGCCACTTTCCCTCCATGTAAGATGGGTTAGTTCAATGTCATCTTCTCCCAGAGAGTCCATATAAGTGGTCCTTGGGGGCAGGAGGAAGAGGGTGAATTTGACATTGAAAGAAATGATGGGGCAGTGTCCAGCAAAGGGCTGTTCTGCATTGTCTGTGGTCACTTTAGGCTCTAGCATAGGGGTTGAATTATTTAGTTTATTTTTTGCTTAATTTACTTATTTATTTTTATTTTTTTTCTGAGACTGGGTTTCTGTGTAGCCTCCTGAGTTAGGATAAGGATGTGTGCTAGTCCTCCTGGCTACGTTGTTGGTGGTGGGGGTGGTGATAGCTTATAGGCTCCAAGGAGGCCCCGGGAAGGGCCAAAGAGGAAGGTTCTATTCTGGGATCTTTCAATCCAGGCTGTCCTCACAGTACTAGACAGTTCAGAGCTTCCAGGCAGCTCACTCTGACCTCTCAGGCAATGCCAAGTTCATCTTGGTGGTGAAAGGGTTGCTCTAACCAGTGGGTGGAGCCACCCTCCCCCAGTCCCCAAACACTGCCCTGGAAGGCAGACCTTGGACAGCAGCCCAGGCTGGGAGATTGTTGTTGTTGGTGGTGGGGGTTTCTTGAGGATTCTTGGATTCTACCAGTCCAGGGTGAGAACCGCCAGGATTGCTAAAATACCCAGTAGTCTCGCTGGAATGGGAGACCCTGGAGGCCTCACAGTCACCCACCTATGCATCAGGGTTCTCTGTTGGGGACAGTAACAGGGCACCTGGGAGGCTTGGGGTGGGCTACCCAAGCTCCATAAACACAGGCGACTTTTGAATTTACTCCCAGGAGAATGTGTGGCTTCCTTCCTCTTCCTTCTTTCCACATAGTGCAGGAGTGTGTGCAATGTATGAAGCTGCATGTGCACACGTGTGCCCATGCGTGTGGAGGCCAGAGGCTTCCTCAGTCACTGTCTGCCTTGTTTCTTGAGACAAGGCCTCTTGCTGAGAGCTTGCAGATTCCGCCAGGCTGGTGGCCTCTGAGTTCTAGGGATCCATGCGTCTCTGTCAGCTCAGGTTGGGATTACAGATGCCACTGTGCCTGACTACTTTTGTAGAAATTCTGAGGAATTAGACTCAGCTCTTCATGCTTGCGTGGCGAGCGCTTTACCAGTGGAACCATCTCCGGCGTCCCTCTCCTTCCTTCCTCTGAGCCACTACACCTGGCTTGATTTCTCCTCAAAACTGTTACAGTACTCAGGACACCCGTGAGGTGCTGCAGCTGTCAGTCTCCGTAGCCTTGGGAATCTCCCACCACCCAGACAGGAAGCAGAGACCAATCTGGGTCCCTCCTGTCCCCACCCCGGCTGCAGCAGCAACCACTGTCTGCCATTGATCCTGGGAGTCATGTGCACTCTGTTTCCATACATGGAACCTCATAGTGAGTGGCCTTTGTGTCTGGATCCTCTCACTTCTGATGGATTTCTTCCTAAATGCATCTTTACAGATTTTGGGTGTTAACTGCACACACATGAGCTGTGCGGTTGATGGTGGTTTTCGTCCTGCAATCTAGAATCACCTGGGAAGAGTCCCAGTCGGAGGCTGTCAGGATCTGGTCAGCCTCTTTGTGGGCTGTCTGGATTACACTAATTGATGTGTGAAGACTCAGCCCACCATGGGTGGCGTTGTTCCCTAAGCAGGGCACCTTGGACTTTATATACTGAGAGGAGGCTGAGCATGAGTGGGCACGTTTATGCTCTCTGGACTGTTATGTGACTGGCTGCTTCAAGTTCCTGCTTTGACTTTCCTACTGTGCTGAACTGGTCCTCAACTGTGAGCTAGAAATGAACCTTCTCTCCCGTACATTGCTTTTATTAACAGCAGACTTAAAGCCAGAACAAACATGGGAGACGCTCTTACTCACCTCACAGCTCACGTTTCTTTCTTCCTCTTTTCTTGTGACTGCCCCTTTCCCTACACAGACCAAGGCAGACATTCGAAACAGGACCATGTTCTGGCTCTGGCACTGTGGTGCATGCCTGTTATCCTTGCACTCAGGAAATGGAGGCAGGAGGATTAGGAGTTGAATATAAGCCTTAGCTACAAGGCCAGCCTGGGCTACATGAGACCCTGACTCAATAGAACAACAACGAAAAAGAAGGGGTGACTAGACTATGCACATTCCTAATTCTCCCCAAGACCATTTGTGTGTTTGTGATCACGTGCATGTGTGTGCATATGTGTGTGTAAACCAGTGATCAAATGCATCAGAAGTCAAAGCTTTTTAAAAGCCTTGGTTTAAAAAAATATCTTAAATTTATTCTTTGATAATTTATACAACATATCTTTTAATTTATATATTTTTAATTCTGATCTTTATCTTGTATGTCCTTTGTACACGCAGTCACAGGCAACTGCTGCCATGTGCTGTGGAGGTCAGAGGACAATTTATGGGAGTCAGTTCTCTCCTTCTACTGTGTGGGTTTGCAGGGTGGACTTCAAGATGATTAGTTTTGGTGGCAAATGTCTTCATCCACTGAGCCGTCTCACCAGCCCTGTATACTGCATCTTGACATAAGTTATATGATCCCAAATTTTGGCAACAGAGAGAAGAGGAGAAGGGAAAGAACTGGGGCTCTAAAAGCCGTTTCAAGGGTGCACCCATAATGGCCTGACTTCCTCTCACTAAACCTACCCCTCTAAGTAGCCCTTACCAATGGATTACCCACTGATGACATCATAGCCTCACAAAGCACACCCCTCTCCCCCAGGCCCAGCTCTGCTCATAGTTCACTGGGGACCAATCCTACAACACATGACTCTTGGAGATAACTCAGATCCAAACCATAGCAGCCATCAATAAATGCTTGCTCAAGGCTGGACACTGTGATGCACGAGGTTTACTCACTTGGGAGGTAGAGGCAGGTGGATTGCTGTGAATTCGAGGCCATCATGGTCTACATACTGAGACTCTACCTTAAGATTGATAACGTAAAAATATTTGTTCAACAAACAAAGGAGCCACCAATCCTCGTGGCCACCTTAACAAATTGGCAGGTTGATTCATCAACACTTCAGTGGCACAGAGACGCCATGCCATCTAGCCAAAGGGGCAGCAAGTGCGAAGCGGTTGGCAGACTTCTGCCCATGCCAAACTCCGAGGATTCAAAGGCAGAGCCAGCAGAAGGAATTTGAAAGACAAAGACATGCTATTAGCAAAGGTGCCTCCTGCTGCTGCCTGGGGCGACTGACAGCAGCTTCCTGGAGGAACAGGAAGAAACACCTGACTCTGTAGACCAGCTGGCTCCTTGCTGCAGCCTAGAGCTGGGCTTACAGGTGCAGTCATCGTGCCTGGCTTGGGACACGTGTGTGTGTGTGTGTGTGTGTGTGTGTGTGTGTGTGTGTGTGTGTAAGGAGCCCAGATGCCGGCCGTGGGTGTTGTTCCTGAGACAGCGTCACCCGGTTTTATGGGACAGTCTATCACTGAAATCAGAGGCCCCCCACCCATCTAGGCCAGCAGGTCAGTGGCCCTCATGTGTCCCCCCACCTCCATGTCACTGGCTGTGTGTGCCACCAGGCCTGGCTTTTCCGTGGTTGCTGGGTATGAAACACAAGTTCTAATGACCTTCTATGCTGTCTCCTCAGTCCTCAAATGCAATTAAAATGTATTGTTTGTCTGTTTATTTTTATTTATTGTGTGGGGGTGTGCATGCATATGTGCACGCTGGTCATGTCTTGGCATGTGAAGGTGCGGATGTACATGTGTTTACATGCATGTACAGGCCCTCGGTTGCTCTCTTCCTTGCTGAACCTGGAACTCACTGCTCAGCTCTTCTCCTTGTCCACTTGCTCACCATCTCCCTGTTCCACCTCCCAGGGCTGGGGTTGCAGGCGGCCTCCGCATCCGCACAGCTTTGACACGGGTTATGGGCATCTGAACTCTGGTCTTCATGCCTGTGCAGCAAGTACTTTTGAGCCTCACAAGCAATTTTAAAGAAAGCATTTTTAACCCATGCTTGAGTGAGGAACCCGAGGATACAAAGGGGACTGTGTTTCATTCTTGTGTGTGACTCTATAAAGTATTTCTGTCTCTACTGATAAGAAAATAGGCTCAGAGAAGTGCAATTGTTTACCAAAGTCACACAGCAGTCAGTGGCAGACTTTGGCAAGGCGCCCAGGCATTCTGGGAAGGAGACATCTGTCTGCTCTGCCCACCAGAGGCTGAGGTTATCCCAGGTGTGTGTGTTCCTTCATCGCCTCTGCCCTGTGACCTGCAACTGGACCTGGCGTCTGTGCTTAGAAGAGGCACAGAAAGGGAGATGCAGATGCACAGGCAGGCAGGGATGTGGCCAGCATCTTCTGCAGCGTGGGGAACGGAAGCATGTCGAGCTAGATGGAAGGGTGAAGAGGAGAGAGGACCTTCAGGGAAGTGAAGGCTGGTTTGTGCCAAGCAGGAGAATGAGGAGATAGTTTCAGCCCAGCGCACAGCGGGTGCTCAGAATGCATGGCCGCTGGGCGGATGCGGGAGGAGAGCGGAGCTGGTGGTAAGCTGGGACTCAGGGACCATACGCCCCATGACCACTAGGCAACATTCTGGGGTCTCCCCCACTCTGCCCTGAAGTCCATGCCAATGCCCTGAGCCCACCTATGTGTGTGCCTGTCCTAGGCACACTGAGATCACGCCATCTGGCTGGGGACGGGCACGGATGGAAAGTGTACCAGCTGTGACCAGGTTTCTCCTCACTAGGGCCCACACTTTGGCTGATGCCCACCTGCCGGTCTCAGCCTGGCATTCAACCTTTGCCATCTGGTCTGGCAGTTTGTTTAGCTCTGCCCTCTTGGGACTTTTGCCCCAAGCCATGAGAGCGCTCATTGACCCCAATTTGATTTGATTTTTTCCCCTCCCACCTTGCTTTATGCTGTCTGAACAACGGTTCTACAGTGCCCAAGATGGAGCAGCTATGAAAACAGGGCTTAAATTAGATTCCCCCAGGCTGCGATGCTCTGGAGAGGCCCAGGCGCGAGGGTGGGCGGGGCTTCGAGGGTGGGCGGGGCTTGCTGGCTGGAAGCCTGGTTTCAAGGGAAGGAGAGAAGAATGAAAACAGTCCCAGGTCCTCTTCTAGCTTCTGCTTGTGAGTGCGCACGCGCGCACACAGACACACAGACACACACACACACACACGGCTTAGGCGTGCACACAAAGATGGGTGCACATTTTTTGAACACTTTGTAAAAAAAAGTTTTTTACACATTAGAAAACTTGTAAATATATATATATGAAATTGAACATTTTGGGTTTGTGAGCTGGCCCAGAGAGCAAAGGTACTTGCCACTGAGCATGAAGATGAGTTCGATGCCAGAACCCACATGGTGGAAGGAGAGAACCATCTGCAAGTTGTCTGCTGACCTCCATACGCACATCATAGCATTCCTGTGCCTACACATATGCACGCACAAACATACACATGTGTTCTACATGCATGCATGTGTTGTGTGTGGTATCTGTACATATGTATGTATGTTGTGTGTGTAAATGCCTGGTATATATGTGTGTTTATGTTAATGGCATATGTACATGATACATGTATGCGTGTGCATGCTGTATAAACATATGTGGATTTGTTGTATATATGTGTGCTATACATGTGTGTGCTGTATGTGTATATGCGTGTATGTTATATATGTGTGGTACATGTGTGTGTTGTATGTGCACATGTATGCATGTGTTTCTGTATATATTGTATGTACATGTGCGTGTTGTATGTGCACATGTATGCATGTGTTTCAGTGTATATTGTAGGTACATGTGTGTGTTGTATTGCACATGTGTGCCTTGTTCCTGTGTATATTGTGGGTACATGTGTGTGTTGTATGTGCACATGTATGCCTTGTTCCTGTGTATATTGTAGGTACATGTGTGGGTGTGCGTGTTCGTGTCCACGCACACGTGTGCAGAAGCTATGGGAGGCTCTTGGGCATCTGTTCTCTCACTTTCCACTTTAATCCTTAGAGACAGTTTCTCATTGGGCCTAGAGCTAGGCGGGAAGTCGGGGCCCTGAGAGCCTCCTGTGCCCTCCACCATGGCACGAGGTTTATAGGCTTTCATTGACACTTCGTTTTATTGTCAAGGGAATGCTGGGAATTTGAACTCAGGTCCTCATGTCCACGCAGCAAGTGCTCCTACCCCCTGTGCTGTCTCCCCAGCTTAACAGATGCTGTCTTTAAAGAACACCTGGGTTGCACTAGTCAGGGTTCTCTAAAGGAACAGAACTGATAGAATATATATATATATAATATCATATTTGATCTCTCTCTTTTTTCCGATTAATTATGCATGCACACGTCACACTCACACACAGTCAGCACAGACACAGAGACATTACATCACACAGACACATTCACACAGTACAGACTCACCTGGGACTCAAACCGGCGACCTCAGGCTCTGCGGGTGGCGCTCCATTCCATTCAGCCAGCTCTCGGACCGTTTTGATCTCTCTCTATACTATATATATATATATATATATATATATATATACATATATATATATATATATATATATATATGATTTATTGGACTGGCCTACAGCCTGTAGTCTAGGTAGATCATCAATGGCTGTCTCACTTTGGGTGGGCTGAGAAGCAACAGGACAGATGCGCTTGCCAGCAGGAGTGAGGGCTTGCAGGCAAGAGGCACAGCTTCCTCTTCCATGTCCTTTTACAGGGGCTGCCACTAGAGAGTGTGTCCAGATTTAGGGTGGGCTTTCCCACCTCACGTGATCCAACTAAGAACTCCCCTCATAAGTGTGTCCACCTGCTGGAGTTTTATTAATTCTGATGTGGTCAACTTGACAGCTAAGGTCAGCCATCACACATGTTCTCAGCAGAACCCAAGTCTGTCATGCTCCAGCGCCACCTATAAACTGGTCTGCAGCCTTGGGCCAGGTCTGTCAAACCCCAGCACCACCTATAAACTGGTGTGCAGCCTTAGCCCAAGTCTGTCAAACCCCAGTGCCACCTATAAACTGGTGTGCAGCCTTAGCCCAAGTCTGTCAAACCCCAGCACCATCTATAAACTGGTCTGCAGCCTTGGGCCAGGTCTGTCAAACCCCAGCGCCATCTATAAACTGGTGTGAAGCCTTGGCTTGCCGCTAAGCTTTGTCTGCAGCCGGCTTAGGACACTCGCTACTTGTCACGCTGTGTCAGCTGGAGAATAAAGGCAGGTGACAAGTCTGACCCTGTGCTGCACAGAAGCCATTTTTCCAAATAACCTGAGTTTGACTGAACCTGGACACTGCGAACTCATAACCATGTATCAGGGCATCGCTCTGCACAAACTCCGTTGTTGATGCTCTAACTCCCAATAGGGTGGTGTTAGACAGTGCTCCAGGGAACTTTAAATTGTGCACTCTTTGAAATAGCAAGTCTCCTCCAGGAATTCAGGCAATAGCAGGTGGCATATCTCTGTTTAGGGCACTGACTGCAACATTTGGACAACAGAAAAAAAAATCCAAAACCACTGGCCATTCACAGTGGAGAGTGCTGTAGTGCTGTAGTTCAGAAGGGTGAGGCGGGAGGGCAGCTTCAGTCCAGGAGTTCAAAGCCAGCCTAGAAAACATAGCCAGACTCCCTCCCTAACAAGAGAGAGAGAAGGAGGGGAAGAGAGGGGGTGGGAGAGGAAGGCAGACAGACAAATAGACAAACAGAGCAAGACACAGAGAGAGAGAGAAGGAGGGGAAAGGAGGGGGTGGGAGAGGGAGACAGACAGACAAATAGACAGAGACAGAGAAAGACACATGGAGAGAAGGAGAGGGAGAGAAACAGAGAGAGACACACAGAGAGGGAGCGAGGAAGAGAGGGAGGGAGGGAGAGAGACAAACAAAATCAGACACACAGAAACAGAGACACACACAGAGAGAAGAAGGAGAGAGAAAGGGACAGAAAGAAACAAAGAGAGACAGAGACACAGTGAGATACAGAAACAGACAGAGACAAAGAGAACAACTAGGGAGAGAAGAGAAGAGAAGAGAAGAGAGAGAGAGAGAGAGAGAGAGAGAGAGAGAGAGAGAGAGAGAGAGAGAGAGAGAGAGAATGAATATGCCGGGACTTGACTTGGAGGAAATGAAGAAAACACAAACATGGGGACCCACAGAAAAGTGGGGACCCAGCAGGCTGGACTCTGATGAAGAAGCTACAGCATCCCAGAACTCAGTGTGTTTGTTATCTACAGATGAATCCCGGAGTGAATGAGGTCCTGAGTGAATGTGTGCTGTTGACATGGGCACAGCCATGACAAGGACTCCAGTGCCTCAGATGCATGGAGAAATGGCAAAATCTTCCCGGGGCGAAGCTCAGAGGGATGGCAAAGCCTTCCTCGGCTCTGAGTGAGAATGTTGACAGTGTGTACGGAAAACATCTACCATAGCTTCTCCCCTAGGTGCTGGCAGCCTGCAGACTGCTCCTACAGAGACTAGCTAAACCTGCCCCCTTCATCCAGCTGCACACCACAATCCCGCCTCATTGTATATCTGTACGTAATAACCCTGGTCAAGTACTCCTCCAGGAGCCATCTGATTGCTGGAGCCACACAAGATGTTCCAGGCTTGACAATGGGCATCAGCCCCATCTCAGGTGTGTCTCACATCATATGGGCAGGCAATAAACCCTACCTATACCGGGCACATGGGGTCTGGCCTGTGAGGCTGTCACATTCGTGCAGTGGTTTCTAGCTTATCTTCTCTCTCCACTGTCCCTTCTCACACCCAGCTGTGCCCAGGTGAGGCATGTCCCATGTGCTCTGTCTTTTTCTCTGTTGGACAAGCACAGTCGGTGATATGGGCACACCTGCTTGCCAGGTCCTCAGGTGCCTGTACCAGCTCCAGCTGCGGAGTGCCTACTGGTGGCCAGGGGTTGCTTGTCTGCCGTGTGTATACACAGGACAGCTGGGGCTGCTGAGCAGCTCATGGGGGTGGGACGCCTCCTTTCTGGGACAGCGATTCCCAGACCCTGCAGGAGCCTTACTCCTGCCTGCACAACATCCAAACTCCAGGGTTACCCAGCATTCCTCACAGCCCAAAGTTGCTCCTGTCTCCAGAGCCAGACCGCCCTGAAGGCTCAGGATTCTGCATCTGGCACGCCCTCCTTGCTGGCAGCTTCCATTTCTTTGGAACCAGGCAATCATGAACTAAAAATGTTTTAAAAGGCTGGGTCGTGGCTCAATGGTGAGTGCTGGGTTCCATCCCTAGTACGATGTAAACTGGGTGTTTTGGAACCTGCCTTTAACCCCATCACTTGGGAGCAGAGGCAGGAGGATTAACCTGTTTTGGATTAACATCACTTGGGAGCAGAGGCAGGAGGATCAGGAGTTCATTGTCATTCCTGACTACACAATGAGTTCAAGGCTAACTCTGACTGCATGAGGCACCACCTCCCCATACAAAATTTTTATTTTTTTTTAAAGATTTGTTTTATTATGTATCTCGGGGAGCATGGCAAATACGTACACATGTGAGCGCAGGTGTCTGCTGGGTCTAGAAGGGGCCTGGAGCTGGAGTTACAGGCAGCCACCCCTCCAGCATGCGTGCTGGGAAGAGAAACAAACACTCTCAACTGCTGTGCCATCTCCGCTGATGCCGCCCACTTACAGGTAAATGGCATCGGTGGTGGATATGGACATATTCTGTCTCCATCACTCTTCCCCAAGCCATGCACACTAACAGCAATGGACACCCCACCCGTGTCAGAATGCAGGCTGTGTGCAGGCCAAGTGGGCTTTGTGGAGAGGACTGGATGCTCGTGCATTGCGATCACACGGGTCCTGGGAGCAAACTCCTGGGGACACTGAGGGACCCCATTCGTATCATGGTCCTGTGCTGATTCCGAGGCTTGGAAGCTGAAAGTGTGCAGGGACCCAAGCTGGTTGTTACATTCTGGGTAAAGATGGGCGGATGGCCTTCCGGGTGCACCATGTCTCTTCTCCTGAAGAAGGGTCTGGATGCCACGTGAGGGCTTGGAGGATGCCTCACGACGTCTCTAGGTGAACTTGTTCCTAGGAACACTGGAGGATGTCCCATTTATCCACCATCTACTCTTTCCCCTCCCCTTTTGGCTGGAATTGGAAGTTTGCGCATGCTAGGCAGGGGCTCTACCTCTGAGTCACATCCCTAGCCCCTCACTGGGGGCTGTCTGTGACTGAGCCACGCTCCCTAGCTCCTGGTCTTTTCTTTGTTAGTTCAGAAATAGATACATAATCCACAGCACACTACACCTGTGAGAGTCTTCCTTTTGTGTGTGTACAGAGAGGTTAGTTAAGGACAGATAATTCTGCCAGTGGGCTGGAACTTTGTTGCAGGGGTCAGTGGGACAGGTCCACCTCTCATGCTCAGTCACATGTTTGTAAAACAGCACACTGTCGCAGGGGTCAGGGAGACAGGTCTATGCCCCCTCCAAAACAGCTGGTGGCTATTAAAGGAATAGTGCTTGGGGTGGGGGGCAGTGGGAAAGTATTTGACTCAAACACAAAGCCTTCAGAGATGCTCACAGTTTAGAATGAGGGTGCAGGGGCAGGAGAGGGAAACACGAAGGCACAGGAAGAATGGATCTAGTAAACCCCACAGGTTCCAGGATTTGAAGAGACTGGAGGGTTCCTGCCCTAGTGATGGAGTATGATGGAATTTAAGAAGGTGAATAGCAAGGAGCAAGGCCTTGTGATCTGGGGCTGCTTTGTTCTCTGCATTTATGTATGGAACATGCATAGATGCTGGAGTTGCTTGTGTCTGTGCGAGAAGCTTCCGAATTGCGTTAGCTTGTGCCAAGTTTCTAACTGGTTCTTAGAAGTTCAGGTGGGGAAATGAGTTTGGGCTTGAAAAGACGCCACAAGGAAAGGATTGATTCCAAACGGCATGTCCCACGGCACTCTGAGAACTAAAGAAGTCTTTCGTATGGTCCGCAAGGCCCTGAAGGATCTCCTCATCACCTTCCATGCTCACATTCTCCACTTTCCTCTTTACTTAGGCCTTCCCATGAGCCCCTGCTTGGCCTGTGAGCAAGCCCCACACAGTTCTGCCTCAGGGCCTTTGCACGCTGCTCTGGAGGGATGGAAAGCCCTTCATTCAAATGCCTGTGTGATTTCAGCATCACCTTCGGGTCCCTGGCTTGGTGGTCACCGCCACAGCAGCCTTCTCTGGGCTTCACCTAATGCGTAACTGGCTCCCAACACATCCTGTCAAGCCTTTGTAAAGGCTAAATTGAGTGCTGTCTGAAATTGATATATTCAAGTGTAATCCCAAGTACCTTCAGACGAGGCTGCATTTGGAGAAAGGGCCTTTTAAATAGGTAACCCACGAGCTGGGGATGTAGCTCGGTTTGGTGTGGTGCTTGCCTGGCATACGCAAGGCATGCTCAACCCCCACCCTGCATACACAGGGCATGCTCAACCCCTAGCCCTGCATACACAAGGCATGCTCAGCCCCCCAGCCCTGCATACACAAGGCATGCTCAACCCCCAGCCCTGCATACACAGGGCATGCTCAACCCCCAGCCCTGCATACACAGGGCATGCTCAACCCCCACCCTGCATACACAAGGCATGCTCAACCCCCACCCTGCATACACAAGGCATGCTCAACCCCCACCCTGCATACACAAGGCATGCTCAACCCCCACCCTGCATACACAGGGCATGCACAGCCCCCAGCCCTGCATACACAAGGCATGCTCAACCCCAGCCCTGCATACACAGGGCATGCTCAACCCCCAGCCCTGCATAAAGCCAGCGGAAGAATCTCACATCTGTAATCCCAGGAGGATCCCTGCAGGCTGGAGGTCAACCCAGGCATCAGAAGGAGAGTGTCTCAAACAACAGCCTCCCCTGCCCACTGATGCTCTGTGCTCTTGGCACGGTATAAGGGCCAGTCGCTTCGACAAAGGCCAGGGGATACGGTAGCCCTTGTGGATGGGGAAAGCTCTCCGTCCCCATGGCGAATCTGTCCTGAACACACACTTATGATTTTCCTTGTCCTTATTCCCAAACAACAGCATGTCAACCACACTCACAGCATCTCCACTGTGTCCCAGAGCTCCTAGAGAGACTGGAGTCTGTAGCACTGTGTTCTCCACTCTGTAAATCTATGCCTTTTCCCTAAGGGGACCTAGCTTCTGTAGGACTTGGGGTCTCTGTCAGTCCTGGGTAGTGGATAGCTGGCCTTGCTGACAGCAGCACAAGGTACACCCTGTCCCTGCTGATTCTCTCCATGGTACTCTTCTGCTCCTGCCTTATTCTGTCCCTGTCCGTCCCTCTCTCCCTGGGATGTCTTCTCTGCATGGGAAGCGGCTTCTCTGTCTATCCACAGCATAGAGGCCACATCCCCAGCACCCAGCCCAGAGCTAGTTACACACTCAGTGTTTGTTGAATGAGGAAATGAGAGACCACAAAGATGTTAAGCCCCGGTTCCCCTGGTTTTGAGACCCCAGCGACTCATGGGTGTGGCAGTAGAGTTTATTGCTTTCCCTCCCTGAACAGCGGCTGAAAAGAAGACACATGTTTTCACACTGAGCCTTTCTGTACAGTCCAGATGCCCATCAAGCTCTCCATTCCCCTGCCTCAGCCTCCTGAGTGCTGGGCTTGCACGTGTGAGCCACCTTGCTCCTGTCCTCCTCAGTCTTAAAGTGCTGTGCTCATCAGAGTGGCTGGGATGTTTCAGCCCATGTAATGGTGACTTGAACAGGCTGACCTCTGGCCTCCACACACATATGCATACATGTCCATGTGCGAATGCACTGCATGAACATGAACACAGACGACACATTAAAAAAATGAGATGAAAACTCTAACCGTTGGTCCCCCTGCGCTCTCTACACCCCAAAGGGAAGCAGATGGGGACCAGACGTCTAGCCCAGCACATCTGAGCTTGAACTTGCCATCAGGGGTCTGGAGTTCACAGAACTCAGAGAGTAGGGGCTCCAGAGGGTCCATTCCGCAGAAGGAAACATCTAGATGCGAGAAAACGCCTCTACCCCAACCCACCTCAGTCTGGCTGGCATCTGGAGCCAGGTGGTCCAAGTGCTCAGCATCAGCCACACCCTTGTGCCCTTTCAACCCACGGCCTGTGTTGCCCGGCAACTGCTAGAAGTGTCTTTCCTGTCCCCTAGTTGCCAAGGGAATGCTCAATCCTGGCAGCCAGGCCCGGGGTGCTGAACTTCCGGGTGCAGGGTGGGGTGGCCTCTGCTGCCCACACCTGCTCTCGTGGCCCTGGCTTCCTTGTAGCTTCTCTCACTCTCCTCTCCCCATCTTCCTTCTCCTTCCAGTTTCCTCTCCTGGGATTTCTGAGTGAGGTCCATGGATGCCGAAGGCCTCCCGGGGCTCTGACCCCATGCTTCCTCCACTCAGTCATGACGTCCTGCACCGCCCAAGCTGCCGAGGCGCGGAATGCGCTCTGGCAGGCTCACGCAGGCCCCTACACGTCTCGTGGTCACAGCAGATGAGCGGCAGCCTCGACGGGCCAACTCTGAAACGGCGTGGTGGCGTGGTGGACCACCGGGATGTCATCTTGGCCCACCAAGCGCACAAAATGCACAGCACCCCTCAGGCCAGAAGGAAAGAGTGGGAGTAAGTATGTGGGGGTCGGGGTGTTTGTGGGCTCGTGGGCCAGTCGCAAGCTTCAGGGTGCTCAATGTGCTGATAAGCTATGCGGTTACTGAAGACTCACGTTTTCCCTTACGAGTCGTGATCAACATTCCGCCTGTGGGTTGCCTTGAATTCTCTGAGCTGGCTTTGTGAAGGACCCAGGTCTCCTGCAAGCAGTGCAGCCAGAAAGGGCTGGCGGACGGGACAGATGCTTCTGCTGGGAATGTGGTGGGGAAAGGCTGAGAAATGTTGCCTTTTAGAAGCAACCCCAGAATCCCCATCAGCTCTCACTGCAGTTTCCAGAGCCAGGGATAGACCTTTGCGCTGAAGGCAGAGTGGGAGGCCAGCTTGGGTTGGGAGAGTGTGGTGCTTTCCTGACTTGGTTTGTCATCCCCAAGTGGGCCTGGGGGGGATGGGGAGTTGGGATGGGGTGGGGAGAGCAGCTACCTGGTGCTTGGGACTGAAAACCTCTTCCCAGGTTCCTTCAGTGGTTGTGGAAACCAGCCACGATGAGATGCTCCTTTGCCGTTGCTTTTCTAGGCAGATTGCTAAGGCTTACTAAAAACGTTTTCCCCCCAAAGGTGCAAAGCCGGGGAGGGTTCCTGGGCGGACAATGATGGCTGTGATTTGAACACCAGTAACAGCACAAGCAGCTGATGCTGGCGGGACAGAAACCATCAGCTCAAGTCTTAAGGGGTCCCTCCATCTCCACACACTGCCTGTCTCAGAGAGGCTCAGTGTGGGGTCAGCCTGCTTCTCTGCAGCTGTTGCTGTTTTCTTCTGTTGCTGGAGGAGGCTGGGGTGCTGGGTGAAGCCAGTGGGTGCTGGTGCGCATGTGCAAATACAAGGGCCTGACCACTGTGTGGCAACTGGTTTGAAGTATAACTTCTTGGGAGTGGCTGCTGCATGGGCCCTCTCAGGTGGTCCTAGAGATTATGGCGACACCTGGTGGCATATTTAAGCATCTACAGGCAGCAACTATCCGACCTTAGTCTACCCATGCATCAGCTGTCCCATCCATATATCATCCCGTACACCCCTGATTTCCCCTCCCTCCTCCACTCACACACCCATGTCCAACCCATGCACTCTTCAGCCCATCTGTCCGTCCGTCCATCCATCCATCCATCCATCCATCCATCATCCATCCATCCATCCACCCACCCATACATGCATCCATCCATCATCCATTCATCATCCATCCACCCATCATCCATCATCCATCCATCATCCATCCATCATCCATCATCCATCCATCCATCCATCATCCATCCATCCATCATCCATCATCCATCATCCATCCATCCATCCACCCACCCATCCATGCATCCATCCATCATCCATTCATCATCCATCCATCCATCATCCATCATCCATCCATCATCCATCATCCATCCATCCATCCACCCACCCATCCATGCATCCATCCATCATTCATCATCCATCCATCCATCATCCATCATCCATCCACCCATCCATCCATCCATCATCCATCATCCATCATCCATCCATCATCCATCCATCATCCATCCATCATCCATCCATCATCCATCCATCCATCCATCCATCCATCCATCCATCCTTTCATAGGTGCCAGGATAGGACCTTTCCAGAGCTTCTCCCCAACCCCTTCCTCTTCAGCTCTCCCCACTCACACTCTCACTTGCTTGGTTCTCTCAGAAGCAATGAGACTCTGAGTATTCCTGCACACTTGATGCAAGGAAACTTTTTTAGGGATGGAAAAGTGCTTTTTTGTGTGCATATGGAGAGGGGCGGGCCATGGCACGCAGGTGGAGGTCAGGTGACTCCTTGCTGGAGTGGTTCTCTTCTTCCACTGTGTGGTTTCTGGGAATTGAACTGAGGTTGTCGGCTTTAGAAGCAAGTGCCTTAACCTGTTGAGCCATTGTTTCTGTGCAAGGAACGTGGTTTAAAGAACTGAAACACACTGTGGTCCCAGGAAAAGGATGTGTGCAATAATGAGACTAAATACTCACTTAGCCGTTGTGAGCTTGACCCAGGGCTCAGCTCTTTTGGCCTTCCTGTGCAGGCTCGGCCCTGGCCTAGGCTGCTTTCAACTTATCCCCAATATGAGCCCTTTCTGTTGGCCACAGTATAGCTGGTAGACTTTACTGATCCCTGGTCTCTGATCTACTGTGGGATCTGAGCCAAGTCCCTAGTCTCTCACTGGGGAATTCTAGGCAGGGTCTCTACCACTGAGCCACACCCCCAGGCCCTCACTGGGGGATTTTAGTTAGGTGTTTTTCTGCTATGCTTTCTGTCCTTGTCATGAAAACAATTTTTGGACAAACCCCTGTCATATTTACTTTTACTTATTTAAACATATGTTAAGCTAAACTTAGCATGTGCATTGTAATATACATAAAAATAAAATTAGAAAAGAGGACATCAATAAAATACACAATATTTTGAAATACCTATTTTGTAGACATTTTGTTTGCTTTTTTTTTTTTTGAGACAGAGTCTTTCTATGTAGCCCTGGCTGGCCTGGAACCTGCTAGGTAGACCAGGCTGGCCTCCAACTCACAGACCACCACTTGTATCTGCTTCCAGAGTGCTGAGTTATGACTGGAGGCAGATCTTGATGTATAGCACAAGCTAATATCACACTTGTGACCCTCCAGTCTTGGCCAAACCTCAAGGACTCCAAGCCTTCCTGTGAGGGTTAGTGTTAATTTCCAACTTGACAGAATCTAGAGACATCAGAGAAGGACCTCCGGGTGGTTATGCTGGTTTTGTGGATTGAAACATAAGATCTGTCCTCAGCAGATGGTACTTTCTCGACTTTTCATTGGTCCCCAAACTGTATAAAATGGAGAAAGCAGATGGAGTGCCAGTTCACACATCAGTTTATCCCTCTCTACTCTTCACTGGGCACAGTGTGAACATCTGTCTTAGCCATCTCTCTCTGCCCTTCACTGAGCACAGTGTGAATATCTGTCTTAGCCATCTCTCTCTGCCCTTCACTGGGCACAGTGTGAATATCTGCCTTAGCCATCTCTCTCTGCCCTTCACTGGGGCACAGTGTGAGCATCTGCCTTAGCCATCTCTCTCTGCCCTTCACTGGGCACAGTGTGAACCAGAGCCTTAGCAATCTCTCTCTGCCCTTCACTGGACACAGTGTGAACCACAGCCTTCGCCATCTCTCTCTGCCCTTCACTGGGCACAGTGTGAGCATCTGTCTTAGCTGTCTCTCTCTGCTCTTCACTGGGCACAGTGTGAGCATCTGCCTTAGGCTCCGCTGTAGAGGTGATGGGCTGCCCTTATGAACAGGGAGCTGAGACCCACCTTTCCTGCCGAAGTCTTCGCAGAGCATTATGGCACTGCAACAAGACACGGGTTCTAAGTCCATCCCCCTGCCTTGGGGTTTGCTTTCCCGTAGCACACTGCTCTGTGTGAGTGTTTTCGCTCTGCACATGTTCGAGTAGAAGTCACCCAAACCCCACAAGTCCATGATGACATTCTATGGTTGCCAGGATTTCCGCGTTTGTGTGACAAAGCCACTCTTCTCTTTCTTATTTTCTGAGGATCGTAGAGCAGATCTCAGCTCTTAGCTGGCTTTATAAGCCCAGTCTACGTCTCTAAAGCACACAACTTCCCCCCCCCCCCGTGCTATCATCACACTGACGGCATCAGTCACGATGCTCACAGCCTTTGTAGCTGGTGGACCTTCCACTTTCCTGAATCTTTTTTTTTAACACTGATCTCTTGGAGCAAGGGGTCTCTGTGTTATGTTTGATTATTGATTCTGCTTTTGCAATGGAGAAGGACACAGAGAACCTAGCTGAGCCAGCGAAGGCTCCAGCACCATCACCATCACCAGCCACCTCCAGAGCTTGTTGCCTTCCTAACTGGTGCCGAATCCCTGTCCCTATGTGGCCATTGATGTAGGGGGCTCCTAGGGATGAAGTGTGTGAATGGTAATCTCTGGCTGGATCAGTCTGGGCTATGGAATAGCCATATCAGAACATCCTTACTTGCCTTCTCCTCTCCCTTCTTTTTCTCTCCCCTCCTTTTCCTGTCCTTCCCTCCTATTCTAGCCTTGACCTCCTGATATTCCTGCCTCTGCTTCCCAAGAGCTGGATTACAGGTGTGTGCCACGAGGCTCTTAACCACCAAACCATCTCTCTCCAGCTGCCCCACCCACTTTTTTCTTAAAGTTACATTGATGGGCTGTGTATGAGAGCGGTAGGGTGCTTGCCTAGCTTCCCCAGCCCCAGGCTCCATCCCCAGCCCCTCAGAAAAGCACAAATACTGACTTGTGCTCTCTAGGGAAGCCTGTGGTGACCGCACTAGCTCTCCCTGAGCTCACCGAGAAGTGAGGGAAGTGGGTGAGTTACCATAGCCATCAGTTTCGATATATTATGTGGTGGGAATATGTGAAATCCTTTCTTTTAGCCATTTTCAGATGAAATTATTAACCGGAATTGCAGGCTCACAGCTTCTAAGGTTGCAGCCCATGGTCACCAGCTCCAGGTTCTGGGTTATGTGGGCAAGGATGTCATGGTGGGCTGTGTGGTGGAGCAGAGCATCTCACCTCAAGGCCTGCTGGAAGGAGAGAGGGATAAGGATTCTAACCGCTTACTGGGGTCCAGCCCCCTGTGACCTCACTGGGCTCCACCCCTCAAAGGTTCCACTACTTCTGGATAGCACCACAGGCTTCAGCAGAAGGCCTTTGGGGTGCACCTCAGGTGCAAATCATAACAGGAAGTGGCCTGGGACACTTCAAAAATACACCTCCAGTGACATGCCACCTCCAAGCAGTCCCCAGCAATTCAGTCTGGATTCAGCCTGGATGCATTAACTCATCAGAAGGGTGAGTTCTGCCATGATCCAGGCCCAACTCAATAGCACCACCTGGGGACCAATGAGCCTCAAACTCCTGCATCTGGTGACTGTTCTTGCCCCCCCCCCCCCCGTTTTGTTTTGGTTTGGTTTTTTACGAGCTTTTTTAATGTTTTCTGGACATTCATAGATCCATAAAATTCTGTGTGTGCGCAGGTGCGCGTAAGGACGGTCAGGTGTGCGATGTGCGTATAAGTGCGTGCAGGTGTGTGTTGAGCCAGAGGTTAAACTTAGGCGTCCTTCCCTTGGTGCCCAAGCAGGCCAGAAGAGGGCGCCTCTCTTCTGTTAGAGTTACGGGCGCAAGGAACGCTCTCAACTAGGAGTGGTCTCTCTGCTTGCGGGTTTAGCCCCAGAGCTGGAATTAACCACACCTGACGTTTTACATGGGTTCTGGGGATAGAAGTCAGGCCCTTCAGCTTGCATGACAAGCACCTTACTCCCTGAGCCATCTCCTCTGGCCCCTCCTTAGTGTTTGCCTGTAGTCGGACATGGTGTCCCTACTTCTGGAAACATTTGGAGATAGTTTTGTCTCATAACGCAAGAACTGTCTTTGAAACGGACTGTCTGGCTCCTGTGGCTGAAAAATATTTCCTTTAGAGCCTTTTAGGAACGGGGTTTGCTGACTGGTGGGTAGGAACCGCTGGCTTCCAGCTGAAGGTTCTATAGCAGATCACCAGGTGGCGCTGTGGTCCACGAGTTGAGCAGGTGCCGGGCCCCCAAGCCTCAAATCTAGCTCTCCAGTCCGCATCTCCTGGTCTTCTGCTTCCAGCCTTTAGGGGGCAGGGTTCTGAGACACTGGTGGTAGCTCCTTCAAGATGCCAATTCTTACCAGACTATAACCGATCCTCACCCAAAAGGCCAGCTCTTTTTAAATGCACAGCGAGTCTGGCAAAAATCTGTTGCAGGAAGATGACCCAGTGGGTAGACGGGCTTTCTGCACAAGTCTGGAGAGCTGTGTTCAATTCCTGGAACCCATGCAAGTGTTCCGGAAGACACTCAGTTCTACAGAGTTATCTTCTGGTCCCCACATGCGTGTTGTGGCACAGGTGTTAGAGCGTCCATACACAGTAAAAGCAACTGGAACATTTTATTTTTAATTTTTAAAAAATTATTTATTATGTATACAGTATTCTGCCTGCAGGTAGACAGGCAGGTTCAGAAGGGGGCACCAGATCTCATTGAAGATGGTTGTGAGCCACCATATGGTTGCTAGGAATTGAACTCAGGACCTCTGGAAGAGCAGCCAGTGCTCTTAACCGCTGAACCAACTCTCCAGCCCACAACTGGAACATTTGAAAGATCAGTTGGGATTGGGGTTGTGACTGAGTGTCAGGGCTCTTGCCTAGCATGTACAGAGTTCGAATCCTGAACTTACCACTCACTAATCCTGACGGTGGGAGGCCCCTCCCTCTCTATCCCCAGTTTCCTGGCTGTAAAGTGAAGATAGCCACAGCATCCAGCTCTGGGGGGCAAACATTTCCTTTTGTGTGGGGTGTATGCATGTTTGTGTGTGCAGGTGCGTATGCACATGTGTAAGCATGTGTATGGAGGTCAGAGGTCATCACGAGTGTCATTCTTCAGGAACCCTCCGCTAGCTTTGTTTCTTTAGCGAAGGTCTCTCTTTGTAGCCTTGGCTGTTCTGGAACTCACAGAAATCTTTCTGCTTCTGCCTCTCGAGTGTTGAGATTAAAGGTGTGTGCCACCATGCCTGGTTTCCACTCTCGTTTTAAACACAAAGTCTCTCACTGGGTCCTGAGGCTCATCAGTTAGGCTAAGCTGACTGATCAGCAAGTCCAGGGATTTTTCTGACTTTGCTTCCCTCGTGCTAGGGTTACATGGGTGCAAGAAGCCTGGCTTTCTGCGTGGGTTCAGGGATGAAGCTGAGGTCCTCATGCTTGGAAGGCAAATGCTTTCTGCACTGTTTCCTCTCCACAACCTGAGGTGGCAGCTTCTCTAACAGAGCAGGCTCACAGGCGATCTGCGTCTGGTCTCTGCACCTCAAGGCGGAAAGGACAACTGGTCTCAGTGCCTCATCCCCACAAGGAAAAGAAAACAACCCTGACCAAACTGAAACCTGACTTTTAAAAAGGAGCTGCTTGGGAATCAGAACACTTTTTTTTTTAAGGGGAAGGCAGGTTGAACAATTCTAGCCTAGTTGATATTAAAAAGAAATAGGTCTGGTCCCAGGGCACTGCTTTTCCAGTGCAGCTGGCTGGCTTGCAGGGCAGAGAGACCCTCTTTTTGTCCTTTGAATACTGGCCTTGGCTTCGAGCCACAGAGGAAGGTCTGCAGAGGCTCTGGAGTGCCCGCCCCTCCCTCAGTGCCTGGCAGGCTCTCCATGCTAGCTGCTGGCTCCTCAGTGTCTTATTAGCACATGTCCCTGAAGTCACCCTTCTGAGATTTTTTTTTTCTGAGACAGGGTTTCTCTGTGTCCAGGACTGTCCTGGCTGTCCTGGAACTGGAACTTGGTTTGTAGATCAGGCTGGCCTCGAATTCCTTGAGATCCTCTTGCCTCTCCCTCGCAAGTGCAGGGATTAACAGACATGCGCTACCACCACCCAGCCACCCTTCTGATCTTATAGGACTTTTGATGTAGGATTCAGCTGTGCCTCCAGTTGCAAGTCTCCAACAGCCGCAAGCCATCTCTTTTTCATGGGGCTTGTGAGCTTGAGCTGTCCTGTCCCTTCCTGTCTCTTACAGCCAGCTAAGATGCTAAGCTTTCAACACCCCACATTTATGTTTTGAGACAGGGTCTCTGATTGGCCTAGAGCTTGCTAATGGGGCAAGGCTGGCTGGCTAGCGAGCCCCAGAGATCTGCCCATCTTCATACCCCAGTGCTGGAAGTGAAGGGAAAGGTGTCAGTTCAGGACCCTCAAGACTAAGTTCTCAGGTCCTTGTGTTTGCATGGCAAAAACAGGACTTTACCACCTGAGCCATTTCCCCAGCCCCATCACACTTTCTAGATGGTGACTGTGCACACGAGCAGACCTGTAATTTTGTTTGTTTTGGTTTGGTTGTTGTTTCTGCAGAGACTGACTCTGCAGTGCAGACTGGGTTGGAGTCATGCCCCTCCTGCCTCAGTCTCCCCAGTGTTGGGATGATTCATGTGGCTCACCACTGGCCCCTGCAGGATCTGCTAGTGGCTCCACCCAAACGGACCCCTTGACTCTGCCTCTGGCTGTACTTTCTCCCCTAGGTCAAATCCCCACTACTCCATCTGTTGTTCCTCGTGTTTTGTTGTTTTGGGGTTTTGTTTCCTATGGTTTTGGGGATGGAACTAGGGACCTCATGGGTATCAAGGGATCTGAATGGATTTTAGATGATTGTGCCAGACAGAAGGAAAGCGATCGTGTTAAAAGTGTTTGAAATCCTAGAGTTGTCCCGAAACATGCTTCTCTAAGAGCTGTGCAGAGCAGAACCAGCAGAGCTAGTGGAGATGCCAAAGAAGACATGAAAGCCAATGGGCTTCCCGGATCTCTTCCGGGAAACATAAACACAATCTCTATTGGCAATAAAGTTGCAGTCACATGATCACTGCTGAACGCACTATGATCTATTGCTTCCAAGTGTCATTGCAGTTAGAAATGGTGAAAAGAAAGGTGTGGCGTTGAGCGGTGGTGGCACACACCTTTAATTCTAGCACTTGGGAGGGAGGCAGAGGTAGTGAGATCTCTGTGTGTTCGTGTTCGAGGCCAGGCTGGTCTATAAGAGCTAGTCCCAAGACAGACTTCAAAACTAGAGAGAAACCTTGTCTCAAAAAACAAAAACCAAAAACAACACACACACACACACACATACACTCACAAAGATGTAGCTTTTTTTCCCATCCAACTTGCAGATTTTGTGAATTAAAAGCAAAGTGCTTGCTGGGAATCCAGGCTACCATTCCAGCATTTGGGAGTCAGAGCTAGCATGGCCTAGGTAAGCAAGACTCGATCTCAAAAACAACAATCAAACAATCCCCAAATAAAGTGAGACAGGTGAAGGAAGAAGTGGATTCAGAGAGCACACTGGGATTTCTTGACGGAGTGTGTGTGTGTGTCTGTGTGAATATCTGTGTGAGTGTGTATGTGTGTGTCTCTGTGAGTGTGTGTGTCTGTGTGTAAAGAGGTACCTAGGAGACTATAACAAGTTGGGACACAGCTGGAGAGAGGGGTCAGAGGTTAGCAGCATCCACTGCTCTTGCATAGGACCTCAGTTCAGTTCCCAGCATCAATGTCGGACACTCACAACAGCCTGTGCCTTTAGCCCCAGCAAATCTGAAGCCTTTGGCCTCTGACATTTTTGGGCACTGAATTCACAAGGCACACCCCAACAGAGACACATATAACTTAAAAAAATAGAAACCAGGGGCTAGAGAGATAGTTAAGGGGTTGAGTGTATGTTTCTTCCACAAAAGACCTGGGTTCAGCTTCCAACACCCACATGGTGGCTCACAACCATCTGTAACTTAAGTTCCAGGAGATCTAATGCCTCTTCTGGCCTCCATGGACACAAAGTATTCATGTGCTGCACAGACTTACATGCAGCCAAAATACTCATACATATAAAATAAATAAATATTTTTAAAAATTTGAAAATCGGACTGGAGAGATGGCTCAGAGGTTAAGAGCATTGCCTGCTCTTCCAAAGGTCCTGAGTTCAATTCCCAGCAACCACATGGTGGCTCACAACCATCTGTAATGGGGTCTGGTGCCTTCTTCTGGCCTGCAGGCACACACACAGACAGAATATTGTATACATAATAAATAAATAAATAATTTAAGAATCTTTGAAAAAAGAAATCAGGGGAAAGGCAAAAGGGGCCAAGAGCTAGAGCTTGGGGAAACTGAGGAACAGACTGCAGTATGCCTTGGGCTCAGGAATGACAGCATACAATACCAAGCCTTGATCAAGTTCTCACCAGATTTGTAATCTTGGTGTGCTTAGACACACCCCACTCCTGGTACCAATTCCAGACTCCAGTGACTTCTGCGGCACCTCCCTGATGCAGTGAGCTAAAGAAAACCCAAGACCGCTCAGGGCACTAAAGTCCTTTTGCGGGGTCCCAGACACTCAGCCCCAGGACCCCTGTGACTACCAGTGTCTGCCAAAATAAGCAAGTCCTTCTGTAAAAATGGCACTGTGTGCCTCACGCCATCTCTAAACTACTCTGCAGACAGCTGTGTTGTATTGTGTGGGGAGTAGTGACATGACAGGGGCTTCTGTATGTTCCATGGAGATGCAGTGTTCCCGCAAATGTGTTCAGCGCTCAGCTGGTTGAATGGGTGCGTGTAGACTAATGCTGTCCTAGCCGTGTGACTCAGGATGGGTGCGTGTAGACTCTGCACATGTGTAGGGCTAATGTTGTCCTAGCTGTGTGACTCAGGATGGGTGTGTGTAGACTCTGCACATGTGTAGGGCTGATGCTGTCATACCGTGTGACTCAGGATGGGTGTGTGTAGACTCTGCGCATGTGTAGGGCTGATGCTGTCATAGCCGTGTGACTCAGGATGGGTGCGTGTAGACTCTGCACATGTGTAGACTAATGCTGTCATAGCTGTGTGACTCAGGATGGGTGCATGTAGACTCTGCACATGTGTAGGGCTAATGCTGTCATACCGTGTGACTCAGGATGGGTGCGTGTAGACTCTGCACATGTGTAGGGCTGATGCTGTTATAGCCGTGTGACTCAGGATGGGTGCGTGTAGACTCTGCACATGTGTAGACTAATGCTGTTATAGCCGTGTGACTCAGGATGGGTGCGTGTAGACTGCACATGTGTAGGGCTGATGCTGTCATACCGTGTGACTCAGGATGGATGCGTGTAGACTGCACATGTGTAGGGCTGATGCTGTCCTAGCCGTGTGACTCAGGATGGATGCGTGTAGACTCTGCACATGTGTAGGGCTGATGCTGTCATACCGTGTGACTCAGGATGGGTGCGTGTAGACTGCACATGCGTAGGGCTGATGCTGTCATAGCCGTGTGACTCAGGATGGGTGCGTGTAGACTCTGCACATGCGTAGGGCTGATGCTGTCATAGCCGTGTGACTCAGGATGGGTGCGTGTAGACTCTGCACATGTGTAGGGCTAATGCTGTCATAGCCGTGTGACTCTAGGTGGGACGGGAGCAATGCTGTTCATAGTCACTCGGATATTCAATGGAAACCGTTTTAACTTGACTTCATAAACAGTAGTGCAGAGTGGAGCCATGCGATGTGGTGTTTTGATCTGAGCGTGCGCTATTGGGAGAGTCAGAGCGTTGTCGTGTCCAACATCTCCCGAGCTTCACACTGAAAACCGAGGCACTGAATAAATCAACAACTTCTGCTCTTCCCCCCTCTACTCCCTTTCTTCCTTTCTTCTCTTGTATGTGTACACGTGTGCATGTGTGTGCACATGCATGTGGAGGCCCAGCTTCTGTCCCTCAGGCTCCTTATTTATGAGGCAGGCCTTGTCGTCGGCCTGGAGCTTGCCAGGTAGGCTAGGCTGGCTTGTTAGTGAGCCCCAGGAATCTGCCCGTCTCTGCTCCCGGTGCTGGGACTACAAGCATGTGCTTCCAAGCCCAGCTATTTCTCATGTGGGTGCTGGGCTCTCACTCGGGTCCTCATGCTTGTGTGGTGGGCTCTTCCCCACCACTTTTTTTAAAGGCATTTTTATGCTCCCAAGAGGAAGGAAATCCCATACTTGCTGTTTTGGCTTTGGAGACAGGCTTGTGTTGTGCAGCCAAGGCCAGCCTCATGCTTGTGCCCACGCTTGGGGGGCGAGGTGTCTGGCACCACACCTGGCTGCTGTTGTTTGCCTTTGTTGGTTCTCAGAACTGCAAGAGGTGCAGCTTCTGGCTCAGTGTGAGCAAGGCTCCAGCTAGCCCTCCAACGTCCCCTGCATTCTCCTTCTTTATGGACTGTTCCGGACTGGTTTCTCCTGCAGCCCAGTGAGACTGCCTTCTTGGTCACGTCTACTAAGAATGGCGGCATGAACCGACGTTAAGGGGGACCAATCACATCCCTTTCCCCTTCTTTCTTTCTCTCTTTTCTTTCTTTTTGAAACAAGGTCTCATTCTGTAGCCCAGGACAATCTTAAAGATACTCGCTTAAATCAAACTTGCAGTTATCCTCCTGCCTCAGCTTCCCTAGTGCTTGGATGACAAGAACCACAATGCTCAGCTCAAGAATGCTTTCTTTAGAAGACAGATATGCCTTCCCATAGTCCCCAGGAGTCCTTTTGAAGCCCACTGATCCACACCTACCCATCCATGGACAAATTGCTGGTAAGTGTAAGCACTGTCTCTCCCTCTCTGATCTGAGTCGGAATTTACACCTCTGCTCCAGTAGCTCCTGGGCGTGTGGTTCTGCAGCTGCAACTTGGTCTCTTGTCCTGAGACATGGAGCATCCTGACCTTTGTACAGTTCTAAGGAGGTAAAAGGAATGATGATCACGGTGTCCAGAAAAGCCTCTCCCTCACAGCCATGGACTCCGTTGCTCTTTTGGACAACTTCAGGAGGCACTATTTACATCCATGGTGTAGGCAACAGTGTCCTCTGGGGGCATTTCAGAGTAGCAGGTTTGCTAAATGCCTCCCGAGAATCAGCGAGAACGTAACAGCGTATGCCAAGTGTTAAAGTTGTACCATTTCGCAAACAAGAAAACAGAAACACAGAGGGGCTTAGTAGTCAGTCTGAGATCACACAAGATGTAAGTCGACTTCAAGTCCTGAGAGCCTGGCCCCAGAGCTTGTGCCCTTGTCTTCTCAGCCGTTAGTCTCTTGCCTCTTGCAGTTGCCCGAACTGTGGCCCAGCTTCCCATATTTCACTTCCTATCTGGAGGCTCTTCAACACAAGTCACTGCTGAGCTAGGGTTGAACACAGGTCTGCCTGAGCCCAGCTTGAAGCCTGTTGGTGCTAATGACTTGGCTAGCATGGACACCCAGCCACTATCATGTTCCCTGCAGAAAGTTCTAGTGGCTTGGATTTTAGCACTGTCAGCGGGGTCTTGCTCTCTTCTGGGTCATCCTTGGCTGAGAGAGCAGCTGGTGAGAGTGTGGTCTGCCTTGAAAGAGCAGGGAAGCAACGTGAAGTGTAGGAGGCTTGGTGGAGACAGGACCAGGGCTGGAAGGAGAACTCACCCTGATTCCTGGCTTCTCCAACCCTGTCTTTATGAGCCACAGTGTGAAGCAGCCAGAATATGTTCGGGCTTACGGTTTCTCAGGCTCAGTCCATGGTCACCTGACTCTGCTGCTTTGGGTGTGTGCTGAGGGCAGTGGCCGTGAGTCAGGGAGCAGGAAGCCACAGGCAGCCTAACTCGCAGCAGGGTGTGGACACCAGCCAAGTAAAGGGCATCTGGTTAGCGCACAGGCTTCCTTTCAGGATAATCCCGTCGGTGATGAGTTGGCACCTCCAGCCAATGTGGCTGCCATCCTACTGCCTTGGATACCGAGACAGGATGATGACGGTGTCATAGTCCATCTGGGTGACATAGTGAGACCAAGAGCTTCGTGTGGTTTGATGGCCCTGCCTGGATTCCTCAACTGAGGAGCTGGAGGTGTGGCCCAGGGGCAGATCTTCTATCTAGTATTCATGGGACTCCACACTGGAGAAACAAGTTAGCTGGTGCCTCCCCTGATACCAGCTTAGACCAGATAAATTTGCCCACTTGTCCTCTCTATTGAGAGATTGCCCCTAGGATTATCAAACTTGGCATCTGAGTCCCCTGTGGTTGGTTACCCTAGAGACCTTCTAAGGTGCCCCAACTGGGTCAGGGAGACGTTCAGCTGTGCAAGGCAGCAGACGGCCTCAGGCACCCGCAGTCTGTATAGAGACAGAACTCTGGACCTGAAATACACTATCCAAATGAAGGGGGTGGGGGAGAGAGAGAGAGAGACAGAGAGACAGACAGACACACACACACACACACACACACACACACACACACAGAGAGAGAGAGAGAGAGAGAGAGAGAGAGAGAGAGAGAGAGAGAGAGAGAACAAGGCACTAGGCCCAGAAAGATGGGTCTGAGAATTTCCTCAGCGATTCATGTGCAGGTTTCAGACCCAAGAAAACCCCCAGGGTAATTTGAAGAGACCAGGGCCGCAGTACTAACAACGTGGGGTCCAGTCTAATAGTCAGTTCCCCAGAGAACTCACCCAGTCCCCAGAAACCTAAGCCACTCCTGGGAGACATTGCCCATTTTTGGGCTGGAGTCTCACTGGCAAGTCCTTCCCATGAGCCAGCCCCACCTCTTAAAGGTCACACCACCTCAACCCCACATGCTGGGGCCAAGCTCCAGGAAGCAACCGCCACGCATAAAGATGGTGGGTCAGGCTTCTAAAGCTTCTGCTGGGAGTTTCCTCTGGTCAAGTGACCATGCTGAACTGCAAAGCCAGCTGAGAAATAACGCCTCTACTCAGACTTCAAGTGACATGGGCAGCTTCTTGAGTAAAGATGACTGATTTGGGACACACTTGACGACCTCTCTCCATGAAACACGCCACTCCCAGTGATACCGTCACGCTCACAGCCTGTACTCCCCCATTGCTTCCTGGCTTCCCCTGGAGCTGTGCTACCTCCAGCCCTGAAGGCTTGCTGTTCCTCATACTGAAACACAGAGAAATGCACATTTTCTGTCTTTCTCTTTAGATGTGACTTCTCTAGGTCCTGAAAAGGTCCTGGTCCAGTCCTAAGCCTGCCAGACACAAAGACAGGGTTGTCTCTCACCTAGGAACCTGTTGGGGCTATCAGACAGTTTTCTTGGTAATACTTTCCAGTGTTTTTGTTTTGTTTTTCTTTTGAGGAAGTGTCTCGTGGAGCTCGAACTCACAATCCGCCTGCCTACCTTGGTGAAGGGTTTGTACCACCAGGCTCTGTTTAAAGGATGTGTGTGGGTTCACACTCTGTATGTTTGGATGCATGCGCATGTGTGTTTGGGTGTCGTCCTCAGTCACACCCAGCCTTGTGTGTTCTTTCCTTTTTCTCATCTGTTTGTGTGACCCCGCAAGGGATGGGGATGGGGTGCCACAGTACGTGTGTCTTCACCCTTCACCTGGCTTTGGGTAGGGTCTCTGTCCTTTGCTTCAGGGGTGTCAGCCAGAGGTTCTCTGCCTCCACTCCTCATTTCTGTGGGAATTCTGAGATACAGATGTGTGCTGCCACATCTGGCTTTTCACACACATTCCAGGGATCCTAAGGAACCCGAGTTCCCCAGTCTGCCTGCACAGCCAGCCTTTTGCCTGCAGAGCTGTCTCCAAGTCCTGCCACCTGAGTTTTTGAAACAGGGTCTGTCTTTGAACCTTGAGTTCACTGATTCATTGGCCAGCGAGCACTTAGAATCCTCTCACCTCTGCCTGCAGCAGGAATGCAGCCAGGTGCATGAGGCCTTGCTAGGCTTTTATGGCTTTACCCACTGAAGCTCTGACTCGGGTCGGCATGTTCCTAAGGCAAGTGCTTCCCTGACGGGGCACTTTCTCAGCCTGACACAGATGGGAGCATTAGAATCTACTTTGAGTGAGCTGGATTTTCTTTTTATCTTTTCTTTTATTTAATTAACTTTTTTTATTTATTTTATATACCGACCACAGTAGGCAATGGCAGGAGTTCCTGCAGCCCTGGGGTGTGTGCATAGCCCGGCAAGCCACGTCCCCGCCCCTTTTGTCTTAGAAGCATTTTCCCCCAGACTCCAGCATCTTGACAGCCAGTTCTCCTCTTCCTCCCCCACTCAAAAAGGCTTTTTCCAAAGCTTTAGGCTCCAAAAGTGCTGAGGCCAAGGCTGCGTCTCAGAGCTGTGCTCCTGTAGTCCCTGGAAGAGAGCCTGCAGAGATGTGGCCGCCCTCCCGCTCAGTCAGTCACCCTGCACGCTGGGCCCAGAGCCCCGGACAGCTCTAAAAGCAGTCCTAAGCCTGTGACATTCCTGTGACTCAAAACACTTTAAATTTGATAAGGTTTGTTTATTTGTTTGTTGAGACAGGGTAAAACTACTTAGCCCAGGCTGTTCTTGGCCTTGAGGCCCTCCTGCCAGCCTCCTAGGCATTGCCAAAGGATGCCAAGCTGTAGCTCCCACACGAGCCTATAAGGGCAATGTTAAATTCACCCTCATTTCCAGATCTGGAAGCTCAAGCACAGAGAGGGTGAGTGACCCGCCTAAGGTTCCTAGCTGGGGTTGGCCCGGCTGCAAGTCAGACCCAGCAGTCTGAATCTGGAATTAATAAGGAAATCTTCATCTTGGCTTTCTGCAGGTGCTGGCAGCCTCCAAGCCCGGTACCAGCAATCACACTTCCTGGCCTCCATCACAGGTGCTGGATTTGCCAATTCTCTTAGTACAGCTGCAGCATGGCAGAGGGGCGGACAGCACTTCCTGGTTAGGTCATGAAAGGACACAACGCTTGCCCTGCTCTGCTATGTGCAACTGTGTGTGTATTTGTGTGTATATGCACATGTATACGTTGTGTGTGAATGTATGTGTGTATGCGTCAGTGTGAATATGTGCATGTATATTTTATGTGTGTATGCTCATGTGTATGCTGTGTGCCGAGTATGTACATGCATGTGTTGTGGGTATATGTATATGTGTGTGTATATATGCTGTGTATGTGTGCATGTGTGTGTATGTACATGTATCAGTGTATGTGTCTGTAGGTGCATATGTGCATATATATGTTGTTGTGGTAGTTTGAATGTGATTGGCCCCCATAATCTCATAGGATTAGGAGGTATGGTCTTGTTGGAGGAAGTGTGTCACTGTGGACACAGACTCTGAGGTCTCATATTGCTCAAGTCAAGCCCAGTGAGGCGGACCCCTTCCTGGTGCCTGGAAGATGTAGAACTCTCAGCTGCTTCTCCAGCACCATGTCTGCCTGCACACTGCCATGTCCCCATGATGATAATGGACTGAACCTCTTAACTGTAAGTGAGCGGCCCCAATTAAATATTTTCCTTTATAAGAATTGCAGTGGTCAGGGTGTCTTTTTACAGCAATAGAAACAGTAACTAAGGCAGTTGTATATGTATATGTGTGTGTGTATTCGTGTGTATGCATGTGTATGTTATATTGTGGATGTATGCATGAATATGTGTGTGTGTGTGTGTGTGTGTGTGTGTGTGTGTGCATGCATGCATGTCTTTTCATTCCCAGGGATGGGATCCAAGGCCTCTTGCACGCCAGGCCAGCTAGCCACATCTCCAGGCCCAAGACAACAGTACCTGTACAGATTGGGCTGTTTAAACCTCTTTGACATGATCTCAGACAAAATAGTTGCCAACTTTCTTTGGGACTCAGTTTCTTCACTTATAAAATGTGATGGGCGGGACACATCAGCACCTGGCTGTAAAACTACATCGAAAATGGTTTGAATAGTTTTGAGCTTGTATTTAATGATGGTATGAGATATTATTGCTATTTTTAGAGACATGATCTCACTATGTAGCCCAGGCTACCCTTGGTGTCATAATCCTCCTGCCTTAGCCTCCCAAGCACTGGGATTAGAGGTGTGTTTCACCACACCTGGGAACTAACACGTTTTTCTGTGGAAGTCCACGATGAATAGGGCCAACCCCTATTGATGGATATGCAGATTCTTGACAACATCCTCCCAGAAGGAATGAAGGCATCCCTTGTAATGGATACTTAAGGGAATATGTGGAGTGGCAACTAGAAAAGAGCCATTTGAGGGGTCAAATGGGAACCGACTACTGTGACATCGCTCTCTCTTCCTTTCCACCATTTAATCCCCCTGTTCCAGTCTCCCCATAATTATATATTCTATTTCCCCTTCCTTGAGAGTTCATCCTCTCCTCCTCATCTCCTACTCTACACCTAACCTCTGTGTTTGGATGAATGTTAGCATGTGTATTGAAGGTTTAAAAGCTAATATCACATACAAGGGAATGCATAAAATATTTGTCTTTTGAGTCTGGATTACCTTAGTCAAGGTGATTTTTTTCTGACTCCATCCATTTACCTGAAAATTTCATGATTTCTTTTGTTGTTTTTTTTTTAACATCTGAGAAATATTCTATTGTGTGCACGTACCACATTCCCTGATCCTTTCTTCTGCTGATGGACAGCTAGGTTGTTTCCTATTTTTGGTTGTGTGTAGAGGAGCAATGAACATGAATGAGCAAGTGTCTCTGCAGGAGTGATGTAGGTAGGAATAGCCACACTGGTTTCCATAGTGACCACACAAGTTTGCACTCCTACCATCAGTGGACGAGTGTTTACCCCACATTCTCACCAGCACGAGCTGCCATTTGTTTTATTGATCTTGTCCATTCTGACTGGTGCAAGATGAAATCTTCAAGTAGTTTTGATTTGTGTTTCCCTGTGACTAAGGATGTTGAACATTTCTTTAAGGCTTCCTCAGCTGGTTGTGTTATTTGAGAACTTTTTTTTAATTCAGTAGCTTTGAGTTTCTGTCTGTTTGGATTGATCTTGGCTATGAACTTGCTGTATATTGCCTTTATTTTGTTGGGAAATGTCCCTTGTATCCCTCCCTGTTCTGTCTAGGAGTTTTATCATGAAGGGATGTTGGAATATGTCAAAGGCCTTTTCAGTATCTAAATAGATGATCATGAGGTTTTTGTCTTCCAGTCTATTCATATGACGGATTATGTTTATTGGTTTTCATATGTTAAATCATCCTTGCATCTCTGAGATGAAGCCTACTTGATCATTTTTGATGATGATCTTTTTTGATGGGTTCTTGGATTCTGTTTGCAAGTATTTTATTGAGAATTTTTGCATCTATGTTCATGAGGGAAATTGGCCTGTAACTTTCTTTGTTGGGTTTTTGTGTGGTTTAGGCGATTGTGGCCTCTGAAAAAATTAGCCAATATTCTTTCAGTGTCTATTTTGCAGAGTAATTTGAAGAGCATTAGTGTTGATTCTTCTTTGAGGGTATTGTTCTTTTGTACTAAACCTGTCTGGTCCTCAACTTTGTTAGTGGGGGAGACTTTTAATAGCTGCTTCTATTTCACTAGGGTTTTGGGTCTGTTTAAATTGCCTAGCCGAAGCAGGGCAGTGGTGGTGCATGCCTTTAATCCCAGAACTCAGGAGGCAGAGGCAGGTGGGTCTCTGTGAGTTCAAAGCCAGCCTGGTCTACAGAGTGAGTTCCAGGACAGCCAGAACCACACAGAGACACCCTATCTTGAAAAACCGAATGAAGACATAAAAAAATAAATAAAATTGCTTAGCTGATCTTAATTTAACTTTGGTAGACTGTATATATCAAGAAGTTTATCCATTTCTTTTATGTTTTCTGGTTTGGTTACTTACTTGGAAACTGGGAAAACTGATTTCCAGTTTGGGGTACAGATTTTAAAAAGATGTCCTTATGACTCTCTGCATTGTCTGCGTGTCTGTTGCCCCCCCCCCCTTTGCCTCTGTTAATTTAAATCTTTTCTCTCCAGCTTTTAGCAAATTTGGCTAAAGTTTTATCAATGTTACTGATTTTCTCAAAGAACCAATCCTTCATTTCATTGATTATTTGTGTTGTTTTTGTTGCTTCTATTTTATTGATATCAGCCTGAGTTTTGACTCTTTTTGTCTATCTTTTCCTTTTTTCCTTTGTTCTTTTTTGGTTTTTTGAGACAGGGTTTCTCTTTGTAGCCTTGGATATCCTGGAGCTCCTTTTGTAGAACAGCCTGGCTTCGAACTCAGAGAGATCCACATGCTTCTATCTCCCAAGCACTGGGATTAAAGACAAGAGCCAGCAACACTTGACTGAGTTTGACTGTTTCTTGCCACTACTCTCTTTGGAAGTTAGTTCTTCCATTTGTTCTAGAGCTTTCATGTATGCCATTAAGTTGCTAATATAAGATCTCTCCATTTTTTTTAATGTAGGCACTTAGTGCTTTGAGCTTGCTTCTTAAAGCTACCTTTGTTTTGTCCCATAGGTTTGGATATGTTGTGTTCTCATTTTCATTCAATTATAAAAAGTTTTAGTTTTCTTCTTAATCTCTGCGTCGACCCATTTCTCATTTGGTAGTGAACTGTTTTCATGCGTTTGCAATTTTTCTTTTGTTGTTGATAGCCAACCTTAATCCTTGGGATCAGATACGATGCAAGGGATTATATCAATTTCCTTATCTCTGTTGAGATTTGAGACTTGTTTTATGTCCAAGTATGTGGTCAGTTGTGGAGAAAGTTCCATGAGCTGCTGAGAAGTTGTATTCTTCTGAGTTTTAGCAAACTGTTCTGTTAGGTCCATTTGATTTATGATGTTATTTAGCTGCAGAATTTCTCTGTCTAGTTTTGCCTGGGTGACCTGTCCATTGGTGAGAGTGGGGATCTCAGTTACCTACTATAAGTGTGGTTTTAGCTATAGTAGTGTTTCTTTCATGAGCTTGGGTCCCCTTGTGTTTGGTGCCTAGACACTAAGAACTGAAACTTCCTCCTGGTGAAGTTTGTCTTTGATGAGTATGTAGAACAGTTCTTCACCGCTTCCGATTAGTTTTGCTTTGAAGTCTTTTCGTCAGATATGAAAATGGCTACACCTGCTTGCTTCTTGGAATATCTTTTCCTATCCTTTTACTCTGAGATGATGTCTATTTTTGATAGTGATATTTCTTTCTTGGATGCAGCAGAAAGATGGATACTAACCAGGAGTAGTGATGCATGCCTTTGATTCTAGCACTCGGGAGGCAGAGGTAGGCCGATCTCTGTGAGTTTGGTTTACACAGTGAGTTCCTGGGCATCCTGGGGCTACATGATGAGACAGAAGAAATAAAGAAAGAAAGAAGGCAGGAAAGAAGGACTGAAGGAAGAGAGGGTACTGTTTTCTAATCCACTCTGTTAGTCTACAACTTTTTAAATCAGGGAATTGAAACCATTAATATTAAGAGTTTTCAATGAGCAGTGTTTATTGACTCCTATTCCTTCATTGTTATGGTATGGGCTCCCCCTACTTTTGAATTTGCTGGTCTGGTATTATTTATTCCTAGTCTCTTCTTGTATGTAGTTAACCTCTTCAGATTAAAATTTCCTTTTTAGCACCTTCTGTAGCTTTGGATTTGTAGATTGATACTGCTTACATTTGGTTTTATTGTAGGATGTTCTTCTTTCTCCACCTATTGTGATTGGTAGCTTTGCTGAGTATAGTAGTCTGGGATGGAACCTGTGGCCTCTCAGAGTTTGTGGAACATCCATCCATCCAGATCCTTCTGGTTTTTAGGGTCTCCATGGAGAAGTTGGGTCTAATCCTAATGGGTCTGCCTTTATATGATACTTAGTCTTTATCCATTATTATTTCTTTCTTAGTTCTGTTTATTTAGTGTTTTGATTATTATGTGCCTATCGACTTTCTTTTCTATTTGGGATTCTGTAAGCTTTTTGCACATTTAAAAGCACCTCTTTCTTAGGTTAGGTAAATTTTCTCCTATGATTTTGTTGAAAATATTTTTCTGTGCCTTTGGCCTGGGTTTCTTCTCCTTCCTCTATTCCTATTATCAAAGATTTGGTCTTTTCATGGTGTCCTGGTTTTCCTAGATGTTTTGTGCCTGGAATTTTTTGCTTCACCATTTTCTTTGGCTAAGGAATCAATTTCTTCTTCCTTGTCTTCAATGCCCAAGATTCCCTCTCCTTGTTGGTGAGACTTGCTGCTGAGGTTTTTATTTGATTTCGTAAAGTTTTCATCTCCAGTTTTATCTTAGTTTGGGCTTTCTTTAGTGATTCTACTTCTATTTCCATGTCTTGAATTGTTTTCATCATCTCATTCCACTGTTTGTGTGTTCACATCCTCCCTAAGATCCTTGGGCGCACTCATCATCGCTGTTGTGAGGTCCTGGTCTTGGGTCTCAGCTATATTGCATTTCTCAGGGCTGCTGGGTTCCGGTGGGGACACGTTGTCTTGACTGTCAATGTTTGTGCATTTGCGCTGGTGTCTGGGCATCTGGGGTTGGGATGACTGAGCTAACTCTAGGTGTTGACATCTGGCCTGTTGGGTGGTGTTCCATCCCTTGGTTTCTGTTGCTCACTCTGGATCTTAGGAGAGTGTGGTGGGGAGTTACCTGGTGAGTGCTTCTGTGCACAGTGGGTGGGAGAGGATGTTAGGTGTTTGGAGGAACCCAGTTGGCTATGACCACAGAGAGGGGACATGAACCTAGGAGATGGGGAGGATGGAATGGGCACAGGACGTGCATCCTGTGGGAGCCACTTCTGGGCCTACTTTGAAGACATGGCTGTAACTGGAGGCTTCTCTTCCACCCACCAGTTCCTGAATAATCACTCGGAGGCTTAATATTAATTACAAACTGTTTAGCCTATTAGCTCAAACTTACTGTTAGCTAGCTCTTACAATTTAAATTAACTTATTTCTATTAGTCTATATTTTACCACAAGGCTCGTAGCTTGTCACCTCACATCTTGCTTCCCCAGAGGCTGCTGGCATCTTCCAGATTCTGTCTTCTTTCTCTTTGTCTCTCTGCTTGGATTTCCTACCTGGCTCTATTTTGCCCTGCCATAGAACAAATCAACTTCTTTCTTAACCAATGGTAGGTAATAAGACATATTCACAGCACACAGAGGGCCTCCCACATCACATGGCAAATGGAGGTGGCTTAGGGTTTGGGTGTGGAGGAGAAAATCCAAACACGCCCCAGAGAATTCTATGGTGAGCGGCTCAGGACAGGCCACTGAGGGCGGGGGAGCACTGGAAAGACTGCGAGTCCCTGAACACTCATTGTGTGCCTGTCCCCTTGAATTAGAGAATGGCCTCACAGCTACATTCATGAAGAATAGAATGCAAACATCTATTAATAATTACTCGAAAATGCTACATATTAGCCAGTTTAGATAAACTCTGCTCTCTGGGAAGTTTGCCAGAAAAAAAAAATCTCCAATGATCTTTCTGTAGCTATCAAAGTCAGCAAAATGGCACTGGGGAGTTAGTTCATAGCCGGACAGGAAAGCAGATCTCCTGTAGGAGTCTGGTCCTGCTAACACTGATTCCTTCATCTTTCCAGTTCCACTGATTGGAAAGGTAGCTATGCCAGAGATGATGGAGGATGGCTGGGGGAGAACGATCTGCAGGGAGAACACACTAGGCTGGAGCACAGTTCCAGCCCTGCCTAGAATCCCCAGTGTGGGGCTGGGGTGTGGTTCAGTGCCCCTGCCTAGAATCCCCAGTGTGGGGCTGGGGTGTCAATCAGTAGTAGAGCCCCTGCCTAGAATCCCCCAGTGTGGGGCTGGGGTGTGGCTCAGTACCCCTGCCTAGAATCCCCAGTGTGGGGCTGGGGTGTGGCTCAGTGGTAGAGCCCCTGCTTAGAATCCCCAGTGTGGGACTGTGGAGTGGCTCAGTGGTAGAGCCCTTGCCTAGAATCCCCAGTGTGGGACTGTGGAGTGGCTCAGTGGTAGAGCCCCTGCATAGACTCACCCTTAGTTCTGTCCTAGCACCGTGGTGGTGCATTCCTGTAATCCTAGCCCATGGGAGGTGGAGGCAGGAAGATCAGAAGTTCAAGATCAGCCTTGGCTACACAGCGCATGCAGGGCCAACCTGACCTATGAAGCATGAGGCCTTGTCAGAAAGAGAGGGGCTAGCTACGAAAATTTTAAAAATCATTAGTGTATTTTGGGAAAGACATAGAAAACATGTCATTTTGTTGTTGGTGTTGTTGGTTGTTTTTTGTTATTTTGGTTTTTTGTTTTGTTTTGTTTTTTGAGACAGGGTTTCTCTGTAGCTTTGGAGCCTGTCCTGGAACTAGCGCTTGTAGACCGGGCTGGTCTTGAACTCACAGAGATCTGCCTGCCTCTGCCTCCCGAGTACTGGGATTAAAGGCATGCACCACTGCTGCCCAGCCCTGTCATGTTTTTAAAACTTATTTTGATATGAATGGGTGTTATATCTACATGTATGACTGTGCATCACTCATGCTGGTACCCACAGAGGCTGGAAGAGGGTAACAGCTCTCCTGGAGCGGTAGATGGTTATGAGCTGCCATATGGGTGCTAGGACTTTGTCCTGGGTCCTTGGAAGAATAATCAGTGCTCTTAATCGCTGAGCCATCTCTCCAGTTCCTTTTTATTTGTTTACTTTTGACAAATATTTAAATATTAGATTTAAATATTTAAATCTAAATTTTAAAAATTTACTTTAAAAGATACTCATTTTTTATTTTTATATCTGTGTTTGTGAGTGCAGGTCCCTTGGAGAGCAGGATCAACTCCCCTGGAGCTGCAGTTATAGGTGGCTGGGGTTACTCCATGTTGTGGGCTAATGGTATGCTGTGTGAAGAGGTGCTGTTGGGGTTGGTGTATAAAAAGCTGAATGGCCAATAAATAGGCAGGAAAGATAGGCAGGACTTCTGGGAAAAAGAGAGGAACTCGGGTTGATTCTAGGCATGCCAGGGAGATGCGAACCAGACACAGAGGGAATTGGGCATACAGAATGAAAGAAAGGTTTAAAAAAAGTCACAAGGCGAACATAGATTAATATAAAAGGGTTAATATAAGTAATAAGAGCTAGCAGGACAAGCCTAAGCTAAGGCCAAGCTTTCATAATTAATAAAAAGTCTGTGTCGTTATCTGTGAGCTGGTGATCATTTTGGAGATTAAAAATTACTCTGAGGGACAATTTCCAGTGTCTTCCTCAATCTCTCTCCACGTTATTTTTGGGACAGGATGTCTCTTACCCTGGAGTTCATCCATCAGTAGGCTGGCTGGCCAATGGGTTCTAGAGGTCCTTCTGTTTCTTCCCCAACACTGCCAGAGTTGCTCCGCACAAAACACTGCACTTGGCTTTTAGTGAGGGTGCTGGAGATCTGAACTCAAGTTTGTCAGGTCCAAAGTAAACTCTGCTCCCCCAAATTCTGATGCCTGTTCCCCTCTACCAAAGGAGCCGTTTCAAAGGACTCACCCTTTGAAACTGTAAGTTCTAATAAATTCTTTCCTCTATTAAGAAAAATTACTCTGAGACTGACTGTGGTAACTCGTCAGCGTAGCGTGATGCGCTGATGCAGGAGGATTGCCAGAAGTTGGAGACCTCGCTGGGCTCTATACTGAATTCTAGGCCAGCCTGGAGTACAGAGTGAGATCCTGCCTCAAAACTAAAGGCACTATGAGTTAGAGACCAACACAGTAGGACCACGTGAGCTCAGGACACTGTCTCAAAACCAACAAGCAAGCAAACATGGGCGGAGGCGGGCCTCCGTCAGGAAAGTGCTGGCCTCACAAGCATGAGGGCCAAGTTCTGATCCTCAGAACCCTCATAATGCCACGCTCAGCAATGCCAGGCTGTGAGCCCAGACCAAGAGCAGAGGACAGTCCTTGGAGGTCTCTGGCCGGGCAGCCTCATAGACTAGACCTTGTCTCAGAACAGTGGAGAGCATCTGAGGAAGATACCATGTCAGCCTCTGACCTCCTTGAACACATGCATCCTCACAATACACACTCACAGGAACACGTGCACACCCCACATTCGTAAATACACATGCAGACAAATACTTTTATCACTAAAGAGGAACATGGAGACAGCAAACGTCCCTGATACCCAGACTATAAGAATGACTTTCCTGTTTTATGTGTAAGTACACCAAGACCAGAGAGGTTATTCACTTACCCAGTATCACACAGCCCGGGATTATACTGCCTTCTAACATATCACTGAGCCCTGTACATCTTTCCCTTAAATCTATTTTTAGAAAGGGGGGGTGTAGGTTTGCTTTTTCTTGATAATTCTTTGAGCTGTGTTCTTAAATGGATGCCCCCAGGAAAAGCACTTTCTGTCACAAAGGCTGAGACCATGCCTGGGAAGGGAGAAAAAGAAAGTCGGACATGGCACTGAATGCCTGCCTGCAGGTCACTCCACGGTGGTCCCTTTGTGGGGTTACATGCACTCGAGTCCCCAAAACACAGCATCTCAGCTTTGCTGTTTGTGTCCACACACAGTTCAGATGGGGCTCGACGCCCCCGGAGGGAGGGCTGTCAGGTTCTCTTGCTGTCACTTTGCTTGTCCGTGTCTCTGGTGTGTTGTCCTGCTTGTGTCCTCGGGCACTGTCAGGTCCCTGGACACACCGCCAAGATGGCCATCATGAGGAGCGCTCACTTACCACCCCAGGGTGAAGGTGGCAGGGTGGGGTGTGCACACGCGTCTGCACACGTGAGGCCAGAAGACAATGTCGGGCGTCTCCTGCTCTCGCTGTCCAAGCTATCCTTGGAGACAGGATCTCTCCCTGAACCCAGAGCCCCGAAATCGTCTAGGCTGCTGCGTTCTGTGTGGCTTTGTCCTGATGGGGTGATGAGGGAATGAAGAAAAGACAGATACACAGACATGTGTACAGAAAAGCTGGGATCCGAGCCTACCCTGCTGGAGCATCAACTACACAACCCTGAAAGGTGCTGTTGATTGGGCACTCACGGGGCTTGGGGTGGTCTCTGTGGGAGATCTCTGCAGTCGAGTAGTCTCCGGATGCAGCCATCTAGGAGGAGAAAGAAGTGGTTGCTAGTTATTGCACACACCGGTCAGTTGTTCATAAACACTCCTGTGACCAAGGGAAGAAGGCTTTGCCACTCTCATGGGTCTGAGGAATGGGGTCCTTGTTATGCCCACGCTCATGCCAATGATACACACTGTGGACTCATTTGTTCTTTACACACACACACGAACACACACACACACACACACACACACACATACACACATACACACACACACACACACACACGGCTTCCTTGGCTCTCCACCCTGGGCTTAGGGATCCAGAATCCTTCTGTTTCTGCTCCTCCCAAATCTAAGGTTATGGACACATGCAGTCACACCTGGCTTTTACTTGCATCCTGGGATTTGAACTCAGGTCACCTGAGCTACCTCTACTCCAGCTGGACTGAGTCATTCCCTTGTTCTAGGGGCAACTCCTAGGAAGGTGGGCCCACCTGAAGTCATGCTAAACCCATAGGCAGAATAATTAATCCTTTAATGAGATATGTACATTTTCCTCCCCAGAATTCCTGCCCCAAGTGCACAGGCTTTACCAGACCACACAGCTGTACCCACGTAACTTGTACGTCTCTCTGATTTTCTACATTGAGAAAACTGTAACTTTTCTTAAACATCATCATTTAGAGTTTCCTTCCTCTTTCTCTAAAGTGTCCCTCCGTGCCATGTGGCTGCCCTCCACGCCAGCTCCAACGCCTTTCTCCCTTCGCTCTCCACCCACTCCTCCAGGAAGCAGCTCAAGTGTGCAGCTGATCTGCCCTGGGGTTTTCCTTTAAACACTTCCATTTGAGCCCACCTCTAAATTATTGTATTAATAAGGCTAATAGCACCAAGAGGGAACCCCAATTTCCCCTGTATCATTTAGTGAGCATGAAGGGACCCCAAAATTCCAGCAGCATTGTTCTGCAGATTGGACAGTAAGGGCCTTTGCCAGCAGAGCCAACCTTTAACATCGCTCTAAGGTTATGGGTACAGATGCTGGGCCTGCGTGGTGGTCACAGCTTTAACCTCAGTGTTTGGGAGGCTGAGATGGGAGGATGTTGTGTTTAGGGTCGACCTGAGTTACATGAGACAAAGTTAAAACAGGGCTGGAGAGATGGGTCAGCGGGTAAAGGAGCTGGCCACCCACGGAGCTGGCCACCAAGCCTGATGACCATTCCCAGGCCCCACACAGTGGATGGAGAGAACCGATTTCCCCAGTTGTCTTCTGCCCTTCACTTGCATCCCCCACATGCCCAACACAAAAGCGCATAAATAAATACAGATAATAAAATTGAAGTGCAGGCGTTGGAGCCAGCCTTTCTGGCTTGAACTTGGGCAGTGTTCCCTGGCTGTGGGAACACAGGCATTACACAACTCTTTGGGCCTCGGACTCTGGGAGGCTCAGCAAGTTAGAGCAAATGACATCAGTGACTTAGTGGCCAAACACAGTTGTCACCACCTAGACAAACTTCCACGTCAGCTCTTCTTCTTTGCCTAAACTATGTCTAGGTTTTAAGAATTTTACTTCGCATACGACACGGTCCCTGGAAGGCCCCCACGCCAAGTTGGCTCCCTTGTCTCTTTGGGGTGGAGCCACGCTGAGCTGCAGTGCAGGGATTGGGGTGAAGAGTGCTGTACTGTTGGAGGCGTGCTAGCCATGGATGGGGTGCTTCTCGGGGATGCACGAGACCCTGACTCCATCCTGGGCACAGAGAAAGGCAGAGCAGGGAAAATTCAACCGAGCACAGCAGCCCCCGAGTGGTTACCATTGTGATGATTGCACAGCTGATTTAAGAAACTGGCCTCAGAATGACATTCTCGGCTATTTATACGTAAATGTAACCTTAGTTTTTCATGTATAAGAAAATGGCCGAAGCAGGTGCGTTTGCCACCTCAGGTTGATATAACACCTGAGATAAGCCACAGTTTCCCGTGTCTCCAGATTTGGAGGGTCCATGGAGCGATCAAGCATCTCCAGCGCTCTGAGTCCTAGAGGAGGAAGCTGTGGCCCCACCGCTCCCCATAACCCACTTTCCTCCCTCTGGGCCTCAACTCTAAAGCCTCCAATACTTCCCGATAGTTCCCCTGGGGACTAAGCCAGACTTCTAGTTCCACGCTTTAGGTCCACATGAATTCAGTGCTGGTGGAGGCCAGAAGAGGGTGTCGGCTTTCCTGGAGCTGGAGATTTATGTGCTTCTGAGTGCCCAGAGTGGGTGCTGGGAACTGAATTCAGGTTTTCTCCAACAGCGGCCAATGCTCTTAAGCCTTGAGCAGCAGCAATCCATCCACAGGGATTATTCTTTTGCAGTCTACTGGTGAGACCTCACCAAGGTCCCTTAGTTCCTTTCAAGGACAGTGACCCCCAATGATCCCAGCTAAGCTCTGCTTTCCCATCACCTCCTACATATGGGACCAACTCGGACTCCGTCCAAATCACCACAGATGCTTTGGAAGGCCCGAGGTCTTCAGTGGGTGCACACTACAGAAGAAGCCTTCACGACAGCCTTGAAGTTTCTGTGGCTGTGACACTATGGAAGCTGTCTTCTCACTTACCCAACACATCCCAACACGTCCTTAGGAGTTGACAGGGACCTCTCCATGACATTTACACATAGAGCCAGTCTGAAGAAGCCCTTGCCATCTGGAGCGTTGCAACTTCCTCTGCAGTAGAAAGGCTTGCTCCAGAGGAGAGCTCGCCACCCAAGAGAGCATTCCAAACTAATGCGCCGTACCTGTGCAGTCCTATAAGCAGCTACTAGATGTGTGGTGTGTTTTAAATTTTCCTTTTAAGAAATACATAAATGACGTTTAATTATGTGTGGCAGGGTGGGGGCTGTGTGCACATGCCACTGTGTGTGTGTGTGTGTGTGTGTGTGTGTGTGTGTGTGTGTGTGTGTGTAGGTCAGAGGTTAACTTGAGTCTTGAGTTAGTTCACATGGATCCCAGGGGTTGAACTCAGGTCATCAGATCTGGCAGAAAGTGTCTTTATCTGGGGAGCCATCTCTCTGGCCTTAAAAAAAAATCCCTTCTTTCTTATTCATTCATTCATTTACGCGTGAGATTTGAGTAGAAATGTGACTATTTAAATGATTTATCCCTCTTCCTTTTATGTGCACTGGCATTTGATCTGTGTTTATGTCTAGGTGAGGGTGTCAGATCCCCTGGAACTGGAGTCACAGACAGTTGTAAACTTCCATGTGGGTGCTGGGAATTGAACCCAGGTCTTCTGGAAGAGCATCCAATGTGCTTAACCCTTGAGCCATCTCTCCAGCCCTGAAATATGGCTTTTATGACTGAAAAACACATTAGGGCTGGAGAGAAGCTCAGTGGCTAGGAGTGCTTCCTGCTCTTACAGAGAACCTGAGTATCCAGATCGGGCGGGTGCACTACCACAGCCGCTGATGCCAGCTTTGGGAGATCCAGCGCCCTCTTTTGGCCTTCACTGGTACTGCACTTTTGTGCACATGCTAACTCAGACACACCTACACATAATTTAAAAATAAATGTAAATCATTTTCTTTTTCTTTTCATAAATATTTTTGAGGTTATACTATAATTACATCATTTCTCCCATCCTTTTCCTCCTTTGAAATCTTCCTACAAATCCTTCCTTGCTTTCTTTCAAATGCCTCTTTTTCTAATTATTGTTGCATATGTGTGCGTCTCTATCTATCTGTCTGTCTATCTATCTATCTATCTATCTACCATCTATCTACATATATGATTCTAAATATATCTAAATATATAATACAACCTGTGAAGTCTGTGTACTGTCTCTTATACGTGTGTGTTTTCAGGACTGAGCATCTGGTACTGGATAAGAAGTTGGTATTCTCTCCCCTGGGGGAGACTGCTTGACAGCTCTAAACATCCCTAAGTTGCCTGTAGTTCTTTGTCTAGGGCTAAGGCCTCATGAATTTCCCCTTCCACACTAACATGGCTTTTGGTGCTGCCCAAACAAATTTGTTTTTTAAAACCAACAACACATTCTAAGCCAGATACAGTGGTGCATGCATTTAAACCCAGCACTTGGGAGGCAGAGGCAAGTAGATCTCTGTGAGTTCAAGGCTAGCCTGGTTGACACAATGAGTTTCAGGCCAATCAGGATTACATAGTGAAATCCTGCCTCAAATACAAACAAACAAACCTAAGCCAAAACTAAACCAAAACAACAAAACTCACATTTTAAATCTGGTTTACTTTTGTTTGTGTGCATGTGTGTGCATACGTGTTGTCCTGGCTAGTTTTATGTCAAGTCGACACAAGCAAAAGTTTCTGAGGAGGGAACCTTAGCTAAGAAAATCCTTCCATAAAATCAGGCTGTACACAGGCCTGCAGGGCATTTTCTTAAAACCCATGGAAATCCTGGCTGACAGCGGCTGTAGGAAGTGGGAACACCTGGCCAACAGCAGCTGTAGGAAGTGGGAACACCTGGCCGACAGCGGCTGTAGGAAGTGGGAACACCTGGCTGACAGCGGCTGTAGGAAGTGGGAACACCTGGCCAACAGCAGCTGTAGGAAGTGGGAACACCTGGCTGACAGCGGCTGTAGGAAGTGGGAACACCTGGCCGACAGCGGCTGTGGGAAGTAGGAACACCTGACTGACAGTGGCTGTGGGAAGTGGGAACACCTGGCCGACAGCGGCTGTAGGAAGTGGGAACACCTGGCTGACAGCAGCTGTAGGAAGCCCCTGCGTGGCAATGGAAAAGATGCTGTGGCAAGAAGACAAGCCAACAACGGGCTACACCTTCACTTCTATGAAAATTGTCCATCATTCCAACTGCCCATGTCATCATCAACTCCTCTCAATACTTGGCTGCATCTTGAAGTATATAATTTTAATTGTCTCTAAAAATTTCCCTAGGAGAGGCAGGGTTAAAAGCACTGGCTGCTCTTCCAAAGGACCTGGGTTCAGTTCCCAGCACCCACATGGTAGCTCACAACTGTATAACTCTAGTCCCGGGGATTCCACTCCCTATGTCCTCTGCAGACACTGCACACTCATGATGAAAAGACATATGCACAAGATAAAACAAAACAAACATTTGAAAAACAATTTATCTATGAATTTGATAATCTTTGAAGCTGTTAGAAACCTTATTTTCAATTAACTTAATCTTCTGATCATGCAGTGGTGATATTTATTTGGAGTTACAATGTAAATTATTTGAGTGGTCTACTATTTCATAACAAATTATCCCAGATCAGTCCCTTATAGTACCAGTTTTTGCCAGTCAGCTGCCAGGTGTGACTGAGTGTCTTTCCTGATGCTGTACTTGGGTGTTGGGGACCTCTGGTCTCATCTGGAGGCTTGACCATGAAGGATTTACTCCTAAGCTATAGCATGTGGAATTTGAAGGCTCACTCATGCCTCGGCATGGGGCTGTGTATGTGTGTGTGTGTGGGTGGATGACAGAGACAGAAAGATACACACACATACACACACATACACACACATAGACACACATACATACACACACATACACACACATAGACACACATACACACATACATACACACATACATACACACATACATACACACATACACACATACATACACACATACACACACATACACACATACATACACATACACACATACATACACACATACACACACATACACACATACATACACACATACACACATACATACACACATACACACATACACACATACATACACACTTACATACACACATACACACATACATACACACACATACACACATACACACATACATACACACACATACACACACATACACACATACATACACACATACACACACATACACACATACATACACACACATACACACATACATACACACACATACACACACATAGACACATACACACACATACACACACATACACACATACACACGCATACACACATACACACACATACACACTTACATACACACATACACACACATACACACATACATACACACATACACACACATACATACACACATACACACACATACACACACATACATACACATACACACATACACACACATACACACATACATACACACTTACATACACACATACACACACATACACACACACACATACACACATACATACACACATACATACACACATATACACACATACACACACATACATACACACATACACACACATACGCACATACATACACACATACATACACACATATACACACATACACACACATACATACACACATACATACACATACGCACATACATACACACATACACATACACAATAAGGCTTCTGTGGCCCGACCTCCTGATTGCCACCCACCACTGTCACTCTCATTGCCATTTACACATTTGAAGTCTGTGTCTGTGCCCCATCCACTCTCAAGGGAACACGATGGTGCACAGTTGTAACCACAGCACTGAGAGACCAAGGAAGCAGTCCTGGAAGCTCAAGGCCAGCCTGGGCCACACAGTGAAACTGTGTCTCAGAAAAGCAAAGCAAGGAATGGGGAAGCTGACCTGTGGGCAAAGGCGCTTACTTACCACCGAGACTGGCAATCTGAATTCCGTCCCCGGGACCCACAGGGTGGCAGGAGAGAGGTGACTGTTGGAAACCCACACACATGCAAAAAATGTAATGTAAAAACAAATCAGTAGGTGACAGTGGGTGAGGGCCACCGGTCACCATGAAAGAAGCCACGTTCCACATTGGCATATTTGTTTCTTTAAGGCAGAATCTCATGAGCCCAGGCTGGCCTCAAATTCTCTATATAGCCAAGGATGCCCTTGAGGTTCTGATCCTCCTGCTCCCAGCTCCTGAGGACTGGAATTCAGGCAGGCACCACTAAAGTGCTAGGCAGGGAACTAGCTCAAGGCTGCAGGAACACTAAGCAAGGGCTCCACCCACTGAGCCACACCCCCATGCTTTGAGGGAAGAATTTGAAAGACATTTAGTTGACAAGTTTTTGTTGAAAGCAAATAGTTCCTAGTTTCCACATATAATCCAGATCAGGCCAGAACTACGCACAAACATTGTATTTATCAATGGTCTATTTACAAGAACTTTCTATTTTGTTTTTCTGGAGAAACAAGTCTAGAGGGAATACAAAATGTTACTGGAAATGTCTCAGCCTGATCTTCTAGGAGAGCTCCCTCAACAGAATATACCTACCCTCCCATGAGCCTCTTCAGCTGTGTGCATGTCCCAAACAGATAAACGAAAGGAAGACATATGGACAAAGGAACTTCCAGACACTGCTGTTGTGAGGTGGCTGGCTGGTTAAGATCATTGGCTGTTCTTGCAGAGGACCCAGGTTCAGTTCCCAGCACCCACATGGTGGCTCATAACAATCCGGAACTCCAGTTCCAGGGGACCCAATACCCTCTTCTGGTATAGGGGAAACTGCTTTTCTGTGTGCATACCCCACACGCTGACAAATAAAAATAAAACAAATCTTAAAAATACATGAAATATTGTTAATACTATTGTTAGGGATGCACAAAAGTATAACCATGAAGCAAGAAAATATCGCAGAAAAGGGATGCATTGAAACTGCGAATCGTACTGAAATAAAAACGTACAACTTCAAACCTCAAAGGGATTAAAAGGTAAAGGGGAGAATGACCTCAAAGAGAAGAGAAAAAGTTAAGGGGATTGACGTGGAAAATAATAAATAGAAAGACCAGTTTACTTATAACGGGAGTTTAGTAGGCTAGAGAGCACAGACAGGAAGAAATCCTCAAAGAAATGATTCAAGAACATTTTTCAGAACTGAAAGACCTCAGTTCTGCATTGCAAACCATTCTAAGCATGCAAGGGCTGAAACAGAATGAACACCGTGACAGTAACTGTTTCAGAGCACAGTGGGGCTGACTAAAGGAACCAGGGACAGGAGATTTGAAAAGTCCTGAGGGGTTCTCTCTCTCTCTCTCTCTCTCTCTCTCTCTCTCTCTCTCTCTCTCTCTCTCTCTCTCTCTCTCTCTTTCTCTCTCTCTCTCTGTAGGTGGGTGGGTGGGTGTTGCCCTTGGAGTCCAGAACAGGGTGTCAGATCCCCTGGAGCTGGAGTTACAGGCACTGTGAGCATCCTGCGGTGAGAGCTGGCAACTGAACTTGGTCCTTCCGGAACAGTACAGGCTCCTTCAGTGTGATGTCTCTCCAGCCTGTCACGCTATTCGTGCGGTACGGGGAGAGACTTGCAAGCACACACGTCTCAAGCTTCTTCTGGGGGCAGACTGCACTTTTCACAGCTGCCCGCATGTTGTTCTGTGTTTTCTCTTTTATAATTGCTGCTTTCCCAGAAGAGAGTGACAGCTACATTCTCATCCTTCGATGCGGTTTTCTGACTCACTGGACAGAACAAGCAGAACAGATTCTTCACCACTTCCCAGTATTAAATCACAGCGGAGGCTTCAGAAGGGACTTCCTCCAGTGAGATAGAAACTTCTGGCATTTTTATCCCATTTACCCTGAACCCACAGTGTGGAGACCCTAAACAGAGGGACCACACAAGGCAGAGAGAGGTTCTAAGAAATCCTATTGTTTGGGCCTTTCCAGGCTCTGAGACAGCCCGTGACTGGGGAAACCTTTGATGTGTCTATTGCCCCCCACCATTTGGTAATATTGGCTATGGGGAGCACAACCCAGCAGACTCCCAGATGAACCAGAGGCAGACACTGTTCTGTGTTATGAAGTTTGCGCAGCAACAAGTAACTAGGGGGCCTCTCGCACATCCTCTCTCAGAAAACTGCTGCAGGGTGACTCCATCCCAGTGAGGGAGTGAACTAGGAGACAGGAAGCCAGGGTCCAAGAAGGAGCTAGGAAGAGCCTCTCACAGATGATGCCAGAGGGAATCTAGGTGCAGGCTGTGAGCCAGACAGGGTGCAAGGGAGATTTTACTGTCAAATTAAAAGTTGCTGGCAGAGGAAGAAAAGTTTTAAATTAGGACAAAATCGTTAACTGCAAAGAAGAGCAAAAGAGAAGCAAAAGTGGCTGTTGTTCCTTCCCTTGAGACTGAGAAGCAGTTGGAGTCTGCTCAATGGCACCACTGCAGAGTCTTTTCCATCTGGATCTTTTTTATTTACTGTCTGGTTGCGGTGTGTGTGCGTGTACAAACTTGTGGGGGTCAGAGGTTGACATTAGGTTTCTGCCGCTATTGCGCTCCTCAAATTTTTAAAATTTTGTTACTTTAACTTGTGTGGCTGTTTTGCCTGAGTGTATGTCTGTGCACCTTGTGTGCACAGTGCCCAGGGAGGCCAGAAGAAGGTGTCAAGTCGGCTGAAGCTATAATTACATGCAGTCGTGAGCCACCTTGTGTGCTGGGAATGGGACCTAAGTCCTCTGACACAGCAGCCAGGGCTCTTAGCAGAGGAGTCGTCTCTCCCGTCCTCTGCCTAGTGTTTCAGTGGTCAGGCCCAGCTTTCTTCTGTGGGTGCTGGGAATCTGAACTGTGGTGTGGGCCAAGTCTGGACAGAGGCTGGCTTCTGGCATCAGCTCCTCTCCTCTGGAATGCTTCCTGGATATTCCTCGCTGCTACATAAATGTTCATGGGAAGCAGCTTGCACTCCAACCTGCTTCTAAGCCTTTTGAAGGTCGGCGTTTGGCCCTTATGTTCTATGCCACTTGGCCTCATATGTCACATTTTGTATAAGATCAGTTTAGGAGCCTGTGAAATGGCTCAGTCAATACAGGTGCTTGCCACTAAGCCTGGTGACTTGTGTTCAATCCTTGGGACCAACATGGTGGAAGCAAAGACTCCTGAATGTTGACCTCCACATATGCACGGTGGCACTGTGCCCACCCACATTCTCCCTCCCCTCGTCTCTCTCTATCTCACACACACACACAAATCAATAAATGTAATAAAAAAGTTAAATACAATAAATGTTAACATGTACAATCAGTTTAAACACAATAATGATGTTGAACAGCTGGACATTTTAACATTGTTAAAAGAACGAAGTTCATTTACAGCGTGGTCATACGAGGGACGGCACGGCAACAAGACAAGGAGAAAGGGCTGTCGTTCTGAGTGACAGCGCTCCACACAGCTGCTCACTCTGAGCCCCCGTGGCTCTGCGCCGGCTCCTCTTTCTTACCCCTCATTTCTCCAGACGTCTAGTGCCTTCGTGCATACCACTCGCTTGCTTCATTCTGTTTATTTATGTATTCAATCACCATTCTCAACCTGGGAGTCACCATCGTAGTCCGTGCCTGCAAAACCACTGGCTGGGCACACAGCAGGCCCCCAGGAGGACAATGAGGCTGTGCACACAGAGTTTTATCTTGCTAACTGTTGACATATCCTCCTTTCCTTAAAGTTCAGACTTCCAAAAAATTGTACAAATAGCACAAAGAATTCCTGCATGCCCTTTGTCCAATTTCCTCAAATGCCAGTCTTCCCCACTTAGACTTAGGATCTCTGTGCCTCTCTTTCTCCGTCTTCTTGGGCCTCTGAGAGACCCAGTGGCCCTTTATTTAACCTTAGAAACAGAGTTTCCTGAAATAGACCAGTCTCTCTCATAAGCACAGAGAAAACGACCACACCCGGGAATTAGCATCAATCCATCATTATCCAATCTGCAGGGCACCAGCTGCGCTGTATAATATCCTCTGTCGCAGCATAAGGTCCTGCCCTGTGGCTGGATATGACATTATGTTTCCTTTCATTGGGATGGGTCACTCGGCCTTAAACTGCGCTCTTTACTGTGTCTCTTTACAACACTGGTTCTGCAGCACATCCCTTCGTCTGACCTTGATTGGAAGCAAATTGTTCAAATTGGGCATTCTTGGCAGAGGGATGCAGAGCGGTGGCCTCCTTCCTAAGTCCCTGCTAATGTTGATCATTTGCTTGTTGGGTTGGGACACCCAGCAGTAGAGCCCCTGATGAGAATCCCCCAGTGAGGGGCAGGGGTGTGGCTCAGTGGTGGAACCCCTGCCTAGAATCCCCCAGCGAGGGGCAGGGGTGTGGCTCAGTGGTAGAGCCCCTGCTGAGAATCCCTCAGTGAGGGGCAGGGGTGGGGCTCAGTGGTAGAACCCCTACTGAGAATCCCCCAGTGAGGGGCAGGGGTGTGGCTCAGTGGTAGAGACTCTACTGAGAATCCCCCAGTGAGGGGCAGGGGTGTGGCTCAGTGGTAGAGACTCTACTGAGAATCTCCCAGTGAGGGGCAGGGATGTGGCTCAGTGGTGGATCCCCTGCCTAGAATCCCCCAGTGAGGGCCAGGGGTGTGGCTCAGTGGTAGAGACCCTGTCTGGAATCCCCCAGTGAGGGGCAGGGGTGTGGCTCAGTGGCGGAGCACTGAAGGCATGTGAGGGCCATGGCCATCTCCCGCCCAGGTGGAGGCACATCTGAGGGCGCAGCTCTGACAATGTGCGCGGGTCGTGTTATTTCTCGGTTTCCTATCCATGCTTTTTAGACATTCCTGATAGTTCTTCCACGTTTTTTTTGGTGGTTGCCAAAGTGCCGATTTTCTTTGATTGAACAAAACTCACGATTCTGTATGGCCCCCAGCCCCAAGATGGTTTCAAACTGTCTTTCTCTAGTGAAAAGAAGCCAGGCCCCTTGGAGATAAAGCTTGTTCTAGGGCTGGGTGGTGAGGAAAATGTTGGAGAGACTTGTTTTGCCTGGAAATAAGGAAGTGGTTAGAAAGGGGTGAGGGGATAAAAAAGGAAATGGGGCAATGGCTTATATCTAAGAGGCGAGGCAGGAGGATTGCTGAAAGTTCAAGGCAACCCTAGACTACAGTGAATTCACTATGTAGACCAGACAGACTTCTAACTCACAGAGATCTTCCTTCTGCCTCCAAAGGCTGGGATTAAAGGTGTGTGCCCCCACACCCAGCTGGCTTTATCACACCTCCAAAGACCCTGAGGATTAATACTGGCGGGTACCCAGCCAGAATAGCAGAGACCAAATGCCTTTGGCCTGACCCCTTCTTGCAGCACAACATGGCTGGCTTTGCTGGTTAATTGTGTTAGTAGGCAGGGGAATGCAATCTGGGCTCATCTCATGGGAGCATTCATTTCAGGGCTCTGTTCAGTCACACAAGAGCCACAGACTGCCACCACCTGACAGACAGATCCCAGCTGACGAACCAACGGTTGGGGCTTCTGGCCACCTGCTCGTCCAGCTAGGGGCAACTGACAGTCCAAGTCTTTCTCCCTGGTCAGCAGTGGTCACTGGTGTTGTCAAAGGCCCAGAAGCGACCTACAGTAGCCATTGAGATTCTGCGAGAAATTCATCCCTTTAGTTTAAAGAATGCTTTCATCTATGCAAAACCAGTATCTGGTGATAATGTACCCAGAGCCCATCACTTTTTTTTTTTTTTTTGAGACAGAATTTCTCTGTAGCCCTGACTGTTCTGGAACTCACTCTGTAGACCAGGCTGGCCTTGAACTCACAGAGATCCACCTGTGTCTGCCTCCTAGTGCTGGAATTAAAGACGCGTGCTACCACATCTGGCCCTCGATGAATATTTTTAACACAAGGCTGGAATGTGACTGAGTTGGCAGAACACTTTCTCTGTATGTATGTATGGGACTCTGGGTCCCACCCCAAGAACTGGGCTTGGTAGCACACACTCGTAATCTTGGCACTCAGGAGGTAGAGTCAGGAGGATCAGAAACGTAAGGTCATTCTTGACTAGCTACACAGTGAGTTTAAGGCCAGCTTGGATACATGAGGCCCGGTCTCAGTAAACAAACAATAAGTAAATAAATAAGCCAAGAAATTGAAGAAGCCAAGCGTGTTTACCTCATGGCTGTAACTCCCACCGTGGAGGGCTGAGGCAGGACAGTTAAAGACAGTCTGGACTACATGAGATCTCGACTGAAATAAAAAAGAGCATTTTTATTTTATTTTTAGCTTCTTCTTAAATAATGTGCATGTATGACGCATGTGCATAGGTGTGTGTGTGTGTGTGTGCGTGTGTGTGTGACGTGGTACACACATGGAGGCCAGGGAAAAATTTGTGGGGCAGCTTCTTTCCTCCGTCGTTATGTGGCAGACTTCAGGGATCTGACTCAAGCAATCATATCAGGTTTACAGAGAAAGTGCCATTACCTACAGAGCCATGTCACTAGCCCCCAAATCTGCAAAATAAACACCTTTGTACAATTGTCATCCATAGAGAGATGCCTCTTAAAGATCCCTTCAGGTCGGTCACCCCTTTACCATCAATGTGGGGACTACTTCAACCTCCCAAATGACAGAGCTTTGATTTGAACTTTATAGAGTAGAAATTATACATGGGAGCTGGAGAGATGGCTCAGCAGTTTAGAGCACTGGCTGCTCTTCCAGAAAACCTGGGTTCAAGTCCCAGCACCCACACGGCAGCTCAAAACTGTCTGTAACTCCAGCTCCAGGCTTCTGGCACCCTCACACAGACATACATGCAGGCAAAACACCAATAGGCATAAAACAAAAATAAATTGTCCATCTATGATCTATATATTATCCATGACTGGACTGACTAGATGGCTTAACAGGGGGCAGTGGTTGCTTTCGAGCCTGACAACTCGAGTCTGTTTTCTTCTGACTGCCACACATGCATCTGGGCAGGTGCGTGTCCCCACACAGACAGCATCCTGGGCATGTCTGTGGACATGTGTCCTCTTTCTTCTTAGACACACAGAGAATGGCTCAGCAGGGAAAGGCGCTTGCTGTGAGAGCCTGATGACCCAGTTCTATCCCTGGCACCCATGGAAAGGTGGGAGGAGAGAACCAATGTCACGAAATTCTCCTCAACCCCCCCCCCATGCGAGCCGTGCCGTTCGTGCCCACACATTCTAACAATAACAGTAATGATAAGAAACACAGATCCCGGAGCGTTCCACTGCTCATGGTCAGCTCAGATGTTTAGCCCTGGTAGACAAATTCCATTTTTCTGAAATGCGTATCAGATGGTCCTCTTTGCAGCATGGTGTCTAGGGGTTTGAGACTCACGGCAGTGGCTTAGATGAGGTTTTCAGTCTTTCTCAGCCTCAGTGTTTACAAGCGAATGGGGCTGCTGGACTGGGGAGCTGGCTCTGCTGGTGACTTCCTGGCCTCTCAAGCATGAGGACCTGAGTTGATTCCCCAAAACCTGTGTAGAAAGTAGGGAGTGGTGCCACATCCCCAGGGCTGGGGAGGCAGGCCTGTATCAAATTCTTTGCTGTGCTTTGCTTATGCACTGGTTTTTGAGGCAGGATTTGACACTGTCTCCCAGATTAGCCTAGAACTCACCCTGCAGCCCAGACTGTCAGCCATTGAACTTACAGCAACCCTCCTGCCTCTGCCTCTTGAATTCTCGAGTGACAGGTGTGTACCACCACATCTGGCTTGTTCTGACAAATTAAAAAAAATCTTAAAAGTGCCCCTCCAAAGGCACAGAATTAAGAATTTATATACAGAGATTTTATTGTTCTAGAATATCCCAAATGAACTCAAATACTAATGTCCGTGTGGGCCAAGCAGGCTTTAACTAGCCGAAGACTTGCCTGTCTCTACCCTTTTCATAATCAGCTTTTCAGTCTACAGACACTTAGCAAAGTTCATGATAAATCCCATCCTCCTGCCTCAGCCTCAGTGCTAGGATGATAAGCCTGCACATATCAAACATGCCCCTTTATAATTAAAAATGGTATTTTTAATTGTGTGTGGCTGTACATTTGCGGAGGTCAGAGTGTAACCTGGGGAGCTGGTTTTCTCTTTCCTCCATGTGGGTCCCGGGTATTCAGTTCACGTCTTCAGGCTTGGTGGAGCCATTTTGCTCTTCCCTGAAATCAACTCCTTCTTTTAGAACTTTTAAAATTTCATTTCATGGGCAGGGGAGTTTTGCCTGAATGTGTGTGCATGTACCATGTGCCTTCCTGGTGCCCAAGGAGGCCAAAAGAGAGCATTGGATCTCCTGGAACTGGAGTTACAGCTGGTTGTAAGCCACCATGTGGGTGCTGGAAATGGTACCCAGGTCCTCTGGAGGAACAGCCTGTGCCCTATGTGCCGAGCCACCTCTATAACTCCCAAAACTACTCCTTGGTACATCTGCTTTAGAAGACAGTCTCGCATCTCGTAATCCCGAAGATACTAATGATTAGAGACGGAAAGGCCACCTACACGTAGCCTCACTCCACAAGCAGGCATGCTCGCATGCATATGGTGTCCCAGGCAATGCTGTGCTGTGGCCCCATCTCGAAAGAACCCAGATGCCCACAGAGAAGAAAGTGGACATACTGTGGGCTGATCTCGCCACAGAGTAGTACGCAGCAAAGAAAACGTATCACCCACAGCTATGGATGACAGCAGGCCAGTTTAAAAGACGAAAAGATGACCCCAAGGAACCAGGTCCTGCAGAATGATGCTTATTATGGGGTCGAAGGGAGCCAAACCGCAGCTCCTGCTGAGGAAGGCGTGCTAAAGTCATAAAGCTAAAAGAATGATCAGGCAGTGGTTATAATGGAGCCAGCCCCCGTGTAGGCCTGTGGTCTGGTTTCTGGGGCGCTGACACCCACAAAGGTGGCGATTTCTCAGCTTGTTCATTTGTATTTTATTGTATGTTTCTCTGTGTTTATGGAATTTCCAAATGGGGGGGAGGGGACAGAGGGCAGGTGGGGGTGATCCAGGCGCCTGGTAGAGATGGGGCCATGCCAACGCCAGGCCAGCCGCCCTGTCTAGCATGCTAGGGCTCAGTTAGCGGTCTGCTCCTATGAGCTCACAGGTGCTCCTGCCAGGGTCTCCAGGGTGACCTAAACATCAGCTTGGAAGCCCCCCTGCGATCTGCAACCCTCCCAGAAGTGCTCTGAACCTTCCAGCTCGCAAAAATTGTCTTTTGCTCAACAGACCCTCATTTGCTCAGCGACGGCCACCCACACTAGTCCCTACACCAAGCCCTCTGCTCTTTAAGTTCTTCCTTCCAACTGGGCCCGCCTGGTTCTAGGCAGCAACAAGGGACCTGGGGTGGCAGGCAAGGTCCTCTGTGCGGGAGGATCTGTCCCGACTTCCCCCTGTGCCCAGCCGCGCCTGCTCCCGCGCCGGTGATTGGTTGCGCGCATAGCCGGGTGGGTCTTGCTCCAGGGCGCAGGGCCCAGGTCTAGCCCCGGAATCTGGCTGGGCAGCTCTCCCCTCGCACCTCTACTTTCAGCGGAACTGAGGGAGGGGGAAGAGGACGGGGAGAGAGGCGCTCGGGGGTGGGGATGCTGCCAGGCTCTGCCGCAGCCCGAGCCGCTGCCGAGCGGCGCACACCGCCCTCCCTCGCTCGTTCGCTCGCTCTCTCGCCTCCTCCCCCCCCCCCTCCCCGTGGGGAATTTTCAAGACTGCGCTGCTGCAATTTCCCCCCGGCCGAGGCTGTGCCGCGCTTGGCTGCGCGCACACACGCTTCCGCGCGCAGAGGAGCCGGCGGCTGCTGAATCAGGAGGAAAACAGATCGGCTTTTTTCAAAGCCGGGGACCAGCGGCTCCCTGACGCCTCCGAGCCCCGCCGCGCCCCTGCGCCCCGCTCCTCCGCCCCCCGCTCTCCAACCGGGTTGCATTTGGGGGAGGGGCTGCAGCGTTTTTAGGAATTTTCTATTCTTTCCAGGTCTAGGAAAGTCAGCAAAACAGACGGACAGATCCTTCTCTGCCACCCTCCTCCCGTAGCAAAGACCTGGTTTTGGCTTTTTTTTTAAATTATTTAATTTTCTTCTTCTTTTTCAAATGGGCCGAGCCCACGCCTTTAGCAAGATGCCAAGCTGACCCGGACCTCCGAGGAATCTGAAGCTTATCGCTGCGTCCCAGGGAGGGGGGGACGTCCTTCGCTTAGACTTCGCGTTTTAAAGGGGGTGTGCATTGGAGCGTTGCTTTTAAAAAATCTTTTTACACTATATATTTTTTAACTGATTTTTTTTTTAACTGAAAAAATTTTTTCCTCTCCGGAGTGGGTGGCCGGGGATCGCCTGGATCGCGTCCCCGGTTATTTTTGCCGCGCCCCTCCCCCGCGCCCCGCCCCCGCGCCCTCCCCCGCACCCCTCCTCCCGCCCGGGGTCACCGCCTCTGCCGGCATGTCCCGAGCCGCGCTCCCCGGCTCGGCCGGGCCGTCCCGCTCGTGAGCCCCCGAGCCGAGGCCGGGCGCCGCCGCCCGATGGGCTGGGCCGTGGAGCGTCTCCGCAGTCGCAGGTGCAGCCGCCGTCCCCACAGCCCGGCCAGCCTGAGAAGCGGCGGCGGTGGTGGTGGTGGTGGTGGCGGTGGCCGTGGCTTCCGCAGCGCTCGCCGCAGCAACAGCAGCCGCCGCGTAACCCGAGGCCCTTTGCTCTTTGCAGAATGGCCCGCTTTGGAGACGAGATGCCGGGCCGCTACGGCGCAGGCGGAGGAGGCTCAGGGCCGGCCGCCGGGGTGGTCGTGGGCGCCGCGGGCGGCCGAGGAGCCGGGGGCAGCCGGCAGGGCGGGCAGCCCGGAGCGCAGAGGATGTACAAGCAGTCGATGGCGCAGAGAGCGCGGACCATGGCCCTCTACAACCCAATCCCCGTCCGCCAGAACTGCCTCACGGTCAACCGCTCCCTGTTCCTCTTCAGTGAAGACAACGTGGTGAGAAAATACGCCAAAAAGATCACGGAATGGCCATATCCTTTGCCCCAGCCCGGGCGGCTGCGCCTCCCCTCCTCCTCTCCACCTCCTCCTCTTCTCTTTCTCCACCTCTTCCTCCTCTTCCTCCTCCACCCTCTGCGGGACTGAGAGAGAGACCTGGGGGCTGTGGGAGCTGGGGGTCTCCTCGGTGGCTAGGGGCTGGAGATGAGGGCCCCGGAGCTGTGCGAAGCAGTCTCCCGGCCTGCTGGGATGCAGCTGCAGAGCGAGCCTGCGAGTACTTAGGAGGCTCGGGACTCGGGGGAGTGAGTGGTTCCTTGCAAAGACCGAAGGTCTGGGTCTTGGGTCGCGCAGGGACACTGATGGGGGGCTCTTCAGATGGGGTCTGATTTCTTCCGTTGGAGCCCTAGTTGGGCCAGTGCCTGGACGCTTTAGGGCCCACACGTGGGCCCTCCTCAAATCCTATAGAAAAGGTCCTCGGCCTCTCCATCCTGGTGTTTTACCTAAGGTGGGAGCCTCAGGCCTAGGGCATGGGACACCATGTGGCTTGGTGGTGGAGTCATCCCTGCCTCAGTGGCTCTGGGTGGGCCGCCAGCTGTATCTGGGGACTGTCCTGTTTCATGGTTTGGAGAACTGTTCCTCTGTCTCCGTGTATGCAAGTCCTGTTCCTTCCGTCACAGGTCAGAGACCCTTCAGCGTTATCTTTTGGGGTCTAAAGAAACCTAGACCTATCCAGCCGGTGAGGCCCATGGCCTGGGAAGACCTGAGGTGGGTTGTTCCAGGATGAGAGAAGGCAGAAGGAAGGAGAGGAAGTGGGCCCCTTTGAAGGGCTGCTTGTGGGCTTGGTGGGGTTTAGCTTCTCACACCCTGGGGAGCCGGGAGGGAACACCAGGAGGATCAGTCTCCATATAGGCATCTTGGACAGGTAGCCCCCCCCCCACGAAAGACCAGAGGAAAAAGGCAAAGAGCCCTTTTTTCTCTGCTGAGGAGTGATTTCACACACACGGTGCCCCGAATTTCTTGAAGTCCTCCTTTGCTGCCCGTAAACCTTGGCATCTGGGAAGACACAGGCAGGCGCGGGTGGATAGAGTCGAGGTTTCTCTGTCATCTAAGCATGACCCAGATTCCCGGTGTGGGGGGGGGGACACACCCTGCTCCCCAGGCTGGCTGGTCACCCCGCCATGCCCAAATGTACCTCTTTTCAGGCTCCAATTCCTTGAGGGCCAAAATGACACGGGCTGGGCAGATCTCATGAGTTTGCCAGGGGTCGCTAGCTCTTGGGTAATGGGTGGGGCCCTTTGGACTCTGGGAGTCCCTGCTCAAAGAGCAGGATGGGTGCGTTCTCTTCTAGGGGCTCCAGATGGTTGGCTCCTGGGGCTGTGAAATTACACCGGGGGAGCATGAGGTTTTGGAGCAAGTGGCTTCTGTGGAGGCTGGTGAAAATTAAGATCTGTGTAGTGGAAGGCTTCTTTCTGAGGGGTGTCTCCCTAACCATAGTGCTGTTGGTGCTTAAGGTAGGTGTCAGAATTTTGCTCCCTGAACTCCTCCTTGCCAAGGTTGGTCAGTGTGTCCTCCCAAACACTTCTAGCCCAGTAAAATGCTTAGAGGACATGTGACTTTAGTACCCAGACTGGAATCAGGAGCTGGGGCTTAGAGGACACCAGAGGATGAGAACAGGCCTTTGGACGTTCTAGGGACTGTCCGGGGAGTGACCACCGTACTGTTAAATGACTTTCCCCCTTCTGAAGCCTTCCAAGAGGAAGGAGAGGAGTTGGGGAGCCCTTCTGCTGTCCTCAGCTCACCCCATCCATCCCGGATGCTGCAGCTCTGAGAGCTGTCATAGCTGAGCTGAGCCTCGGGCACCCCGAGAGCACCCCAGCCTTGTCTGTTGGCTAGCCCAGGCCTCACTCCCTCTGGGGAGCTTTGGGATGAGTGTGTGCAGTTTCCCGCCCTCTCTGCAGCGCTTCTGTTCCCTTTCTGGTCTGAAGAATTATACAGCCCCACTCCGGAAGGCGGCGCTTCCCATCCCAGGCCTAGCCAGCCTCCAAGCCAGGTCATCATGCAAGGAGCTGCTTCCGGGAGGGGTGGGACGGAGGGACGGAGGACCCGGGGCTGTTCCATCAAGAAATTCAGGCCGGTGGCAGGAGATAAAATAGATTTGCCTGGGAGTCAAGGCACTGCACAAAATACTGACTTAAAAAAAATCCAAATACTATTGGAATTGAAAAAATAAGCAATTAAGCAATTTCTCTAAACTTAAAAAAATGTTTCAGCGGTTCAGGGTCTTAGGTAGTTCAGGATAGCCTCAAACGCACTATGTGGTTGAGTATTAGGTGAGGCACCACACCCTGTTTTATGCTGTGGTGGGGATGGAACCATGGGCCGCACACATGCTGGGCAAACACTTTAGCAGCTGAAATACATCTAGAAGTTTTTGGAATAAAATCTAAGATGCATACAGGCAAGCACAAGGTTGGAACTGGCTCCCTTGATGGCTGCTCAGGCCAAAGGACCTCTCTCCTCCCATTCCTGGCCACACCCCAGCAAGATCAGCTGACCTACCTGGCTTCTAACCTCCTTGTGAGCCTCATGGAAATGAGATTGGAGCTGTATTCTTTTGTGCCTGGCTTCTCTGTGTCTTCGAGATGTTTTGGCATCTAGAATGTTACTGCGTGGTGGCCTCACGGATGTTGATCCTAGAGCCCTTAGGGGTGTTCTCTGCTATGGAATTTCCCCCTCTGAGCTTGTCTTCAAGTGGACCAGCCCATGACTTTTTGATGTGTGGAGCCCAATTTAGAAATCTGTTTCCTGGGGGTCTTGGGGCAACATGAAAAGTGTCTTTGCTGTCTGTGGAGGGGAGGGTTTACAGAGCTGTGGAGTTGACTGCCACGGGAGACTTCCTTCCACCTGCCAGGTCCAGTGTGGCTAACTGCTTGAGGGTGGAGCCTTGCTTTCTCTCCACCCTGGGACAGTTTGCCACCTCAGTCCCATCCTTCTGCCTCCCAGCAGCTCAGACTGGAGGCCAATCCCAAGAAGTAAGAGTTGTCTTTGCATCCGGGTCAGAAACTCCAAGGAAGTTCTGTAATCTGCCCTGTTCGCTCAACAAGCTGCCCTAAGTGCACACGCCTTCACCCTCGGTCCCACTCACTGTAGGTCTGACTAGGATCTGTTGACTCCGTAAGGGGCATCTTAGCCTTCCTAGAGCGTCCCCTCATGATGCCACCTGCTCCACCAAATGTCAGTGTCATCTTCCTGGTGCCCTTATGCTCGTGCCTCCTCTGCACTGGCTGTGAAATTCTGACTCTGCCAGTGCTGGGCCCGGCCTGTGTGCAGATGCATCTGCCCTCATCATAGAAACTCAGAGACCCTGGAGTCACCGTGGCGTCAGGGGCCTGTGGGCACTGGCAGGCTCCCCTCCGGAACTGAGAAGTGTGGTGGGACCGCCCCTCCCCCCAGAGATGTAACGTCACATGTTCAGACGCTTGGCCTGACCTGAAACATTCTGGACAGTTCTGTTGAGATGGAGGGATGTCCTGAGTCATAGAGTTTCTCTATCTGCTACATCTACTTGTCAGGAGTTCCCAGAGGAGCACCCTGGGAAGTAGGAGTTAACCTGGCCTTGCCACTGGGAACCTCCACAAAGGTGTGATCCCTCATCCACAGTTTCCAAATCCAAACATCTCAGAACCCCAAGAAAGATCTGCCCATCTGGAGGCAAAGCCAAACAGGCTCAGGGTTTATAGTGGCCTTTTGAGGTGCTCATGCGTGCTAAGCGTGGGCTCTGTCAGTGAACCCGAAGCCCCAGCTCCTGTGCAGCCCATTTGGCAAGAGTCAGGACAGGTTTTGAAGAAGAAAAAGCAGGGTGTTTAGTGAGCTCCCCACCCCACCAGGAATACTGCAGAGACGGCGGCGGGGCGCCGGGGACTCCTGACTTAGCTATGGTGTTCAGCTTACAATTTGCTGTCTTAACCAGAGAATGGAGAAGGGACACGTAAGCGATAGGTACCATATTCGGAGTTGTGGTCTATCCTGGGCTAGCAGCGTATGGTCTGTTGACAGTTTGTGTTACCAGGCAGTTGAATAAACAGTAGTGCCAGGTGGACATACTGAGGGGCAGCAGAATTGGTCGGGTGATGTCAGTTTATGGTTTAGTGTTTCTTTGGTTGTGGTTCCACCATAAGCCAAGGAGTATCGGTCTGGTAGTGGTGTGGGTCTCGTGCTCATAGAGTTCATCTCATTAAGACAATAGTTCTTGTCTGGCCCTAGGATGTGGGTGAGGACTGTGCCTTTCCACCCTGGGCACTCCTGTGCCAGAGAAGTCTTACTCTATAGCCTATGTTGATCTCAAACTCATGGCCCTGATATCTCAGTCTTCAGAGTGCTAGGATTGTATCCAGTGTGCTTCTGGGGAACTGCTAGCTGCCAGCTCGGGGCTTGGGGGTCTCCAGATCATCCTGACACACCCTGTTGTCTTTTCCCTTCTACTTGGAAAACAGGTTTGAGGAGGTGTGGTCTCTTTGTAGCAGGCTTTGTCTTCCGTGTGTACTGCTAGATGAGCTTTGACAGGTGTGTGGGGCTGTGGAGCCAGCGCCCTACTTGACATAGGGAACAGCACCATCTCCCCAAAATATTCCCCGTTCCTCTTCTGAGTCAGCACCTCACGTCTCCCGTCTCTTGTGACCTGTGACCTCATCTCCATGCTGTAGTTTTTTCCTTTTCTAGAAGGTTCTAGAAATAGAATCATGCAGTAGCTTTTTTTCCCCCTTCAGTGCTATGGATGGAACCCAGGGTCTCCTGCATGGTAGCCAGAGCTCCACCACTGAGCTACAGTCATAGCTCTTGATTATTTGAGACCAAAGCTCTTGATTTGCCTGCCTTCTTGATCCACTGCATCCCATGGTTGGGAGGCAGGCAGCAACACTGTGCCTTCGGAGGTGAGCTTCATGTAGGTCTGTAGTAGCCTGCGTGTCATTAGCTTATCCCCTCCCCAGCCATCGAATCCCCATCTCATTAGATAGCCCTGGCTGTCCTGAAAGTCACTATGTACAGCAGGCTGGCCTCAAACTCACAGAGATCTGCCTGCCTCGGTCTCCTGAGTGCTGAGATTAAAGCACCTCAGTTTTGTCTCTTTGACTTGCTAACCAGTACTCAGTGGCTGGCCTACAGTTTGTCCCAGGTCCCAGCCGAAGGACATTTGAGTGTCTCCAGGGTGGGCAATTATGAACAGAGCAGCTGTCAGTGCTGGTGTCTGGGTTTTACCGGGAGTGCTGGGGAGCTGTGTTTCATTTCTCTTTGGTAAATACACAGGGGTGGGATGGGTGGGTCTTCTGGTAGGAGCCGGCGTAACTTTGCCAAAGGTGAGGTGGCTAGACTGTTCTCCACAGTGGCCACAGGAGACTGTTCACTGTCTTCACTTGAACCTCAGGTCCTGAGCTCCAAGTCATGGGGAGCCTCAGGGTGAAAGGTGAGACACTGAGCATCATGGGAAAAAGTGGTAAAAGTGGCTGTGTTAAAGGTTGTACCAGTCTCTGTGCTCACATTGGAAAGGGTCCAAGCCAGACTGGGAGGCTCCTGTCTTCTTCGTTACAGTGGGGCTATACTGATGTCACCTGACGTGTTTGTTGAGTGACTGCAAGAAGAATCAGTCCTCACTCAGAAGCTCTCCGATACCCCGTATGATTCCCCGTATGCTGACATTTCCATGTTTGGGGGTTTCAGGGCAGAGCACCTGGAGGCTGTAAACGGGGCTAGTAAGCCAGGGAAGGTCTCCCAAGTGGTGCTTGGAGTTGAAAGCGGGGCCTTCAGAGCCTTGGGGGCTACCGCAGGTGCTTGAGGTGTGCACCCTCATTTCCTGCTTCCTGTAGAATTGAATGTGCTTGTTCTGTGATGAAGCCCAGCTAGGAGGGTTTACCTGGCCCGCTCTCATACAGCCAGTGCATTTCCAAGAGTCAGCTCTGAGGAAGGGGCCGTGTGTCCTGCAGAGAACTGCGGGAGAAGAAACCCTTCAGGGGCTGGGGATGTGGCCCAGCTGGCAGAGTGCTTGACCATGCACAAGGCCCTGGGTTCCATCCCCAGCATTGCAGAAATTAGGGGTGGTGGTGCATACCTGTGATCCCAGCACCCAGGAGGTGGAGGCAGGAGGATCGGAAGCTCACAGTTATCCTTGGCTACATAGCCAAGCTGAGGCCAGTCTGGGCTACATGAGACCCTGTCTCAGACAAACAAAAACTTCAGTAGACCAAAACAATAGCCAGAAAATTCTTCAGCATGTAGGTAGATCAGCCCCGAGTGTCAGACTCCTTGAGGCCACTCCGTCTCTGGTGTTGGGAACTCTGTTCCCACATTTTGGGTGGTGAAGGGACAGCTTCTGTTTGTGTCTTCAGAGGGTCTTGAGGATGGGGGGAGGGGCATGCAGAGAAAATGGTTGGCATGTCAAGAAAGTTCCAAAACCTAAAAGCAGAATTCCAGAGTCATTCTGTCTCCAGTGGGTTGTTTCGTTGTGTGGTTTTGTTTGTGTAGCTCAGGCTGGCCTTGAATTCCATATAAAGCTGAGGTTTGCTCTTGAACTTCTCCTGAAGGCTGAGATAATAGCCCAGGCGTCCATGCTCAGCTTCCTGGTATTGTGTTCCCAAGATGAGCCATTGTGGATTTGTTGGGCAGAATATGGCTGTTTTGAATATATCCCTCAAACATGGTGCATTCTTGGTTCTTTCTAGAAGCTTTCAGGGAAAGAGGAAAAAACTCATGTCTTTTTGGCCCACTTTTCGATTCCCATCGGTCTAAGAGAAAATTACTTCCCTTCCACTGCTCAGTCCCTCCCTCAGGGGTGACAGGGTGAGGGTTTGATCTGTGTAATTAGCTTCCTGGAGCCTCCCTCCCACCCCTTGTTCTGCCCTTCAGAACTGCTCAGGAGACTGCTCAGAATGAGACCAAGGGCTCGGGCCACTCTGTGGCCTACCCTGGGTGCACGCCGCACACCCACCAGAACACTGCTCAGATCTTGAGTTAGAATTTGGGAACGTTCTTGGTGCTTATGGACCAACTGTCTGGAGGATCATGAGTTCAAGGTCAGGCCGCGCCCTCAGTGAGACCTTATAACAGAAACCCAATCAAAACAAAAAGTGTGTTGTGTGCACCTGCCCAAATTCCCAGCTCTGTTTCCCCTGATTACCTAAGAGAGTGATGAGCTCAAGGAATATTCTTGGGGGGTAGGGCAAGATGGGAAGACAGTGTGAGCCGCCACCCCTAGTTGTTCTGGGTTTTTGAGATGTCCATTGGTTCTGAACAAATGAGGATATTGGTCTCTTCATTAATGCATTCTGAGTATTAATGTTTCTGGGTACTGGGAATTGAGCCCAAGACCTCACATCCTGTGGTGTGTGTGGTGTGTGTGCGTGTATGGTGTGTGTGAACGTGTGGTGCGCATGTGTGTGCATGTGGTGTGTGTGTGTGCATGTGTGTGTGTGTGAGCGTGTGGTGTGTGTGTGCATATACATGCGTGTATGAGTGTGTACTTTGTGCATACAGATGCATGCGTACGCATGTGCGTGTGTGAGATGTGTGTGCATGTGAGATGTGTGTGCGTGTGTGGTGTGTGTGAGCGTGTGGTGTGTGTGTGCATGTGTGTGTGCATATGTGCATATACATGCGTGTGTGTGGTGTGTGTGCGTGTGGTGTATTCATATACACGTGTTGATGATGTAGCGGTAGACGCTAGGGGACAACCTTGGATGTTGTTCCTCAGGTGCTGTTCACCTTTTTGTGAGTCCGTCTCTTGGGTTCTCCAGTTAGGCTAGGGTGTAAGGCCTGTAAGCCCCAGGGAGCCACCCATCCCCACCTCCCTAACATCAGGATTAACCTCTACTGCCCCTGATTTTATGTGGATTGTGCAGCTATCGTTCACTGAAGGAGCCATCTCCCTGGTTCAGCTCTAGGGCCTTACAACTTCTAGGCTGGTGAATTTGTTTGCTGGTTTCTACTGTTTACTGTTTGTTTACAGTCCCACTAAATTTCCTAAGCTAGCCTTGAACCTGTGATCCTCCTGCCTCAGCTTTCTGGGCACCAGGCCAGCAGATGTGAGCCTCCACATCCAGCTCAGTGGTGGGCATTCATGCCCAACAGAAAGGACAGGACTTTATCCAGTGACCGCTAAGTGACAGAGGCACCTGTCCAGGTGACAGTGACCTCCCTCTGAAAAGCCAAGTCGCTTTGTGAAGAGGCCCGCTGCCTTCCGGAAGCTGCTGAGAGATAGCTGTGAGAGAGGCCATTGCCAGGAAGCAAGTGCTGACGTCAAGTTTGGTCATCTGGCTTCCATCAGGCAAGGCCTGGATTTTGTTCTGCATGGGTCTTTTACTTTTTGTTTCTTTATTTGTGTGTTTATTTAATGTGTGTGGAAGCCAGAAATCAACCTCCGGTGTAGTTCCTCAGGCGCCGGCACATTGTTTAATGAGACAAGGTCTCTCATTGGCCCGGAGCTTTCTCAGTAGGACAGGCTGGGTGGCCAGCGAGCCCTGGGGACCTTCTGTTTCTACCAGCCTAGTGCTGAAGTGACCAGCACAGGCCACCACGCCTGGCTTTTTATGTGGGTTCTGGAGGCAGGCACTTTACCAACTGAGCCGTCTCTCAGACCCCCGCCCCTCACCTTTTCAGCCCAGTGCTGGGCGTGGAAATAGGGTCTCACCAATGCTCGCCGTGTGCTCTACCAGTGAGAAGCACCACCAGCCCTCTTATTTAGCTTTTATCTGGGAGGGGGATGTCTTACTCTTCCTGCCCCAGTTTCTGAGTGCTGAGTCTTAAAAGTATTTGGCAGACCTGCCACGAGGCTGCGCCCACTTCCAGCCCCTGGAACCTAGGACAGGTCCAGCTCGGTCACCCTGCTGGTGATTGGCACTCACACCCCCAGGTGGTCTTTCCGCTTTGGGCTGTGCATTTCATATGAATGAATGTATAAAGTGAGTATAAAACCAAGCTTTAGGGTGTGGTTCAGTGGTAGAGCTCTGGCTCCATGCAGGAGGCCCTGGCTTTCATCCTTAGCACCTCTCATTATTCCTAAATCAAGGGAGCAATGCTGGTACTAAACCTTGCTCCACAGGATTAGGCAGAGCCTGGCCAGCCAAGCTCTTGAGGCCTTCACCTGCACAGTTTTCTGTCCTTATAGACCTGGACATGGGAGGGGCCTTGGGGTTTGTACTTGCTGCTGTGAAGCCCCATTTAGAGGGGACCGGATTAGGAGGGAAGGGGCACAGAGAAAATAGGGTAGAGCCGAAACAAATGTGGGTGGGTCAGGCTGCAGACGCCACCCCATCCCTTACACCTGCTGCCTCAGGCTTCTTGTTTTCTCAGTGAGGGCAGGGCTCCTTTGTCCGAGGAACTGCAGAAGGAATAAAGAGACGAAGGGGGTGTGGATGGTCTCCTTATACAAAGTAGAACCGCACAGTCTGAAGAGTGAGGTGGTATTAATTAATTGTGGTCACTCCTCTGCGTCTCTGGGGACTGGATACATGTTATTGCATTTGCTGATGCTACAGCCACGTTACTCATTTCATTTGGGGATGGTGGGAATGAATTCCAGAGCCTCACGCACTCCAGGTCAGGACTGCGCTACCGAGCCACACTCCTGAATAGAAGAACTAGCTTCTCCCTGTGGTCCACTCCCAGTCCCAAGCTCTCAAAAGCAGCTGGTCTTTTGACTTGCACTATTAACCGCCGTGTGGGTGCTGGGAACTGAATTTGGGTCTTGTGCAAGAGCAACAAGTGCTCTTAGTCACTGCGCCATCTCTCCGGCCTCTGCACTCTGTTTCTGAGCTTCACTTCTGGCTGTATATAGCTGCAGGTCTGTATGCTTTCTCTCTGCTCACATGCTCTGGGTGAGTTCCGAAGTTTATCCATCCTTGGTGATGTCCATTTGGGATATTTCCAGTCTGGTGTGACTCTATCTCGTTTGTTTGAGGGAGCAGTGCTAATGGGGGTACTTTCCAAGTCAGGGAATGAATGAGTTCAGGATGTTGTTTGAGTCTATGCATGGGCATCAAGTTTCGGCTAGAATCAGCTGAGCTGAGAGCTGCCAGCGTTTAGAGGACACCAGCCATCACATGGGCTGGTCTTCAGCAACCTCACAGTCCACCAGTGTTTCTTCTGCAAGACTGGATCATTCGGTCAGCCCCATGCCCACCTGCGGGTGTGGGAATCCATAGTTCGGGCCTTGGTAGTGACGATGGCTGCAGAGGAGTTTAGGGGCCGAGTCAAGTGGAGAACTTGAGGCCAGCAGTGACTCAGACCCCAACTCTGAAGGCCTCTGACTTTGTCTTCTGCTGTAAATGAGTGTGCAAACTAGAGTTCACACGCAGAAGCTTAATCCTCAGCACAAGATGGTTGAGAGGTGAGGTCTGTAAGGGATAATTCGGGTAAAGATGGAGGCATGGCTGAGCCGAAGAGCTCTGGCCTGGAATCCTCCAGTAGATTCTGACTGGGGCGTAGCTCAGAGGTAGAGACCCTGCCTAAGATCTTTCTGCAAGAGTCTGTGGGTGAACTTAGTGGTAGAGTACCCCCGGACTAGGATCCCCAAATGAAGGGTTAGGGGCCTGGCTTCTGAGGGGAGTGATTGCTCTGGACTCATCAGATGAACAGGTCCTGAAAGTTCTGCCCTTGTGGATGGGTGAATGTTGTGGTTGGGGTAATGGGCTCCCAAACGGCAGGAGGATTCTCCTGCTGCTCCCCAGCCCTCTCTGTCTTTGCTGTCTCACCGTTCCTCTCTCTGCTGTGGGATGAGGAGGCGTGATGACCCTCATCAGTGTGCCTTGGTATTGGGCTCCAAAGCTGTGAGAAATGCATTTGTTTCCTTTATATGTTACTGAGCATGCAACATCACACAGTGGGCTAAGGGCATCAGAATTTTAATGGCTCTCCTCTTGGATGATGGACTGACTGACAACTGCTTTAGTGCATGTGATGCTTTCCTTGGTGTTTTCACGGGGAGATACCCTGTCCATGATGGATGTATGTGGGCTCCTCTGACCCGGTGCTTGGATTAGCATATGGCACATAGTAGGTCTGTGTGTTTCTATTCTGCTTTTGTGTCTCTCATCTTATTCTGTGCCTGTCCACTGTTGCTTCAGGATCTAAGCTGATGGGAAGGCAGGTACAGCCTTCTCTTCTTTTCCCCCAAGTGCTGTGGAAGGAGTGCAGCACCCCTACACACACATGCTCTGTGAGTGCTCTACCACTGAGTTATGCGCCAGACCTTGCTGAGTGTTAATACTAGAATCTCTTGGTTCCCAAGCCCAGGCCAGATTTTCCCCACCTCTCAGCCATCTGTTTGTATGTTCCTAATCATCTCCCTCCCGTTCCCTGTGACCCAATGCCAGACTCTCCTCGCCCCCCACTGCTCCTCCTTCCTCTCCAAATCCTTTCTCCTTTGCTCCCCCTGTCCTTATGAGTGCCTCTTCTCAAGGCATCTGACACTTCAAATTCCTAAGCACAGACCATCTTCTGCAAGGGTGTGTGACAAGGCTTCAAACTGTTTGGGCATTGGAGAAATTGGAAAGAGTTGGAAAGGTTCGTGGCCTTTAACTGCTTTTGCAAGTTTTTCGTGTGTGAACTTTTGACAGTTCTGACTGTTTTAGTCACATTGAAGTGGTCTCTGTTGTGAATCATGGCTGCATGGCTTGCACTCCTGTGCAGTTACGTTGGATGATTGCATTGATGGGTGGACAGTGTCTTGCCTACTTTTCTGGTGCTGTGATAAAACGCCATGACCAAGGCATCTTAGAAAAGAAAGCGTTTTGGGGGGTTTACAGTTCCAGAGGAATAAGAGTCCATCATGGCAGGGAGGCACTGCAGCAGGAACAGGAAGATAAGAGAACACACCTTCAAAAACAAACTTGAAACAGAGAGCAAACCGGAAGTAGGACAAGCCCAAATACTCTCAAAGCCCCCCCCCCCCCAGTGGTGTGCTGTCTCCAGCAAGGTTTTATCACCTACCCCCGCCCCCAAACAGCATCACAAACTGGGAACCAAGTGTTCAAATACTAAAATCCATAAGGATCATTCTTATTCAGACTACTACAGACAGGTGCATGGATGGATGAGTGGATAGTTGCCTGGATGGATATTTAGATAGATGTGCAGTGGATGGATAGATGTTGGATGGTCAGTGGACAGATGAATGGATGGTTGGATGGACAGGGGAGTGTGTGGGTAGGTGGGTCAGTAGATGGATGGGTGGGTGGGTGGATGAGTAGATACCTGGGTGGGTGGGTGGATGGATCAATGGGTAGATAGATGAGTGTATGAATGGATGGTTGGGTAGGTAGATTGGTGGACAGATGCATGGATGAATAAGTAGATAGGTGGGTGGGTGGATGGATGAATGGATGGACACAGAGTAGATGGATGGATAAATGGATGGATGGGTAGATGGGTGGGTGGATGGATAGATATGGAGTAGATAAATGGATAGATGGATGGATGGGTAGATAGATTGGTGAACAGATGGATGGATAAGTAGATGGGTGGGTGGATGAGTAGATAGCTGGGTAGGTGGGTGGGTGGATGGATCATTGGGTAAATAGATGAGTGTATGAATGGATTGTTGGGTAGATAGATTGGTGGACAGATGGATGGATGCAGAGTAGATAGATGGGTGGGTGGGTGGGTGGATACAGAGTAGATGAGTGGATAGATGGATGGATAGGTAGGTAGATGGGTGGGTGGGTGGATAGATGGATGGATGGATGGGTAAATAGATAGGTGAATGGATAGATGGAGGATAGATGGGTGGGTGGGTGGGTAGATGGATGGATGAGTGGATGGGTAGACAGATAAGTGGGCTGGTGGATGGATGGAGAATAGATAGGTGGGTGGATGGGTGGATTGGGAGGTGGATGGGCTGGTGTAAGGATTAGTATGTAGATGAATGAGTAGATGTAATGATAAAGGAATTAGCTTGAAAGGTAGAAAATGAGTTGGCAGGTGTATGGGTATTTGTTGGATGTCAGAACATGGTCTGGGCAAGGCCTGTGTGTGGTCTCTGACATATGCTATTCTCATTGACTTGGAACCATGGCATTCCCTGTTTCTGCCCTGTCATGCCTTCTCCAGTACCAATCCACTCTTATTTGCTGCTTCCAGAAATTCAGTGGGCTTGGCTGCTCTTGAAGATCAGAGAGCAGGCTCCTGCCTTCATTGCACCTGGCACTTCCTGCACCATCCACCTGCAAGTGTTCAGTTGAGATGTTGAGATGCTGTGGGGAAGGCTAACAGAGTTATTGACAGACATTATTAAACTCTGGAAACATGTCACCTGTTTGTTTCAGTCATGGGACTGAAAGTGGAAGTCCTTGGCTTTTGCCGTATGGGTAGAAAAATTGGGACCATGTCTTCTCCAGGGAGAACCAGGAAATGCCTACCGTGGTTACCCAGCAGTCAGAACACACAGACTCCTGTGACATGTTGAGGCCTGATTCCTATTGTATCTTTGGTCTCACTCTTCCGTTCTGCTCATTTGCATAATGGTGTCCACTCCGCCTCTGTTGCATCCTACAAGTCTTCCGTAGATAGCTCCTCCCCAGGTCACCTCTTCTAAGAGGCTCAGCTTCGTCACTATTGGGCATCTAATGTACAAAGAAGAATGTGAAATCCATGGACATTCTCCCATACTCAAAGAATTCCCAGAATACTTCGATGCATCTCATTCTGTACATTTTTATGGATACAGAGTTGTGAATACAATTCCTTGTCGTCCTTGGAACACGTCGGACCACCATGTGTGGTGGGGCAGGTTGTACAGTGAGCAAAGGTAGCAGATCACACGTCAGAAGCATCAGAGAGCTGTATATTTGTTGGTGGAACTTAAGAATCTTGCTCTAACAAATTGAAGATATTATGACAGTTTTTGACAGATGGGCTTAACAACCCGAGAAAGGGGCGTCTTGTTTAAATTCTCACAACGGTGCTGTATGCATTGGCAGAAACCCCAGAAAAGATTTTTGTTAATATCTTGGTGATATTCTGCTTTCTGGGGTGTGGCGAGCCTCCTGCCACTGCCTCCTCCATCTGACAGTTTGAAACAACACCGCAGGGGACATCTTTGTGTCGAGGCTCTGTCCATGGTGCTGACGCATTCTCAATCGTCTCCACACCCAATACTTGTTACCATTGCCTTTGGATCTGTGGGGCGGATTTTGAGGCAAGGTGATTGGCAATTTCAAGATGCAGATGGTGCCAAGAAGGAAAAGGATAGCATCTGGAAACCATCGTGGTCCATATGTGAATCTGCCCTTTTGAACTTGAGGTGACTTTAGTTGTCAATGTCTAGAGACATTTTTGGTTGTCACGGGTGTGGGTGGTGGGGTTGGATGCCGCTGTTACCTGAGTCAGAAACATTGTGAAGCACTCTGAAATACCCAGGAAAGCCCTGCCAGTGAAGAGTTCTTCAGCCCAGGGAGCTAGGAAAACAGGCAGAGAAACCTTGATGCTCTGGGATGCTTTGAAGGAAGTGGGTGGATTTAGGATTTTTGGGTGACTTAAATTTCATTTACAGCTTTTCTTCCCTGCTGGGTGTCTAAGCCAGTTTTCTGTGAACCTCAGATCTCACACGATCAGCCACAAGCCTGCTACCGACAAATCCGTTGATATAAATATAGACGAGTGTGTGGAAGGGGGTCTCAGCTGGAGCTGGGGATGTGGGAATGTAAGCTGCTGAGCCTTCTCCTATGCTTGCAGCCTCCTTCTGGTGCCCAGCTCTTAAGTCGTGCCTCACTTTCTTTGTGTTCCTGGTTGGGATAGCTCTGGTGTCGGCTGTGGCTCCGGTGTCCCTTCCTTCTGTCACCAGGGTGCCCTTTAGGCATCCCCAGGAGGCAGAGGACAGAGTGATGAGGGTTGAGATTCAAGGGGAAACATATTCATTCATATCCAGCCATCTGCTTTTATTGAACACCTATTGTGTGCCATCGAGAGGGATGGGAAGATGGGGGCTGTGTGGGCCTTGTACTCCCCTGGAAATGGCACCATCTGTCCTTATTCCCCTGCTCTGACATGCCTTACACCTTTGGCTGTCATGTGTGGTCTCTGCGTTCAGACTTTCCCCCACGAGCACCAGTTGGGCCTGGGCAGACATACCTGCTTTCCTGTTTCCTTAGGTAGACTCCTGGAAGTGACGTGGCTAGCTCATTCTTCTCAGTATTGTGTCAGAAGTGGAGTCTAGGTAGGGGCTGGGAGGTGATAACGTGCTTGTTCTGCCCAACAAGGACGTGAGTTAGAATTCTACCACCCATGTAAAAAGCCAGGCACCGTATGCTGTGTGCTTATAATTCCAGCACTGGGGAAGCAGAGACAGACAGGTCCTGCATAGCCTTGTTGGTGAGCCTAGGCTAGTAAGAGATCCTGTCTGAAAGGAAGCAGACATGGCTCCTAACCTGTACCGGCTCACACGTGAGTTAAAAAAAAAAAGAAAGAAAGAAAAGTGGTAGTGTCTGCATCCCACTCTGCTCTGGCTAACAACACAGAGAGTGTGGTTCGAGTCCCTACAGGTTGTTTGCATGGCTCTGGCTCCGTGTCCTCAGGAGCAGTCTGTGCAGAGGTCTTGGGAGGTGGAACTGGGTCGTTTAGAGGCTGCCGGCTTTTGCGCTTGGCTTTTGGAATTGAGGCTTTGCATCATCGTGGTGTAGGGTGCAGAAGCAAGCATACAGACTCCCTGTGTTCAGATCCCAGCTCTGCTTCCCAAATGATACCCATGTCGCTTTGCCAAAGTCGCTTTGGCCCTGAGACCATGTAAAGGAGGTGCTCCCTGAGTATTCAATACTACAGAAGTCCCCAAATGGGTGCTGGGTCCTGGTTTGTGTGCTACTCGTACAGGCCAGGCACTGGTTTGGAAGAGAGTGTGGAGGTGCGTGTGCTCCTTGTGGCCGGTGGAGGATAATAGCTCCTCCATTTCAACAGCTCTCAGAGAAAAGCAAGCTCTTGCAGCCCCCAAATGGCCTGGTCTCCTTTAAGTGACCAAATAGGCTCTGTACCACACCCCAAGCTCCAGAACTTGGATTGTTGATGCCGAATCATTGGTATGACGTGTTGGTGTGTAAGGGAGCAGAGAGGCTGGGATGGGGTATAGAGGACTGGGCTGCCATCATATGGCCTTGCAGTGACAGCCAGTGGAGGTTCTCTTTCTCCTCCCCAGAGAGGCAGGAGCTCACTGAACTCTCACAGTCTCTCACACACACCCATGCCCCTCTGTGGCACGCGGTCTTGGCAGTGCTATCGGAGGTGGAGGGTATACCAAGGGTGCTCCTGAGTTGATTGTCCTACCCACAGTGGGGTAGAGGTGGATGGCAAGGATGCTTGGCTTCACCATTGTCCCAATGTCATTTCTGTGGCTGTGGTAGAATATCCTGACTAAAACCAACTTAGGAGAGAGAGGGTTTGCTTGACTCACACTGGCAAATTAGAGTCCATTGGGAGAAGCCGCAGAGAAAGGAGCCTGAGACAGCCGGTCACACCGCATGTACTGTCAAGAGCAGAGAACTTAATGCCCCCGTGTCACCTGCTAGCTAAGTACTCAGCTAGCTGTCTCTACTCATGTGACTCCCAGACCAAGGAATGGTGCCAGCTACAGTGACCTGGGGCCTCTCACATCAGTTACAAGGTAACCGTCCCCACCCCCATAGACACGCCCAGAGGTCAGCCTGCTCTAGACAGTTCCTCAGTGGAAATCCTCTTTCCAGATGGTTCCAGGTTATATTAAGTTGACAGTTCAAACCTACGGGCACAATCTTGTCCCTGTTAGTCACCAGATGGACTCAGTTCGGCAAGCGGACTCAGGCAGACCCTGTCTTTACTTTGTCACTGCCCTCTGTGTCTGGGGTGGATGTTCCTTTCCATCCCCCATGGATGAAGAGCAGCTGGGCCGTTCTTCTCACCCCCGATGGCGATCCCTTTCCTCAGCCCCCGCTCTTCCTCTGTTAAGATTGTCACTCGATCACTGGTGCCAAGTGAGGGCATGGATGGGCTGTTGCCAGTACAGTCTCTTCCTGAAGGACCATGGAAGAAGTGCCTGATTCCACCTTAGGTTTTCTGGCAGTTCCCAGGGGTTGTGGGCATTGTTTCTGTCCTGCGTAACAGATCAGCAGAGAAGCTATATGGGGACTGTGATGGCAAAGAAGGGAGTAAAACCCAATGGTGGAAATACTCACGTTTTCTCAAGACACCTTTAGTGCCTGGTGAGGACAAGGCAGGGTAAGGGACAGAGTGGAGGGCAGCTAGGACTAGATTCCTTCTCATCTGTGATGACCTTTGAGAGCCACTTGACCTTAGTGACTCTCAGTTTATTGGTCTTTAAAATGGGCACAAGAGGAACTTCCTCTGTGATAGGGTGACAATTGCATTTTGAAACACCACAGCAGACTGGCAGGTGGCCCCTCTTCCTTTCCCCCTTTATGTCATACCTAGACACAAAAATGCAGGCACGTATCCACAGATGTTCAAAAACCCTTGTCCAGGGTTGCTGACCTCAAACTGCAGAGAGCTGCACCAAGAGGCAGAGGGACAAGCAGACATGCTGATAGCTGAGAACATGGGGAATCATCTGGAAGATTTGAAAGTGCTCTTGTCCAGTTGGGTAATGCACACCAGGCACCCAGATCTTGAGAGGCTGAGGTGGGAGTAGGGCATAGAGTGAGCCTTGCAGTCAGGAGTTCCAGGCTAACCTATTGCTACATAGCAACACTGTGACATGATATAGCATGTTAAGTGTGTTAAAATGTAACTTACAGAACAATATAATATCATAACAACAATGTAACAAAAATAGTAGACAGAATAGCAAGTGACAATATGTCATGACAGTGTCACAATGTAACGGAACAGTCTGCACCTTCCAAAAATGCTCAGGACACAACCTTACTCCATCCCATACAGGGTATTATTGTTCTATAGCCCGGGCCAGCATTAAACTCACGACCCCTAACCCAGCATCTCTAGTACCCGGATTTCACACATGTACCATCACATCCCAGTAGTCATCTCCCCAGGGGTCTATGTGGGCGGTGAACTGAGCAGGTAGGTGGAGGCTGGAGCTGTGACCCTCAGAAGACCACTCACTCTTTCTGAGCCAGAAGGTCCTTTTCTATCAAACTGGGGATCTGGCACCTCCCTGCCAGTCTGTGAGAGGAGTCTGAAGTTGCGGTTCCAAGGGCTGCGTGGGCTGCCTGGGTACAGACAGCAGGCGCTCCTACATGTATGAGTACTTTTTGTTGTTTTGAGACAGGGTCTTACTGTGCAGCCCTACTGGTCTGTGTAGACCAGGCTGGCCTCAAACTCCTAGAGACCTGCCTGCCTCTGCCACCCATGTGGAGGATTAAGGCGTGGCTGCCACAGCCCCAGCGAGCTCATTGTCTGGGCTTTATAGCTAATAGTTGGAACAGTGCAAGCATCGACTCTTTAGGAAATAGCCTTTGCATTCTTTAAAAAGAAATTTGGGCTGGGAAGATTGTTCAGTGGTGTTTGTTGCTCTTGCAGAGGACTCAAGGTTGATTCTCAGTATCCATTTTAAGCAACTCACATCTGCCTATAATTCCAGCTCTAGGGTATCAGATGCTTCTACATTCAGCCTTTAACACTTGCACATGTGTATGCGCGTGCACACACACACACAAACACACACACTAGCACCTGCACATGTGTATGCACACACACACACACACACACTAGCACCTGCACATGTGTATACACACACATGTTCATGCATGCATAATTTTAAATATATAAAAAAGAAAAACAGAAAAAAAATAGAGGCACGTCAGAAAGATGGCTCAGTAGAATAAAGGACTTTTGCTACAAAGCCTAATTACCGGGGATCCGTGCCTGGAGGACGTACAGGTGGGAAGAGAGAAACAGTCCCACAAGGTTGTCCTCTGTCTCAGTCACTGTCCTGTGGCTGTGCAGAGACACAATGACCACGTTGGCTTAGAGGAGAAACATGTAATTAGCGCTTGCTCACCATTTTAGATGGAGATTCCACTGTTATTGTGGCGGGCAGCAGGCAGGCATGGTGCTGGAGCAGTAGCTGAGAGTTCACATCTGATCCACAAGCTCATGGGGGTGGGGAGGAATCAGGCCTGGCAAAGGCTTTCGAAAACTCAAAGCCCACCCCAGTGACACACCTCCTCCAGCAAGACCACTCCTCCTAATCCTTCAACAGTCCACTAGCTGAGAGCCAAACATTAAAGTGCATTAGCCTGCGGGGGTCAAGTTCATTCAGACTACCATAGTCACCAACCTCAGTTACCTGCTGGGTCACGTGCACCTCCAATAATAAATGAAAAGTAAGAAAATTGAGCCAAAAATGCTTATGCCATTATGACCTTTCATCTGCAGTGCTGGGGACAAAACCCAGAGCTTCATGCACGCCAGGCTAGCCCTCACGGCGGACTTCATTATAAACTTTTTAATCAAGCAGTTTGGTAGCATTCCTGGTGCAGTGCCACCATCACCTCTGCTGAGCTCCAAGACATTCTTTTCATCATCCCAGAACTCTCTAGACCCCTGATTCTAATTGCTGGTGACAGCCCGTATTCATAGAATGGGCACTGGGTTTACTTTTCTAGTTTTGGGGATTTGGAGCTCTCTTCCCTGGTAGATGATCTTGGCACTCGAGTGTGGATGTGGGGATGCCCAGCTCCGTGCCTACTTGGGGTCTCTGTGTCTCCAGAGTGCTCAGGCAGCTGGTGCTGTCCCCTGTAAGCCTGGTCCCTACCAGCAGTCTCTGCTAATCAGAGCAGCAGGTACAGAGTCGGCCCTCCAGGGTGGCCGCAAGCCGGATTCATCTCGGCCGGATGTCTTCCCCGTAAATATTTAATAAACAAGACCTACAACTGGCCATGCTGAGAATGTTTGATAGTAAAGTTAATGAGGGATACGAGTGACAGGCGGCCACAGTCCCCTCCTGAGCCCGGCAGAGGCAGGAGCTGAGAGACGGCCCTGAGGACAATGGTGACCACTTCTTCTTTAGGTCACTTGATATTTATGTGGTGGTTGGGGAGACACGAGGACAGGGAAGGTGTGGACATGGAGGGAGGTGAGGTTGGGAACAGTGATGAGTGCGGGGGGGGGGGGCGTAAAGGAGATGAGGGAACTGGAGAAGGGAAGGAAGGAGAAGTGCTGAGGTGGAGAAATCCCACCGCCGCTGTCCCTGGCCACTTCATCCTGGCTTCTTATTTCCTGTCTGTTTCTCATTTCCTCCCTGCAGGTTCCCATCCCAGGCCTCACCCTGTTTCATTTCCTGAGTCTGTTTACTTTCTGCTCTAACATCTGCTCTCTCTCTCTCCCTTTCTTTTACCCTGCCTTTGTCTTTTTGTTCCTGCTCTTTCCATAAACTGGTTCTTGATCTGTATCTCTTTGTGATGGGACTGTGGGTGATTCCTATCTCCCAAACCCCCTTCCCAGAATGCATAGAAAGACACAGGCAGAGGCCAAGGGGGAAGAGAGAGAGAGAGAGAGATCAATACAGACCAGGGAGCAGGCTGGATAAGGATGGAGAAACAAAGAACAGTTTGGTATTTTCAAAGTTTTATTTTTAATTATGTGTCTGCGCACATGAGTGCAATTGCCTGAGGAGGCCAGAAGGGGGCATTATATCCCCTGAGCTGGAGGGACCTGTTGTTGGAGCCACGCGCCATGGGTGCGGGGAACAAAACATGGCTTTTTTGCAGAAGCTGTCTGTGCTCTTACTCCTGAGCAGTTTGAAGACTAACAGTAACTTGGTCATTTTTGTTGCCCAGGGGTTCCTCATCACCTTGGTACATTACCAAAGCCTGATAGCTCAGTGCATTTGAACTTTATGTAAATGAAGTTGTCTTGTGCAGGAGGAACAAACATGTCTTTTTTTTTAGATTTGGCCCCTCATTCCCCTCCCCAAGCACCACTCTGGTTTCCGATGAGGAAGATGGTTCCTTTGGAGAATTGTTTGTAGATCTGGTTGCCTCTGTGGGAAACTGCCGGACCCTCGGTTACCATAGACTCATGTGAAATGCTGCTCACGTGTAGTGCAAGGGGGTCAGCTTGCACTACACTCTTCAACACATGTCCTTTATTAGGAAAACGAAACCAAACATGTGGCCTTCCTGTGGGTAGTGGATGATTTCACTTTGTTTGCTCTCTTGTGATCCTGCCTCACATCTTGTCCATCTTTCCAGGTATATTTGTGTGTGCATGGCCTAGTGCGTTGTGTGTCTTCCTACATGTGGAGGCTGGAGGATACCCTCCATGCCATCTTCGGGGACACCATCTACCTCTTTTGGAATCTCTCACTGAATCTGGAACCTTCCAAGTCAGCTGGGCTAACTAGCTTGGATCCTCCTGCTTTCCTGGCCCTGGAATTATAAACTTATGTCACAGTATCCAGACTTTTTTGTGGGTTTTGGGAATCAAACTCCAACATCTAGATTTTTATGTGGGTTCTGGGGGTCAAATTCAGGTCCTCATGCTTGCACAGGCAATTCGGCTACTTACTGAGCCATCTCCAGCCCTCCATCCTTTTTTTTTAGTAGTTTATTTTTTTGCTTTTCATTTTTTCAATATTGATTCCTAGGTGCTCTTTATATATTCTGGGAATGCCTTCATCATTTATCATATGCGTCCTCTGTTTTCAGATAATAACTATCATACTATTACATCCTTCTAAACACTTTTCCACATTCCATGTCTTTTGTTTGACAGCTGTTAATTTGAGAATGAGGAATTTAAACATTTTTTTTCTTGGTAGTTGTTGAGTTTAGTATCTTACTTAAGAAATCCATTTCCACTCTGGGGCAAGGACTATATTTTCTGTTATTTCTGGAGGCTCCACTTTTGCTCTCTTCTCATTGGCACGGCGTTGGCTTTTACTTGCGGAGTTAGGGAAGGGTCTGATTCCTCATCACTCCTGGAGAACTGTCCTGGATCATCAAAAAGGCCTCTGACCAAAGAGTTCTGCAAGACAACTTCCTCCAAACCTTTTAATCACATTAGGGGAGGCCAGAGGACAGCCATGGGACTTGGTCCTCTTTTTCTATCACGTGGGTCCTGTGGAATGAACGCAGGTCACCTGACTTGGTGGCAGATGCCCTTGTCCTCTGAGCTCCTCACCAGCCCAGACAGCCTGTTCCCTTTCTGCTTCTTCCCTTCTGGTTTGAGCTTGCCCTAAGCCTTTTGCTCCATGACTTTTTTAAAGTTAATTAATTTTATTTGTGTGTTTGGTGCATGGTGGGGGGTGGTTGCAGAGGTCAGAGTAGACATAGGGGCCCTGCTCTGTCACTCACCACCTGAATCCCTTGAGACATGGTCTCTTTCTGAACCTGGAGCTAAACTGATCAGCAAGCCGCAGAGATCCTTGCTTCTCTTTCCCCCACAACACTGCAGTTACAAGCATATGAAGCTGTGCCCAGCTTCTAATATCAGTACTGGGATTTGAACTCAGGTCCTCGTGCTTCACAACAAGTGTTTTTATTCACCGAGCCATCTCTTCATACCCTGGAGCATCATACTTTTTAAGTTTTATTTTTGTTTATTTGCTAATTTATTTAGTGTGTTGGGTGTATATATGATACAACATGCATTTGGAAGTCAAGACAACTTGTGTGTTTCTCCTTACACCATGTTTCTCCTTACACATACTTGAAGTGTTCTTGGATTAGGTTTACAAGTATGTTTGTGTCTATGTTCATAAGGAAAATTTGTTTGTAACTCTATTTTTTGGATCTTTGTGTGGTTTAGGTATCAGGGTAACTGTGACCTAGGAAAAGAGTTGGGCAGCATCGCCTCTGGTTCTATTTTGTAAGAAAATTTGAGGAGTATCAACATTATCTCTTTTAAAGTCTAGTAAAAATCTGTACTAACCATCCTGATTTTTTTGAGGAGGGGGCTTGGGAGAATTTTAATTGCTGCTTCTATTTCATTAGGAACTGTGCGTATGTTTAAACTGAAGATAAGCAATTAGTTATAGATTGTTAAAAAGTGTGCTAGGCATAGTGGCACAAGCCTTTAATCCCCAGCACTCAGGAGACAGAGCAGTTGGCTCTTTGTGAGTTCTAGGTCAGCCTGGTCTATTTAATGAGTTCCAGGACAGCCAGAGTTGTATAATAGAGAGAGGTTTCTAAAGCACCCAAATATAAATAAAATAAAATGAAATCTATCATCAAATTTCACATATATAGTTGAGTACTTTTAACTACAGTAACAATGATATACATTAGACTTCTAAAATTTATTCTTCCCAAATAACTGAACTTTTGTACCATCTTAGTCAGGGTTCTATTGTTGTGAAGAGACACCTTGACCGCAGCAATTCTCATTACTTAACTCCAATGCTTAAAGGACAGCATTTAATTGGGTCTTGCGAGCAGTTTCAGAGATGCAGTCCATTGCAGTCATGGGGGGCAGCATGGCAGCATGCAGGCAGACGGCCCTAGAAAAGTTGAGAGTTCTACCCCCAGATCCACAGCCATCTGCAAGAGAGAACATCACTGACCTGGTGTGGGCTTTTGAAACCCCAAAGCCCCCGTCTCCTGAGTGACACACAGCCTCCAAAAAGGCCACACTTTCTAATTTCTCTCGTGTAGTGTCACTCCCGAATGACCAAGCAAACAAACATATGAGCCCTTGGGGGCCGTTCCTATTCAAACCACCACACACTCTTTAACCAACATCTCTTCATTTTAAGAAATAATTTTCAGTCTTAAACATTTCTTTGCCAAAAGTATTTATATGGAATGATAAAAAGATAATGTCTAGAGTCATATCTGACACATATTCTCTTGCTGAATAGATCACTGAGATGCTGGGACCAAAGCCAGCAGCTAACGGTGTGCCTGTTCCCAAGCCATATGAGGCCCTTCTAAAGCGAAGACAGGAAAGTGTGCTAGTGGCCAAGCAGCAGGCTGCATGCTTGGGAAGATGGGTTCTGACAGGCTGGGATCCCACAGCATCAAGCAGGAGATGGAAGCGAAGGAGAATTGTCACCTGGAGCAGAATCAGGTTAAGGTTGAGGAGCCCTCGGGAGCATCCACATCTTGGCAGGACTCTTTCTGAGAGGCCACCCTACTCTTACATGACCATGCTACAATTTGCCATCAACAATACTACTTGTTTTAGGGAAAATGGTTTTTGCTGACCTTAAATTTGCCCATATAACCAAGGATGACTTTGAACTCCTGATCTTCCAACTGCTATCTTATACCTAGGTTTTGGGTGTGTACCACCATGCCTAGCCAAGAATGGTTTTTAGTAGCAAAGAGTGTAGCCCAGGATATGAACCCTGCACCACAGAGTGCATTCAAGGCCACCTCATCCCCATTCATGAAACCCACATAATGCTCTTTTTCATTCTGCTTTTTGGCCTAGAACCCTTCTGGCCATTTCAGAGCATCTAATACATACTTCTGTGTGACTGACGGCAGCTTCATGAAGCTCTCTGTCCGTTTGTCTTTAGCTGAGAGTGTGGAGTTAAGATGCTCCTTCAGGTTTTCATCTGTTAGTTGAGGTAAGCTTGATTGGCAAACACATCTTGTTGGCACACAGTGGGCAAGACAGTTGTCTGCCAGGACGAGGATCTGAGGGACACTTCAGTAGACAGCACTGGAGCTGTGTGAGCAGGGTCCCTGTCCTGACAGCGTTTTCTCTTACTGCAGTACTCTTACTGCAGTACTGTCTGCTCCCAAAGGACAACCCCCTTCTGACCGAGGCGACTCTCCCACAAGGCCAGGCAGGAGACCAACATGTTTGCCCCGACTACATAGCTGGCATGTCTCCTTTTGCGGAAAATGACATCTCCAGCCTCTCAGCAACCCTGCAGGTCCAGGAGAGCTCTTTAGGAGCTGGGCAGAGATGCTTAAACCCCAATACTTCCAGAAAGAAGTTTGCAAAGAAAAGGTGACGTTGCAAGCCCTGCAGGCAAAGCAGATTGCAGATGGATGCTGAGGAGGCCTGGAGTACCATCCCCAGTATCTGCTGCAAACATGCTACACAGAAGCAGTCCTGGCTTCTCTGGACTGGCTGAGACTTTGTGCTGTGTGGAGTTGCAGTGTAATGTGACTACCCTGTCTGTGAGCATCCAGAGCCCGGATTCAGACTCGGCCATGGGAAGGGAGCTTGAAGCAGAAAGAAGGGTGCCCTGGAGCAAACACCGAGCCTTAAGTTCAAAGGAAGAAATATCCAGATGGTAATCTTTTTTCTAACAAATTTGATGACCAGCTCAGGTGCATTTAAATTCTTGTATCTTTGGTGGACATGGATGCTAACATGACATATGCCTGAGAACCAACTATATAGTTTATTTTTGTCAGAAATTAAGAGCATTCTACAATAAAATTAAATTTGTTTTTTAAACTTTCTTTTCCCAAAATAAGAGAGTCCAGTCATCCAGGAAACTCAGTCTAGTAAATCTCCATTGCAGCCTTTTATTTGGGTCCACGTTTGACTAACATTTGGTGTCTTTTTACATACAGCTGTAAAGTATGCATCTTCCAGGGAAAGGGTGGTCATTTACATAACTACAGTGTATTAATCAAATTCAAGAAAATTCCTTCTATTGAATATTTACTTGGTCAAGGATGGTTCATTTACATCAGTTGTTTATTGTTTTTACAGCTGCCTAGTACTCCATCATGAAAGTTACCAAGTAGTTCAGGGCATGGAGGAAATGATATCAATGTTGGGCTTCAGGTGACTTGACCAGATTGTCATGGTTAGTATCCAGACACACCCTGGAGCAGGCCATGGCCTGCACCCCGCATTGCACTTGCCTGCATAGCAGACAGTACCCTGTCCCTGTAAGACACAAGCTCTGCCCACCCCTTCTCTCCTCCTTCTGGTAATTCTCTCTCCCTCTCTCTCTCCTCTGTCTCTCCCATTCTCTCCACTCTTTCTATTCCCTTTATCTCTGTCTACATGGTGTATTCTGTCACCGCTGTGGTCCTCACCCGCCATGGGACCTCCCAAGGTCCCAACTCACACTGCATAATAAGAACGAGATGTAAGCTCAGTCTGTACGTGCATCTAAACAGTGTTTGCACTTGCGGGAATGCCCTTGTGAGAATAAGATGAATGCTGGGCCCATAGGGGCCGGCTGAGGGGCTGATACCCACCAGGAGCCTAGCATGCTGGAGGAAGCAGAGGCTAGAACCCGGGCACATCACACCCTGCTTCCCCATTTCACCTCATTCCTCTGAGATACAGAAATATAAGGCAGCATTGTATTAATAGCTTCACTTTGTCTTATCATTTCATTGTATTTACATTTAATAAATAGTCAGGGCAGTGTTGGCTCACTCCTTAATTCCAGCACTGAGGAGGCAGAGGCAGGTGGATCTCTCTAAGTTCAAGGCCAGCCCAATGCACACAGAACAAGTTCCAGGACAGCCAGGGCTACACAGGGAAATCCTGTCTTAAAAAAAAAAAGAAGAAGGAAAAGGGGAGCTGGAAGATAGCTCGGCAGGTTAGAGCACAGGCTAGGTCACTCAGGAGGCAGAGGCAGCCAGGGCTACATAGATAAATCCTACCTCAAAAACAGCACTGGTTGCTCATTCAGAGGATTCCTAGCACCAGCACTGGGCTCACAACAATCTACCTATAGGGCCCAGTCATGGTAAGTTCAGCAGAGTTTACCATAAGGCAATACTTGGTTCTAAGAAAGACCATCCAGGAAGGGACCATCGAGAAAATACCTAACACTCCAAAGTCCAGCACTCACTCATCCCCTGTATATGTGGATGGAAGGTGTACTCCAAGGCCAAAGTATTTCATGGCTGGTGTATGTGTTGAAACCTCTGTCATCAGTTGTGGCTTGAATCTGAAATGCCAGTCTTGAATGTTTGCTTCCTCGCTGGTGGTGCTGTTTTTGGGAACCTGTGGAGCCTGCAGGAAATAGAGCCTCACTGGTAGAAGCAACAAAGGCAAGGGCTTTGGGGGTTACACCTGCCGCTGGCTCCTGCCCTGAACTCTGGGGTCTCCACCACGTGTGTCTCATGCCATCACCTGAGCTGCCCTACCATGCTCTCTGCTCTGATGGATGGGACGCTCAGGAACCACGAACCACAATAAGTCTTCCCTGAAGTCAATTCACTCAGGCTTTGTGGTCACAGCAACGTCAGAAAACTAACAGACCCTGCCAGCACTCTTCCCTGACTCCAGCAAGCCATGCTAACTGAACAGGGGACTCTGCACTGAATGTAGCCAAGCCCTGACATTTCCTTCACATACTATACATTCTTGCTCTTGGCTGGTGCGATCTAGTAGAAGCCAGAGGACAAGCGAGCTTGCTTATGGGCCTGGAGCATGGCAGAGAAGGGAAGAGGTTGGGTTTGGCATGTCAAATGAAAGGAAGCCAACCCAACCCAGCAAAGCCAAGAGTATTAGAAGTAATCCTTCACCTCCAATATTCCGACTCTGGACAGCTTCCGTTACTGGCTAACTGCTTTAGAACTATTCTTATGGGAAGCGATGAACTGGACATCAGGTGTTTGGGACAGAATTCTGCCTACATTTATACTATACAGTGTTGTTTACTTTTATTCACACCTGTATAAATATCGGTGGTTTACATTTTACTTGCTAGTGTCTTCTGAAATTGATGGAGACACCACCATCCTCATTCTTGTTTTATCCAGGGAGAATACAGTCTGTTATAATGTTTTGATATGCCCTCATTTGCATGTGGCCACTGAACCAACCTGATGTGGACTTGACCCAATTATTTCAGCCATCTTCACATTGGATTCTCATCACCGTGTCGTCATTGAACTGAATGATCACAGACACCGGTAAGAGGACTTTACCTCTGTGGGATGGGCTTGTCTTTGCATAGCTGCTCACCTTGCATAGAAATGTCGGCCTCAAAATCAGCTGAAAATCACGGGAAGGGTGCTGCTGACCCACTCAAATTCATTCCATTTGAATTTTCGGGTTGCACTGTTATGGGCTTTTTTAAACAGTGCGATACGATGTGACAGGTGCTGAAATCAGGGCCGTGTGTCTCTGGAAGAGCAAATGGGTGACAATCTCTAGATCTGAAGTTCACAGGAACACTGAGTCAACCGCGCTGCTGTGAGGTGAGAGCCATATCTGTGCCTCATGCGTTGAGAGAGAGAGAGAGAGAGAGAGAGAGAGAGAGAGAGAGAGAGAGAAACAGAGGGAGGGAGGGAGAAAATTTTGACCTTGATAGTGACTTTTGTGAAATAATGGGTAATACCCAAGAAAGCTTGACAGCCTAGTTTCTTTCCAATAATAGTTAATCTCTAATATTTCTAATAATGAGCTTTTGTTATATTATTACGTATTGCATTATTTATATATTGTATTTATTCAGGATTTAAAGAATTTTTAGCTTTGGGAAGAGACTGTAGTTTTCGTAGCCAGATTATTTTAAGATTGGGAAATTTAATTTTTTTAGCCTGTGTGTGCGTATGTGTGTGTGTGTGCGCGCGCGCGTGTATACCATTTTTCTTCTGAGACAAGGTTTCTCTGTAGTTTTGGAGCCTTTCTGGTTTTTTTTTTTTTTTTTTTTTTTTTTTTTTGGTTTTTCGAGACAGGGTTTCTCTGTGGTTTTGGAGCCTGTCCTGGAACTAGCTCTTGTAGACCAGGCTGGTCTCGAACTCACAAAGATCCGCCTGTCTCTGCCTTTCGAGTGCTGGGATTAAAGGCGTGCGCCACCACTGCAGACATGTATACCAAGTCTTAAAGACTTGTTTAGGGGCTGGGTAGCTAGCTGGGTGGGTAATGGGCTCGCTGTGCAAATGCAAGGACCTGAGTTCAGGTCCCTGAACACACATAAAGATGAATATGGTAGCATTGGTCTAACCCCAGGGTTCTTATGTGAGACGAGAGAACAGGCAGCAGAATCTCCAGAAGTTTGGGGACCAGTTAGCCTGGCACTCGGGATGCACAGAGCAAGAAGCCCTGACTCACACAGGTGGGAAGTAGGACTGGAGAGAAGGATCAGTAGTTAAGAGTATGTACTGCTCTTGTAGAGGACCAAGTTCTGTTCCCAGCCTTCATGTCACGCAGGATGATGTTCTATCTCCAGATCCAGGGCATCCAATGTCCTCTTGTGGTCTGTTTGTAGTCACAATCACACACACACACACACACACACACACACACACACACACACACGCACGCACATACTTAAATTAATTTTTTGAAAGATGCATGGCAAAGATTGTCATTGAAGCTATATTCTGACCTACACAGGCCTGACTCACACTCAGGTACAGGAGTACAGGTCACACACAGACCTGCACATGCATGCACCCACGCCCATATACAGGGGTACAGTCACACACAGACCTGCACATGCATGCACCCACACTCAGATATAGGGGTACAGTCACACACAGACCTGCACATGCATGCACCCACACTCAGATACAGGGGTACACGTCACACACAGACCTGCACATGCATGCACCCACACTCAGATACAGGAACACAGATCACACACAAATATCGCTGACACACAAAAAGATAGGCAATAGTTGATAATACTTCAGTTTCTTGTTATGGAATCCTGTTGGTAGAAATTTACATCTCCAAAATAATATTTATATTACTGTTTGGAGTAGGTGGGCCTTCTGTCTATGTGTTACTTTCATTGGTTAATAAAAAAACTGCCTTTGCTTTTTGATAGGGCAGAATTCAGATAGGTGGAGTAGACTGAACAGAATGCTGGGAGAAAGAAAGCAGAGTCAGGCAGATGCCATGACTCTCTTCTCTGAGATGGACACTGGTTAGACTCATAAGCCACGGTCAAGTGGCAATACAGATATTAGAAATGGGTTAGATCAATATGTGATAGTTAGCCAATAAGGCACTGGAGATAATGGGCCAGGCAGTGTTTAAATGAATACAATTTGTGAGTTGTTATTTCGGGTGTTAAGCTAGCCATGTAGGAACCGGGTGGGACAAAAAGCAGTCCATTCCCCTTTTACAACAACTGATTATAAATATTTGTTATGTGGTATATAATACTGTATTTATTATAAGGGTCACATAATCTACTTGAATATTGAGTTAAATCAACCGATTCATGGCTGCTCTTTCTTCAAAAAAAAAAGAAAGAAAGAAAGAAACACTAGTAATTTTATAGCTTATATTTCAGGTACAATTTTATCACTTTTTTTTTTACTTTGCCCAGTGGAACCCTCTAGTCACAATTTACATGCCTTCTCATCATAGAATCTCTAACGATAAAGAGTGAACATTGGTCTCCCAGGGTCTTTGTATAGCACGAAGATACACATTTCTTCTTCAAAAGCAGTTTAGAGGCATGCTCTCACTGTGTAGCCCAGGACGGCACCCAACTGGAGTTGCTACACTCTCACCCAGGAGTGTGAGGTTATAAAAGCACACTCACACCTCGCCTTTAAAAGCCCCATTGAAGACTTGACCAGAACTGGACAGTTGGCAAACGCTCACAGACAAACAGATAATGTGCACAATGATATGTATGGGCAAATATTTTAAACAGTTCATCCATCAGAAAACCTGGTAAAATTGTTGCCATATTTGTCTTGAGGCTTTGAATAGTTCCCAAGACACTGTGACTTTCTTTATGCCCCGGCTTTGGAATGCACTGGCAGTGAAGGTTTTCTGAAGGTGTTCCAGCCATCCAATAAGCATTTGCTGGAGCAGTGGTGGTGCATGCTTTTAATCCCAGCACTCGGTAGGCAGAGACAGATGATATCTGCCATTTTGAGGCCAGCCTTGTCTACAAAGTAAGTTCTAGTACATTCAGGGCTGTTGCACAGAGAAACTCTATCTCAAAAAACAAAAACAAATAAACAAAAAACCCCACACCAACCAAGCAAACAAAAAGAGCATTTAATGAGCACATGCTTCTGATTAGCGCTTAACTACGGGGAACCATGCGTCCTTTTCCTTGGTTGTGAACCCCCTTGCTTAGAATGCCCGACCTTCTTCTATATGCCTGATGAAACTGTCTCTCGTCCTGTCATCTTCACTCATTCTATGCCACCTCGTGCCTTGCTGAGAAGACATCAGGTGTTTCTTCCTTTGATGAGTACAGTAACCCTTCCTCAAGAAGCCTAGCAGCAGGGGTGTGAATGGGATGCAGGTGGCAGAAAAAGAGGATGTGCAAAATGGCATCTTAAAGAAGGATCTCCTGCTAGCAGCTAGGTTGAATCTTCCGTGGTCTCTCAGCACTTCCCTAAGTGTGCACAGTGTTCAGGGATTCACCTCCTGGAGCACAGCCATGATGTGTCCAGAGCCGGTTGGCGAGATACTGTCCTAGAACATTGTGTCCACTTGTACCACCACACTGCGCCTCCAGTGTGTGTGTGTGTGTGTGTGTGTGTGTGTGTGTGTGACTTGTAAGTCCTCCTTGTTGCTCAACAGGACGGTCTGGTGACCAGAGAGTGTCTTTTATTTCATTTGGGATTTTGCAGTGTTTAACAGGTAAGACACACTCCAGCCAGCGGCTAGTAGACATAAGAATATTTTATACATTTGATTGCACGATGCTGGCGTAGGACACTGTTCCTCATGGCTTATTCTCTCTTGTCCAGCTCTACACCTGTCCTTTATTCTTCAAGCATTGAACATGATTCCCAAGTCAATACCAAGTGCATAAATGATTATGGAAATAAATATTAGATACAAACCTCACCTTTGACTCCCGACTCCTTTATAACATGGTTGTGACTCAGAATCTTAGTGACTGGCATAGACTAGCATAAATGTTACTAATGTTCTATGTCAATATTCTAACTGACCCTGCTATCTAGAAAGATGACTGTTTACGCTGTAACGTGTAAGCATGCGCCGAGTGCTGCAGTGGTCTGCGGTGTTACACACCCACAGTTTCCAGGACTAAAGCTACGGGTGAGCACAACTGTTACCTCGTGTCTCAACAGCACTAATGCACTTTCTGAGAATCGTGAATCCCATCGTATCCAGCCGTGCACCTAAAAGGAAGAGGCATAAAATGCTACAGGATGAGTAGTTACTGCTTCTTCCCCTTTTAAAATAAAGAAAACAAATTTAAGGTAATGGCACTTTTGCTTCATTGTCTGAAAACTGCTGAAGGCTGTGCACTGCCCATGGAAATGGCAGAACTGGAAAATGTATTTGTTTGTAGGAGAGCCTCCATGCTGAAAATCAAAATGTCCAATTCTTAGAATTCAACTTGCAATATAAAATATTTTAAGTTAATAAATACAGAATATTTTAAACAGTAAAAGAAAATAATACCAACCTTTAAGGGAAGCTACATAGAAATAATCTCCATATTTTGCCAAAAGTGCTAGGAGTAGCTCAGTTAGAGAAAACTCGAAACATGAATGAAGGCTTTTCAATGTGAATCTGAGCTTCTGATTAACAAGGGAAAGTTTCTGTTAGATGCTTCCTGGGCAATGAGCGTTCTGATAATTTTCACTGTACTCAAGCTTTTTAAATGATTTTATTATTTTCATAATTTAAAATAGATGATTTGTGTGATTCAACAGGCCAATCTGAAAATGCAATTTTATATTTTTTCTAACATAAATGCTTGCTTATGACCAAGCTGGCATATATTTGGAGATTTTGCTTTTGTTTCAAAACTTTAATTAAAAATAGCGGCACTCCAGCCCCTGCGGTCAGGCCTAAGGGACCACGGCATTAACACAGCTTCCTGGGGACTTTTAATCCTTAGGTATAAACTGGGTCCAGAATCTGTAACACTAGGCTTAAAGTGAATTTTTTGTTAGTTTGTTTTTTGTTTTTCAAGACAGACTTTCTCTGTAGCCCTGGTTGTTCTGGAACTTTCTCTGGAGACCAGGTTGTCTCAAACTCAGAGATCCACCTGCCTCTGCCTCCTGGGTGCTGGAATTAAAGGTATGAGGCACCACTGCCCAGCTTTCAAGGGAATTTTAATAGTTAAAATTGAACAGCTGTGTCCAGAATCCACTACTGATAACACTTTATAGAACACAAGTTATCTCTTCCTGATTTGCAAACCATTCCAGGGGGTTATTTACAGTTCTTTAGGATGAACAAGAAAGGACAGAGACAAAGGGGAAAGGCCAGAAGGAGGGACACACGAAGAAGGGCTGGAGAACATCAGTATAAGAAAGAGGAAGAACACACTCCCCTGCAGGAGCACCTGCCAACGTCCAGTACCAGGCTATAGATCTCTAGTCTTCGAATCGAGAATTAGCAGAACTGATCACAACTGTTTCTGTTACACAGTCTATGGCTTTGCTAAGTGCAGCCTTAATTCCACCAAATCTACCAAAAGTGAGTACAAAGCGAGTGTGCCACACTGTGCCGTTTTTGTCTCCTATCGGTACTCCCTGAGTACAGAGGTGGGAACACTTTGTTTTCCCTGGCGCGGATCCTTGCCATGCAGTACGTGAACAGCTCAGCACGTCCTTGCCACTGCTGTTTTCCAAAGTTTAAGAGTATATGCCGTATATAGCAAACACTCAGAGGCTGCAAGACTAGAAGCTGTCAAGGGCTGACAGGAATAAATACCTGGGTTGTCAAAAATTAAACCAAAGCAAGAAAATTAAAGCCATGGGTTTATGAAAGAAGAGTTCTCAGTCCTGACTTCCTGCCAGAATCACAAGACTGCCAGAAACACCATCCTGCACAGAACTACAGTCCAAGGAACAACAGCCTCCACAGAACCACAGCTTCCACAGAACCACGGGCTCCACAGATTCACAGGCTCCACAGAACCATGGGCTCCACAGAACCACAGCCTGTACAGAACCACGGACTGCACAGAAACATCAGCTGCACAGAACCACAGGCTTCACAGAACCACAGGCTCCACAGAACCACAGCCTCCAAAAAACACAGTCTGCACAGAACCACAGTCCACAGAACCACGGGCTGCACAGAAACATCAGCTGCACAGAACCACAGCCTCCAAGAACCACAGCCTCTACAAAACATGGGCTCCACAGAACCACGGGCTCCACAGAACCACAGCCTCCATAGAACCACGGGCTCCACAGAACTATGGGCTCCACAGAACCACGGGCTGCACAGAACCATGGGCTGCACAGAACCACAGCCTCCACAGAACCACAGCCTGCACAGAAACTGCTCTATATAATAAGTTCTCACACAAGGAAATCTGCCCAGTAACTAGGGGTTCACCATCCAGCTGGGGCCACTCTTATTATGTATTACTCACTGTGGCCAAGGATTACTGTTTCAAATATCTGAAGTAATTCTTACATTCACCTTAACATTTTTCTCCCTTTCTCTTGCTCATTGAACATGGCTGCTGTGCACTACAGCATTAGGACCTTTGCAGCACCCAGCGCCTCTCAACCAAACATCACCATGTTCCAGGAAGGACTCCATCATTTCTACTGAGTGACTAGCGGCAGGATGAGGAGGCCTGGAAGCAGAGGGCCAAGGAGCAGCCTCTTCCACAGGCTCCTGAAGCTTCCATCAGAAGCTTTCTCAGCGCCATTCACAACTGTAGACCTAAACTACGAAAAGACAGGAGGGGAGCTCACAGTAACGCTCGGGTGGGCAATGAGGGCTTTAAAAAGGTGCAGACTGAGCCCCAGCAACTGCTTGGGGTTGGTGACATCAGGAAAAGTGAACACTTACCTCCTTGTGGTCTTGGAATGATGGCTTTATTACAAGTATGGATAAATGGCTTTATTACAAGTATGGATGCGCTAGTAAAAGAAAGAAAGAGAGAACACTTTCAGCAAATCAACTCAAGGAAGAACATGCAAAATTTCAATTTTATGAACTTATTATTAGATAATGTAGCACATGAAATACACATTTGGTCTCCACCCCTGCTTTACAGAACAGAGTTCCCTCACGCCTGGAACTTCCTGACAGAAATGTTTTGCTATTCAGGAGCCCTTTGGGACAGCTCTAAATTTGTGCTAAATAAGCAGCTTGGGAAACGAAACCTGTGTAGCATAAGGATGAACTAGACAGTCCACGGGAGAAAAAGCTTCACATTGGGCCTCATCCCCTGACTCTGTAGGAGCAACAAGCTTTGATGCCCCACCCCCGCTGAGAGTGCATCCCACGCTGGGGTGGTGGCCCTCCTGCAGGGGCATGGCATTCTTCACCACCCACCCGCACTGCACACCCAGCCCTATGCACGGCTTCAGCATGCCCGCTCTGGGGTTGTATTCACCAATGACCACACCCAATTTATACCATAGTGTGCTGCAAAGACCAGGACTTGTCACTGGCAGAACTCAAACAGACGTGACCTAGATGCAAATGCCCAACTTGTAAGATCTGCCACCAACACTCCAGACAGCAGTGCCAGAGTTGAAGTAAGTTAGGACAGCCAGCTTACGTCAGAACTAGTCAGTATGGGGAAGCCCTGTGTGGAGTCTGCACGAGACTGCAGGGGCGCTGTGCTGTCCGTGGCTAATGACGTACTATGTACACTCATATGCAGAAGCAGTGCATGCAGGACTTTTCTCGGTTTGCTTCTCTCTAAAGAAGCATGCCAGACTGACAAAAAAAGATTACAGAGTCTGCAGTCCTTAAGGAACTTGTTACAAGTCTGTGTAAGCGGGAAACTCTCCACCTTACAGGCACTGATGCATTCCAACCAATGATATCTAAGTCACTGTTTCCTGACTGCTCCTGAATTTCACAAAGGTAGGAGATAATCCATGCCTATGTTTAAGTAAATAAATCTGCACTAGCGTGGCAGTCATCCGGCTTCTCAGAGTCCTAGCACAAACTACTTGCAAGGCATACAACATCCATAAATGTATGCTACACGTTACAGTCCCCATACAATGTATCACTGAACAGTCTTCCCACAGTTCTGCTGTGGTCTGGTAGGGGAAGCCAACCTGATCATGGGCTCCCGACTAAATCAAACTGGAAACCCATTTATCTCAAAGACTCAACCATGGATATTCGTGCTACGGAAGTTCACTGTCTAAAGTACTTCTGGGAAGATCACCACGGCTAATGAAGTGTCTTTACCACAGAGGATAAAGGAATAGCATAACTACATCCCAATACTACCAAAACTCTTTTAATTTTGGAGAGAGGATCATTCTCTATAGCCCCAGCTGCCCCAAAACTCTTTATATAAGTCAGGCTGGCCTGTAACTCAGAGATCTGCCTGTCTCTGCCTCCCAAGTATTGGGATTAAAGGAATGTACCACCATACCAGGCTTCAAAACTCTTTTAAAAAATATTAATTATCTGTGTATAGGGGTGTGTGTGTAAGTCTCGGTGCCTGTGAAAGCCAGACGCATTTGACCCTCTGCAGCTGGAGTTGCAGGCGGTTACCCGCAGCTCAGCATGAGTGCTGGGACCTCTGCGGGTCCTCTGCTGTAGAGCAGTGAGCACTCCCAACCACTGAAGCACCTGCCTGGGCCTCCATCAAAACTCCAGCTAAAACTCTAAGAACTAATTAAATATGAACAGAACGAGAGGCGTGGACAGTCCAACGAAAGAACACTTGCTCAGCACGGTGAGACCCTGAATTCCAGACTTAAGTACAAAAATTAAAAAGTCAGAAGCAAAAAGATGGAGTCTGATTCGGGCTCAGATATGGTGACTCCGGGTAGTTCTGACAGGGTGAAACAGTCTCTTTAGAACACAGCAGCTAGGCTGTCACTCTCAGACACACTACCGAGCGGCCTCTCATTCCCTGTACTTCCGACAGCATGATTGCAGCTGGGCTCACAGCCAGCCTAAGCAGCACCGCGTTAGCCCCTAAGGAGGCTCTGTTCTGAAGCCTCTTCCATCTTCAAATCACCCCCTACCCTGAATCTTCAAAATCGTCTGTTGCTTCCTGCTTACTCTGAATCCTAACACTTTACATGGTATGCCGAGTGTCAATCTTTGTTTTTTTCCTAAAGTTGTCTCCGCTAAACCCCCAACTCAGTACATGACCTGCCGATTCTGAGCCCCAAATGCCAGCAGCACTCAGAAAATAAGGCAGTGCTGGAACCAAGTGCCAATAGAGGTCAGGTTCCCTGGGACCCATGTCGCACCCTTTAGTCCATTCCTTGAAACTGTAGCCATACAGAGGCCCAGTCTCTAAAAGGTTACTCGATGCTGCAAAGCAAAACCATTATATTAAGTATCAGGCCCATGTGGGGAGTGGTCGCTAATGCTGCCATGTACTTACTATCCCATCTAAAATACACGGCAAGCATTTAATGTACTTGCCATCTCCCCGCCCCCCCCAAATCTGGTAAAATAGAAATTGAAAGTTTTGCTGGCTCAAAGCAAAGTCAATCAGACGGTAAAGTTAAGGAAGGTCAGAACTGAATTCGAACAATGTCCCAGCCATGGGTGTTCTGCAGCTGCCCCAAGCTAATCTACTAGAGAGTTGCATGGCTTCCAGATGAGTTTAAACACCAGTTCCGGCAAAGAACTGTTCTCAAATGCTATAAAACAAAAATAGCTTAGAAATGAGCCAAGTCGGCTATCCAGGATTTGAAATAAAGCTCTGATATTCTTACAGCTTCTTTTCCACCCAGGGCCTCCAGCCACTGTTTCCTTTCTTCCTCTGAAAACACCTGCATGGTCAAGGGGACGCCAGGCCTCGAAGACAACAGGAAAACATCAGGGCACCTGACGTCAACACAAAACCCCTTCTTCTGTTTCCAGACACTTGACACAGGGTTTAAATGTTTTCATTAATTTCAACTACAATAAAAAACATTTAATGTAAAATCTGCTATCTAGACAATTTTTATACATGAACGCATTATTGCACAACCACTCCTAGGAATCCCCTCCAGAACACAGGGTGGGGTGTCTTTCTATGGAGTTCAAACCGGTCTTGAATTCAATATATTGCTATCCCTGCCACCTGAGTGCTGTGATTACAAGTATATGTGACCCTGCTGTGCCAGGCCACAGATCTTTTGATCCTGCAAAACTAAGTCTCTGTATACCACACTTACTTCCTACCTACTGCTCCTCATCCAGTGTCAACTTCCACTGCATACATACACGTCTGTCTATCTCTATACACTTCTATACATACATGCCTATGTCTATAAATCGGGTTAATCTGAGTGCTGCAGGAAAGGAAATCCCATCCTATTTAGAGTGGCCACACCTGAATCCTAGTATGATTTTTAAAAGCCAAAGCTTTAAAGTTTGAACTTGATTACAGTGGATTGGTGAAGTAATTTATTATATATTCACATAACCAAGTGCTAGGAGGGTATTTAAAATTACAGTGTAGAAGAATATTTAATGATATAGAAGTGTCTCAATATAATGCTAGTGAAAAAGACATGGAGTTTAGCTTGGCTGAGTGCTGGGTTTTTTAGGTGTTGAGTTTATTAATTTTTTAAAATATATGTAAGGTTACTTTGACAGCAGTAATTCCTGATAAATTCAGCCTGACATTTTGCCCATAAAATGTTTCCTAACGCTGGGTGGTAGTGGCTCACGTCTTTAATCCCACCGCTCAGGGAGGTGGATCACACAGGCGGATCTCTGTGTGTTCGAGTCTAGCCTGGTCTACAGAGTGAGTTCCAGGACAGCCAGAATTGTTACACAGAGAAACCCTGTCTTGAAAAACCAAAATAAAGACAAATGTTTCCTGAAATTATTAACACTATTTTATGACTGCTACTCAAGCTCTTTAAGTATTTTAAGGTGCCATTTATCTGTGTCCAGAATCAAACTCATTAAAATAGCAAAGCTGTTCTTATGTCTCCATTTTTATTTTTAGTACAAATCTTCTATTTCTCACATTTCTTGCATTTAAATTTCCTCCTGACCATTTCTCTTGATCCTCTTCCACTTAAAGAAGGTTATTGAGAAAAGAATAGCTAAAGAGAAGCCAGGGGCAGGGATGGTGACCTCCCCTCCACATCTTTTTTTTTCTTTTTGATTTTTTGAGAAAGCATTTCTCTGTGTAACAGTTCTGGCTGTCCTGAACTCCCTTTGTAGACCAGGCTGGCCTCATAGACGTGTGTGACACCACTACCCAGCTTGGCCTCGATGTCTTTAATCCTAGAACTTGGGAGGCAGAGACAGGAGAATCTCTGTGGGTTCCAGGCCAGCCTGACTTACATACCAAGTTCCAGCCAGGACAATATAGAGTAACCTTGTCTTCAAAAACAACAAAACAAAAAAACAGGCGAAAAGGGTACTTTTGGTTAGTTACGGCTGTCTTTCCTTTCTTTTAAGTGTTTGTTTGTTTTGTTTTAGCATTACATCATCTTCCCCCAAAAGAAAAATTTTTTTCATGCTATGAAAGTGACCTTAACAGGATATTTTCTGGATTTTCTTTCCTGTGCTGTCACTTGAGGGCCTTGCTGCTCTCTGGTCCTGAGGTGGCGCAAGCAGCTGGGACTGGCTCCTGTGTGCAGTAGAGGAGAGCCTACGTAGTCACACCTCGCTTATGTAGATGTCCACCTGTTTTTCCTTCCCTTGTGGGGTTATTTAAGAAATCATGATTGACTGGAGTTACCAGAACTCTTGTGAAACTCTGGAAGGAGCGCCGTTGATAAGGGTGATGCTGTTTCCAGCTCCTTCCTTCAAAGCTTGATCAGCGAGGAAAAGCATTTTGACAATTCTTCCTTCCTCCCTCTTCTTTTGGATCATCTTCGCCCCACAGTAGAGAGGAGGCTGAAAGGCACTCTGTATCTGCTTATGTGAATCTTTGTCCCAAGCTTATTGTTGAGACCCCTTGGTGCCAGTAGGACAGTTTGAATTCTCTTTCTGGACACGTTCAGGAGTAGTCCACGTGGTCCTTCCGTCCTTCACTGTCTCACGTGCATGTCTGTAAAGGGTAGTACACAGGCCTAGGACCAATCCCACTGAGTTCTGCATTTAGTGTGGTAACAACTTCCTTGTCCTAAATAACATTTTTAATTTTTATTATTATGCGTACGTGCACACACATGTGTCCCAGGGTACCTGTGGAGGTCAGGTATGTACTTCAAGTGTGTAGGTCACTGGGATCATGATGTGGGAAGGTCATATGTCTATCTGTTGCTTTCATTGGTTAATTAATAAAGAAACTGTTTGGCCTGATAGGTCAGAACATAGGTGGATGGAGTAGACAGAACAGAATGCTGGGAAGAAGGGAAGTGAGCCAGACACCATGCCTCTCCTCTCCAGGCCAGACACGATGAAGCTCCAGCCCAAGATGGACGTACACTAGAATCTTCCTGGTAAGACAACACCTCGTGGTGCTACACAGATTATTAGATATGGGCTAAAGCAAGATATGAGAGTTAGCCAGCAAGAGACTAGAGCTAATGGGCCAAGCAGTGTTTAAATGAATACAATTTGTGTGTTGTTATTTCGGGGCATAAGCTAGCTAGGCAGCCAGGAACCAGGCAGCAGGAACGCAGCCCGCAGCTCCTTCTACAGGATCAAGTTCAGGTTGCTGGGCTTGCACACATGCTTTACCGCTGAGCCTAGTGCTGGCCCAGTGCCTGTTTTTCAGGAGGGCTCACACAAAAGCAAATAACAATGCTGGAAGGATCTCAGTGGCAGAGTGTTGGCCCAGCACGTGTAGGGCCTAGGACTGAGCAGCCAGTGCCACCAAAAAGAGAAGAAAAGGAAGAAGAGGATATGTAACTAGAAATGAACTCCCCTGCTCTCTTGGTTTGAACGAAAATGTTTTTCAATCTCCCTGATATTCCTAGAATATGTTGTTAGTTGAAAAAGAGGTGTACCTTTGAAACAGTTTTGATTCTTTCTTTCTTTCTTTCTTTCTTTCTTTCTTTCTTTCTTTCTTTCTTTCTTTCTTTCTTTCTTTCTTTCTTTCTTGAGATAGGGTTATTTGAGTTCTGGCTACCTGGAACTCTTTACATAGACTTGGCTGACCTTGAATTCATAGATATCTATCTACCTCTGCCTCTCAAGTGCTGGGATTAAAGTTATACACTACCAAAGGCAGTGGTGACGCACGCCTTTAATCCCAGCACTCAGGAGTCAGAGGCAGGCGGCTCTCTGAGTTCAAGGCCAGTCTGGTCTATAAAATGAGTTCTAAGACAGTCAGGACTACACAGAGAAGTCCTGACTTGAAAAATAAAACAAAAACAAAATTGCCCTGCTTTGACAAAATATTTTGAAGGTTAAATGAGTCAATCTACAAGTAACACAGAACACACAGAACATGCCTGGTGCATAGTGTTCATCATGTTGGAATGTAAGAAGTCTCCTGGATGTAAAGACCACTTATATGCTAATAACCCCAAATAAATTTTTGCTGTACTCTAGACCTCTGGACTCACATTCAGTGGATACTTAGCAGTGTTGCCTTCTACAGACCCAATCCCCACTCCTGGTTCTAAACCTGTCCCACATCCAGCCCCTTTCCTGTTACTAATGTCAACATTAACTTTCCAACTGTGAAGGTCTCCACAACTTGGAATTAATCTTCAGTCTTCTTCTCTCATACTCCATAGTCAATTGTCTTCCTGTGAAAATAGAGCAGGAATCTGACCTTCATTCCCCTCCTGCCCCTGCTTCCACTTCTTCCACTGCAATCCCCTGCCACGAGCCACTATTTATCTCTAGCTTAGATACTGAAATAGATTCTTGATTCCCTCTTTATATCTTAGAATAAAGAAGCCAGCGTGAGCCTTCTGTAGGAAACCTTATCATTCCTTTGCTTAAAATTTTTTGATATGCCTCCCATTTGTACCATAGTTTTTTGTTTTGTTTTGAGACAATCTCATTCGTAGACGTGGATGGCCTGTAAATCACTATATAGACACAGGCCAAGCTGGCCGTGAACACACCGAGTTCAGATTCTGCCTATTGAATCCTGGAGTTACAGGCATATGCCACAACGTAGAACATGCAAACACTTTCTAAATAGTTATATAGATATGTATTTGTAGATGTACATACTAAAAATTTTAAGGTGTGAAAACAAGCCCCTAATTGTTTCCTCTTACCTGAGAGTGATACTATTACAAGTCATGATTAAAAAGATTGACTTTTGACCCAAGAAATTATGGAAGAACTACCCCAAAAGGCAAATAAATGTTTTTTTTTAAAACAAAAACAAGGGACTGAATAGGTGACTCTGCAGGTAAGAGAATTCGAGTGCATTCTGTTCTTGCAGAGGATCCAAGATCTTAGCATGCACAAAAGGTGGCTCACAACAACCTGTCACTCCAGCTCCAGGGGATCTAATGCCCTCTTCTGGCCTCCTAGGGCTCCTGCACTCATAAACACATACCTACACACAGACACATACACATAATTGAAAATAAAATAAACTGAGCCAGGCATGGTGGCACATACCTTTAATCTCAGAACTCAGGGGTCAGGAGCAGACAGAACTATGTGCTCATGAGGCAAGCTTGGTTGACCTAGCAGTTCTAGGGCCGTCAGTTATAGAGTCGGCTCCTGTCTCAATTCTGGTGGTGGTGGTAGTGGTGGCCATTATGAAGATGATGAAATAAATCCTTTAAGAATTAAAACAAAACACTGGAAACAGTCTCAATGTATAAGAAAAAAACTAAGAAATTATGTTATAGCTAGACTGTGTATAACTTTACAAAGTTAAATATGGTTTTTTAAAAAATAATTACATACTGGTTTTGTTTTGGCTTTGGTTTTTTGAGACAGGGCTTCTTTGTGTAGCCTTGGTTGTCCTGGAACTCTGTAGACCAGGATGGCCTTGAACTAATAGAGATCCACCTGCCTCTATTAATGAAAAAAACTTAAGAAATAGCAAGGGCACTACAAGATTGACTTTGCAAATGTCAAATCTATATAGATAGAGGAAACCCTTAGAAATACAAACAGCAGCTGCCAGGTAGGAATCACACATAAGTAACATACCTTAAGGCTGATCCCTCATAGAAGAGCCAGGCTACTTGCTAGTAACGTGTTCAGAGCACAGTTGCAAATTCTAATGTGCACTTGCTGCAGTGTTCTACAGTGACGGCTTAAGCAGTCACCTCTTTTGTGGGGTACAAATGAGTCACAGAGTATTCATGTGATTAGAAACTCGAAGTGTAGCATTTCACTGAGAAATGCAGTTATCTGTTCTCGGCTTATCACCCTTATCCAGAGCCAGCCGGTTCTATTAGCGTATATTCGATAGGGGAGTCTAACCATAAACTCCACAATTCTGATCTCTGTATTGAATTCCACTACTTCTCTGAAGGTGCTTGTTAGCAAACGTGTGTGAGATGCGGTAATACGCGCCCTCTGGTGGACACTGAAAAACACGCAAGACATTTTCAGTTGTCAAATGGCAGGGCCTTCGTTTTGGAGCACAGGGGTGGTGGTAAACAGCCTCCTGTATGCAGAACACTTTCATAAAAAATGCCAGTGGCTTGGGCTGGATCCTGGCAAGAGTCCCAGCAGCATTCTTCTCTCCTGGGGCGTTCCTAGTCTCTGGTCCCATCCTTGCTACTGTACAGTGCTGTCCCAGGCCTTATTTGCTCTCTTCTAAAAGCCCACGGGATGAGATTGAGTCGCCATGGCCCTGGATCTACCTAGCACAGATCGTTTGTGAGAGGAGCAACAGTGGCGTTCATAGATGGACGAAGCGAAAGCAGCACCGTTCTCCGAGAGCTCACGTCCCAGGCATCAGTTCTCAACGTGTGGTCCTTCAGCCTCTGAAGGACCTAGAAAGCATCTCAGAGGCTGAGGTCAACACCATCTTAATTACAAGATTGGGCAGTATTTGACGTCTTCACTGATTCACATCTGGACTGGTGCGCTAGTGTGAATCCAGGCGGCTGTGCGCTGTGCTCGTCACCCGCACACACCTGCCAGGGAATAAAGGCTGGACAGCATTCCAGATGCCACTAAAGAAGCACAGAAGTTGCTGCCTCTATTGTCTGCGTCTTTAGTGCACGTTGTTCTGATACCCTAGGTGGCAAAACTCAAGCTACACATAAAATACTCTGCTACACGCAAAGTCTGAGGCTGATCTTGAACAAAAGTTACTAAATAAATGACTTCTCATACTTGTTAATATTTTACTTTAGAGGAGAATGGGATAGGATGCATTACCAAACCATCAGTGTGTCTTTTTTCTTTTGAGAAAGGGTTTCTCTGTGTAGCCCTGGCTGTCTTAGAACTCTCCTTATAGATCAGGCTGGCATTAAACTCAGAATCTGCCTGCCAAGTGCTGGGATTAAAGGCATGCGTCACCACCGCCGAGTTTACAATTCTAATCGTATGTTTATATTATTTTATTCAGTTACTGTCTGAATGCCCATATATTTACTGAAGATAAATTGACAATATATCTGAATACACAGGAAAAATTTCTGATGTCGTATGATATCTATCACATAACACCAAAGGACAAAGCTTTGCTCTCAAATGGCTGTTGACGTATGAAAGAGTTCCACAATAGCCCAGAACGGAGTATCACAAAGGTTTATTTATATGCTGTATGCATGCATGTTTCTACCTCTGCTGATGGCATTTCTCTTTATGTTTCCATTAGCTACAAAGAGTCATCTGGAATTTCTTTTAATTAACTCTTGACAATTTCATAAATGCAGATAATGTATTTTAATCCTTGTTACATCTTCCTGTCCCCCTCCTATTTCCACTGAATTGTTTTCTTTTTTAACTGAAGTATATGCTAACACTAAATTTTAAAATTTATGTTTTTTTTCTATTGGTCTCCAATTTTTCAGTTTTATAAAGAAGAAAATGATGTTATTGATAGGAATTACAATTTCTGGGGGGAAGACATGAAATCCTATAGAAAAAAAATAAAAATCCATTACTTGCGGTTTTCTGTTAAAGCCAAGAGAGTAAACTGTGAGATGAAGTGGTTTGGTGGTGTCTCACTTGTCAGCTGACAGACTCTAGAATCACCTGGGAGAAGGGCCTCTGGCATACCTATAGGGGTCATCATGGTTTCCTTGAGATGGAAAGATCCCCTCTGTGGATGTCACCATTCCCTGGCTGTGGTTTTGGATTTAGAAGAGGACAAAGAACTGAGCCAAAGCATGCTCTCTTAGTTTGGGTTGCTGTCCTGGGATGAAACAGCATGGGCAAAGCAAGTCGGGGAGGAAAGGGTTTATTTGGCTTACTCTTCAGCTTGATGTTCATCACTGAAGGAAGTCAGGGCAGGAACTCAAGCAGGGCAGGAATCTGGAGGCAGGAGCTGATGCAGAGGCCATGGAAGAGTGTTGCTTACTGATTTGCTCTTCATGGCTTGCTCAGCCTACTTTCTTATAGAACCCAGGACCACCAGTTCAGGGATGGCCCCACCGACAACAGGCTGGGACCACCCACATAAATCATTAATTTAAAAAATGCCCTACAGGCTTGCATACAGTTGGATCTTATGGAGGCGTTTTCTTTCTTTTTCTTTTTTATAACATAATATTTTTTGTCGGTTCTTTTGGGAATTTCACATCACGTACCCAAATCCCACTCATTTCCCAGTCCTTCCATATCTGCTTCCACCCTTGTAACATCCCCAGAAAAAAGTATAAATAAAAATTAACAACAATAATAAAAATCTTGCCAATCCCTCTGGGCAACAGCCTGCTTCTCTCTCAGCTGCGGCTTCTCTCCAGTTCTGCCTTTCATGAATCATTTTGCTCCTCTGTCTTTCCCACGTCTCTGTCACATACTCATTTGTGGCAGTGGCACTGGAAGCTGCAGCGAGTCACACACGGTACCCTTTTGTACAAACAGCTTTCCTTGCAAAGGTTCATTGCAATGAGCTGTTGGTCTGGTTCAAGTCTCTGGCTTCTGCTACACCATCAAAACTGCCCCCTTGCCGAGATTCCTCCTGGACATCCCACTGCCGCCCTGAGTCCTGCAGATCCTGCAGCTGTGCTTCCACAGGATGACTCCCTTCAGGTGCTCCAGAAGGTCACAGATGCGGGAGATATGGGGTGGGCCTGGGTAGTAGCCAGGCCATGCTGCTAGTGTGGCAGCCATCAAGGGACAGGGACAGTTCTCCAGCACCCATGATACATGGTGTCAGCTCAACAGAGCCCTCCTGGTATAGGAGGTTCTTCTTTCTATGTGTTGCTTTCATTAGTTGAAAAAAAAACTGCCTTGGCCTTTTGATAGGGTAGCCCTTAGGTGGGCGGAGCAGACAGAACAGAATTCTGGGAAGAAGGGAAGTGTGGCAGATGCCATGCTTCTCCTGCCCGAGATGGACGCTGGTTAGACTCACATGGGTAAGCCACAGTCAAGTGGCAATACACATTAATGGAGATGGGTTAAACGAATATGTAAGAGTTAGCCAATAAAAGGTTAGAACTAATGGGCCAGGCAGTGTTTAAATGAATACCATTTCTGTGTAATTATTTCAGGGCTAAGCTAGCTGGGTGGCGGGATATAGCCTGCTGCTCATCCTATAAGAGCTAATAATTAGCCTGAGCTAATGGGCCAATCAGTTTTATAACTTATGGAGATCTCTGTGTGATTTTCTTTGGGGGCTTTCTGGCTGTGGGGTATCAGGCAGGACAGAAACCCCAACAAGCTGACCCTCATGTTACACCCTCCAACATCAACATGGCATCAACATGGCTTTGGGCAGCACCACAGACCACAGACATCCCCTAATGATCTTTAATGGTGACACAGGCCATAGATACCAACATAACCTCTGTCTGTATCAGGTCTACTGACCCACTTGTGGCCCTCAGTGGCTGCAGAGGCCCACACAGACCTCAGGCCTCCTTATGGTCTGCTTACAGTCATACGCTCCACTCTCACCTCGGGGAGGAAATCTCAAGGACATCACCAAGTCACCAGTCAGTGGCACAGACCACTTACAGCCACATGGATCTCAAACTTCATCACAGCCTGCGGCAGCAGCAAGACCCACAAACACCAACCTGGCTTCTGGTGGCAGCACAGACCACGGTGGTCCTTCCTGGAGGTCCAGTCTAGGAAGTGACCCTTTCCTCATCTCATGGAGCCATTTTCTCAATTGAGGTTCCCTCCCTTCAGGTGATTGTTGCCTATGTCAGTGAAGTTGACATAAAACAGTCAGCATGCGTGTGTCCCTGTTCTTCACTCCTTCTTCTCCTACTCCTCCTTTTTTTTTTTTTGTTTTTGAGACAGATTTTCTCTGTGTACTCTTGGTTGTAACTCACTGTAGACCAGGCTGACCTCAAACTCACAGAGATCCATCTGCCTCCCAAGTTCTGGGATTAAAGGCGTGCTCCACCACATTCTTGAGAAAGAAATAAAGAGAGAGAGAGAGAAAGAAAAGAAGGAAGGAAGGAAGAAGAGGAAGAAAAGAATGAAGGGGAAAGGAAACAAAAATCATTGTGTCAGTATGTTTATTTATTTTGAAAAAGGGTCTCATGTATCCCAGGGTGACATAAAAATTTACTATGATCTTGAATAGATCCTTTTGCATCTACCCCCTGAATGGTGGGTGTATAGGTTTGTACCACTACAATGTAGTTTTTGAGGTGCTGGGAATCAAAGCCAAGGTATGGTGTACACTATGCAAATATACTTTAATAGGATTTCTGTTCCCCCAGTAATGGGTTTCTCCACCGATGCACTAAGCCAGATCAAATCGAACTAAAAAAAGTATGTCAACAGGTTTGTTTGAGCAAAGCAGCTCCTGGGCAGATTCTCCAGTCCCAGAGATCAAGGCTAGAGAAGCACGCCCAAACTGAAGCAGGTAGATTACAGAGGTTGCAGGCCAGGGGTGATGACATGTCTGCCACAAGCTGAGTTTGTGCCCAAGTATGGTCAAAAGCTGAGTGCTTTAGGTGGAGACTTGGGAGGCTAGCAGGTTCAGGGGAGGAAGCGTTGCAGCTGCCCAGAATTCAGAACTGGGCTTTTTGGTGCCTTCCCTTTGTTTGGAGAGACAGGAATGGGCTTCTCAGATCATGCAGGAGTAAGTTGAAGGTTCCAACGGAACACCCAGAGCTTTTGGGATATGTTGGCACCAGTTCTAATCTGGCTACTTCCTGTTTATAATGATATTTTATTTATGTTTTAGTAAATAAAGCTTGCCTAAAGATCATAAGGGCAAAACTAAGCCACTAGAGGTCAGGAAGTGGTGGCACACAGCTTTAATCCCAGGAGCTGGGAGACAGAGGCTGTGAGTTCAAGGCTACCCTGGGTTACACAAGATTAATGCAGAAACAAATCCAGGTGGTATGATCCATACCTCATACTTTTAATCCCAGTACTAGGGAGTCACACACCTTTAACCCCAGCACTAGAGGGAATATACAATGGGAAGACAGAGGCTGCATGCTTAGTCTGCTCAGTCGGCTTAGTCTGTGGTCGCCCAGCCTCGGTAGAGGTAAAACTTGTCTAGTGGCTTGGTTGCTTTGCTTTTCTAGTTTTCAGGCTGAACCCCAATTTCTGTCTCTGGTTTTTTATTATTCGTGCTACACCTGTTGGCATGGGATGGCGAGGAGGACAGCCAGTGGTCTTGTGCTCAGCAGGAGGTCTGCCATCCTGGAGACTTCTCTATGGAGTAGACACAGGGCTGTAGTTATTACCACCAGCCCTTTGAATGAAAGTGGCCATGGGCAGAGTGAAGACTGCCAGAAAGAATGGAATGGAGATGTGTCCTGACTATAGCGGCAAAGTTCTTCAGATAATTTGTGGAATGACTCAATATCAGTTTCCCGTAGGCCAGATTCATTGATATAGGGCAGCAATCTCTCCCTAGGAACGTGCAGGTGTCTGTGAAACGGCTGAACAGAGTTACTCCTTGGTTTCAGAGCAAAAGGCTAGCCTAGTTGTCAAACACCATCAAATCTGAGAAGGATACATTTTTTAAAAGATTTATTTATTTATTATGTATACAGTGTTCTGTCTGCATGCATGCCTGTAGGGCAGAAGAGGCGCCAGATCCCATTACGGATGCTTGTGAGGCTCACTGTGGTTGCTGGAAACTGAACTCAGAACCTCTGCAAGAACAGGCAGTGCTCTTAACCTCTGAGCCATCCCTCTAGCCAGAGAAGGATACATGTTACCTGAGTAAGCAGAAGCCCGGACCAAGCAGTTTCCAAATCTATTAAAAATGACAGGGGCTGGGCAATGGTGGTGCACACCTTTAATCCCAGCACTCCGAGGCAAGTGGTTCTTTGTGAGTTCAAGGCCAGCCTGGTCTATAGGGCTAGTTCCAGGACAAGCTCCAAAGCTACAGAGAAACCCTGTCTCAAAAAAACAAAACAAACAAACAAACAAAAAATGACAGAAACTGTCTGGCTACCTAGACAGCTACCCCAATTTCCCCATGGTCATTGGGGACAGAGGTCCCAGGGCAGCATCAGTCTATGGCTGCCAGGCCCAGAAGATCTGACAGACTTTCCTGTGCAGTAGGAACTTGGGAAGGACTGGCTTACCTTGTCTAGGCAAAGCAGGGGAATCGACTCCCCAGTGTCCTGTTTGTCCACAGTCTGGACAGTGTCTTGGCAGCTGTTTCTGCCCCATGGCCACATGGACATGGACATGGAGGGTCTTCTGCACCCAACATCTTCTTTGGAGGAGATAGGGGAGCTGTCGAGAGCTAGCGTGTCTCTCTACCATAAAAAGCTTTTGTCAAACATTTTAAATGCCATACTCTCAGATCTCTGAAGTGTTTGAGGACCATTATCTGTTAGGTTTATCTAAACTAGAGAAACTTGGTTTCTAGTTATTTGTTTTAGGCTTAACTTTGAAAACATACAAAGCTGAACATATCAAAAAAATTTGATCCTTTCGGAAGTATATGGCTATTAACTTGTATGTCTTATAAGACTGAGATTTTAAGGCCTTATCCCAGCTAGGTTTAGCTTTAAAAAAATAGCAGTTTCTTTTTTTTATGGTTTTATTTTAACTTTATGTGAGTGTGAAGGTGTCAGATCTCCTGGAACTGGATTTCCAGACAGTTGTGAGCTGCCATGTGGGTGCTGGGAATTGAACCTGGGTCCTCGGGAAGAGCAGTCAGTACTCTTAACTGCTGAGCAATCTCTTCAGCCCAAAATAAATAGCAGTTTCTAAAGTGAAGGTCCTTTAATATCAAGATAAGTCTTTTTTGTTGTTGTTGTTTTGTTTTTCGAGACAGGTTTCTCTGTAGCTTTGGAGCCTGTCCTGGAACTAGCTCTTGTGGACCAGGCTGGCCTTGAACTCACAGAGACCCACCTGCCTCTGCCTCCCGAGTGCTGGGATTAAGAGCGTGTGCCACCACCGGCTCAAGATAAGTCTTTTAACTCATAAACACTGTCTACAAAGAGACTGGGAAATTTCCTGATCCTTTTATAGTACACCGTTATAGAACACAATAGTTTTCTCTATGACTTAGTTTATCAAATTAGCTACAGCTTAACAATGTTAGTAAAAGCAAGGATGTTAGACTATATTCCTAAATCAATCTCTGTTAGCTGAATAGACCTTAGTTAAGGAGAGACCGTTTGCCAGACTGCATAGGTCAACATCTTACTGCATCATAAGCTAGGAACACAGTCTCTGGGTTTAGCTGTGGTCCTAAGTTTTAGTTTTTATTTATCTATTTATTAAGATCATATATTAGCAAAGGTATCATAATAAAAGATCTTAAAAATTTTAAAATGTCCTATAGCTTTAAAAATTTAAGCTTTTAAAAAACTGTTTTTTGGGGGGGACCATGGGAGAGGGTAGAAGGGGAGGAGAGAGGCAGGAGAGGAGTGGAGAAAAATATATAGCTCAATAAAAACAATTGAGAAACTGTTTCTTAAAAATATCCAGTTATTTAAACTTTCTGTAAAACTTAAAAATTTCTTGTTAAGAAGTTTAAGATCTCTCAACTGTGTGTTCTGCTAATATGCAACTAAAGTACCTTTTTATTACAAGAATGATAACAAGGCACAACCACAATTTGTAGAAGGCAAAACCAATTTTCAACAGTGTAAACGGTTCATTGTCTCTAAAACCTACACCAAGTGGATTACCCTTTCTCTTCATAAACCATGTTTCCAGGACAGACAGGAATTATACAAAAATCCATCCTAATCCAAAAACTCCTGGAAATCTATTGTTACCTCCTAGGTAGGCTCGCTCCTCCTAGGTGGTCAAAATGCTGGTAAAGTTCCATGACATTCCTCTCTTCCATCCCTAGTCAAAACAGTGACTTCCCACCTGGCTGCACTTCATTAAGATGATGGTGAACTATGTGCTGTTTCCCAGAACAGCTCCAATTTGAAGTTACAAGTTTTAAGTTAAGTTTTCATGTCTTCAGACCTTTCCATATCTTAGAACACACTCTTTCCCTCTAATCATTTAGCAGAGACACGAATAGTTATTATGGGAACAGTCAGAGCAGAGTATGTTTCTTTAATGGAAAGCTGCACCTGCAGCCTGTTTAGGCTTTACTGTGAAGCCTATTAGCAAGGCAAACCTGTCTGCCTTTTCTTTTTTCTTTTTTTAAATTGTTTTTATTGAGCGATATATTTTTCTCTGCTCCCCTTCCTTTCCCCTTCCCTTCTACCCTCTCCCATGGTCCCCATGCTCCCAATTTACTTAGGAGATCTTGTCTTTTTTACTTCCCATGTAGATTAGATCCATGTATGTCTCTCTTAGGGTCTTCAAGGTTGTCTAGGTTCTCCAAGATTGTGAATTGTAGGCTGATTTTCTTTGTTTTATGTCTAAAAGCCATTTATGAGTGAGTACATATGATATTTCTCTTTCTGGGTCTGGGTTACCTCACTCAGTATGATGTTTTCTAGCTCCATCAATTTGCCTGCAAATTTAGAGATGTCATGATTTTTTTCTGCTGTGTAGTGCTCCATTACATAAATGTACCACATTTTCCTTATCCATTCTTCAGTCAAGAGCTATTTAGGTTGTTTTCAGTTTCTGGCTATGACAAACAGTGCTGCTCTGAACATGTTGAGCATATGTCCTTGTGGTATGATTGAGCATCCTTTGGGTATATACCCAAAAGTGGTATTGCTGGGTCTTGATGTAGATTATTTCCTGGTTTTCTGAGAAATCGCCATACTGATATTCAAAGAGACTTTACCAGTTTGCACTCCCACCAGCAATGAAGGAGTGTTCCCTTTACCCCACATCCTCTCCAGCATAAGTTCTCAGTGGTTTTGATCCTGGCCATTCTTACGGATGTAAATTGTAATCTCAGAGTTGTTTTGATTTGCATTTCTCTGATGGCTAAGGATGTTGGCCATTTCCTTAAGTGTCTTTCAGTCATTTTATTTCTCTGTTGAGAGTTCTTTGTCTAGGTCTGTACTCCATTTTTTTATTGGATTATTTGTTCTTTTGATGACCAATTTCTTGAGTTCTTTGTATATTTTGGAGATCAACCCTCTGTCTGATGTGGGGTTAGTGAAGATCTTTTCCTATTCAGTAGGCTGCTATTTTGTCTTGTTGACTGTGTCCTTTGCTTTACAGAAGTTTCTCAGTTTCCGGAGGTTCCACTTATTGTTTCGCTGAGTGTCTGTGCTACTGGGGTTGTATTTAGAAAGTGATCTCTTGAGCCATTGCGTTCAAGTGTACTTCCCACTTTCTTTTCTATGAGGGTCAGTGTGCTTTGTTTTATGTTGAGGTCTTTGATGCATTTGGAATTGAGTTTTGTGCATAGTGATAGCTATGGATCTATTTGCATTCTTCTACATGTTGATATTCAATTATGCCGACACCATTTGTTGAATATACTTTCCTTTTTCCATTTGATATTTTTTGCTTCTTTTTCGAAAATCAGGTGTTCATAGGTGTGTGGATTGATATCTAGGTCTTCAATTCGGTTCCATTGGTCCTCTTGTCTGTTTTTATGCTAGTAGCAGGCTGTTTTCAGTACTATAGATATGTAGTAGAGTTTGAAGTCAGGGATTGTGATGCGTCTAGAAGCTTCGTTATTGTACAGGATTGTTTTTACTATCCTGGGTTTTCTGCTTTTCCATATGAAATTGAGTATTGTTCTTTCAAGGTCTGTGAAGAATTTTGCTGGGATTTTGGTGGGCATTGCATTTGATTTTGGAAAGATTGCCTTTTTTACTATGTTAATTCTACCTACCCAAGAGCATGGGAGATCTTTCCACTTTCTGGTGTCTTCAATTGCTTTCTTCAAAGATTTAAAGTTCCTGTCCTACAGGTCTTGCACTTGTTTGCTTAGAATTACTCCAAGGTATTTTGTTATTTGTGGCTATTGTGAAGGGTGATGTTTCTCTGATTTCTTTCTCAGCCCATTTAACATCTATGTACAGGAGGGCTACGGATTTTTTGAGTTGTAATCCTGTTACATTAGTGAAGTGTTTATGAGTTTTAGAAGTTCCTTGGTAGAATTTTTGGGGCTGCTTATGTAAACTATCATATCATCAACATATAGTGAGAGTTTGACTTCTTCTTTTTTGATTTGTATCCCCTTGATCTCCTTTTGTTGTCTTATTGCTATAGCTAGGACCTCAAGAACTATATTGAATAGATATGGAGAGAGTAGACAACCTTGTCTTGTTCCTGATTTCAGTGGAATCACTGGGAGTTTCTCTCCATTTAGTTTGAGGTTGAGTGTTGGCTTGCTGTATATTGCCTTTATTATGTTTAGGTATGTTCCTTGTATCTCTGCTCTCTCCAAGACCTTTATCATGAAGGGATGTTGCATTTTGTTGGAGGCTTTTTCAGCATCTAATGAGATAATCATGTGGTTTTTTTCTTTCAGTTTGTTTTCATGGTGGATTACATTGACACATTTTTCTATGTTGAACCATCCCTGCCTGCATCTATGGGATGAAGCCTACTTGGTCATGGTGGATGATTTTTCTGATGTGTTCTTGGATTTGGTTTACCAGTACTTGATTATTTTTGAATTAATGTTCACGAGGAAGATTGGTCTGTAATTATCTTTCTTAGTTGTGTCTTTGTGTGGTTTGGGTACTCTCAAGAGTAAGGATTACCACTGTGTGCTAGTGCCACTGACATTATATGTGGGTGCTGGGACACAAATGTAGGTCCCCACTGTTGTCTGACAAGTACTCTGCCAACCAAGGAATCCCCCCAACACAATCCCTAGTTCTGGTTTCTTAGTCCCCATGTTCACCATGAGTGTCACTCTGTGTGGCTCTCACAAGCCAGATGTTCCTCAGAATGTGAAAGCCAATATCCCATTCCCCAGGACAAAGGTTATGTGGTGTCTGTTCATCTGTGTTGATGTGACTTTTGCCTGTGCCCTGACAAAAGATGGTGACCCAAGATGAAGAACACTAAGAAGTTTTCTGCCTGTTGGTCAGAACTGTCATCAGGTCCTAGAGGTTTGGCTGTGTAGAGTCAGCCCATCTCCTAGCCTTCTCATTTCTACCAGGGACTGTCTCTTCTGAGGCTTTCAGGGGCTCTGTCCCTAGTCTCTCTGAGCTTTGGGAAGTGACTATGGTATCCACTGACACTTCTCATCCTGTGATACCAGTTCTTTAGTTTCTGACACCTTTCTTGGTGTGAATATCTGCTAAGAGGGACCCAAGCTATACAACATGAGTTCAGAGAATCCACACTAATTCTGAGTCCAGAGATCCTTCTTCTTCCACTTCCTGACGCCAGGTCTTTCCATGGAATAACCCTTCTGTACACTGTGAATATGTATTCTTTTCATTGGTTGGTAATAAAGCTGATTTGGCCTACAGCAAGGCAGAATAAGGGTACAGGTTTGGAAAAGCCAAACAGAGGTACAGGGAGAAAAAAGGGCAGAGTCCAAAGACAGGAGCCAGCTGCCTGAGAAACAAGACAACAGGGAACTGGTAAAGCCACAGCCACATGGCAATACATAGATTAATAGAAACAGATTAATTTAAATGTAAGAGAGAGCCAGGTGGTTGTGGCGCACGCCTTTAATCCCAGCACTCGGGAGGCAGAGGCAGGCGGATCTCTGTGAGTTCGAGACCAGCCTGGTCTACAAGAGCTAGTTCCAGGACAGGCTCCAAAACCACAGAGAAACCCTGTCTCAAAAAAACAAAAAAAAAAAAGGTAAGAGATATTTAGTAATAAGCCTGAACTATAGGCCAAAATTCTGTACTCAATATAACAATATAATGAGGATTTATTTCAAAGCCGCTGCTGGATGGTTCAGTCCAGAGAGACCTCTGTTTACAAACCCTCCATAAAATTTGTAAAATGGTTTCAGGATCACCTTAGTCACAGGGGTTGCTCCAGCACGCTTCAGTATCTGGTACAGATTTGTAGCACTGGACAGATGAAGAGGGAGGCCAATACCTGTAATGTCTACACTTGGCAGTAGAGCAGAACAAGCAGATGTTTGAGGTCACCATTAGAGATACATAGGGCCTTCACTGAACTGCAGAATGAGCCGCTAGCCCTGTCTCAAAGAATCAAAAATCAAAATACTTTGAGACACACCAATCAGTCCACAAAAGTTTAATTGATCTATTATTCTCTCCTCTCTCTCCTCTCCCCCACCATGTGTGTGTATCTGTGTTTCTTCTTACACATATACGCATGCACTTGTGTCTGTGTGTACACATACATTCATTTGGGGTATGTGCATGTGGAAGCCACAGGGGAACCTCAGTGTTTGTTCCTCAGACACAGTCACTGGTTTTTTTGTTTTGTTTTGTTTTTTTGATACAGGGTCACTTGACAGTGAGACCCAGTAATCAGCAGATGGCTGCCTTGCCGGTGGTGGGATTCCAAGCACATGTCATCATTCCTGTTTGTCACGGAGGGACATGGAAGTCAGGCCTCATGCTTGCCTACCAAGCTGTGTACAGACTCAAGCTTCCTTTGCTTTTTCGGGGGGCGGGGGGAGTTCTGATTCTTCAAGAAAAGATTTCTCTATGTAACAGCTTTGATGTCCTGGAACTCCCTTTGTGAACATGGCTGATCTTGAACTCACAGAGATCCTCCTGCCTCTGCCTCCTGAGTGTGCTTCCTTAGCTTTGGTTTTGATGTTTTCCCCAGTTGTTCTGATGTCATTTGTGTCTCTGAATTTCCTAAGGCAAGACCTATGCTGATGGCTGGACAGCTGAGCAGGGGCATCTGAATTGAGGCACGTTCTCTGCCTCTTTTAGTTTAATTGACCTATAAATGTTTTCCTCTGTAGTTGGCAGCTCTACATCCCTTGATGTCTTCTTTTTGTTTGCCCATCACAGAAAGTGTTTGTTTTGTTCCCACAAATGAGAGCCCTGTGACCATGTGACCCTGAGCCCAGAAGGCCTTCCTAGCTTTTTCCTGGACTGCTCATGTCAATGCAATCAGAACATCAGTTTGCTGAGTGGTGGTGGCGCCACATGCCTTTAATGCAGTACTCGTGAGGCAGAGGCAGGCCAGCCTGCTCTACAGAGCAAGTTTCTAAAGGTACAGAGAAATATTGTCTCTCCCAAAACAACAACAACCACCACCACTACAACAACAGCCACAATAAAAACAAAACAAAAAAACCGGCATCGGGTGTCCCTGTGGCCATGCTGTAGACTTGACATGTCTGTGGGTGTCAGAAACAGCTACCAATAAGACATAGGTATCTTGACACACGAGTTGCTACAAGTATGGTTGCTCTGTCAGGTAGCCTGGATTAACACTTTCCAGGTGATCTCCATAATGGCAAAGAAAGAATCAGAACAATATTAGCATATCCTAATCTTTTTAGGATGGCGACATCCTGTCAGGAAGTCATGTGACCACCTTCCGTGTGGCCAGGTATGAGCTGGCCTGTAAGTTTGGCTGCCATACAATGTAGGGCTTGTATAATATTGCCCCACGGGTCAGGATAAAAATCAAGTCAACATTTAATAAGGTAAAAAACAAGAATTTCTTTATTGAATAATGAAATAATAAACAGAAATTTCTCTTTCAGGCTTGGCATATCTTTTTTTTTTTTTTTTTTTAGTTTTCATCATGCTGTTTAATCTAGCACGTTGCCTAGAAAGGCTTGTTAACAAGAGTACAAATACGTCTCCAGCATGTCTCTCAAGAGTACAAATACGTCTCCAGCATGTCTCTCAAGAGTACAAATACGTCTCCAGCATGTCTCTCAAGAGTACAAATACGTCTCCAGCGTGTCTCTCAAGAGTACAAATACGTCTCCAGCGTGTCTCTCAAGAGTACAAATATGTCTCCAGCGTGTCTCTCAAGAGTACAAATACGTCTCCAGCATGTCTCTCAAGAGTACAAATACGTCTCCAGCATGTCTCTCAAGAGTACAAATACGTCTCCAGCATGTCTCTCAAGAGTACAAATACGTCTCCAGCATGTCTCTCAAGAGTACAAATACGTCTCCAGCATGTCTCTCAAGAGTACAAATACGTCTCCAGCGTGTCTCTCAAGAGTACAAATACATGCTGTTTAATCAAGCACGTTGCCTAGAAAGGCTTGTTAACAAGAGTACAAATACGTCTCCAGCATGTCTCTCAAGAGTACAAATACGTCTCCAGCGTGTCTCTCAAGAGTACAAATACGTCTCCAGCATGTCTCTCAAGAGTACAAATACGTCTCCAGCATGTCTCTCAAGAGTACAAATACGTCTCCAGCGTGTCTCTCAAGAGTACAAATACATGCTGTTAAATCTAGCACGTTGCCTAGAAAGGCTTGTTAACAAGAGTACAAATACGTCTCCAGCATGTCTCTCAAGAGTACAAATACGTCTCCAGCATGTCTCTCAAGAGTACAAATACGTCTCCAGCCTGTCTCTCAAGAGTACAAATACGTCTCCAGCATGTCTCTCAAGAGTACAAATACGTCTCCAGCGTGTCTCTCAAGAGTACAAATACATGCTGTTTAATCTAGCATGTTGCCTAGAAAGGCTTGTTAACAAGAGTACAAATACGTCTCCAGCATGTCTCTCAAGAGTACAAATACGTCTCCAGCATGTCTCTCAAGAGTACAAATACGTCTCCAGCGTGTCTCTCAAGAGTACAAATACGTCTCCAGCATGTCTCTCAAGAGTACAAATACGTCTCCAGCATGTCTCTCAAGAGTACAAATACGTCTCCAGCGTGTCTCTCAAGAGTACAAATACGTCTCCAGCATGTCTCTTAGAGACCCGTCCACCCACTGCTCTGTGTGGCCGCTAGCCTCTTGTCTCTCTCTTCAGCAACTGTGAGGCGGATTCCTTTTCCTCGGGGAAGAGAAATCCATGGTTTGTTGCCCTTGCCAATAACAAAAATGTTGGAAAGCCGGGTGGCAAAGCTGTTGCCATTGGCATCTTTCACATGGACCACATCAAAAGAGCCGGGATGTCTCTCTCTGTTGGTGATCACACCAATTCTTCCCAAGTTAGCACCCCCAGTCACCATACACAGGTTACCAGTGTCAAACTTGATGAAGTCGGTTATTTTACCCGTATCCAAATCAATCTGAATGGTGTCATTCACCTTGATGAGGGGATCAGGGTAGCGAATAGTGCGAGCATCATGGGTCACCAGATGTGGGATTCCTTTTGTGCCCACAAAGATCTTTCTCACTTTGCACAACTTGTACTTGGCCTCCTCAGGTGTAATATGATGAAGGGCAAAGCGACCCTTGGTGTCATAGATCAGACGGAAGTTCTCTCCAGTCTTGTCAATGTTGATGACATCTATAAACCTATCAGGGTAGGTTATATCGGTCCTGACTTTGCCGTCAATCTTAATGAAGCACTGCATGCAGATCTTCTTCACTTCATCGCCAGTCAGGGCATACTTAAGCCTGTTCCTCAGGAAAATGATCAGAGGCAGACATTCCCTCAGCTTGTGAGGGCCAGTGGGTGGACGAGGCGCAAACACGCCGGTTAGTTTATCCAGCATCCAATGCTTTGGAGCTGCTACACGCTTCAGATGTTTCTTGGGACCAGGAGCCATGGCCGCGCTGGGAATGGAAAGAGCCTGGCATATGTTCTTTAAGAGTAGAACATAGTCCTGATCAAATGAAATGAGTCCAAAATCAAATGAAAAACAGCAGTGGGTTCCATATGACCATGACATCGTGGAAAAGGCTTTTCACTAGAATGCTGTGGACAAAATCACAGTTAACGCAGGTTGAGAAATAGATCCCGCACATAAGAACAATCATTTATGAAAGATGAAGCCTTCACCCATGTTTCTTTCTATTCCCTTTTCTTCATGTCTCCCAACTTGTGTGTGTGTGTCTGGGTTCATATGTGTCTTCTGGAGCACTTACCTTGCTTCCTGAGACACTCTCCTTAAACCTGTGACTTGTCAGTAACTCTAGACCACCTGTACAAGGATGAAAAGGGGACTTCTCTCTTCCACCTCCATAGAGGTAGGATGATATGCTCACACTGGCCTTCAAGGCTTTTATGTGGCAGCTGGTTCTGAGCTCACGCCCTCACGTTTGAAGACCGAGCACTTGGAGTGAGTTACTCCTGTCACTAAGAGAGCAATTTCATGGGTACATTCTCATCTTATGATATCTCTCAGAAGCCAAGTGTTGTCAACAGAACAAATGAATAATTGACCCTGTGTGGTGGTCAATCCCCTGTTGGAGCTCTGGATGGGAAGCAAGAAAAGCTTGTGGCTGAATGTGTTCATGAGTACCTGCAAGCTAAGGACAACAAAAGTTGTCCATTTCCTGCCATGGTGAGCAGCCTGGGGATCAGGAAGTTTGGCCAAAAAAAACAAACAAAACAAATCACATGGTTTCTCGACTTGTGTGAAGATGAGCAGTGTGGATTTGCTGTCTGAAAGGGGCAGAGAGGCGACCACACGCTTTCCTGAGGTAAGACCGAAGGGCACATGAGGCTGGTGCCTTCAAGTCTTTGAAAGGAAGTGGCCTGGCTTTACTGGATAGTGTCCCTAATGGATTCTGTAACCTTGTCTGTCAGGGACAGATTTCTTTCACCTTGGCCCTGGCTAGACAGCCTTTGCTTGGGGAGAGCTGACCAGACATGTGTATCTCATTCTAACCGTCCATGGTGCTCAGCCTGAATTCTCTGGCCACCTGCCCACCTGCCTCCCATTCAGCTTCTCCATGACAGGAGACAGATCATGATGTCAGAGTCACACAGTTTACTAATCCCCCTGCTTTCCAAAGTCTCATGAGAAAACCGAGAAAATCGCCCTTTGCTTGCTTAGATGGCTTTCCCAACACAAGGAGCTGATTGGCAGGGCACTCCCTAAACTCCATGGTGCCCTGCGCTGGTCCAGGACTTATGTTCACGTTGACTACTGTGTCTGATAGTCAGGGGCAGGAAGACACTAACACTGAATGCCCCACCTCTTTCAGCAAGTTGGCAGAGAGGCTGTGGCATGGGTTAGTTGACGGGCTGCCACTGTGGTCAGGCTTCCATTGTCACATAAGGCAGACCACTGATGGTTTTGTATGTTGTGTCTTCCAATGAGGATTGAGGGGTGTGCCTGTTATTTGTTCTTTTTCTGAGGCTATCTAGCCCATTCTGACCGTGTGAGGTGGTCACAAACATCCAATTGGGTGCAGAGAGGCAAAAAGGGCTCCTCTAGGTGAGGAGTTCCACAAAAGAAACTTTGTTGTGGATACAACTGAGTGTAAGGGTCTCTTCTGTCTTCCAGACATCTTAATGGAAGTGCAGGTTTGCAAGTTTCAAGAGAGACAGTGGTGTCATCTGCTCTCTGAGAGTGCAAGGAGAACGGAAGGGTGGGGACAGCTGCAGTCAGAGCTCAGGGCGATGTTACTCAAGAGTTTCCTCTCCCCATCCTGGTTAGTATGTGGCTTAGTTTGAATGAGAATGGCCCCCATGGATGAACATGTTTGGATATGAAACAGGAGGTGTGGCCTGGAAGGAGGAAGTGTCAGTAGGGGGTCACAGAGCTTTAAGGATTCTAGAGCCAATCCCATTCCAAATAACTCTCTCTCTTTCTCCCTCCCTTTCTTTCTATATATATATATATATATACATATATATATGTATATATATATATGTCTGTTTATGTGTATATACATATATATATCCCTCTCTCTAATCTCTCTCTCCCTCTACTCCATATATATTATCTCTAATCTCTCTCTCTCTCTCTCTCTCTCTCTCTCTCTGTCTCTCTCTCTCTCTCCCTGTTGCTTGAGAATCAGTGTCAGCTATCACCGCCAGCTCCAATGCCATGACTGTCTACCTATTGCTAGATTCCCATCAGGATGTTTATGTGCTGTCCTCCTCTGCAACTGTGGACCCCTAAGTAACATGCTTTCTCACTTAAGTGGCCTTGGCCACAGTGTTTTGTCAGCAGAATGGGCAAATTCAGTAAGTGAATGCTAGAATAGGTATCTGTCTGCACCAAGTTCCTATCTCAAAGGCCCTAGGGTATCTGGCAAAAGATTCATGACACAGGGAGACACGTGTCAAGCCCTCCTCAGGATGACCTGCTGACCCATTGCGCCATCAATACCAGTAGAGTTCGGCACTGTAGGCTGCCACAGAGACTTGTGTGTGCAAGCTGTGCTCAGCGGTGGCCGAGGGAGTAGACTGCTATTTGCTAAGCTGACACAACACCCATATTCAGAAAGACCAATGCCAGCATTCTCAGCAGTCATAAGAAAGCCCAATTCATTGGTGGATTCCATCAAGACCAGGCTTCAGAAACTCATCTTTCATACAGAGACACTCAGAGGACTCAAACTAATTCATCACTTCAGTGCTTCTCAACCTGTGGGTCTCAACCTCTTTGGGGATCGAATGAGCCTTTCACAGGCTTACCTAAGATCAGAAACAGGAGCAAAGGTAACTGTTTCTTTTTTTGGGGGGGTTCCACAACATGAGGAACCATATTAAAAGGTTGCAGCATTAGGAATATTGAGAACCACTGATCCAAATAATCCCCTCAGACAAGAACCCTGGATTCCCTGACAGCTGGGAAGCTCTCGCTGACACAGAGAGCTGTTCACAACCTGCATGGTGACCATGAGGATTCTGCAGACACCTCACTCAGCAAGAATGTACACAATAACACTGGCTGACACCTTGTAGCTCCATGACAGTGACTGTTCCCCCAATCTAGACCCCGGATGTCACCACTGGACACAAAGCCGTCCAAGGATGCCAGCACCTTGTCCAGCGGTGATGTTCCACAGCCCCCTCAAGTCCTAGTTACCTTTTCACAGTAGCCAGAAAAGTCCTGTAATTTTAGTCAAAGTGAAAGAATCATTCACTGGGATAAAAATACTACCACAGTTTCTGAACTGCTGGAACATGGGAAGGGCAGCGTGGACCCTGGTGGCAGGAGGCTGTGAAGAAAAGGACGCAGATTCTTCCAGATCAGCCTGAGGTTGGTTAGAGCAGAAAGAGGAGGAGGATCCTGGGGAGGGGTTGGTTTGAACCCCCTAGGGAGGCATGGTCTTCTGTTCCCAGGAACCCATGCCCTGAACCCTATATATCTCTTCTCCAGGGAGTTTCTCCCGATCAGCCCGCCCAAGGCCCCTGTCCCTGCCCTACATGCTCATCTCTTTCTTCTCAGCTGCCTGGCTGGAACTGGAATTTCCTATGGGCAGACTCCTCTCCTTCCCTAGTGTCTTACTGATTTTCTTCTCTCTTGCCTTGTTCCACACACCCCTCTCCTCCCCTCTGCCCTGTACGTGGACTTCTTTACAGCTGGTCATCGATAAGGATCTTCAAAAATTAGGGGACGACTTGGTGAAGACCCCATGTTGTGTGGAACATGAAGTTGCATAACGTGGATTGCAGAAGTCGGAAGGCTTCTTTAAAATGGGGTGGCCGTGTGTCCGACTTTTCTGTCCAGCCATAGTGCTGGGACAAGTATCAGCTTACCTTGCGGGAGCTAATAGCTCCCACTGCAGGGAGAGGAGGGGTACAGAGCTTGTCCTCATGTGTCACAGCGTGTCACAGGGCGTGATGATTTCAGGTACATAGCTCTAAAATGTTCTGGCCTGGCCCCCTCTTGTGGCTGGTAGGCCACACCAGGCCGAACGAGACCCATGGTTTAATAACCATGGCCCCAGGCCTGTTCTTCAGACCTTGAAAGGAGACACAAGCAAAGGACTCTGTTAGTGACTCTGACATAGGCAGGACTCACCACTGGGCTAGCCTGTTGTCCCACAGCGCTCTACGTGATTCCTCTTGCCTAACCTGATCTGCCTTCCCCAAGCCCAAACCCCTCTCCTTTCCTCCAATGCCCCTGGTTGCATCTTCTGCTTGTCTACTTCAGGCTCAACTTTCCCAGAATCCATATAAACGGGCAGAATGGCAAAGCCCCTTCTAGGGTTACAGACATTAGGGTTCGTGTCCTCTAAATGGTGCCGCGTATCCATGGCAAAATCAAATATGAAATACATAAAAAGTAACTGGGCTTGTCTACCTGGTCTCACTGGGACTCCATTTCCCACCTCTCCCTGTCCCTCACCTGGGGGTTGGGGCTTCTTCCATTGGGGGGAGGAGGCAACAGAAGAAACAAGACCAGAGACGATGTATTTGCCTCCGCAGCCCTTTAAGGGGCCATCTCTTCTTCCTCCTGTCAGGGTTCTGGTTATTCTCAGTATGCAAGTTGTCTTCATTTGGGCAGGGGAGAACGCCCTCGGATTCTTCGCGTTCTTCCCTCCAGCTCGGGAGAACGTTCAGGGACTCCTCACTCTCCCAGGGGGGGCCAGGGATAATGATGACTTCAGGGTACAGACAAGGAGGCACAGGACCACCAAAGATTACATCACATTCTGTGTCCTGGCTTGGGCCATCACCGATGGTGCCCTCACTCTCGCTGCTGGGGCCAGTGCCCGTGCAGACATCAGCGACTATATTCTGGCTCTCGGGAGCACAAGAGGGTTCATCAATTTCTATGTCGTGGCCTGGGCCATGGCCTATGGTGGACTCACTCTCCCTGCTGGGGCCAGTGCCCGTGCTGACATCAGCTACTGTATTCTGGCTCTCGGGAGCACAATAGGTTTTATCAATTTCTATGTCGTGGCCTGGGCCATGGCCTATGGTATACTCAGTATCCCTGCTGGGGCCAGTGTCCGTGCAGACATGAGCGACTGTATTCTGGCTCTCGGGAGCACAATAGGTTTTATCAATTTCTATGTCGTGGCCTGGGCCATGGCCTATGGTGGACTCACTCTCCCTGCTGGGGCCAGTGCCCGTGCTGACATGAGCGACTGTATTCTGGCTCTCGGGAGCACAAGAGGGTTCATCAGTTTCTATGTCGTGGCCTGGGCCATGGCCTATGGTGGACTCAATCTCCCTGCTGGGGCCAGTGTCCGTGCTGACATCAGCGATTGTATTCTGGCTCTCGGGAGCATGATAGGTTTTATCAATTTCTATGTCGTGGCCTGGGCCATGGCATATGGTAGACTCAGTATCCCTGTTGTGGCCAGTGTCCGTGCAGATATCAGCGACTTTATTCTGACTCTCGGGAGCACAATAGGTTTTATCAATTTCTATGTCGTGGCCTGGGCCATGGCCTATGGTATACTCAGTATCCCTGCTGGGTCCAGTGCCCGTGCAGACATCAGCGACTTTATTCTGGCTCTCGGGAGCATGATAGGTTTTATCAATTTCTATGTCGTGGCCTGGGCCATGGCCTATGGTGGACTCACTCTCCCTGCTGGGGCCAGTGCCCGTGCTGACATGAGGGACTGTGTTCTGGCTCTCGGGAGCATGATAGGTTTTATCAATTTCTATCTCGTGGCCTGGGCCATGGCCTATGGTGGACTCACTCTCCCTTCTGGCGCCAGTGCCCGTGCTGACATCAGCGATTGTATTCTGGCTCTCGGGAGCACAATAGGTTTTATCAATTTCTATGTCGTGGCCTGGGCCATGGCCTATGGTATACTCAGAATTCTTGTTGTGGCCAGTGCCCGTGCTGACATCAGCGATTTTATTCTGGCTCTCGGGAGCACAATAGGTTTTATCAATTTCTATGTCGTGGCCTGGGCCATGGCCTATGGTGGAGTCACTCTCCCTGCTGGGGCCAGTGCCCGTGCTGACATCAGCGATTGTATTCTGGCTCTCGGGAGCACAATAGGTTTTATCAATTTCTATGTTGTGGCCTGGGCCATGGCCTATGGTATATTCAGTATTCTTGTTGTGGCCAGTGCCCGTACTGACATCAAGGACTGTATTCTGGCTCTCGGGAGCACAATAGGTTTTATCAATTTCTATGTCGTGGCCTGGGCCATGGCCTATGGTGGACTCACTCTCCCTGCTGGGGCCAGTGCCCGTGCTGACATGAGCGACTGTATTCTGGCTCTCGGGAGCACAATAGGTTTTATCAATTTCTATGTCGTGGCCTGGGCCATGGCCTATGGTGGAGTCACTCTCCCTGCTGGGGCCAGTGCCCGTGCTGACATCAGCGACTATATTCTGGCTCTCGGGAGCACAATAGGTTTTATCAATTTCTATGTCGTGGCCTGGGCCATGGCCTATGGTGGACTCACTCTCCCTGCTGGGGCCAGTGTCCGTGCAGACATCAGCGACTTTATTCTGGCTCTCGGGAGCACAATAGGTTTTATCAATTTCTATGTCGTGGCCTGGGCCATGGCCTATGGTGGACTCACTCTCCCTGCTGGGGCCAGTGCCCGTGCTGACATCAGCGACTATATTCTGGCTCTCGGGAGCACAATAGGTTTTATCAGTTTCTATGTTGTGGCCTGGGCCATGGCCTATGGTGGACTCACTCTCCCTGCTGGGGCCAGTTTCCGTGCTGACATCAGCGATTGTATTCTGGCTCTCGGGAGCACAATAGGTTTTATCAATTTCTATGTCATGGCCTGGGCCATGGCCTATGGTGGACTCACTCTCCCTGCTGGGGCCAGTGCCCGTGCTGACATCAGCGATTTTATTCTGGCTCTCGGGAGCACAATAGGTTTTATCAATTTCTATGTCGTGGCCTGGGCCATGGCCTATGGTGGACTCACTCTCCCTGCTGGGGCCAGTGCCCGTGCTGACATCAGCGATTGTATTCTGGCTCTCGGGAGCATGATAGGTTTTATCAATTTCTATGTCATGGCCTGGGCCATGGCCTATGGTGGACTCACTCTCCCTGCTGGGGCCAGTGCCCGTGCTGACATGAGCGACTGTATTCTGGATCTCGGGAGCACAAGAGGGTTCATCAATTTCTATGTCGTGGCCTGGGCCATGGCCTATGGTGGACTCACTCTCCCTGCTGGGGCCAGTGCCCGTGCTGACATGAGCGACTGTATTCTGGCTCTCGGGAGCACAATAGGTTTTATCAATTTCTATGTCGTCGCCTGGGCCATGGCCTATGGTGGACTCACTCTCCCTGCTGGGGCCAGTGCCCGTGCTGACATGAGGGACTGTGTTCTTGCTCTCGGGAGCACAATAGGTTTTATCAATTTCTATGTCATGGCCTGGGCCATGGCCTATGGTGGACTCACTCTCCCTGCTGGGGCCAGTGCCCGTGAAGACATCAGCGATTGTATTCTGGCTCTCGGGAGCACAATAGGTTTTATCAATTTCTATGTCGTGGCCTGGGCCATGGCCTATGGTGGACTCACTCTCCCTGCTGGGGCCAGTGCCCGTGCTGACATCAGCGATTTTATTCTGGCTCTCAGGAGCACAATAGGTTTTATCAATTTCTATGTCGTGGCCTGGGCCATGGCCTATGGTGGACTCACTCTCCCTGCTGGGGCCAGTGCCCGTGCTGACATCAGCGATTTTATTCTGGCTCTCGGGAGCACAATAGGTTTTATCAATTTCTATGTCGTGGCCTGGGCCATGGCCTATGGTGGACTCACTCTCCCTGCTGGGGCCAGTGCCCGTGCTGACATCAGCGATTTTATTCTGGCTCTCGGGAGCACAATAGGTTTTATCAATTTCTATGTCGTGGCCTGGGCCATGGCCTATGGTATACTCAGTATCCCTGCTGGGGCCAGTGTCCGTGCAGACATCAGCGACTTTATTCTGGCTATCGGGAGCATGAGAGGTTTTATCAATTTCTATGTCGTGGCCTGGGCCATGGCCTATGGTGGACTCACTCTCCCTGCTGGGGCCAGTGCCCCTGCTGACATCAAGGACTCTATTCTGGCTCTCGGGAGCACAATAGGTTTTATCAATTTCTATGTCGTGGCCTGGGCCATGGCCTATGGTATACTCAGTATCCCTGCTGGGGCCAGTGTCCGTGCAGACATGAGCGACTGTATTCTGGCTCTCGGGAGCACAATAGGTTTTATCAATTTCTATGTCGTGGCCTGGGCCATGGCCTATGGTGGACTCACTCTCCCTGCTGGGGCCAGTGCCCGTGCTGACATGAGCGACTGTATTCTGGCTCTCGGGAGCACAAGAGGGTTCATCAGTTTCTATGTCGTGGCCTGGGCCATGGCCTATGGTGGACTCAATCTCCCTGCTGGGGCCAGTGTCCGTGCTGACATCAGCGATTGTATTCTGGCTCTCGGGAGCATGATAGGTTTTATCAATTTCTATGTCGTGGCCTGGGCCATGGCATATGGTAGACTCAGTATCCCTGTTGTGGCCAGTGTCCGTGCAGATATCAGCGACTTTATTCTGACTCTCGGGAGCACAATAGGTTTTATCAATTTCTATGTCGTGGCCTGGGCCATGGCCTATGGTATACTCAGTATCCCTGCTGGGTCCAGTGCCCGTGCAGACATCAGCGACTTTATTCTGGCTCTCGGTAGCATGATAGGTTTTATCAATTTCTATGTCGTGGCCTGGGCCATGGCCTATGGTGGACTCACTCTCCCTGCTGGGGCCAGTGCCCGTGCTGACATGAGGGACTGTGTTCTGGCTCTCGGGAGCATGATAGGTTTTATCAATTTCTATCTCGTGGCCTGGGCCATGGCCTATGGTGGACTCACTCTCCCTTCTGGCGCCAGTGCCCGTGCTGACATCAGCGATTGTATTCTGGCTCTCGGGAGCACAATAGGTTTTATCAATTTCTATGTCGTGGCCTGGGCCATGGCCTATGGTATACTCAGAATTCTTGTTGTGGCCAGTGCCCGTGCTGACATCAGCGATTTTATTCTGGCTCTCGGGAGCACAATAGGTTTTATCAATTTCTATGTCGTGGCCTGGGCCATGGCCTATGGTGGAGTCACTCTCCCTGCTGGGGCCAGTGCCCGTGCTGACATCAGCGATTGTATTCTGGCTCTCGGGAGCACAATAGGTTTTATCAATTTCTATGTCGTGGCCTGGGCCATGGCCTATGGTATATTCAGTATTCTTGTTGTGGCCAGTGCCCGTACTGACATCAAGGACTGTATTCTGGCTCTCGGGAGCACAATAGGTTTTATCAATTTCTATGTCGTGGCCTGGGCCATGGCCTATGGTGGACTCACTCTCCCTGCTGGGGCCAGTGCCCGTGCTGACATGAGCGACTGTATTCTGGCTCTCGGGAGCACAATAGGTTTTATCAATTTCTATGTCGTGGCCTGGGCCATGGCCTATGGTGGAGTCACTCTCCCTGCTGGGGCCAGTGCCCGTGCTGACATCAGCGACTATATTCTGGCTCTCGGGAGCACAATAGGTTTTATCAATTTCTATGTCGTGGCCTGGGCCATGGCCTATGGTGGACTCACTCTCCCTGCTGGGGCCAGTGTCCGTGCAGACATCAGCGACTTTATTCTGGCTCTCGGGAGCACAATAGGTTTTATCAATTTCTATGTCGTGGCCTGGGCCATGGCCTATGGTGGACTCACTCTCCCTGCTGGGGCCAGTGTCCGTGCAGACATCAGCGACTATATTCTGGCTCTCGGGAGCACAATAGGTTTTATCAGTTTCTATGTTGTGGCCTGGGCCATGGCCTATGGTGGACTCACTCTCCCTGCTGGGGCCAGTTTCCGTGCTGACATCAGCGATTGTATTCTGGCTCTCGGGAGCACAATAGGTTTTATCAATTTCTATGTCATGGCCTGGGCCATGGCCTATGGTGGACTCACTCTCCCTGCTGGGGCCAGTGCCCGTGCTGACATCAGCGATTTTATTCTGGCTCTCGGGAGCACAATAGGTTTTATCAATTTCTATGTCGTGGCCTGGGCCATGGCCTATGGTGGACTCACTCTCCCTGCTGGGGCCAGTGCCCGTGCTGACATCAGCGATTTTATTCTGGCTCTCGGGAGCACAATAGGTTTTATCAATTTCTATGTCGTGGCCTGGGCCATGGCCTATGGTGGACTCACTCTCCCTGCTGGGGCCAGTGCCCGTGCTGACATCAGCGATTTTATTCTGGCTCTCGGGAGCACAATAGGTTTTATCAATTTCTATGTCGTGGCCTGGGCCATGGCCTATGGTATACTCAGTATCCCTGCTGGGGCCAGTGTCCGTGCAGACATCAGCGACTTTATTCTGGCTCTCGGGAGCATGAGAGGTTTTATCAATTTCTATGTCGTGGCCTGGGCCATGGCCTATGGTGGACTCACTCTCCCTGCTGGGGCCAGTGCCCGTGCTGACATGAGGGACTGTGTTCTGGCTCTCGGGAGCACAATAGGTTTTATCAATTTCTATGTCGTGGCCTGGGCCATGGCCTATGGTGGACTCACTCTCCCTGCTGGGGCCAGTGCCCGTGCTGACATCAGCGATTGTATTCTGGCTCTCGGGAGCATGATAGGTTTTATCAATTTCTATGTCATGGCCTGGGCCATGGCCTATGGTGGACTCACTCTCCCTGCTGGGGCCAGTGCCCGTGCTGACATGAGCGACTGTATTCTGGATCTCGGGAGCACAAGAGGGTTCATCAATTTCTATGTCGTGGCCTGGGCCATGGCCTATGGTGGACTCACTCTCCCTGCTGGGGCCAGTGCCCGTGCTGACATGAGCGACTGTATTCTGGCTCTCGGGAGCACAATAGGTTTTATCAATTTCTATGTCGTCGCCTGGGCCATGGCCTATGGTGGACTCACTCTCCCTGCTGGGGCCAGTGCCCGTGCTGACATGAGGGACTGTGTTCTTGCTCTCGGGAGCACAATAGGTTTTATCAATTTCTATGTCATGGCCTGGGCCATGGCCTATGGTGGACTCACTCTCCCTGCTGGGGCCAGTGCCCGTGAAGACATCAGCGATTGTATTCTGGCTCTCGGGAGCACAATAGGTTTTATCAATTTCTATGTCGTGGCCTGGGCCATGGCCTATGGTGGACTCACTCTCCCTGCTGGGGCCAGTGCCCGTGCTGACATCAGCGATTTTATTCTGGCTCTCAGGAGCACAATAGGTTTTATCAATTTCTATGTCGTGGCCTGGGCCATGGCCTATGGTGGACTCACTCTCCCTGCTGGGGCCAGTGCCCGTGCTGACATCAGCGATTTTATTCTGGCTCTCGGGAGCACAATAGGTTTTATCAATTTCTATGTCGTGGCCTGGGCCATGGCCTATGGTGGACTCACTCTCCCTGCTGGGGCCAGTGCCCGTGCTGACATCAGCGATTTTATTCTGGCTCTCGGGAGCACAATAGGTTTTATCAATTTCTATGTCGTGGCCTGGGCCATGGCCTATGGTATACTCAGTATCCCTGCTGGGGCCAGTGTCCGTGCAGACATCAGCGACTTTATTCTGGCTATCGGGAGCATGAGAGGTTTTATCAATTTCTATGTCGTGGCCTGGGCCATGGCCTATGGTGGACTCACTCTCCCTGCTGGGGCCAGTGCCCGTGCTGACATGAGGGACTGTGTTCTGGCTCTCGGGAGCACAATAGGTTTTATCAATTTCTATGTCGTGGCCTGGGCCATGGCCTATGGTGGACTCACTCTCCCTGCTGGGGCCAGTGCCCGTGCTGACATCAGCGATTGTATTCTGGCTCTCGGGAGCATGATAGGTTTTATCAATTTCTATGTCATGGCCTGGGCCATGGCCTATGGTGGACTCACTCTCCCTGCTGGGGCCAGTGCCCGTGCTGACATGAGCGACTGTATTCTGGATCTCGGGAGCACAAGAGGGTTCATCAATTTCTATGTCGTGGCCTGGGCCATGGCCTATGGTGGACTCACTCTCCCTTCTGGCGCCAGTGCCCGTGCTGACATGAGCGACTGTATTCTGGCTCTCGGGAGCACAATAGGTTTTATCAATTTCTATGTCGTGGCCTGGGCCATGGCCTATGGTGGACTCACTCTCCCTGCTGGGGCCAGTGCCCGTGCTGACATGAGGGACTGTGTTCTTGCTCTCGGGAGCACAATAGGTTTTATCAATTTCTATGTCATGGCCTGGGCCATGGCCTATGGTGGACTCACTCTCCCTGCTGGGGCCAGTGCCCGTGAAGACATCAGCGATTGTATTCTGGCTCTCGGGAGCACAATAGGTTTTATCAATTTCTATGTCGTGGCCTGGGCCATGGCCTATGGTGGACTCACTCTCCCTGCTGGGGCCAGTGCCCGTGCTGACATCAGCGATTTTATTCTGGCTCTCAGGAGCACAATAGGTTTTATCAATTTCTATGTCGTGGCCTGGGCCATGGCCTATGGTGGACTCACTCTCCCTGCTGGGGCCAGTGCCCGTGCTGACATGAGCGACTGTATTCTGGCTCTCGGGAGCACGATAGGTTTTATCAATTTCTATGTCGTGGCCTGGGCCATGGCCTATGGTATACTCAGTATCGCTGCTGGGGCCAGTGCCCGTGCTGAACTCAGCAACTTTATTCTGGCTCTCGGGAGCACAATAGGTTTTATCAATTTCTATGTCGTGGCCTGGGCCATGGCCTATGGTGGACTCACTCTCCCTGCTGGGGCCAGTGTCCGTGCAGACATCAGCGACTATATTCTGGCTCTCGGGAGCACAATAGGTTTTATCAGTTTCTATGTTGTGGCCTGGGCCATGGCCTATGGTGGACTCACTCTCCCTGCTGGGGCCAGTTTCCGTGCTGACATCAGCGATTGTATTCTGGCTCTCGGGAGCACAATAGGTTTTATCAATTTCTATGTCATGGCCTGGGCCATGGCCTATGGTGGACTCACTCTCCCTGCTGGGGCCAGTGCCCGTGCTGACATCAGCGATTTTATTCTGGCTCTCGGGAGCACAATAGGTTTTATCAATTTCTATGTCGTGGCCTGGGCCATGGCCTATGGTGGACTCACTCTCCCTGCTGGGGCCAGTGCCCGTGCTGACATCAGCGATTTTATTCTGGCTCTCGGGAGCACAATAGGTTTTATCAATTTCTATGTCGTGGCCTGGGCCATGGCCTATGGTGGACTCACTCTCCCTGCTGGGGCCAGTGCCCGTGCTGACATCAGCGATTTTATTCTGGCTCTCGGGAGCACAATAGGTTTTATCAATTTCTATGTCGTGGCCTGGGCCATGGCCTATGGTATACTCAGTATCCCTGCTGGGGCCAGTGTCCGTGCAGACATCAGCGACTTTATTCTGGCTCTCGGGAGCATGAGAGGTTTTATCAATTTCTATGTCGTGGCCTGGGCCATGGCCTATGGTGGACTCACTCTCCCTGCTGGGGCCAGTGCCCGTGCTGACATGAGGGACTGTGTTCTGGCTCTCGGGAGCACAATAGGTTTTATCAATTTCTATGTCGTGGCCTGGGCCATGGCCTATGGTGGACTCACTCTCCCTGCTGGGGCCAGTGCCCGTGCTGACATCAGCGATTGTATTCTGGCTCTCGGGAGCATGATAGGTTTTATCAATTTCTATGTCATGGCCTGGGCCATGGCCTATGGTGGACTCACTCTCCCTGCTGGGGCCAGTGCCCGTGCTGACATGAGCGACTGTATTCTGGATCTCGGGAGCACAAGAGGGTTCATCAATTTCTATGTCGTGGCCTGGGCCATGGCCTATGGTGGACTCACTCTCCCTGCTGGGGCCAGTGCCCGTGCTGACATGAGCGACTGTATTCTGGCTCTCGGGAGCACAATAGGTTTTATCAATTTCTATGTCGTCGCCTGGGCCATGGCCTATGGTGGACTCACTCTCCCTGCTGGGGCCAGTGCCCGTGCTGACATGAGGGACTGTGTTCTTGCTCTCGGGAGCACAATAGGTTTTATCAATTTCTATGTCATGGCCTGGGCCATGGCCTATGGTGGACTCACTCTCCCTGCTGGGGCCAGTGCCCGTGAAGACATCAGCGATTGTATTCTGGCTCTCGGGAGCACAATAGGTTTTATCAATTTCTATGTCGTGGCCTGGGCCATGGCCTATGGTGGACTCACTCTCCCTGCTGGGGCCAGTGCCCGTGCTGACATCAGCGATTTTATTCTGGCTCTCGGGAGCACAATAGGTTTTATCAATTTCTATGTCGTGGCCTGGGCCATGGCCTATGGTGGACTCACTCTCCCTGCTGGGGCCAGTGCCCGTGCTGACATCAGCGATTTTATTCTGGCTCTCGGGAGCACAATAGGTTTTATCAATTTCTATGTCGTGGCCTGGGCCATGGCCTATGGTGGACTCACTCTCCCTGCTGGGGCCAGTGCCCGTGCTGACATCAGCGATTTTATTCTGGCTCTCGGGAGCACAATAGGTTTTATCAATTTCTATGTCGTGGCCTGGGCCATGGCCTATGGTATACTCAGTATCCCTGCTGGGGCCAGTGTCCGTGCAGACATCAGCGACTTTATTCTGGCTATCGGGAGCATGAGAGGTTTTATCAATTTCTATGTCGTGGCCTGGGCCATGGCCTATGGTGGACTCACTCTCCCTGCTGGGGCCAGTGCCCGTGCTGACATGAGGGACTGTGTTCTGGCTCTCGGGAGCACAATAGGTTTTATCAATTTCTATGTCGTGGCCTGGGCCATGGCCTATGGTGGACTCACTCTCCCTGCTGGGGCCAGTGCCCGTGCTGACATCAGCGATTGTATTCTGGCTCTCGGGAGCATGATAGGTTTTATCAATTTCTATGTCATGGCCTGGGCCATGGCCTATGGTGGACTCACTCTCCCTGCTGGGGCCAGTGCCCGTGCTGACATGAGCGACTGTATTCTGGATCTCGGGAGCACAAGAGGGTTCATCAATTTCTATGTCGTGGCCTGGGCCATGGCCTATGGTGGACTCACTCTCCCTTCTGGCGCCAGTGCCCGTGCTGACATGAGCGACTGTATTCTGGCTCTCGGGAGCACAATAGGTTTTATCAATTTCTATGTCGTGGCCTGGGCCATGGCCTATGGTGGACTCACTCTCCCTGCTGGGGCCAGTGCCCGTGCTGACATGAGGGACTGTGTTCTTGCTCTCGGGAGCACAATAGGTTTTATCAATTTCTATGTCATGGCCTGGGCCATGGCCTATGGTGGACTCACTCTCCCTGCTGGGGCCAGTGCCCGTGAAGACATCAGCGATTGTATTCTGGCTCTCGGGAGCACAATAGGTTTTATCAATTTCTATGTCGTGGCCTGGGCCATGGCCTATGGTGGACTCACTCTCCCTGCTGGGGCCAGTGCCCGTGCTGACATCAGCGATTTTATTCTGGCTCTCAGGAGCACAATAGGTTTTATCAATTTCTATGTCGTGGCCTGGGCCATGGCCTATGGTGGACTCACTCTCCCTGCTGGGGCCAGTGCCCGTGCTGACATGAGCGACTGTATTCTGGCTCTCGGGAGCACGATAGGTTTTATCAATTTCTATGTCGTGGCCTGGGCCATGGCCTATGGTATACTCAGTATCGCTGCTGGGGCCAGTGCCCGTGCTGAACTCAGCAACTTTATTCTGGCTCTCGGGAGCACAATAGGTTTTATCAATTTCTATGTCATGGCCTGGGCCATGGCCTATGGTGGACTCAGTCTCCCTGCTGGGTCCAGTGCCCGTGCTGATCTCAGCGACTGTAGTCTGGCTGAGGGGAGCACCAATGGTGTATTCAAAGCCTGTGCTTTGGATTGTGCTCAGGGCACACAGTAGATGGAGGCCTGAGTGGATGGTGATGTTGCCCTTCTCCTCGATCTCAGTCTCTCCGCTGTCATCCTCCATATCTAAATCCTCTATGCAGGAGAAATAGTCCTCAGAATCACTGTCAAGGACAGTTTCATAGGATGAAGTACTCTCCATCTCCTCAGAATGAATCTGTGGGGCCGAAAAACCTGGCCAGCTCTCATGCCACAGGTTTTCCGTTTTCTCCTCCATGGCCCCCACCCTGACAGGTGGGGGATGGGACCACCACACGAATCTAGAACGTAAAAGACAAAACCAGGTCTAGAAAAGAAGTTTGTGGCTCTCAATGTCTACATCATGAAAACCATCAAAAAAAATTAGCTATCTCTAACCTCCTTATGATACATATTGGGGTCAGAGGTTAAAAAGAAAATAAATACCAACCCAAACCCCAAAGCAGTTATGAGAAAGCATAAGAAATATTAGAGATGAAATAAGTGGTTCCTTAGTGTTTGAATCAAAGACCAAAGAAACCAAGATCTGGTGATTTGAAAGGATGAAGTCTGACAAACCCTTGACCTGCGTCACCCAGAGAGAAGATTCAAATTCTTGAAATGTGAGACAAGACATGAAGTATGAAAGGACAAGTAGGACCTAGGGAGCCCTGCGTGTGTGTGGTGTGAACTGACTCTACAGAGTTGGTAACCCTGTAAGCAAGAGATTTCTTGAGTCATAAAAGAGACACTCACATTGATAAGATGTTATTAAACCTACATAGCACTTGCTGCCTTCTAGATACTCCACGCTGGGCATGAGGATCAATTCTGGATGTTACAAAACATACAGTGTGATCAATTTAGGGATGATATGGAAAGAGAAACACAACTTCTGCTAGCAAGGACATCCCAGGACCAACAGAGTGCATGATGGGTCTTTCTGTATAGCGGAGACCAGTGTTCCTCAGGAAGCTTCAAAAAGATACTAGGAACGATCATTGCAAACACAGTCTTGAAAAGCAGTATAACCCTGAGGCTTAACCCATCACAACAACAACAACCACAAGACACACACACACACAGGCTTGAGTATACTCCTATGTTCTTGAGGAATATCCACTTGTACATCTGTTATCAGATTCCTTGCTTCTTCACACAAGTTCAAACAATACATGACAGCTAGGATGTTTCCTGTTCACAGAGAGTTCAACAGGGAATCCTAGGACAATTCTATGGGGAAACTAACAAGCATGTAAGGAGATCAAGTGAAGAGGTCCACACTTGGCCACAAAAACATCAACTTTTGTCTTTCTCTGAAGAAGAAATAGACATGAGCTTCGTACTGCAATGTCCTCCCCCCTCCCAGTTCCAGAGAAATGGTGACTAGAGCTATGGATCAGTAGCTCAGGCTTTAATTGAAATGGGGGACTTTGGGGCACACACAAGGGGCAGCTGTAATGTCACAGAGCAGATGAAAATGATCCCAGGTCACTGTTTACATCTATAGAAGTGTTACAAAGGATTTTTTATTTCATACAGATATGGTTTAAAATAAGAAAAATGAAACCAAAGTAAAACATGGCAAAAAAATTTAAATGGAACAATTAAATAAAATGAACACATAAGCAGAAATCTGTGCCTCAACAAAAAGCATTGAGTGTATGTATCAAAAAGAACAACTGAACACAAAATCCAGCCAACAAAGAGGAAATCTCCCGATGTCAAGGTCCAAGAGATTAGGAGATTCCAGTTTATCAGGTCAAGTGTAGAAGTCCGGTGCTCTCTATCCAACAAGAGTTTCTCTGCAGCATCAAGACAAACTGCAGTCAGTTGTGGGTCCTTATAGGAAGAGATTTCAATAACTTCTCACAAAGGCTTTTTGTGATGTCATAGTAAGGAATGGACCAGTAACAGCAAAGAGCCCAAAAGATGATTCTCTACCCTGCTCCAGGGACTGCATAACTTTTGTCAAGGCTGTGAGCAAATCCCCAACAAGATATAGCTTAAACAGCAAAGGGTAACCCTCCTCTCAGGCTCTCAGGGGACAGGGAGGGATGGCAGACGAGGAGCTGGGGACTTGGGAAGATAAGTCTGAAGCAGTTGGGTGCATGCCTTTGGCAGGTCCATGGTGCATCCAGTCACTCAATTTCTCCTGAGCCCCTGAGCTTTTATGATTTCCCCAAAATGCACCTCCTGCTAGACAAGGCATTCAGACATATGAGAAGGTGTGAGACCATTCCTATTGAACATGAGCAGGACACTTTGACTTTAAGAACATAGTAAGCAGGTAACATGGTAACAAGGTAACAAGTGCCATAGTAACAAGGTGGACAGACTCAGCAACTCTGTGCTGACCTTTGTTAGGGACACGGGTATGGACTAGTTAGAGAATGAACTAACGCCCTTTGTCCCAACGCCCTTTGCACTAGGATGCTAAAGTTCTCTAAGTATTCTGACGATTACAGACATTGTCTCCACATTTCGCATATTCCATTCCTTTATCTAAAACTCATATAGATGGTCATCTAAAGGATGCTAGCCTTCCCCGACACTGGGATGCTGTAATGAAATGGACTGTACCTCATGGTACACATGACAGTTTTTGGTCTTTTTTGCAGGGCATTGGGGTGCAACATAGCAAGTGTGGAAGATAGTTACCAGGGTGGATGAACATTTAAGTGCTTCAAAGGATTTATGAGATAATAGAGGGCACAGGTAGATGTGATAAACATTCACATGGTGATGAAATAGATGGCTTTTACAGCTTGTCCATACTAATAAACTTTGAAAACCAGAAAAATTAAATTTAAAACTATCAAGGAACCATGTTTAAGAATAGAAATATGGGACTAGTCAGAAGAAACTGAATGAAAAGCACAAATTAAGTCAAGAACCACCTCAGAGACATAAATCAAAACCAACAACCTGGGAAGCAAATGTCAAAGCAAATGAACAGCGTCTGTTTTCGTACATCAGTAATATCAAGGTTTATGTTAATCAAAGTCTGAGCTCAACAACTCTGCAAACAACCAAGCTACAGCTTCTCTGCAGAGAAGCCCCAGCCAGGGCCTCATGTGGGCGGAGTCTGCAACTCCTCACAATGGCTCCAGTGAGGTCATAGGAGGAAATGAACCAATCACAGCTATTCACAACCAAGAAATAAAAACCCTTCACCTTCTGTCTCCTAAAACTGCATTGGTTTTCTTACTGTCATGACCAATTCCCTGAGAAACAGCAACATTTGTTCCATGGGTTGTGCTATGTCTCAGACTCTCAGAGGACAGGGAATCCATGTCTGGGGACTTGAGAAGATGGGTCTGAAGCAGCTGCTTACATGGCTTTGTCATGTCCTGTTGCCTCTAATGACTCAATTCCCCCTGCTGGGTTCCACCACCACGGGGCATTACAATGTCCTGAACAGCACCCCCAGTTAGAGACCGGAAATCCAGAGAATTAAGATGCTGTGAAACCTCTCTCTCACAACCTTGAGGACATTTGGACTTTAATAACAGCAGCAGTAACAACAAGAATGGACTCAGCCAGCTTTGGGCTAGCCTGGGTTAGAGACAGGGCTATGGACTAGACAGTGAACACACAGGTTTCTTCAAAGTCCTTTTCACTCAGACCCTCAAACTCTGTGATGACTCCAACTACTGCAGCCCTCTTCCTCTCCACCCTCAGGACACTCAGCTCCTTTCCCTTAAACTCGTAGTTATGGTCACCAAAAGGATGATGGCCTGTCTGTGACACTGCGAGGCCACGAGGAAACTGTCGTCCCTCAAGACTTTCCAGAGCGTGTTCTGTTTAGTGAGTGGCATGGTGGCCAGGAGAAGAGTCTCTACGTGGTCAGGGGATTTATAACCACAGGGAAATGCCAGGGGAAGTAACAAGGGTATGCTCCAAGTGCACAACCAAATCAAATCCCTTATCTTTTACAGGTAACTTAACAAAAATTAAGGTAAAGAAATAAACCAATGTATGAAATGTCAAAGATGAATGGGTAGAGAATAATAGAAAATGGTTGATGATAAAATTAACTGAAGCAAGGCACAAACTAACCTAATCTAAGCCCAATCAGTCAAAATTCAGACACAAACCCGACCCCACTGGGAAGCACACTCACGATATTCAGGTCAGTTGCGATCACAGATGTTAAGACGCACACTAAAAATCAAAATCTATAAAAATCACAGTCTACAGCAAGTTCTTCGCAGTTAACGAATGGTTTCACCGCAGCCTAAGAACAAGGTCTAGGCCCAGCTGGTGCCTAATATAGGCGGGCCTCTCTCATTCATCACAATGGTTCCTTGTGAGGTCATGGAGCCATGCACCAATCACAGTTGACCAGAAGCCAGCATAGCTTTAGAGTTCTTTGCTCATGGCTCCTCCCACATCGCTACCAAGACTCAGTGTAAGGGAGACAGAGGTTATTTGGCTCAGGCTTGCAGAGGATCAGACCAACACGGTGGTGGGCTCAGCTGGTGGCACTGGCAGCAGGGCCTCGGGCAAGGGCTTTCACTGCATAGACATCTCCTCACCCTCAAGCCTAGTGAAATATCCTTGCCATCTAGGCCACTCCTAAAATTCTTTTCAGTGTCAAAACCACAAATCCCGGTTTCTCCTGAGTCAAGATCCCTAAAAGCTCAAACTGCTGAGGGTGACAGTTCAAAGTTTGTTTTCTGTCACATCAATGACTGACATTTCTGGGGGCTTATGCCAAATCAGCAGGGCAGAGAGCTGACTGTGTTGCCTGGTGGCCTAGGTTTACCTTCTGCATCATTCCTATATAGAATGAGAAATATATAATAAGCAGATCATGTGACTGCTTGGTACTTATCTTTTCTATAAGCTGGGAGCTCTGCTCTCTAACTTTTATCATACTCCAGGTATCCTGGACTCTGACCATACAGCCTCATCCCATCAGCTCAGCAGGGCTGGGCCCAGTTAGCCCTTGGATGGGACGCCAGGCATGTTGGCACACATGGTAATCTTACGATATGGGGGTGAAGGCAGGAGGATCAGAAGTTCAAGGTCATCTCTAGACTATTAAGAACAACACGAGCTACATGAGACCCTTTCTAAAAAAGGAAATGAAAACATTTTAATGCATTTTCACAGCTTTGGATTCAGCTATGGTTTCTTATCCCAGCAGCATAAGCACACACCAGGTGAGAGAAGGCTGTTAAGGGAGAACCCGGAACAGACAGACCTGGGCGCTCCCAGGGGAAGAAGAGCAGCTTATGTCCAAAAACTCAGAAGGTGGAAGATAGACCCCTTGTTGCAATCTGAGTCATGGAAAAAGGTCAACATCGACTCTGCTCCCCACAAAATGGGAGGGTTCTGGGTTTTATGTAGCCGAGGCTGGTGTCAGATTTACTATGTAGACAAAAATAGCCTGGAACCTTTGATCCTCCTGACTTCGTCTCCCAACTCCTTGAACTGTAGGCACGATTCCATGCCTGGCACTGCCTTCAAAATTCTCTTAATTATTATTTTTAGTTCTTTTTGCGTGTGTTCCTAGTGTATGTATGTTCCTATGTGTATGTGTGTTCCTATGTGCATGGGTGTTTGTTCCTATGTGTATGTGTGTGTTCCTATGTGCATGTGTGTGTGAATTCCTATGTGTGTATGTATTCGCAGCATGTGCCTATCAGAAGTACTTGCTATATATCATATCCAAAGCAGGCACTAAACTCATAGGAATCCTCCTGCATCTACCTCCTGTGTGCTGTTGGTATTCCAGGGGTACTCCCCCATACCTGGTTTAATTTACTTTGCATTATGAAAAAAATAGTTTACTTAGTTTGTGTGAACAAAACTGTCTGAAAAGAAGCTGTCTGGCTGTGAACAACAACAATAACAAAGCTCCTGGAAGGAGTCTGTGTTGTGTCTAGAGAGACAGACAGGCTAGGCAGAATTTCAATACTGTGCAGAGGTTTGAATTTGATAGGTCCAGCGGCTAATTACTTTACCTTGTGCTAGTTCTAGCTCCTTGCCGCACTCAGTATCTGAGTTTCTTCCTGTCTTCCTTCCCTCTTTTTTTTTTTTTTGACATTTCAACACACACAGGGTTTGGTTGTCTAGTTTGGGCTGTCATGGAATTCACTCTGTAGACCAGGCTGGACTGGAACTCTGTAGATCCACCTTCCTCTGCTTCCTGGATGCTCGGATTAAAGGTGTGTGCCACCACCCAGCTGTCACTCTATCGAAACTAGCACCTCATGATAATAAATAAAAACCTCCTGAAGCTATTAACTTAGCAGAACGTTAGCTTCTGCAAACCGAGAGCTCTAAGAATGTCTTCAGATGGCCTGTTCGCCTGTAGAATAGCACTCCCTGCTTCTCGATGTACCTGCTGCTCTGGTGTGCCCACAAATGTATGGTAATGCTGCCTTGACTTACAATTGTCTTTGTTGTGTAAAACTGTGCAAATCCTGTGAAAGGCTTCCACATTGGAATATGGAATTTTGGGGTAACCTAAATTTGTGTTCCTGGGCCGTGCTCACTCTAAATGACTCCAGAATAAACCATCTCTTATTCCCTTTAGGATGAGAGCTGAGGTGCTAATGTTGGCATTTCTTTATACCTGGGAGATCGATAACACAAGGCATTGTCCTCAGCCACCAAATCTTCAGAAACATCGGAAACCCCGTGTTCAACACAGTAATGTGGTGCGTTGGTTTTTTTCCTGTTGCTGAGACAACAGTGACTTGAGGAGGTTGGAGGGTAGAGTCTGCTGTGGCCATGGGAGCTGAAGGCGGCCTCTCACATGGCATCCACAGTCAGGAAGCAGAGGTCCTCTCCAGATGGAGCTTTAGCCCCAGCTCCTATATTTTGGTTTGGAAACAAGGTCTCATGTAGCTTCACTGGCTTCACACTGTTAGTAGCCACGCAGAGCTGCACCTTCAAGGGTAGTCACTGTGTCAATGACAGGTGATCTTTTATTTCCAGATAAAGCTTTGCAGCACACACTGGGCATGTGCAGGAATGCGCCCTCCCCACAGGAACAAGTGTTGCCTTCCTATAAATTCACACTTGTTCTTTGGTTTGGGAGAGCCCGGCTGTAGAGACGATGCCCCGCTTCTCCTTCCTGCTGCAGCTGATAGGTCCTTCTTCCCTCGCTTCCCTCTAGGTGTTTTCATTTTGGCTTTGCACTGGCCAAGAGGAGAATCCACTGAGATACATCAGCCACTGACCTGTAACCTCTCACAGAAGAATATGCTCACATCTTTCCTCCATGTCAGAATGTATTGACACTAAAGCTGTAAGGCTGAGCAGTTTTTATGATGGCTGTTAGTATAAGTCTGCCTACCTTAGCAGTTTGGCCAAGGCAAATTTTGGTTCTTGATTCCAAACCTTTTTGTTTCTTTTTATTTATTTACTTTGAGACAGAGTCTCTCTATGCAGCCCTGGCTATTGTGGAACTAGCTATGTGGACCAGGCTGGACTCAAACTCACAGAGTTCTGCCTGCCACTGGCACCCAAGTGCTGGGATTAAAGTTGTGCACCCCACTACCTGGCTTTATTTCCCATTTGAAATGCTAATATTAATTCACATCAGACATCACACTGTAAATGTGGCTGCATATCTCTCCACATACAGGCAGGTTAAGGAAAGAAAGCCACTGACTGCAGAGTGCACGGGTTTCAACAGTGTGCTGGGAACGTGATCCACAGAGATAAGGAATGAGGCCCATGTCAGGAAGGAATACGGTGTTACTGCTCCTGGAATCAGGTTTCAGAATGAAGATGCAGAATTCATCTGTGAGATGAAAAGTCTGAACCAAGTCCACAGCAAGAAATGGGTCAGGAGCATGGAACAGTAGTGGGTCAGGCCCAGGTCCATCAAGTAAGCTCTCTCAGTAGTGAGGGAAAGAGCAGAACAGGGGTCCTCAGTCCTTGCACACACAGCATCAGATGGTAGGGTGGTGTGCAGTCATGCCATGGCAGCATTTTTGTTTGCTGTCAAAGGGTTTTACTGTTTTGGATCATGAGGAATCGAACCCAAGTTCTCACACATGCCAGGCGAGGGCTCCACTACTAAGCTGTGCCCCCTCCTGCCACTGCAGTGTGAGGGGACAGCATTTTATGAAGCCCATGTGAGGGAGTTGTGCCCTTTCCACAACCTGGAGTGTCTGGTATGTATTTGGGCCTGATCTACCTGATATGATTTAAATGCAGCCATGCTGTGTGGGTCTCTGCAAACACCACGGGCAGCAGGGTAACAGTCCAATGGTGGTTCAAACTTCAAGTCTGATGCCAAGTAGTTTATTTGAGACATTTTTAAGCACAGCACAATTTGGTGAAGTTTCCTGATAATTCACTCAATCTCATGTGCACAGCAAAGCTAAAGACATGACCACATCAAAACTCCGTGTTAATGACCTGTCCAGCAGGCCACGTAATTCGTGGGCCTCGAGTTCGGGATCAGCTGGGTAGGAATGGGGGAAAGAGAAAGAGAACCAAGAGCGTATAAAGAATGACAGAGTCAGTCTGAGATGCGTCTAGGTTCCGTTTATTGCAGGCAGGGGTTTATTCTTATAGAGTGTTTTTGGTAGGGAGGGGTAGGGTTAGAGGGGAGCGGAAACTATCGCGCCCTAGGCCAGGGAGGAAGCAGTATATCTCTAGAAACATCTAGTGGTTAGGCCGTGTCTTGGCACCTTGTGGTCAGGTCATCTTGGCACCTTGTGGTCAGGTCGTTCTGAGAACTGTATCACAGCTGTTTGTGCAGCAAGCTGTTTTGGCAGCAAGCTGTTTTTGCAGAGAGGATGAGGAAGATTGGCCAATACTTTAGGTCGGGGGGCTTCTTGGTCCCCAACATGTTAAGTACAAATGCCATCTTCTATAAAGATGGATTCTATAGATTAATTGAGAAAACAAGTTCGAGATGAGGGTCTGGGTGTAGTCTCGGCCACATAGGTAGCCCAAAGGTCACCAGGCTGTTAAACACATCTGTTCTCACCTTTCTGGGCAAAAAAACAGTTATAGCCTGTTGTTTTAAGGTCAGTAGAAGTCCATAGTGGCCGGGGGAATCCTGATCTTCCAGCTCAATTGAAGGTTTGCTGTGGCTCCTGGCAGGAGTGCTCCCCAATATGATGCCAACACTTCCAGGCCAGCAAAACTTAAGGTTGTGGGAACAGGAAGGAAATTTTTTTCTAGGGAGTCACTAGGGTGTAATGAGTACATCTTTTCCATCCTGCCTTGACTCCTGGACCCACGGATCCTGGCTATGGGAGAAACTGTACCATATACTGGATGCTGATTCAAAGCATATAGCACCTTCTGGAGAACCCTGCCCCTGCCCTCCACGCTGCTGCCATCTAATAGACACTGGAACTATGTCTTCAGAAGACCATCCCATCTTTCATCAGGTCAGCTCCTTCGGGATAGCAGAGAACAGGGTGAGACCAGTGGATTCCGTGATCATGGGCCCACTGTCATGAACTACACTTTCTACCTCCCCTTACCAGCCTACTGTGCCTTAAGTCTGGTTATAGGTCTAGAGCAGCTATTGGTGGCCCTGAGGGGCATCAGTATTGTGTTGCCTGGCATTTCCTCCACAGCTGGTTTAGAAGACAATGAAGAATGAACTTCCTCAGTCAAGGTGACAATGATAACATTTCAAGGGGGAGGGGGTGAGGGTGGAGTGATTTACCCCCCAGGTGAGATTAACCCTTGAGAACCTGAGAGCTCACAGTTCTCAGCCCTAATAGAGTACTCCCACACATCCGCATCTCTAGTCCCAGGATCCCGTACTTTACCAATTCATGCCCTTGCCTAACTGCAGACACTCTCTGAGGCTGGGACTTGAGTATTTGCTGTAGTTCAGCCGGCCTTTTTATGTGGGCTACTCTTTGATTTTCTGTAACGTGAGGTCTATGACAGCTGATCATGAATTAATAAATCAGGAGGGCCATGAAACTGATCCTCTAAAGTCATTGTATGAATTATTCTGATATGGTACAAAATCCCTGTCATCGAAACTCTGTTTTTTTAAACTATGTCCAAGCCTCTGTCACCTTGCAAACACAGCATGAACACCATCAGGGTAATCTACATATCCGTCTTTTGTAATAAGCAATTGAGATCCATGTAGATGTGAAACGGTACCCTTCTTTTGTTTAATCCTAGATTTTTTTTTATGTTGGCCTCACAACAGGTTGCTCGATCACCATGCAGCCCTCCAAATATAGACTGTCCTCTATAGCCAGTCTCTGTAGGATCTCCTGTTTGTATGATAAAATCCTCCTGTACATTGTAAATAAGGCAATGATTGTAATATTTTATTTGCAAGATGTGGTAGTTTGAACAGGAATGGCTCCCATAGGCTCATTTATTTGAGTGTTTTGTCATCAGTGAGGGACACTACTTAGAATTTAGGGGTGTGGCCTTGTTGGGAGAAGTGTGTCACTGGGGCAGCACTTTGAGATTTCAGTGTCTCTCTCTTCCTGTTCTCCAGTTCAGACAATGAGTGCCTTGGTGTTCAGTTCACATTTTCCAGAGTTCTCCACATTTACAAAATTAGAAGACATCTGGCATGTTCGGAGTGAGAATAAACCTTTATCCTCCTCTACGTTTTCAAGGTCCATGTGACTCTTCTGGCCAATGGGCTGTCAAAGATGGTGCTGATGGGCAGAGGAGAGGGGTCAGACTTTAGAGCACTAGTTGTGCAAACGCAAGGCCTGAGTTCAGTCCCCCAGAACTTACATGAAAAGCCAGCCCTAAAGCGCTGGGGTGGGGTGGAGGGGGGGCTGTGGCAGGTGGGTTCCTGGGGCTTTCTGAACAGGCAGTTTAACCAACTTGGCAAGTTCTCAGCCAATGAGAAACTCTCAGTAAACAAGCTGGGGAGGCTGGAGAGATGACTCAGCAGCCAAGAGCTCTCCCTGCTCTTCCTAGAGGGCATGAGTTTGACTTCCAGAACCCACGTGGTTGTAAATAACTCTATTCCTAGGGGATCCGACATCATCTTCTGACCCATGAGGGCACCAAACACACATGTGCGCGCGCACACACACACACACACACACACACACACACTCACACATAATAAAATTAAGTCTGAGACAGAAAAAGAAAACACTAGATGCCTGGGATCTAATGAAATACATGTGGGAGGTAACAGAAGGAAGTTTCTGTTATGCCCAGACGACAGAGTCCCCCCAAAACCAGCCAGGAGACCGAGTCCTGTGTGTAAAAGCAAAGAGCCTTCATTCTTACATAAGTTTGCAGACTCGGACTCCCCATGTGTCCAAAGTATCCGAGTGATCTGAGAGCCCTGAGCTCAGTTGGGGTTTGGTTTTTAGAGTAGCAAAGGTAGGGGTGAGGGACTTCTAAGGTTCAGGAGCCCTGATTGGCTGACATTTGTCTAGAGGTGTCCTGGTGAAAAGTGATAGGTGTGTGCTAGTGGGTGATCCTATCTGCAAAGGTTGGGATGTTAGGAATTTCCTTGGGATGGTCTGTTCCTGGTGGTGCCACCTTCTGGCTTTTCCTGGAACCTGGTGCTGCCTGCTATGGCAGCTGTGCGGCCTGGGTGCCATGTGTGTCCAGGCTGCCCTGGGCCCCACAGTTTCTAGTAAGTCCTTTAACAGTGACATTCTATTCGGAGGGATGTGTTTTAAGTCCTTTCCTCTTCCCACTGTCTGGAACATGGACACGATGGTTATAACAGCTATTTTGTGGCTTTGTGGCAAACTTGAAGGTGGAAATCAAGACTCACGGATCCAGCCAGCAGGTCTTCCACAACAGTTTTCTTTCCGTTTCCTGGGAGTTTATGAATGGTAGAAGTCAGCCGGATTGCCAGCAACATTACAACCTAGAAGAACTTCAGGGAGCCATCACTGTCCTTCTTGGAGAACTTTCTTGGTCCATGCTAGCTCTCATCTTCAATGTTTTGGGATCATTTTTCAGTTCACTTGTCAATTCTGAAGCTTTCAAGCCAAAGCAACCATTGTGGGCTACTTTATGTTACTCCTTCCTGACTTTGGGAGATTTAATCTAAGGAAGCATTCGGAGGGCACGGCAAATGCAGCTGGAAGAAAGTTAAAAACAACAAATGAAAGGGGAAGAAATTTAGCAGTGCAAACCCACAAGGTGAACGTTCCCTTAATCTGCTAAAGGTGAAAGACCCTACAGACCCCCTCCTCAAAACCCGCAGCTAGCATGCTCCCGGGGGAATGTCCTGTTTGCTTTAAAAAAAAAAATTCTCCGGATCAGCAGCCAGCCTGCTCTCATAAGAACATCCCATGTGCTTGAGAGAGCAGGATGTCTATGAGATAGGAAGACTGCAAGGCAGGATATCAATAAGATAGGACATCAACAAAGCAGGTTGACTGCAAAACAGGATATCTATAAGATAGGCCAGGCATCCATGCTGAGAGAGGAAACCATTCATGCCCCTGCCTCATTCCGATCGACTGATAACCACGCTTTTGCTTCTGTAAACTTGCTTTTTGCTCTTCCCTATAAAAAGACCTCCCCCCAGTCTGCAGGCGTGCAAGTCCTCCGAAAGACTTTGCTGCCCACAGGTACCTGTGTTTACTCAATAAACCTCTTGCTAATTGCATCCTGTGGTCTGGACTCGGAGTGTCCTGGTTCTGGGGACTTCATTGGAGGAAAAGGTCCTCTCTGAGGGTCTTTCAAAGGTATTTGGAAAACTCGACACTATCATATATTTATATATAAGTTAAATACACAGGCTCTAGAGTTGTGCATCGCTGGCATAAGTAGGCAGATATAGGCATGATGAACAACGTAGGCATTTTGTCTGAAAATAAAACTGACCAGCAGAATGAAATGCAAAACAAAACAAAAAACTAGAGACTCCCAGAGAGTTAGAAACAAAACAAAGACTAGAGACTCCCAGAGAGTTAGAAACAAAGTAAAGGATCACAGACACCCAGAGAGTTAGAAACAAAACAAAGGTCTAAAGACTCCCAGAGAGTTAGAAACAAAGTAAAGGACCACAGACTCTCAGAGAGTTAGAAACAAAGTAAAGGACCACAGACTCCCAGAGAGTTAGAAACAAAACAAAGGTCTAGAGACTCCCAGAGAGTTAGAAACAAAGTAAAGGACCACAGACTCCCAGAGAGTTAGAAAGCACTGACCTTGATGGCATCACCCTGACTGGGTGAACGTTTTCACCAGCACTGAGAGGAACGTTCACTCTGCTTAAGTCACTGTCACGCAGAGTGTCCACTCTACAGAGAAGAAGTGAATGCCAACTGAGATTTACCCACAAAGGAGGGAGGGGCTATCACTAAGGCATGCCCCTCCAGTTCTTTCCATCCCCTTTGACCTTGTTCTGTTCCTCCGCACCACCCTACCACCCCGACAGGATGTGAGTTCCAGAAGCTGGATGCTCAGTTGCCTTTTCTAGGATAATAGAGGTCATCTTTGGATACTTGGTAGTGTTCTGTGCTCTGTTTGCATTAATTCAGCAAGACCAGCACAGGGGAAATGACGTACTGAACTACTTCTCAGATGTCCCCGCATATGCCTACTTATTCTCACTATGCAAAACTCCTCTACAGCCTGTTTCGTTAATCACCCTGATTAGACCTGCAAGGGATTGCATACAGCATCAGTCAGCAATGCAATAATGGTTTTGCCGGAGAGCATCAGCATGCAGTGTGACTCTCCTCATCCCCACAATGGAAGTCCCACAAACTAGCTTCCGTGTAACTTCCCACAAAACCCTCCAGTCAGTGTCTAGAACTCTCCTCTCTCCTTCCTCACCTGTCCCCTCCACACACCCACTTCTCCTCCTTTGTCCCACTCTTCCCTTGACAGGGCTCTACTCTGTTGCTTAGGGTCTCAATCATCAATCCTCATCCTCCATCTTCCCCTTGCTGATGTGACCTAAAGAATGGGGTCTTTCTCCAGTGGAGAGAGGCCCTCCTCTCCTCCTCCCTAAGGGTAAATGCAGCGGGGCAGGTCAGTGACCTGACTGGGGGGGGCACCCCTAGGAAGGCAGTCACCTAAAGATGATGCTCACCAGCCTTCCCCGCCAGATTCCTCAGCCTGTGGCATGGTCCCTAGCAGCTACCATGAGGTCCAGCTCAGTGTGCTTGCCTTGCCTCAGAAAAGCATAGCTACTTATTTTTCCTTTACTGTCATTTTCTTCCTTTTGTTGACCAGAGTCCAAGTATGTTTTAAATCTCCCACTAACTCTTTCTGAAGCGCCCCTCTCTGCCATGTGGCTGCTTGTCACCAGGTGGCTAACCTCTGACCTCCAGTTTTATCTGCAGCTGGGAGGTGGATAGATGGGTGACTGCAGAGCCACGGACAAGTGAATCAGTGGATGGATGGAGGAATGAATGAACTGATGGGTAGATTCATTGGTGGGTAGGTGGGTGGTTGTGTGGATGGATGAGTACATGGCTAGATGAATGGGTGGAGGATGGATGGGTAGGTAGGTGGGAGGTTGTGTGGATGGATGAGTACATGGCTAGATGAATGAGTGGGGGATGGATGGGTAGGTGGGTGGTTGTGTGGATGGATGTGTGCATGGCTAGATGAATGGGTGGGGGATGGATGGGTAGGTGGGAGGTTGTGTGGATGGATGTGTGCATGGCTAGATGAATGAGTGGGGGATGGATGGGTAGGTGGGTGGTTGTGTGGATGGATGTGTGCATGGCTAGATGAATGGGTGGGGGATGGATGGGTAGGTGGGAGGTTGTGTGGATGGATGTGTGCATGGCTAGATGAATGAGTGGGGGATGGATGGGTAGGTGGGTGGTTGTGTGGATGGATGTGTGCATGGCTAGATGAATGGGTGGGGGATGGATGGGTAGGTGGGAGGTTGTGTGGATGGATGTGTGCATGGCTAGATGAATGGGTGGGGGATGGATGGGTAGGTAGGTGGGAGGTTGTGTGGATGGATGAGTACATGGCTAGATGAATGGGTGGAGGATGGATGGGTAGGTAGGTGGGAGGTTGTGTGGATGGATGTGTGCATGGTTAGATGAATGGGTGGGGGATGGATGGGTAGGTAGGTGGGTGGTTGTGTGGATGGATGAGTACATGGCTAGATGAATGGGTGGGGGATGGATGGGTAGGTAGGTGGGAGGTTGTGTGGATGGATGAGTACATGGCTAGATGAATGAGTGGGGGATGGATGGGTAGGTGGGTGGTTGTGTGGATGGATGAGTGCATGGCTAGATGAATGGGTGGGGGATGGATGGGTAGGTGGGTGGTTGTGTGGATGGATGAGTACATGGCTAGATGAATGGGTGGGGGATGGATGGGTAGGTGGGAGGTTGTGTGGATGGATGTGTGCATGGCTAGATGAATGGGTGGGGGATGGATGGGTAGGTGGGTGGTTGTGTGGATGGATGAGTACATGGCTAGATGAATGGGTGGGGGATGGATGGGTAGGTGGGAGGTTGTGTGGATGGATGTGTGCATGGCTAGATGAATGGGTGGGGGATGGATGGGTAGGTGGGTGGTTGTGTGGATGGATGTCTGCACACACACAGGTGGCTCAGCAATCAAGAGTGCACACTGCTCTAGCAAGGACTGGACTTTGGATTCCAGAACTCATATTAGGCGTGGTTTTAAACAAAATTTCAATCATTCAATTTTACCAATAAAGACTCAAGAGCCAGATTCCGGTTTGAAAACCTGCTAGCTCAGAGTGGTAGAGAAACACCTGACTGACCTTCCTCCTCTGCTGATGTCCCAGAAATAGACTTTCTCCTACACCGTCTCAAACAAAACTCCTCAAACAGAAAGAACCGCCCTTCTACTTCCTACTTCCTGTGTGTCTCTCTATCCATCCTCCTGACTCTGTCTCTCTGTGGTTTTTTTCCTGCCAACTGGTTGCTTCCTCCACCTCTTGACCTATGAATGACTTTATTTAATCCAGGGGCTGGGTCTCTCATCCAGGGCCTCCTTCCATCTAAGCAGAATGCAGGAAGTGCCCTCCACTGCTGAGCCACTGAGCTGGCTACTAATACACAGTTGTAAACTAGTGGGGCCTATCGGCATTCTGACTAGGGACCCCAACCCGGTGCTGCTTGGTACTCTAAAGTAATGAAGAAGTGGACAGCTCAGGCCACTGGCTGATGACGGACACCAGAGGGAAAGGTCATTGTCCCAGGAAAAGCTGGCAGGAAGGCTGGTAACCGACCTTCACCAGACTGCGCAGGTGGGCCCACAGAAAGTTCCGAGCTGCTCTGTGTGTTTTAATTGGACTAGCATGGGATGTCTCCGCCAGATGCCAGGTTTGTGCTCAATTAAATCCAAAACAGAGAGCCCTTATGTAGGCAGTGTCCAAAGAGACGTCAACACCCCAGCAAACTCTGGGAGGACTGACCTAGCTGAGACCCTGCTTGCTCCAGGAGGATAAAAGTACTTGTTAGTTTTAAAAGATGCCTTCTTGAAGTGAGAGGTCCTTGGACTCCCCACAGGGAAGGGAACCCTGACTGCTCTTAGGGCTGACGAGAGAGGGGGAGTTGATGAGGGGAGGGGAAGGGAAATGGGAGGCGGTGAGGAGACAGAAATCTTTAGTAAATAAATAAATAAATAATAATAATAATAAAAGAAAAGGATGCCTTCTCTGAGTGGGTAGAAACATTCCTCACCTGGACTGAAACTGCCCAAATAGATAAAAATCTCTTCTAAAGAACTGGTCCTTGTCAGGCAGTGGTGGCACACGCCTTTAATCCCAGCACTCGAGAGGCAGAGGCAGGCAGATCTCTGTGAGTTTGAGGCCAGCCTAGTCTACAAGAACTAGTTTCCAGGACAAGCTCCAAAGCTACAGAGAAACCCTGTCTTGAAAAACCAAAAACAGAACTGCTCCTCTAATTTAGCGTCCCCCTAGCAGTGGGGTCTGACATTGGCTTGGCTTTCATAGCTAAAATCTCTCAACTAAGAGGCAGTGCTTTAGGCATAGATTGAAAACTGCATTGTGCATATAGACCTCAGAGTTCCTGGCAGGTAAGAAGAATAAACATGGTGTTAAAAGAACATGTAAAAAACATGGTGTTTTGTTTTAGCATTACATCATCTTCCCTCAAAAGAAAATTTTTTTTTCATGCTATGAAAGTGACCTTAACAGGATATTTTCTGGATTCTCTTTCCTGGTGCTGTCACTTGAGCACTTGAGGGCCTTGCTGCTCTCTGGTCCTGAAGTGGCGCAAGCAGCTGCGATTGGCTCCTGTGTGCAGTAGAGGAGAGCCTACATAGTCACACCTCGCTTATGTAGATGCCCACCTGTTTTTCCTTCCCTGGTGGGATTATTTAAGAAACCATGATTGACTGGAGTTACCAGAACTCTTGTGAAACTCTGGAAGGAGCGCCGTTGATAAGGGTGATGCTGTTTCCAGCTCCTTCCTTCAAAGCTTGATCAGCGTGGAAAAGCGTTTTGACAATTCTTCCTTCCTCCCTTTTCTTTCGGATAATCTTTGCCCCACAGTAGAGAGGAGGCTGAAAGGCGCTCTGTATCTGCTTATATGAATCTTTGTCCCAAGCTTATTGTTGAGACCCCTTGGTGCCAGTAGGACAGTTTGAATTCTCTTTCTGGACAAGTTCAGGAATAGTCCACGTGGTCCTTCCGTCCTTCACTGTCTCACGTGCATGTCTGTAAAGGGTAGTACACAGGCCTAGGACCAATCCCACTGAGTTCTGCATTTAGTGTGGTAACAACTTCCTTGTCCTAAATAACATTTTTAATTTTTATTATTATGCGTACGTGCACACACATGTGTCCCAGGGTACCTGTGGAGGTCAGGTATGTACTTCAAGCATGTAGGTCACTGGGATCATGATGTGGGAAGGTCATATGTCTATCTGTTGCTTTCATTGGTTAATTAATAAAGAAACTGTTTGGCCTGATAGGTCAGAACATAGGTGGATGGAGTAGACAGAACAGAATGCTGGGAAGAAGGGAAGTGAGCCAGACACCATGCCTCTCCTCTCCAGGCCAGACACGATGAAGCTCCAGCCCAAGATGGATGTACACTAGAATCTTCCTGGTAAGACAACACCTCGTGGTGCTACACAGATTATTAGATATGGGCTAAAGCAAGATATGAGAGTTAGCCAGCAAGAGACTAGAGCTAATGGGCCAAGCAGTGTTTAAATGAATACAATTTGTGTGTTGTTATTTTGGGGCATAAGCTAGCTAGGCGGCCGGGAACCAGGCAGCAGGAACGCAGCCTGCAGCTCCTTCTACAGGATCAAGTTCAGGTTGCTGGGCTTGCACACATGCTTTACCGCTGAGCCTAGTGCTGCCCAGTTCCTGTTCTTCAGGAGGGCTCACACAAAAGCAAATAACAATGCTGGAAGGATCTCAGTGGCAGAGTGTTGGCCCAGCATGTGTAGGGCCTAGGACTGAGCAGTCAGTGCCACCAAAAAGAGAAGAAAAGGAAGAAGAGGATATGTAACTAGAAATGAACTCCCCTGCTCTCTTGGTTTGAACGAAAATGTTTTTCAATCTCCCTGATATTCCTAGAATATGTTGTTAGTTGAAAAAGAGGTGTACCTTTGAAACAGTTTTGATTCTTTCTTTCTTTCTTTCTTTCTTTCTTTCTTTCTTTCTTTCTTTCTTTCTTTCTTTCTTGAGATAGGGTTATTTGAGTTCTGCCTACCTGGAACTCTTTAAGTAGACTTGGCTGACCTTGAATTCATAGACATCTATCTACCTCTGCCTCTCAAGTGCTGGGATTAAAGTTATACACTACCAGGGCCGGGCAGCAGTGATGCACGCCTTTAATCCTGGCACTCAGGAGTCAGAGGCAGGCGGCTCTCTGAGTTCAAGGCCAGTCTGGTCTATAAAATGAGTTCTAAGACAGCCAGGACTACACAGAGAAGTCCTGACTTGAAAAACGAAACAAAAACAAAATTGCCCTGCTTTGACAAAATATTTTGAGGGTTAAATGAGTCAATCTACAAGTAACACAGAACACACAGAACATGCCTGGTGCATAGTGTTCAACATGTTGGAATGTAAGACAGTCTCCTGGATGTAAAGACCACTTATATGCTAATAACCCCAAATAAATTTTTGCTGTACTCTAGACCTCTGGACTCACATTCAGTGGATACTTAACAGTGTTGCCTTCTACAGAGCCAATCCCCACTCCTGGTTCCAAGCCTGTCCCACATCCAGCCCATTTCCTGTTACTAATGTCAACATTAACTTTCCAACTGTGAAGGTCTCCACAACTTGGAATTAATCTTCAGTCTTCTTCTCTCATACTCCATAGTCAATTGTCTTCCTGTGAAAATAGAGCAGGAATCTGACCTTCATTCCCCTCCTGCCCCTGCTTCCACTTCTTCCACTGCAATCCCCTGCCTCGAGCCACTATTTATCTCTAGCTTAGATACTGAAATAGATTCTTTTTTTTTTTTTGGATTTTCGAGACAGGGTTTCTCCGTAGCTTTTGTTTCCTGTCCTGGAACTAGCTTTTCTAGACCAGGCTTGCCTTGAACTCACAGAGATCCGCCTTCCTCTGCCTCCTGAGTTCAGGGATTAAAGGCGTGTGCCACCACTGCCCAGCTGAAATAGATTCTTGATTCCCTCTTTATATCTTAGAATAAAGAAGCCAGCGTGAGCCTTCTGTAGGAAACCTTATCATTCCTTTGCTTAAAATTTTTTGGTATGCCTCCCATTTGTACCATAGTTTTTTGTTTTGTTTTGAGACAATCTCATTCGTAGACGTGGATGGCCTGTAAATCACTATATAGACACAGGCCAAGCTGGCCGTGAACATACCGAGTTCAGATTCCGCCTATTGAATTCTGGAGTTACAGGCATATGCCACAATGTAGAACATGCAAACACTTTCTAAATAGTTATATAGATATGTATTTGTAGATGTACATACTAAAAATTTTAAGGTGTGAAAACAAGCCCCTAATTGTTTCCTCTTACCTGAGAGTGATACTATTACAAGTCATGATTAAAAAGATTGACTTTTGACCCAAGAAATTATGGAAGAACTACCTAGTAAAACCCTGTCCCCAAAAGGCAATTAAATGTTTTTTTTTTAAAACAAAAATAAGGGACTGAATAAGTGACTCTGCAGGTAAGAGAATTCGAGTGCATTCTGTTCTTGCAGAGGATCCAAGATCTTAGCATGCACAAAAGGTGGCTCACAACAACCTGTCACTCCAGCTCCAGGGGATCTAATGCCCTCTTCTGGCCTCCTTGGGCTCCTGCACTCATAAACACATACCTACACACAGACACATACACATAATTGAAAATAAAATAAACTGAGCCAGGCATGGTGGCACATACCTTTAATCTCGGAACTCAGGGGTCAGGAGCAGACAGAACTATGTGCTCATGAGGCAAGCTTGGTTGACCTAGCAGTTCTAGGGCGGTCAGTTATAGAGTCAGCTCCTGCTCAATTCTGGTGGTGGTGGTGGTGGTGGCCATTATGAAGATGATGAAATAAATCCTTTAAGAATCAAAACAAAACATTGGAAACAGTCTCAATGTGTAAGAAAAAAACTAAGAAATTATGTTATAGCTAGACTGTGTATAAGTTTACAAAGTTAAATATGTTTTTTTTAAAATAATTACATACTGGTTTTGTTTTGGCTTTGGTTTTTTGAGACAGAGCTTCTTTGTGTAGCCTTGGTTGTCCTGGAACTCTGTAGACCAGGATGGCCTTGAACTAATAGAGATCCACCTGCCTCTATTAATGAAAAAAAGAAGAAATAGCAAGGGCACTACAAGATTGACTTTGCAAATGTCAAATCTATATAGATAGAGGAAACCCTTAGAAATACAAACAGCAGCTGCCAGGTAGGAATCACACATAAGTAACATACCTTAAGGCTGATCCCTCATAGAAGAGCCAGGCTACTTGCTAGTAACGTGTTCAGAGCACAGTTGCAAATTCTAATGTGCACTTGCTGCAGTGTTCTACAGTGACGGCTTAAGCAGTCACCTCTTTTGTGGGGTACAAATGAGTCACAGAGTATTCATGTGATTAGAAACTCCAAGTGTAACATTTCACTGAGAAATGCAGTTATCTGTTCTCGGCTCATCACCCTTATCCAGAGCCAGCCGGTTCTATTAGCCTATATTCGATAGGGGAGTCTAACCATAAACTCCACAATCCTGATCTCTGTATTGAATTCCACTACTTCTCTGAAGGTGCTTGTTAGCAAACGTGTGTGAGATGCGGTAATACGCGCCCTCTGGTGGACACTGAAAGATATGCAAGACATTTTCAGTTGTCAAATGGCAGGACCTTCCTTTTGGAGCACAGGGGTGGTAAACAGCCTCCTGTATGCAGAACACTTCCATAAAAAATGCCAGTGGCTTGGGCTGGATCCTGGCAAGAGTCCCAGCAGCATTCTTCTCTCCTGGGGCGTTCCTAGTCTCTGGTCCCATCCTTGCTACTGTACAGTGCTGTCCCAGGCCTTATTTGCTCTCTTCTAAAAGCCCACGGGATGAGATTGAGTCGCCATGGCCCTGGATCTACCTAGCGCAGATCGTTTGTGAGAGGAGCAACAGTGGCGTTCATAGATGGACGAAGCGAAAGCAGCACCGTTCTCCGAGAGCTCACGTCCCAGGCATCAGTTCTCACGTGTGGTCCTTCAACCTCTGAAGGACCTAGAAAGCATCTCAGAGGCTGAGGTCAACACCATCTTAATTACAAGATTGGGCAGTATTTGACGTCTTCACTGATTCACATCTGGACTGGTGCGCTAGTGTGAATCCAGGCGGCTGTGTGCTGTGCTCGTCACCCGCACACACCTGCCAGGGAATAAAGGCTGGACAGCATTCCAGATGCCACTAAAGAAGCACAGAAGTTGCTGCCTCTATTGTCTGCGTCTTTAGTGCACGTTGTTCTGATACCCTAGGTGGCAAAACTCAAGCTACACATAAAATACTCTGCTACAGGCAGAGTCTGAGGCTGATCTTGAACAAAAGTTACCAAATAAATGACTTCTCATACTTCATAATATTTTACTTTAGAGGAGAATGGGATAGGATGCATTACCAAACCATCAGTTTGTCTTTCTTCTTAGAACTGGCTGTCTTAGAACTCTCCTAATAGATCAGGCTGGCATTAAACTCAGAATCTGCCTGCCAAGTGCTGGGATTAAAGGCATGTATCACCACCGCCGAGTTTACAATTCTAATCGTATGTTTATATTATTTTATTATTTTACTCAGTTACTGTCTGAATGCCCATATATTTACTGAAGATAAATTGACAATATATCTGAATACACAGGAAAAATTTCTGATGTCGTATAATATCTATCACATAACACCAAAGGACAAAGCTTTGCTCTCAAATGGCTGTTGACGTATGAAAGAGTTCCACAATAGCCCAGAATGGAGTATCACAAAGGTTTATTTATATACTGTATGCATGCATGTTTCTACCTCTGCTGATGGCATTTCTCTTTATGTTTCCATTAGCTACAAAGAGTCATCTGGAATTTCTTTTAATTAACTCTTGACAATTTCATAAATGCAGATAATGTATTTTAATCCTTGTTACATCTTCCTGTCCCCCTCCTATTTCCACTGAATTGTTTTCTTTTTTAACTGAAGTATATGCTAACACTAAATTTTAAAATTTATGTTTTTTTTCTATTGGTCTCCAATTTTTCAGTTTTATAAAGAAGAAAATGATGTTATTGATAGGAATTACAATTTCTGGGGGGAAGACATGAAATCCTATAGAAAAAAAATAAAAATCCATTACTTGCGGTTTTCTGTTAAAGCCAAGAGAGTAAACTGTGAGATGAAGTGGTTTGGTGGTGTCTCACTTGTCAGCTGACAGACTCTAGAATCACCTGGGAGAAGGGCCTCTGGCATACCTATAGGGGTCATCATGGTTTCCTTGAGATGGAAAGATCCCCTCTGTGGATGTCACCATTCCCTGGCTGTGGTTTTGGATTTAGAAGAGGACAAAGAACTGAGCCAAAGCATGCTCTCTTAGTTAGGGTTGATGTCCTGGGATGAAACAGCATGGCCAAAGCAAGTCGGGGAGGAAAGAATTTATTTGGCTTACTCTTCAGCTTGATGTTCATCACTGAAGGAAGTCAGGGCAGGAACTCAAGCAGGGCAGGAATCTGGAGGCAGGAGCTGATGCAAAGGCCATGGAAGAGTGTTGCTTACTGATTTGCTCTTCATGGCTTGCTCAGCCTACTTTCTTATAGAACCCAGGACCACCAGTTCAGGGATGGCCCCACCCAAAATAGGCTGGGACCACCCACATAAATCATTAATTTAAAAAATGCCCTACAGGCTTGCATACAGTCGGATCTTATGGAGGCGTTTTCTTTCTTTTCCTTTTTTATTTTATTTTTTTTTTTTAATATTTATTTATTATGTATACAATATTCTGTTGGCGTGTATGCCTAAAGGCCAGAAGAGGGCACCAGACCTCATTACAGATGGTTGTGAGCCACCATGTGGTTGCTGGGAATTGAACTCAGGACCTTTATAAGAGCAGGCAATGCTCTTAACCACTGAGCCATCTCTCCAGCCCCCTCTTTTCCTTTTTTATAACATAATATTTTTTTGTTGGTTCTTTTGGGAATTTCACATCACGTACCCAAATCCCACTCATTTCCCAGTCCTTCCATATCTGCTTCCACCCTTGTAACATCCCCAGAAAAAAAGTATAAATAGAAATTAACAACAATAATAAAAATCTTGCCAATCCCTCTGGGCAACAGCCTGCTTCTCTCTCAGCTGCGGCTTCTCTCCAGTTCTGCCTTTCATGAATCATTTTGCTCCTCTGTCTTTCCCACGTCTCTGTCACATACTCACTTGTGGCAGTGGCACTGGAAGCTGCAGCGAGTCACACACGGTACCCTTTTGTACAAACAGCTTTACTTGCAAAGGTTCATTGCAATGAGCTGTTGGTCTGGTTCAAGTCTCTGGCTTCTGCTACACCATCAAAACTGCCCCTTTGCCGAGATTCCTCCTGGACATCCCACTGCCACCCCGAGTCCTGCAGATCCTGCAGCTGTGCTTCCACAGGATGACTCCCTTCAGGTGCTCCAGAAGGTCACAGATGCGGGAGATATGGGGTGGGCCTGGGTAGTAGCCAGGCCATACTGCTAGTGTGGCAGCCATCAAGGGACAGGGACAGTTCTCCAGCACCCATGATACATGGGGTCAGCTCAACAGAGCCCTCCTGGTATAGGAGGTTCTTCTTTCTATGTGTTGCTTTCATTAGTTGAAAAAAAAAACTGCCTTGGCCTTTTGATAGGGTAGCCCTTAGGTGGGCGGAGCAGACAGAACAGAATTCTGGGAAGAAGGGAAGTGTGGCAGATGCCATGCTTCTCCTGCCCGAGATGGACGCTGGTTAGACTCACATGGGTAAGCCACAGTCAAGTGGCAATACACATAAATGGAGATGGGTTAAATGAATATGTAAGAGTTAGCCAATAAAAGGTTAGAACTAATGGGCCAGGCAGTGTTTAAATGAATACCATTTCTGTGTAATTATTTCAGGGCTAAGCTAGCTGGGTGGCGGGATATAGCCTGCTGCTCATCCTATAAGAGCTAATAATTAGCCTGAGCTAATGGGCCAATCAGTTTTATAACTTATGGAGATCTCTGTGTGATTTTCTTTGGGGGCTTTCTGGCTGTGGGGTATCAGGCAGGACAGAAACCCCAACAAGCCGACCCTCATGTTACACCCTCCAACATCAACATGGCATCAACATGGCTTTGGGCAGCACCACAGACCACAGACATCCCCTAATGATCTTTAATGGTGACACAGGCCATAGATACCAACATAACCTCTGTCTGTATCAGGTCTACTGACCCACTTGTGGCCCTCAGTGGCTGCAGAGGCCCAACAGGCCTCAGGCCTCCTTATGGTCTGCTTACAGTCATACGCTCCACTCTCACCTCGGGGAGGAAATCTCAAGGACATCACCAAGTCACCAGTCAGTGGCACAGACCACTTACAGCCACATGGATCTCAAACTTCATCACAGCCTGCGGCAGCAGCAAGACCCACAAACACCAACCTGGCTTCTGGTGGCAGCACAGACCACGGTGGTCCTTCCTGGAGGTCCAGTCTAGGAAGTGACCCTTTCCTCATCTCATGGAGCCATTTTCTCAATTGAGGTTCCCTCCCTTCAGGTGATTGTTGCCTATGTCAGTGAAGTTGACATAAAACAGTCAGCATGCGTTGTGTCCCTGTTCTTCACTCCTTCTTCTCCTACTCCTCCTTCTTTTTTTTTTTTGTTTTTGAGACAGATTTTCTCTGTGTACTCTTGGTTGTAACTCGCTGTAGACCAGGCTGACCTCAAACTCACAGAGATCCATCTGCCTCCCAAGTTCTGGGATTAAAGGCGTGCTCCACCACATTCTTGAGAAAGAAATAAAGAGAGAGAGAGAGAAAGAAAAGAAGGAAGGAAGGAAGAAGAGGAAGAAAAGAATGAAGGGGAAAGGAAACAAAAATCATTGTGTCAGTATGTTTATTTATTTTGAAAAAGGGTCTCATGTATCCCAGGGTGACATAAAAATTTACTATGATCTTGAATAGATCCTTTTGCATCTACCCCCTGAATGGTGGGTGTATAGGTTTGTACCACTACAATGTAGTTTTTGAGGTGCTGGGAGTCAAAGCCAAGGTATGGTGTACACTATGCAAATATACTTTAATAGGATTTCTGTTCCCCCAGTAATAGGTTTCTCCACCGATGCACTAAGCCAGATCAAATCGAACTAAAAAAAGTATGTCAACAGGTTTGTTTGAGCAAAGCAGCTCCTGGGCAGATTCTCCAGTCCCAGAGATCAAGGCTAGAGAAGCACGCCCAAACTGAAGCAGGTAGATTACAGAGGTTGCAGGCCAGGGGTGATGACATGTCTGCCACAAGCTGAGTTTGTGCCCAAGTAAAGTCAAAAGCTGAGTGCTTTAGGTGGAGACTTGGGAGGCTAGCAGGTTCAGGGGAGGAAGCTGTTGCAGCTGCCCAGAATTCAGAACTGGGCTTTTTGGTGCCTTCCCTTTGTTTGGAGAGACAGGAATGGGCTTCTCAGATCATGCAGGAGTAAGTTGAAGGTTCCAACGGAACACCCAGAGCTTTTGGGATATGTTGGCACCAGTTCTAATCTGGCTACTTCCTGTTTATAATGATATTTTATTTATGTTTTAGTAAATAAAGCTTGCCTAAAGATCATAAGGGCAAAACTAAGCCACTAGAGGTCAGGAAGTGGTGGCACACAGCTTTAATCCCAGGAGCTGGGAGACAGAGGCAGGTGAACTTCTGTGAGTTCAAGGCTACCCTGGGTTACACAAGATTAATGCAGAAACAAATCCAGGTGGTATGATCCATACCTCATACTTTTAATCCCAGTACTAGGGAGTCACACACCTTTAACCCCAGCACTAGAGGGAATATACAATGGGAAGACAGAGGCTGCATGCTTAGTCTGCTCAGTCGGCTTAGTCTGTGGTCGCCCAGCCTCGGTAGAGGTAAAACTTGTCTAGTGGCTTGGTTGCTTTGCTTTTCTGGTTTTCAGGCTGAACCCCAATTTCTGTCTCTGGTTTTTTATTATTCGTGCTACACCTGTTGGCATGGGATGGCGAGGAGGACAGCCAGTGGTCTTGTGCTCAGCAGGAGGTCTGCCATCCTGGAGACTTCTCTATGGAGTAGGCACAGGGCTGTAGTTATTACCACCAGCCCTTTGAATGAAAGTGGCCATGGGCAGAGTGAAGACTGCCAGAAAGAATGGAATGGAGATGTGTCCTGACTATAGTGGCAAAGTTCTTCAGATAATTTGTGGAATGACTCAATATCAGTTTCCCGTAGGCCAGATTCATTGATATAGGGCAGCAATCTCTCCCTAGGAACGTGCAGGTGTCTGTGAAACGGCTGAACAGAGTTACACCTTGGTTTCAGAGCAAAAGGCTAGCCTAGTTGTCAAACACCATCAAATCTGAGAAGGATACATTTTTTAAAAGATTTATTTATTTATTATGTATACAGTGTTCTGTCTGCATGCATGCCTGTAGGGCAGAAGAGGCGCCAGATCCCATTACGGATGCTTGTGAGGCTCACTGTGGTTGCTGGAAACTGAACTCAGAACCTCTGCAAGAACAGGCAGTGCTCTTAACCTCTGAGCCATCCCTCTAGCCAGAGAAGGATACATGTTACCTGAGTAAGCAGAAGCCCGGACCAAGCAGTTTCCAAATCTATTAAAAATGACAGGGGCTGGGCAATGGTGGTGCACACCTTTAATCCCAGCACTCCGAGGCAAGTGGTTCTTTGTGAGTTCAAGGCCAGCCTGGTCTATAGGCCTAGTTCCAGGACAAGCTCCAAAGCTACAGAGAAACCCTGTCTCAAAAAAACAAAACAAACAAACAAACAAAAAATGACAGAAACTGTCTGGCTACCTAGACAGCTACCCCAATTTCCCCATGGTCATTGGGGACAGAGGTCCCAGGGCAGCATCAGTCTATGGCTGCCAGTCCCAGAAGATCTGACAGACTTTCCTGTGCAGTAGGAACTTGGGAAGGACTGGCTTACCTTGTCTAGGCAAAGCAGGGGAATCGACTCCCCAGTGTCCTGTTTGTCCACAGTCTGGACAGTGTCTTGGCAGCTGTTTCTGCCCCATGGCCACATGGACATGGACATGGAGGGTCTTCTGCACCCAACATCTTCTTTGGAGGAGATAGGGGAGCTGTCGAGAGCTAGCGTGTCTCTCTACCATAAAAAGCTTTTGTCAAACATTTTAAATGCCATACTCTCAGATCTCTGAAGTGTTTGAGGACCATTATCTGTTAGGTTTATCTAAACTAGAGAAACTTGGTTTCTATTTATTTGTTTTAGGCTTAACTTTGAAAACATACAAAGCTGAACATATCAAAAAAATTTGATCCTTTCGGAAGTATATGGCTATTAACTTGTATGTCTTATAAGACTGAGATTTTAAGGCCTTATCCCAGCTAGGTTTAGCTTTAAAAAAATAGCAGTTTCTTTTTTTTTATGGTTTTATTTTAACTTTATGTGAGTGTGAAGGTGTCAGATCTCCTGGAACTGGATTTCCAGACAGTTGTGAGCTGCCATGTGGGTGCTGGGAATTGAACCTGGGTCCTCGGGAAGAGCAGTCAGTACTCTTAACTGCTGAGCAATCTCTTCAGCCCAAAATAAATAGCAGTTTCGAAAGTGAAGGTCCTTTAATATCAAGATAAGTCTTTTTTGTTGTTGTTGTTTTGTTTTGTTTTTCGAGACAGGTTTCTCTGTAGCTTTGGAGCCTGTCCTGGAACTAGCTCTTGTGGGGACCAGGCTGGACTTGAACTCACAGAGACCCACCTGCCTCTGCCTCCCGAGTGCTGGGATTAAGAGCGTGTGCCACCACCGGCTCAAGATAAGTCTTTTAACTCATAAACACTGTCTACAAAGAGACTGGGAAATTTCCTGATCCTTTTATAGTACACCGTTATAGAACACAATAGTTTTCTCTATGACTTAGTTTATCAAATTAGCTACAGCTTAACAATGTTAGTAAAAGCAAGGATGTTAGACTATATTCCTAAATCAATCTCTGTTAGCTGAATAGACCTTAGTTAAGGAGAGACCGTTTGCCAGACTGCATAGGTCAACATCTTACTGCATCATAAGCTAGGAACACAGTTTCTGGGTTTAGCTGTGGTCCTAAGTTTTAGTTTTTATTTATCTATTTATTAAGATCATATATTAGCAAAGGTATCATAATAAAAGATCTTAAAAATTTTAAAATGTCCTATAGCTTTAAAAATTTAAGCTTTTAAAAAACTGTTTTTTGGGGGGGACCATGGGAGAGGGTAGAAGGGGAGGAGAGAGGCAGGAGAGGAGTGGAGAAAAATATATAGCTCAATAAAAACAATTGAGAAACTGTTTCTTAAAAATATCCAGTTATTTAAACTTTCTGTAAAACTTAAAAATTTCTTGTTAAGAAGTTTAAGATCTCTCAACTGTGTGTTCTGCTAATATGCAACTAAAGTACCTTTTTATTACAAGAATGATAACAAGGCACAACCACAATTTGTAGAAGGCAAAACCAATTTTCAACAGTGTAAACAGTTCATTGTCTCTAAAACCAATACCAAGTGGATTACCCTTTCTCTACATAAACCATGTTTCCAGGACAGACAGAAATTATACAAAAATCCATTCTAATCCAAAAAATCCTGGAAATCTATTGTTACCTCCTAGGTAGGCTCGCTCCTCCTAGGTGGTCAAAATGCTGGTAAAGTTCCATGACATTCCTCTCTTCCATCCCTAGTCAAAACAGTGACTTCCCACCTGGCTGCACTCCATTAAGATGATGGTGAACTATGTGCTGTTTCCCAGAACAGCTCCAATTTGAAGTTACAAGTTTTAAGTTAAGTTTTTATGTTTCAGACCTTCCCATATCTTAGAACACACTCTTTCCCTCTAATCATTTAGCAGAGACACGAATAGTTATTATGGGAACAGTCAGTGCAGAGTATGTTTCTTTAATGGAAAGCTGCACCTGCAACCTGTTTAGGCTTTACTGTGAAGCCTGTTAGCAAGGCAAACCTGTCTGCCTTTTCTTTTTTCTTTTTTTAAATTGTTTTTATTGAGCGATATATTTTTCTCTGCTCCCCTTCCTTTCCCCTTCCCTTCTACCCTCTCCCATGGTCCCCATGCTCCCAATTTACTTAGGAGATCTTGTCTTTTTTACTTCCCATGTAGATTAGATCCATGTATGTCTCTCTTAGGGTCTTCAAGGTTGTCTAGGTTCTCCAAGATTGTGAATTGTAGGCTGATTTTCTTTGCTTTATGTCTAAAAGCCATTTATGAGTGAGTACATATGATATTTCTCTTTCTGGGTCTGGGTTACCTCACTCAGTATGATGTTTTCTAGCTCCATCAATTTGCCTGCAAATTTAGAGATGTCATGATTTTTTCTGCTGTGTAGTGCTCCATTACATAAATGTACCACATTTTCCTTATCCATTCTTCAGTCAAGAGCTATTTAGGTTGTTTTCAGTTTCTGGCTATGACAAACAGTGCTGCTCTGAACATGTTGAGCATATGTCCTTGTGGTATGATTGAGCATCCTTTGGGTATATACCCAAAAGTGGTATTGCTGGGTCTTGATGTAGATTATTTCCTGATTTTCTGAGAAATCGCCATACTGATATTCAAAGAGACTTTACCAGTTTGCACTCCCACCAGCAATGAAGGAGTGTTCCCTTTACCCCACATCCTCTCCAGCATAAGTTCTCAGTGGTTTTGATCCTGGCCATTCTTACGGATGTAAATTGTAATCTCAGAGTTGTTTTGATTTGCATTTCCTTAAGTGTCTTTCAGTCATTTTATTTCTCTGTTGAGAGTTCTTTGTCTAGGTCTGTACTCCATTTTTTTATTGGATTATTTGTTCTTTTGATGACCAATTTCTTGAGTTCTTTGTATATTTTGGAGATCAACCCTCTGTCTGATGTGGGGTTAGTGAAGATCTTTTCCTATTCAGTAGGCTGCTATTTTGTCTTGTTGACTGTGTCCTTTGCTTTACAGAAGTTTCTCAGTTTCCGGAGGTTCCACTTATTGTTTCGCTGAGTGTCTGTGCTACTGGGGTTGTATTTAGAAAGTGATCTCTTGAGCCATTGCGTTCAAGTGTACTTCCCACTTTCTTTTCTATGAGGGTCAGTGTGCTTTGTTTTATGTTGAGGTCTTTGATGCATTTGGAATTGAGTTTTGTGCATAGTGATAGCTATGGATCTATTTGCATTCTTCTACATGTTGATATTCAATTATGCCAACACCATTTGTTGAATATACTTTCCTTTTTCCATTTGATATTTTTTGCTTCTTTTTCGAAAATCAGGTGTTCATAGGTGTGTGGATTGATATCTAGGTCTTCAATTCGGTTCCATTGGTCCTCTTGTCTGTTTTTATGCTAGTAGCAGGCTGTTTTCAGTACTATAGATATGTAGTAGAGTTTGAAGTCAGGGATTGTGATGCGTCTAGAAGCTTCGTTATTGTACAGGATTGTTTTTACTATCCTGGGTTTTCTGCTTTTCCATATGAAATTGAGTATTGTTCTTTCAAGGTCTGTGAAGAATTTTGCTGGGATTTTGGTGGGCATTGCATTTGATTTTGGAAAGATTGCCTTTTTTACTATGTTAATTCTACCTACCCAAGAGCATGGGAGATCTTTCCACTTTCTGGTGTCTTCAATTGCTTTCTTCAAAGATTTAAAGTTCCTGTCCTACAGGTCTTGCACTTGTTTGCTTAGAATTACTCCAAGGTATTTTGTTATTTGTGGCTATTGTGAAGGGTGATGTTTCTCTGATTTCTTTCTCAGCCCATTTAACATCTATGTACAGGAGGGCTACGGATTTTTTGAGTTGTAATCCTGTTACATTAGTGAAGTGTTTATGAGTTTTAGAAGTTCCTTGGTAGAATTTTTGGGGCTGCTTATGTAAACTATCATATCATCAACATATAGTGAGAGTTTGACTTCTTCTTTTTTGATTTGTATCCCCTTGATCTCCTTTTGTTGTCTTATTGCTATAGCTAGGACCTCAAGAACTATATTGAATAGATATGGAGAGAGTAGACAACCTTGTCTTGTTCCTGATTTCAGTGGAATCACTGGGAGTTTCTCTCCATTTAGTTTGAGGTTGAGTGTTGGCTTGCTGTATATTGCCTTTATTATGTTTAGGTATGTTCCTTGTATCTCTGCTCTCTCCAAGACCTTTATCATGAAGGGATGTTGCATTTTGTTGGAGGCTTTTTCAGCATCTAATGAGATAATCATGTGGTTTTTTTCTTTCAGTTTGTTTTCATGGTGGATTACATTGACACATTTTTGTATGTTGAACCATCCCTGCCTGCATCTATGGGATGAAGCCTACTTGGTCATGGTGGATGATTTTTCTGATGTGTTCTTGGATTTGGTTTACCAGTACTTGATTATTTTTGAATTAATGTTCACGAGGAAGATTGGTCTGTAATTATCTTTCTTAGTTGTGTCTTTGTGTGGTTTGGGTACTCTCAAGAGTAAGGATTACCACTGTGTGCTAGTGCCACTGACATTATATGTGGGTGCTGGGACACAAATGTAGGTCCCCACTGTTGTCTGACAAGTACTCTGCCAACCAAGGAATCCCCCCAACACAATCCCTAGTTCTGGTTTCTTAGTCCCCATGTTCACCATGAGTGTCACTCTGTGTGGCTCTCACAAGCCAGATGTTCCTCAGAATGTGAAAGCCAATATCCCATTCCCCAGGACAAAGGTTATGTGGTGTCTGTTCATCTGTGTTGATGTGACTTTTGCCTGTGCCCTGACAAAAGATGGTGACCCAAGATGAAGAACACTAAGAAGTTTTCTGCCTGTTGGTCAGAACTGTCATCAGGTCCTAGAGGTTTGGCTGTGTAGAGTCAGCCCATCTCCTAGCCTTCTCATTTCTACCAGGGACTGTCTCTTCTGAGGCTTTCAGGGGCTCTGTCCCTAGTCTCTCTGAGCTTTGGGAAGTGACTATGGTATCCACTGACACTTCTCATCCTGTGATACCAGTTCTTTAGTTTCTGACACCTTTCTTGGTGTGAATATCTGCTAAGAGGGACCCAAGCTATACAACATGAGTTCAGAGAATCCACACTAATTCTGAGTCCAGAGATCCTTCTTCTTCCACTTCCTGACGCCAGGTCTTTCCATGGAATAACCCTTCTGTACACTGTGAATATGTATTCTTTTCATTGGTTGGTAATAAAGCTGATTTGGCCTACAGCAAGGCAGAATAAGGGTACAGGTTTGGAAAAGCCAAACAGAGGTACAGGGAGAAAAAAGGGCAGAGTCCAAAGACAGGAGCCAGCTGCCTGAGAAACAAGACAACAGGGAACTGGTAAAGCCACAGCCACATGGCAATACATAGATTAATAGAAACAGATTAATTTAAATGTAAGAGAGAGCCAGGTGGTTGTGGCGCACGCCTTTAATCCCAGCACTCGGGAGGCAGAGGCAGGCGGATCTCTGTGAGTTCGAGACCAGCCTGGTCTACAAGAGCTAGTTCCAGGACAGGCTCCAAAACCACAGAGAAACCCTGTCTCAAAAAAACAAAAAAAAAAAAGGTAAGAGATATTTAGTAATAAGCCTGAACTATAGGCCAAAATTCTGTACTCAATATAACAATATAATGAGGATTTATTTCAAAGCCGCTGCTGGATGGTTCAGTCCAGAGAGACCTCTGTTTACAAACCCTCCATAAAATTTGTAAAATGGTTTCAGGATCACCTTAGTCACAGGGGTTGCTCCAGCACGCTTCAGTATCTGGTACAGATTTGTAGCACTGGACAGATGAAGAGGGAGGCCAATACCTGTAATGTCTACACTTGGCAGTAGAGCAGAACAAGCAGATGTTTGAGGTCACCATTAGAGATACATAGGGCCTTCACTGAACTGCAGAATGAGCCGCTAGCCCTGTCTCAAAGAATCAAAAATCAAAATACTTTGAGACACACCAATCAGTCCACAAAAGTTTAATTGATCTATTATTCTCTCCTCTCTCTCCTCTCCCCCACCATGTGTGTGTATCTGTGTTTCTTCTTACACATATACGCATGCACTTGTGTCTGTGTGTACACATACATTCATTTGGGGTATGTGCATGTGGAAGCCACAGGGGAACCTCAGTGTTTGTTCCTCAGACACAGTCACTGGTTTTTTTGTTTTGTTTTGTTTTTTTGATACAGGGTCACTTGACAGTGAGACCCAGTAATCAGCAGATGGCTGCCTTGCCGGTGGTGGGATTCCAAGCACATGTCATCATTCCTGTTTGTCACGGAGGGACATGGAAGTCAGGCCTCATGCTTGCCTACCAAGCTGTGTACAGACTCAAGCTTCCTTTGCTTTTTCGGGGGGCGGGGGGAGTTCTGATTCTTCAAGAAAAGATTTCTCTATGTAACAGCTTTGATGTCCTGGAACTCCCTTTGTGAACATGGCTGATCTTGAACTCACAGAGATCCTCCTGCCTCTGCCTCCTGAGTGTGCTTCCTTAGCTTTGGTTTTCATGTTTTCCCCAGTTGTTCTGATGTCATTTGTGTCTCTGAATTTCCTAAGGCAAGACCTATGCTGATGGCTGGACAGCTGAGCAGGGGCATCTGAATTGAGGCACGTTCTCTGCCTCTTTTAGTTTAATTGACCTATAAATGTTTTCCTCTGTAGTTGGCAGCTCTACATCCCTTGATGTCTTCTTTTTGTTTGCCCATCACAGAAAGTGTTTGTTTTGTTCCCACAAATGAGAGCCCTGTGACCATGTGACCCTGAGCCCAGAAGGCCTTCCTAGCTTTTTCCTGGACTGCTCATGTCAATGCAATCAGAACATCAGTTTGCTGAGTGGTGGTGGCGCCACATGCCTTTAATGCAGTACTCGTGAGGCAGAGGCAGGCCAGCCTGCTCTACAGAGCAAGTTTCTAAAGGTACAGAGAAATATTGTCTCTCCCAAAACAACAACAACCACCACCACTACAACAACAGCCACAATAAAAACAAAACAAAAAAACCGGCATCGGGTGTCCCTGTGGCCATGCTGTAGACTTGACATGTCTGTGGGTGTCAGAAACAGCTACCAATAAGACATAGGTATCTTGACACACGAGTTGCTACAAGTATGGTTGCTCTGTCAGGTAGCCTGGATTAACACTTTCCAGGTGATCTCCATAATGGCAAAGAAAGAATCAGAACAATATTAGCATATCCTAATCTTTTTAGGATGGCGACATCCTGTCAGGAAGTCATGTGACCACCTTCCGTGTGGCCAGGTATGAGCTGGCCTGTAAGTTTGGCTGCCATACAATGTAGGGCTTGTATAATATTGCCCCACGGGTCAGGATAAAAATCAAGTCAACATTTAATAAGGTAAAAAACAAGAATTTCTTTATTGAATAATGAAATAATAAACAGAAATTTCTCTTTCAGGCTTGGCATATCTTTTTTTTTTTTTTTTTTTAGTTTTCATCATGCTGTTTAATCTAGCACGTTGCCTAGAAAGGCTTGTTAACAAGAGTACAAATACGTCTCCAGCATGTCTCTCAAGAGTACAAATACGTCTCCAGCATGTCTCTCAAGAGTACAAATACGTCTCCAGCATGTCTCTCAAGAGTACAAATACGTCTCCAGCGAGTCTCTCAAGAGTACAAATACGTCTCCAGCGTGTCTCTCAAGAGTACAAATATGTCTCCAGCGTGTCTCTCAAGAGTACAAATATGTCTCCAGCGTGTCTCTCAAGAGTACAAATACGTCTCCAGCATGTCTCTCAAGAGTACAAATACGTCTCCAGCATGTCTCTCAAGAGTACAAATACGTCTCCAGCATGTCTCTCAAGAGTACAAATACGTCTCCAGCATGTCTCTCAAGAGTACAAATACGTCTCCAGCGTGTCTCTCAAGAGTACAAATACATGCTGTTTAATCAAGCACGTTGCCTAGAAAGGCTTGTTAACAAGAGTACAAATACGTCTCCAGCATGTCTCTCAAGAGTACAAATACGTCTCCAGCGTGTCTCTCAAGAGTACAAATACGTCTCCAGCATGTCTCTCAAGAGTACAAATACGTCTCCAGCATGTCTCTCAAGAGTACAAATACGTCTCCAGCGTGTCTCTCAAGAGTACAAATACATGCTGTTAAATCTAGCACGTTGCCTAGAAAGGCTTGTTAACAAGAGTACAAATACGTCTCCAGCATGTCTCTCAAGAGTACAAATACGTCTCCAGCATGTCTCTCAAGAGTACAAATACGTCTCCAGCCTGTCTCTCAAGAGTACAAATACGTCTCCAGCATATCTCTCAAGAGTACAAATACGTCTCCAGCGTGTCTCTCAAGAGTACAAATACATGCTGTTTAATCTAGCATGTTGCCTAGAAAGGCTTGTTAACAAGAGTACAAATACGTCTCCAGCATGTCTCTCAAGAGTACAAATACGTCTCCAGCATGTCTCTCAAGAGTACAAATACGTCTCCAGCGTGTCTCTCAAGAGTACAAATACGTCTCCAGCATGTCTCTCAAGAGTACAAATACGTCTCCAGCATGTCTCTCAAGAGTACAAATACGTCTCCAGCGTGTCTCTCAAGAGTACAAATACGTCTCCAGCATGTCTCTTAGAGACCCGTCCACCCACTGCTCTGTGTGGCCGCTAGCCTCTTGTCTCTCTCTTCAGCAACTGTGAGGCGGATTCCTTTTCCTCGGGGAAGAGAAATCCATGGTTTGTTGCCCTTGCCAATAACAAAAATGTTGGAAAGCCGGGTGGCAAAGCTGTTGCCATTGGCATCTTTCACATGGACCACATCAAAAGAGCCGGGATGTCTCTCTCTGTTGGTGATCACACCAATTCTTCCCAAGTTAGCACCCCCAGTCACCATACACAGGTTACCAGTGTCAAACTTGATGAAGTCGGTTATTTTACCCGTATCCAAATCAATCTGAATGGTGTCATTCACCTTGATGAGGGGATCAGGGTAGCGAATAGTGCGAGCATCATGGGTCACCAGATGTGGGATTCCTTTTGTGCCCACAAAGATCTTTCTCACTTTGCACAACTTGTACTTGGCCTCCTCAGGTGTAATATGATGAAGGGCAAAGCGACCCTTGGTGTCATAGATCAGACGGAAGTTCTCTCCAGTCTTGTCAATGTTGATGACATCTATAAACCTATCAGGGTAGGTTATATCGGTCCTGACTTTGCCGTCAATCTTAATGAAGCACTGCATGCAGATCTTCTTCACTTCATCGCCAGTCAGGGCATACTTAAGCCTGTTCCTCAGGAAAATGATCAGAGGCAGACATTCCCTCAGCTTGTGAGGGCCAGTGGGTGGACGAGGCGCAAACACGCCGGTTAGTTTATCCAGCATCCAATGCTTTGGAGCTGCTACACGCTTCAGATGTTTCTTGGGACCAGGAGCCATGGCCGCGCTGGGAATGGAAAGAGCCTGGCATATGTTCTTTAAGAGTAGAACATAGTCCTGATCAAATGAAATGAGTCCAAAATCAAATGAAAAACAGCAGTGGGTTCCATATGACCATGACATCGTGGAAAAGGCTTTTCACTAGAATGCTGTGGACAAAATCACAGTTAACGCAGGTTGAGAAATAGATCCCGCACATAAGAACAATCATTTATGAAAGATGAAGCCTTCACCCATGTTTCTTTCTATTCCCTTTTCTTCATGTCTCCCAACTTGTGTGTGTGTGTCTGGGTTCATATGTGTCTTCTGGAGCACTTACCTTGCTTCCTGAGACACTCTCCTTAAACCTGTGACTTGTCAGTAACTCTAGACCACCTGTACAAGGATGAAAAGGGGACTTCTCTCTTCCACCTCCATAGAGGTAGGATGATATGCTCACACTGGCCTTCAAGGCTTTTATGTGGCAGCTGGTTCTGAGCTCACGCCCTCACGTTTGAAGACCGAGCACTTGGAGTGAGTTACTCCTGTCACTAAGAGAGCAATTTCATGGGTACATTCTCATCTTATGATATCTCTCAGAAGCCAAGTGTTGTCAACAGAACAAATGAATAATTGACCCTGTGTGGTGGTCAATCCCCTGTTGGAGCTCTGGATGGGAAGCAAGAAAAGCTTGTGGCTGAATGTGTTCATGAGTACCTGCAAGCTAAGGACAACAAAAGTTGTCCATTTCCTGCCATGGTGAGCAGCCTGGGGATCAGGAAGTTTGGCCAAAAAAAACAAACAAAACAAATCACATGGTTTCTCGACTTGTGTGAAGATGAGCAGTGTGGATTTGCTGTCTGAAAGGGGCAGAGAGGCGACCACACGCTTTCCTGAGGTAAGACCGAAGGGCACATGAGGCTGGTGCCTTCAAGTCTTTGAAAGGAAGTGGCCTGGCTTTACTGGATAGTGTCCCTAATGGATTCTGTAACCTTGTCTGTCAGGGACAGATTTCTTTCACCTTGGCCCTGGCTAGACAGCCTTTGCTTGGGGAGAGCTGACCAGACATGTGTATCTCATTCTAACCGTCCATGGTGCTCAGCCTGAATTCTCTGGCCACCTGCCCACCTGCCTCCCATTCAGCTTCTCCATGACAGGAGACAGATCATGATGTCAGAGTCACACAGTTTACTAATCCCCCTGCTTTCCAAAGTCTCATGAGAAAACCGAGAAAATCGCCCTTTGCTTGCTTAGATGGCTTTCCCAACACAAGGAGCTGATTGGCAGGGCACTCCCTAAACTCCATGGTGCCCTGCGCTGGTCCAGGACTTATGTTCACGTTGACTACTGTGTCTGATAGTCAGGGGCAGGAAGACACTAACACTGAATGCCCCACCTCTTTCAGCAAGTTGGCAGAGAGGCTGTGGCATGGGTTAGTTGACGGGCTGCCACTGTGGTCAGGCTTCCATTGTCACATAAGGCAGACCACTGATGGTTTTGTATGTTGTGTCTTCCAATGAGGATTGAGGGGTGTGCCTGTTATTTGTTCTTTTTCTGAGGCTATCTAGCCCATTCTGACCGTGTGAGGTGGTCACAAACATCCAATTGGGTGCAGAGAGGCAAAAAGGGCTCCTCTAGGTGAGGAGTTCCACAAAAGAAACTTTGTTGTGGATACAACTGAGTGTAAGGGTCTCTTCTGTCTTCCAGACATCTTAATGGAAGTGCAGGTTTGCAAGTTTCAAGAGAGACAGTGGTGTCATCTGCTCTCTGAGAGTGCAAGGAGAACGGAAGGGTGGGGACAGCTGCAGTCAGAGCTCAGGGCGATGTTACTCAAGAGTTTCCTCTCCCCATCCTGGTTAGTATGTGGCTTAGTTTGAATGAGAATGGCCCCCATGGATGAACATGTTTGGATATGAAACAGGAGGTGTGGCCTGGAAGGAGGAAGTGTCAGTAGGGGGTCACAGAGCTTTAAGGATTCTAGAGCCAATCCCATTCCAAATAACTCTCTCTCTTTCTCCCTCCCTTTCTTTCTATATATATATATATATATACATATATATATGTATATATATATATGTCTGTTTATGTGTATATACATATATATATCCCTCTCTCTAATCTCTCTCTCCCTCTACTCCATATATATTATCTCTAATCTCTCTCTCTCTCTCTCTCTCTCTCTCTGTCTCTCTCTCTCTCCCTGTTGCTTGAGAATCAGTGTCAGCTATCACCGCCAGCTCCAATGCCATGACTGTCTACCTATTGCTAGATTCCCATCAGGATGTTTATGTGCTGTCCTCCTCTGCAACTGTGGACCCCTAAGTAACATGCTTTCTCACTTAAGTGGCCTTGGCCACAGTGTTTTGTCAGCAGAATGGGCAAATTCAGTAAGTGAATGCTAGAATAGGTATCTGTCTGCACCAAGTTCCTATCTCAAAGGCCCTAGGGTATCTGGCAAAAGATTCATGACACAGGGAGACACGTGTCAAGCCCTCCTCAGGATGACCTGCTGACCCATTGCGCCATCAATACCAGTAGAGTTCGGCACTGTAGGCTGCCACAGAGACTTGTGTGTGCAAGCTGTGCTCAGCGGTGGCCGAGGGAGTAGACTGCTATTTGCTAAGCTGACACAACACCCATATTCAGAAAGACCAATGCCAGCATTCTCAGCAGTCATAAGAAAGCCCAATTCATTGGTGGATTCCATCAAGACCAGGCTTCAGAAACTCATCTTTCATACAGAGACACTCAGAGGACTCAAACTAATTCATCACTTCAGTGCTTCTCAACCTGTGGGTCTCAACCTCTTTGGGGATCGAATGAGCCTTTCACAGGCTTACCTAAGATCAGAAACAGGAGCAAAGGTAACTGTTTCTTTTTTTGGGGGGGTTCCACAACATGAGGAACCATATTAAAAGGTTGCAGCATTAGGAATATTGAGAACCACTGATCCAAATAATCCCCTCAGACAAGAACCCTGGATTCCCTGACAGCTGGGAAGCTCTCGCTGACACAGAGAGCTGTTCACAACCTGCATGGTGACCATGAGGATTCTGCAGACACCTCACTCAGCAAGAATGTACACAATAACACTGGCTGACACCTTGTAGCTCCATGACAGTGACTGTTCCCCCAATCTAGACCCCGGATGTCACCACTGGACACAAAGCCGTCCAAGGATGCCAGCACCTTGTCCAGCGGTGATGTTCCACAGCCCCCTCAAGTCCTAGTTACCTTTTCACAGTAGCCAGAAAAGTCCTGTAATTTTAGTCAAAGTGAAAGAATCATTCACTGGGATAAAAATACTACCACAGTTTCTGAACTGCTGGAACATGGGAAGGGCAGCGTGGACCCTGGTGGCAGGAGGCTGTGAAGAAAAGGACGCAGATTCTTCCAGATCAGCCTGAGGTTGGTTAGAGCAGAAAGAGGAGGAGGATCCTGGGGAGGGGTTGGTTTGAACCCCCTAGGGAGGCATGGTCTTCTGTTCCCAGGAACCCATGCCCTGAACCCTATATATCTCTTCTCCAGGGAGTTTCTCCCGATCAGCCCGCCCAAGGCCCCTGTCCCTGCCCTACATGCTCATCTCTTTCTTCTCAGCTGCCTGGCTGGAACTGGAATTTCCTATGGGCAGACTCCTCTCCTTCCCTAGTGTCTTACTGATTTTCTTCTCTCTTGCCTTGTTCCACACACCCCTCTCCTCCCCTCTGCCCTGTACGTGGACTTCTTTACAGCTGGTCATCGATAAGGATCTTCAAAAATTAGGGGACGACTTGGTGAAGACCCCATGTTGTGTGGAACATGAAGTTGCATAACGTGGATTGCAGAAGTCGGAAGGCTTCTTTAAAATGGGGTGGCCGTGTGTCCGACTTTTCTGTCCAGCCATAGTGCTGGGACAAGTATCAGCTTACCTTGCGGGAGCTAATAGCTCCCACTGCAGGGAGAGGAGGGGTACAGAGCTTGTCCTCATGTGTCACAGCGTGTCACAGGGCGTGATGACTTCAGGTACATAGCTCTAAAATGTTCTGGCCTGGCCCCCTCTTGTGGCTGGTAGGCCACACCAGGCCGAACGAGACCCATGGTTTAATAACCATGGCCCCAGGCCTGTTCTTCAGACCTTGAAAGGAGACACAAGCAAAGGACTCTGTTAGTGACTCTGACATAGGCAGGACTCACCACTGGGCTAGCCTGTTGTCCCACAGCGCTCTACGTGATTCCTCTTGCCTAACCTGATCTCCCTTCCCCAAGCCCAAACCCCTCTCCTTTCCTCCAATGCCCCTGGTTGCATCCTCTGCTTGTCTGCTTCAGGCTCAACTTTCCCAGAATCCATATAAAGGGGCAGAATGGGAAAGCCCCTTCTAGGGTTACAGACATTAGGGTTCGTGTCCTCTAAATGGTGCCGCGTATCCATGGCAAAATCAAATATGAAATACATAAAAAGTCACTGGGCTTGTCTACCTGGTCTCACTGGGACTCCATTTCCCACCTCTCCCTGTCCCTCACCTGGGGGTTGGGGCTTCTTCCATTGGGGGGAGGAGGCAACAGAAGAAACAAGAGCAGAGACGATGGATTTGCCTCCGCAGCCCTTTAAGGCGCCATCTCTTCTTCCTCCTGTCAGGGTTCTGGTTATTCTCAGTATGCAAGTTGTCTTCATTTGGGCAGGGCAGAACGCCCTCGGATTCTTCGCGTTCTTCCCTCCAGCTCGGGAGATCGTTCAGGGACTCCTCACTCTCCCAGGGGGGGCCAGGGATAATGATGACTTCAGGGTACAGACAAGGAGGCACAGGACCACCAAAGATTACATCACATTCTGTGCCCTGGCTTGGGCCATCACCGATGGTGCCCTCACTCTCGCTGCTGGGGCCAGTGCCCATGCAGACATCAGCGACTATATTCTGGCTCTCGGGAGCACAAGAGGGTTCATCAATTTCTATGTCGTGGCCTGGGCCATGGCCTATGGTGGACTCACTCTCCCTGTTGGGGCCAGTGTCCGTGCTGACATGAGCGACTGTATTCTGGCTCTCGGGAGCACAATAGGTTTTATCAATTTCTATGCCGTGGCCTGGGCCATGGCCTATGATAGACTCAGTATCGCTGCTGGGGCCAGTACCCGTGCTGACATCAGCGACTTTATTCTGGCTCTCAGGAGCACAATTGGTTTTATCAATTTCTATGTCGTGGCCTGGGCCATGGCCTATGGTGGACTCACTCTCCCTGCTGGGGCCAGTGCCCGTGCTGACATCAGCGATTTTATTCTGGCTCTCGGGAGCACGATAGGTTTTATCAATTTCTATGTCGTGGCCTGGGCCATGGCCTATGGTGGACTCACTCTCCCTGCTGGGGCCAGTGCCCGTGAAGACATCAGCGACTGTTTTCTGGCTCTCGGGAGCACAATAGGTTTTATCAATTTCTATGTCGTGGCCTGGGCCATGGCCTATGGTGGACTCACTCTCCCTTCTGGGGCCAGTGCCCGTGCTGACATCAGCTACTGTATTCTGGCTCTCGGGAGCACAATAGGTTTTATCAATTTCTATGCCGTGGCCTGGGCCATGGCCTATGGTGGACTCACTCTCCCTGCTGGGGCCAGTGCCCGTGCTGACATCAGCGATTGTATTCAGGCTCTCAGGAGCACAATAGGTTTTATCAATTTCTATGTCGGGGCCTGGGCCATGGCCTATGGTGGACTCACTCTCCCTGCTGGGGCCAGTGCCGGTGCTGACATGAGGGACTGTGTTCTGGCTCTCGGGAGCACAATAGGTTTTATCAATTTCTATGTCGTGGCCTGGGCCATGGCCTATGGTATACTCAGTATCCCTGCTGGGGTCAGTGCCCGTTCTGACATGAGCGACTGTATTCTGGCTCTCGGGAGCACAATAGGTTTTATCAATTTCTATGTCGTGGCCTGGGCCATGGCCTATGGTGGACTCATTCTCCCTGCTGGGGCCAGTGCCCGTGCTGACATGAGCGACTGTATTCTGGCTCTCGGGAGCACAAGAGGGTTCATCAGTTTCTATTTCGGGGCCTGGGCCATGGCCTATGGTGGACTCACTCTCCCTGCTGGGGCCAGTGTCCGTGCTGACATCAGCGATTGTATTCTGGCTCTCGGGAGCATGATAGGTTTTATCAATTTCTATGTCGTGGTCTGGGCCATGGCATATGGTAGACTCAGTATCCCTGCTGGGGCCAGTGCCCGTGCTGACATGAGCGACTGTATTCTGGCTCTCGGGAGCACAAGAGGGTTCATCAGTTTCTATGTCGTGGCCTGGGCCATGGCCTATGGTGGACTCACTCTCCCTGCTGGGGCCAGTGCCCGTGCTGACATGAGGGACTGTGTTCTGGCTCTCGGGAGCACAATAGGTTTTATCAATTTTTATGTCGTGGCCTGGGCCATGGCCTATGGTGGACTCACTCTCCCTGCTGGGGCCAGTGCCCGTGCTGACATCAGCGATTGTATTCTGGCTCTCGGGAGCACAATAGGTTTTATCAATTTCTATGTCATGGCCTGGGCCATGGCCTATGGTGGACTCACTCTCCCTGCTGGGGCCAGTGCCCGTGCTGACATGAGCGACTGTATTCTGGATCTCGGGAGCACAAGAGGGTTCATCAATTTCTATGTCGTGGCCTGGGCCATGGCCTATGGTATACTCAGTATGCCTGCTGGGGCCAGTGTCCGTGCAGACATCAGCGACTTTATTCTGGCTCTCGGGAGCATGATAGGTTTTATCAAGTTCTATGTCGTGGCCTGGGCCATGGCCTATTGTGGACTCACTCTCCCTGCAGGGGCCAGTGCCCGTGCTGACATGAGCAACTGTATTCTGGCTCTCGGGAGCACAAGAGGGGGGTTCATCAGTTTCTATGTCGTGGCCTGGGCCATGGCCTATGGTGGACTCACTCTCCCTGCTGGGGCCAGTGCCCGTGCTGACATCAGCGATTGTATTCTGGCTCTCGGGAGCATGATAGGTTTTATCAATTTCTATGTCGTGGCCTGGGCCATGGCCTATGGTGGACTCACTCTCCCTGCTGGGGCCAGTGCCCGTGCTGACATGAGGGACTGTGTTCTGGCTCTCGGGAGCACAATAGGTTTTATCAATTTCTATGTCGTGGCCTGGGCCATGGCCTATGGTGGACTCACTCTCCCTGCTGGGGCCAGTGCCCGTGCTGACATGAGCGACTGTATTCTGGCTCTCGGGAGCACAAGAGGGTTCATCAGTTTCTATGTCGTGGCCTGGGCCATGGCCTATGGTGCACTCACTCTCCCTGCTGGGGCCAGTGCCCGTGCTGACATCAAGGACTGTATTCTGGCTCTCAGGAGCACAATAGGTTTTATCAATTTCTATGTCGGGGCCGGGGCCATGGCCTATGGTGGACTCACTCTCCCTGCTGGGGCCAGTGCCCGTGCTGACATGAGGGACTGTGTTCTGGCTCTCGGGAGCACAATAGGTTTTATCAATTTCTATGTCGTGGCCTGGGCCATGGCCTATGGTGGACTCACTCTCCCTGCTGGGGCCAGTGCCCCTGCTGACATCAGCGATTGTATTCTGGCTCTCGGGAGCACAATAGGTTTTATCAATTTCTATGTCGTGGCCTGGGCCATGGCCTATGGTGGACTCACTCTCCCTGCTGGGGCCAGTGCCCCTGCTGACATCAAGGACTCTATTCTGGCTCTCGGGAGCACAATAGGTTTTATCAATTTCTATGTCGTGGCCTGGGCCATGGCCTATGGTATACTCAGTATCCCTGCTGGGGCCAGTGTCCGTGCAGACATCAGCGACTTTATTCTGGCTCTCGGGAGCACAATAGGTTTTATCAATTTCTATGTCGTGGCCTGGGCCATGGCCTATGGTGGACTCACTCTCCCTGCTGGGGCCAGTGCCCGTGCTGACATGAGCGACTGTATTCTGGCTCTCGGGAGCACAAGAGGGTTCATCAGTTTCTATGTCGTGGCCTGGGCCATGGCCTATGGTGGACTCAATCTCCCTGCTGGGGCCAGTGTCCGTGCTGACATCAGCGATTGTATTCTGGCTCTCGGGAGCATGATAGGTTTTATCAATTTCTATGTCGTGGCCTGGGCCATGGCATATGGTAGACTCAGTATCCCTGTTGTGGCCAGTGTCCGTGCAGATATCAGCGACTTTATTCTGACTCTCGGGAGCACAATAGGTTTTATCAATTTCTATGTCGTGGCCTGGGCCATGGCCTATGGTATACTCAGTATCCCTGCTGGGTCCAGTGCCCGTGCAGACATCAGCGACTTTATTCTGGCTCTCGGGAGCATGATAGGTTTTATCAATTTCTATGTCGTGGCCTGGGCCATGGCCTATGGTGGACTCACTCTCCCTGCTGGGGCCAGTGCCCGTGCTGACATGAGGGACTGTGTTCTGGCTCTCGGGAGCATGATAGGTTTTATCAATTTCTATCTCGTGGCCTGGGCCATGGCCTATGGTGGACTCACTCTCCCTTCTGGCGCCAGTGCCCGTGCTGACATCAGCGATTGTATTCTGGCTCTCGGGAGCACAATAGGTTTTATCAATTTCTATGTCGTGGCCTGGGCCATGGCCTATGGTATACTCAGAATTCTTGTTGTGGCCAGTGCCCGTGCTGACATCAGCGATTTTATTCTGGCTCTCGGGAGCACAATAGGTTTTATCAATTTCTATGTCGTGGCCTGGGCCATGGCCTATGGTAGAGTCACTCTCCCTGCTGGGGCCAGTGCACGTGCTGACATCAGCGATTGTATTCTGGCTCTCGGGAGCACAATAGGTTTTATCAATTTCTATGTCGTGGCCTGGGCCATGGCCTATGGTATATTCAGTATTCTTGTTGTGGCCAGTGCCCGTACTGACATCAAGGACTGTATTCTGGCTCTCGGGAGCACAATAGGTTTTATCAATTTCTATGTCGTGGCCTGGGCCATGGCCTATGGTGGACTCACTCTCCCTGCTGGGGCCAGTGCCCGTGCTGACATGAGCGACTGTATTCTGGCTCTCGGGAGCACAATAGGTTTTATCAATTTCTATGTCGTGGCCTGGGCCATGGCCTATGGTGGAGTCACTCTCCCTGCTGGGGCCAGTGCCCGTGCTGACATCAGCGACTATATTCTGGCTCTCGGGAGCACAATAGGTTTTATCAATTTCTATGTCGTGGCCTGGGCCATGGCCTATGGTGGACTCACTCTCCCTGCTGGGGCCAGTGTCCGTGCAGACATCAGCGACTTTATTCTGGCTCTCGGGAGCACAATAGGTTTTATCAATTTCTATGTCGTGGCCTGGGCCATGGCCTATGGTATATTCAGTATTCTTGTTGTGGCCAGTGCCCGTACTGACATCAAGGACTGTATTCTGGCTCTCGGGAGCACAATAGGTTTTATCAATTTCTATGTCGTGGCCTGGGCCATGGCCTATGGTGGACTCACTCTCCCTGCTGGGGCCAGTGCCCGTGCTGACATTAGCGACTGTATTCTGGCTCTCGGGAGCACAATAGGTTTTATCAATTTCTATGTCGTGGCCTGGGCCATGGCCTATGGTGGAGTCACTCTCCCTGCTGGGGCCAGTGCCCGTGCTGACATCAGCGACTATATTCTGGCTCTCGGGAGCACAATAGGTTTTATCAATTTCTATGTCGTGGCCTGGGCCATGGCCTATGGTGGACTCACTCTCCCTGCTGGGGCCAGTGTCCGTGCAGACATCAGCGACTTTATTCTGGCTCTCGGGAGCACAATAGGTTTTATCAATTTCTATGTCGTGGCCTGGGCCATGGCCTATGGTGGACTCACTCTCCCTGCTGGGGCCAGTGTCCGTGCAGACATCAGCGACTATATTCTGGCTCTCGGGAGCACAATAGGTTTTATCAGTTTCTATGTTGTGGCCTGGGCCATGGCCTATGGTGGACTCACTCTCCCTGCTGGGGCCAGTTTCCGTGCTGACATCAGCGATTGTATTCTGGCTCTCGGGAGCACAATAGGTTTTATCAATTTCTATGTCATGGCCTGGGCCATGGCCTATGGTGGACTCACTCTCCCTGCTGGGGCCAGTGCCCGTGCTGACATCAGCGATTTTATTCTGGCTCTCGGGAGCACAATAGGTTTTATCAATTTCTATGTCGTGGCCTGGGCCATGGCCTATGGTGGACTCACTCTCCCTGCTGGGGCCAGTGCCCGTGCTGACATCAGCGATTTTATTCTGGCTCTCGGGAGCACAATAGGTTTTATCAATTTCTATGTCGTGGCCTGGGCCATGGCCTATGGTGGACTCACTCTCCCTGCTGGGGCCAGTGCCCGTGCTGACATCAGCGATTTTATTCTGGCTCTCGGGAGCACAATAGGTTTTATCAATTTCTATGTCGTGGCCTGGGCCATGGCCTATGGTATACTCAGTATCCCTGCTGGGGCCAGTGTCCGTGCAGACATCAGCGACTTTATTCTGGCTCTCGGGAGCATGAGAGGTTTTATCAATTTCTATGTCGTGGCCTGGGCCATGGCCTATGGTGGACTCACTCTCCCTGCTGGGGCCAGTGCCCGTGCTGACATGAGGGACTGTGTTCTGGCTCTCGGGAGCACAATAGGTTTTATCAATTTCTATGTCGTGGCCTGGGCCATGGCCTATGGTGGACTCACTCTCCCTGCTGGGGCCAGTGCCCGTGCTGACATCAGCGATTGTATTCTGGCTCTCGGGAGCATGATAGGTTTTATCAATTTCTATGTCATGGCCTGGGCCATGGCCTATGGTGGACTCACTCTCCCTGCTGGGGCCAGTGCCCGTGCTGACATGAGCGACTGTATTCTGGATCTCGGGAGCACAAGAGGGTTCATCAATTTCTATGTCGTGGCCTGGGCCATGGCCTATGGTGGACTCACTCTCCCTGCTGGGGCCAGTGCCCGTGCTGACATGAGCGACTGTATTCTGGCTCTCGGGAGCACAATAGGTTTTATCAATTTCTATGTCGTCGCCTGGGCCATGGCCTATGGTGGACTCACTCTCCCTGCTGGGGCCAGTGCCCGTGCTGACATGAGGGACTGTGTTCTTGCTCTCGGGAGCACAATAGGTTTTATCAATTTCTATGTCATGGCCTGGGCCATGGCCTATGGTGGACTCACTCTCCCTGCTGGGGCCAGTGCCCGTGAAGACATCAGCGATTGTATTCTGGCTCTCGGGAGCACAATAGGTTTTATCAATTTCTATGTCGTGGCCTGGGCCATGGCCTATGGTGGACTCACTCTCCCTGCTGGGGCCAGTGCCCGTGCTGACATCAGCGATTTTATTCTGGCTCTCAGGAGCACAATAGGTTTTATCAATTTCTATGTCGTGGCCTGGGCCATGGCCTATGGTGGACTCACTCTCCCTGCTGGGGCCAGTGCCCGTGCTGACATGAGCGACTGTATTCTGGCTCTCGGGAGCACGATAGGTTTTATCAATTTCTATGTCGTGGCCTGGGCCATGGCCTATGGTATACTCAGTATCGCTGCTGGGGCCAGTGCCCGTGCTGAACTCAGCAACTTTATTCTGGCTCTCGGGAGCACAATAGGTTTTATCAATTTCTATGTCATGGCCTGGGCCATGGCCTATGGTGGACTCAGTCTCCCTGCTGGGTCCAGTGCCCGTGCTGATCTCAGCGACTGTAGTCTGGCTGAGGGGAGCACCAATGGTGTATTCAAAGCCTGTGCTTTGGATTGTGCTCAGGGCACACAGTAGATGGAGGCCTGAGTGGATGGTGATGTTGCCCTTCTCCTCGATCTCAGTCTCTCCGCTGTCATCCTCCATATCTAAATCCTCTATGCAGGAGAAATAGTCCTCAGAATCACTGTCAAGGACAGTTTCATAGGATGAAGTACTCTCCATCTCCTCAGAATGAATCTGTGGGGCCGAAAAACCTGGCCAGCTCTCATGCCACAGGTTTTCCGTTTTCTCCTCCATGGCCCCCACCCTGACAGGTGGGGGATGGGACCACCACACGAATCTAGAACGTAAAAGACAAAACCAGGTCTAGAAAAGAAGTTTGTGGCTCTCAATGTCTACATCATGTAAACCATCAAAAAAAATTAGCTATCTCTAACCTCCTTATGATACATATTGGGGTCAGAGGTTAAAAAGAAAATAAATACCAACCCAAACCCCAAAGCAGTTATGAGAAAGCATAAGAAATATTAGAGATGAAATAAGTGGTTCCTTAGTGTTTGAATCAAAGACCAAAGAAACCAAGATCTGGTGATTTGAAAGGATGAAGTCTGACAAACCCTTGACCTGCGTCACCCAGAGAGAAGATTCAAATTCTTGAAATGTGAGACAAGACATGAAGTATGAAAGGACAAGTAGGACCTAGGGAGCCCTGCGTGTGTGTGGTGTGAACTGACTCTACAGAGTTGGTAACCCTGTAAGCAAGAGATTTCTTGAGTCATAAAAGAGACACTCACATTGATAAGATGTTATTAAACCTACATAGCACTTGCTGCCTTCTAGATACTCCACGCTGGGCATGAGGATCAATTCTGGATGTTACAAAACATACAGTGTGATCAATTTAGGGATGATATGGAAAGAGAAACACAACTTCTGCTAGCAAGGACATCCCAGGACCAACAGAGTGCATGATGGGTCTTTCTGTATAGCGGAGACCAGTGTTCCTCAGGAAGCTTCAAAAAGATACTAGGAACGATCATTGCAAACACAGTCTTGAAAAGCAGTATAACCCTGAGGCTTAACCCATCACAACAACAACAACCACAAGACACACACACACACAGGCTTGAGTATACTCCTATGTTCTTGAGGAATATCCACTTGTACATCTGTTATCAGATTCCTTGCTTCTTCACACAAGTTCAAACAATACATGACAGCTAGGATGTTTCCTGTTCACAGAGAGTTCAACAGGGAATCCTAGGACAATTCTATGGGGAAACTAACAAGCATGTAAGGAGATCAAGTGAAGAGGTCCACACTTGGCCACAAAAACATCAACTTTTGTCTTTCTCTGAAGAAGAAATAGACATGAGCTTCGTACTGCAATGTCCTCCCCCCTCCCAGTTCCAGAGAAATGGTGACTAGAGCTATGGATCAGTAGCTCAGGCTTTAATTGAAATGGGGGACTTTGGGGCACACACAAGGGGCAGCTGTAATGTCACAGAGCAGATGAAAATGATCCCAGGTCACTGTTTACATCTATAGAAGTGTTACAAAGGATTTTTTATTTCATACAGATATGGTTTAAAATAAGAAAAATGAAACCAAAGTAAAACATGGCAAAAAAATTTAAATGGAACAATTAAATAAAATGAACACATAAGCAGAAATCTGTGCCTCAACAAAAAGCATTGAGTGTATGTATCAAAAAGAACAACTGAACACAAAATCCAGCCAACAAAGAGGAAATCTCCCGATGTCAAGGTCCAAGAGATTAGGAGATTCCAGTTTATCAGGTCAAGTGTAGAAGTCCGGTGCTCTCTATCCAACAAGAGTTTCTCTGCAGCATCAAGACAAACTGCAGTCAGTTGTGGGTCCTTATAGGAAGAGATTTCAATAACTTCTCACAAAGGCTTTTTGTGATGTCATAGTAAGGAATGGACCAGTAACAGCAAAGAGCCCAAAAGATGATTCTCTACCCTGCTCCAGGGACTGCATAACTTTTGTCAAGGCTGTGAGCAAATCCCCAACAAGATATAGCTTAAACAGCAAAGGGTAACCCTCCTCTCAGGCTCTCAGGGGACAGGGAGGGATGGCAGACGAGGAGCTGGGGACTTGGGAAGATAAGTCTGAAGCAGTTGGGTGCATGCCTTTGGCAGGTCCATGGTGCATCCAGTCACTCAATTTCTCCTGAGCCCCTGAGCTTTTATGATTTCCCCAAAATGCACCTCCTGCTAGACAAGGCATTCAGACATATGAGAAGGTGTGAGACCATTCCTATTGAACATTAGCAGGACACTTTGACTTTAAGAACATAGTAAGCAGGTAACATGGTAACAAGGTAACAAGTGCCATAGTAACAAGGTGGACAGACTCAGCAACTCTGTGCTGACCTTTGTTAGGGACACGGGTATGGACTAGTTAGAGAATGAACTAACGCCCTTTGTCCCAACGCCCTTTGCACTAGGATGCTAAAGTTCTCTAAGTATTCTGACGATTACAGACATTGTCTCCACATTTCGCATATTCCATTCCTTTATCTAAAACTCATATAGATGGTCATCTAAAGGATGCTAGCCTTCCCCGACACTGGGATGCTGTAATGAAATGGACTGTACCTCATGGTACACATGACAGTTTTTGGTCTTTTTTGCAGGGCATTGGGGTGCAACATAGCAAGTGTGGAAGATAGTTACCAGGGTGGATGAACATTTAAGTGCTTCAAAGGATTTATGAGATAATAGAGGGCACAGGTAGATGTGATAAACATTCACATGGTGATGAAATAGATGGCTTTTACAGCTTGTCCATACTAATAAACTTTGAAAACCAGAAAAATTAAATTTAAAACTATCAAGGAACCATGTTTAAGAATAGAAATATGGGACTAGTCAGAAGAAACTGAATGAAAAGCACAAATTAAGTCAAGAACCACCTCAGAGACATAAATCAAAACCAACAACCTGGGAAGCAAATGTCAAAGCAAATGAACAGCGTCTGTTTTCGTACATCAGTAATATCAAGGTTTATGTTAATCAAAGTCTGAGCTCAACAACTCTGCAAACAACCAAGCTACAGCTTCTCTGCAGAGAAGCCCCAGCCAGGGCCTCATGTGGGCGGAGTCTGCAACTCCTCACAATGGCTCCAGTGAGGTCATAGGAGGAAATGAACCAATCACAGCTATTCACAACCAAGAAATAAAAACCCTTCACCTTCTGTCTCCTAAAACTGCATTGGTTTTCTTACTGTCATGACCAATTCCCTGAGAAACAGCAACATTTGTTCCATGGGTTGTGCTATGTCTCAGACTCTCAGAGGACAGGGAATCCATGTCTGGGGACTTGAGAAGATGGGTCTGAAGCAGCTGCTTACATGGCTTTGTCATGTCCTGTTGCCTCTAATGACTCAATTCCCCCTGCTGGGTTCCACCACCACGGGGCATTACAATGTCCTGAACAGCACCCCCAGTTAGAGACCGGAAATCCAGAGAATTAAGATGCTGTGAAACCTCTCTCTCACAACCTTGAGGACATTTGGACTTTAATAACAGCAGCAGTAACAACAAGAATGGACTCAGCCAGCTTTGGGCTAGCCTGGGTTAGAGACAGGGCTATGGACTAGACAGTGAACACACAGGTTTCTTCAAAGTCCTTTTCACTCAGACCCTCAAACTCTGTGATGACTCCAACTACTGCAGCCCTCTTCCTCTCCACCCTCAGGACACTCAGCTCCTTTCCCTTAAACTCGTAGTTATGGTCACCAAAAGGATGATGGCCTGTCTGTGACACTGCGAGGCCACGAGGAAACTGTCGTCCCTCAAGACTTTCCAGAGCGTGTTCTGTTTAGTGAGTGGCATGGTGGCCAGGAGAAGAGTCTCTACGTGGTCAGGGGATTTATAACCACAGGGAAATGCCAGGGGAAGTAACAAGGGTATGCTCCAAGTGCACAACCAAATCAAATCCCTTATCTTTTACAGGTAACTTAACAAAAATTAAGGTAAAGAAATAAACCAATGTATGAAATGTCAAAGATGAATGGGTAGAGAATAATAGAAAATGGTTGATGATAAAATTAACTGAAGCAAGGCACAAACTAACCTAATCTAAGCCCAATCAGTCAAAATTCAGACACAAACCCGACCCCACTGGGAAGCACACTCACGATATTCAGGTCAGTTGCGATCACAGATGTTAAGACGCACACTAAAAATCAAAATCTATAAAAATCACAGTCTACAGCAAGTTCTTCGCAGTTAACGAATGGTTTCACCGCAGCCTAAGAACAAGGTCTAGGCCCAGCTGGTGCCTAATATAGGCGGGCCTCTCTCATTCATCACAATGGTTCCTTGTGAGGTCATGGAGCCATGCACCAATCACAGTTGACCAGAAGCCAGCATAGCTTTAGAGTTCTTTGCTCATGGCTCCTCCCACATCGCTACCAAGACTCAGTGTAAGGGAGACAGAGGTTATTTGGCTCAGGCTTGCAGAGGATCAGACCAACACGGTGGTGGGCTCAGCTGGTGGCACTGGCAGCAGGGCCTCGGGCAAGGGCTTTCACTGCATAGACATCTCCTCACCCTCAAGCCTAGTGAAATATCCTTGCCATCTAGGCCACTCCTAAAATTCTTTTCAGTGTCAAAACCACAAATCCCGGTTTCTCCTGAGTCAAGATCCCTAAAAGCTCAAACTGCTGAGGGTGACAGTTCAAAGTTTGTTTTCTGTCACATCAATGACTGACATTTCTGGGGGTTTATGCCAAATCAGCAGGGCAGAGAGCTGACTGTGTTGCCTGGTGGCCTAGGTTTACCTTCTGCATCATTCCTATATAGAATGAGAAATATATAATAAGCAGATCATGTGACTGCTTGGTACTTATCTTTTCTATAAGCTGGGAGCTCTGCTCTCTAACTTTTATCATACTCCAGGATTCCCGGATTCTGACCATACAGCCTCATCCCATCAGCTCAGCAGGGCTGGGCCCAGTTAGCCCTTGGATGGGACGCCAGGCATGTTGGCACACATGGTAATCTTACGATATGGGGGTGAAGGCAGGAGGATCAGAAGTTCAAGGTCATCTCTAGACTATTAAGAACAACACGAGCTACATGAGACCCTTTCTAAAAAAGGAAATGAAAACATTTTAATGCATTTTCACAGCTTTGGATTCAGCTATGGTTTCTTATCCCAGCAGCATAAGCACACACCAGGTGAGAGAAGGCTGTTAAGGGAGAACCCGGAACAGACAGACCTGGGCGCTCCCAGGGGAAGAAGAGCAGCTTATGTCCAAAAACTCAGAAGGTGGAAGATAGACCCCTTGTTGCAATCTGAGTCATGGAAAAAGGTCAACATCGACTCTGCTCCCCACAAAATGGGAGGGTTCTGGGTTTTATGTAGCCGAGGCTGGTGTCAGATTTACTATGTAGACAAAAATAGCCTGGAACCTTTGATCCTCCTGACTTCGTCTCCCAACTCCTTGAACTGTAGGCACGATTCCATGCCTGGCACTGCCTTCAAAATTCTCTTAATTATTATTTTTAGTTCTTTTTGCGTGTGTTCCTAGTGTATGTATGTTCCTATGTGTATGTGTGTTCCTATGTGCATGGGTGTTTGTTCCTATGTGTATGTGTGTGTTCCTATGTGCATGTGTGTGTGAATTCCTATGTGTGTATGTATTCGCAGCATGTGCCTATCAGAAGTACTTGCTATATATCATATCCAAAGCAGGCACTAAACTCATAGGAATCCTCCTGCATCTACCTCCTGTGTGCTGTTGGTATTCCAGGGGTACTCCCCCATACCTGGTTTAATTTACTTTGCATTATGAAAAAAATAGTTTACTTAGTTTGTGTGAACAAAACTGTCTGAAAAGAAGCTGTCTGGCTGTGAACAACAACAATAACAAAGCTCCTGGAAGGAGTCTGTGTTGTGTCTAGAGAGACAGACAGGCTAGGCAGAATTTCAATACTGTGCAGAGGTTTGAATTTGATAGGTCCAGCGGCTAATTACTTTACCTTGTGCTAGTTCTAGCTCCTTGCCGCACTCAGTATCTGAGTTTCTTCCTGTCTTCCTTCCCTCTTTTTTTTTTTTTTTGACATTTCAACACACACAGGGTTTGGTTGTCTAGTTTGGGCTGTCATGGAATTCACTCTGTAGACCAGGCTGGACTGGAACTCTGTAGATCCACCTTCCTCTGCTTCCTGGATGCTCGGATTAAAGGTGTGTGCCACCACCCAGCTGTCACTCTATCGAAACTAGCACCTCATGATAATAAATAAAAACCTCCTGAAGCTATTAACTTAGCAGAACGTTAGCTTCTGCAAACCGAGAGCTCTAAGAATGTCTTCAGATGGCCTGTTCGCCTGTAGAATAGCACTCCCTGCTTCTCGATGTACCTGCTGCTCTGGTGTGCCCACAAATGTATGGTAATGCTGCCTTGACTTACAATTGTCTTTGTTGTGTAAAACTGTGCAAATCCTGTGAAAGGCTTCCACATTGGAATATGGAATTTTGGGGTAACCTAAATTTGTGTTCCTGGGCCGTGCTCACTCTAAATGACTCCAGAATAAACCATCTCTTATTCCCTTTAGGATGAGAGCTGAGGTGCTAATGTTGGCATTTCTTTATACCTGGGAGATCGATAACACAAGGCATTGTCCTCAGCCACCAAATCTTCAGAAACATCGGAAACCCCGTGTTCAACACAGTAATGTGGTGCGTTGGTTTTTTTCCTGTTGCTGAGACAACAGTGACTTGAGGAGGTTGGAGGGTAGAGTCTGCTGTGGCCATGGGAGCTGAAGGCGGCCTCTCACATGGCATCCACAGTCAGGAAGCAGAGGTCCTCTCCAGATGGAGCTTTAGCCCCAGCTCCTATATTTTGGTTTGGAAACAAGGTCTCATGTAGCTTCACTGGCTTCACACTGTTAGTAGCCACGCAGAGCTGCACCTTCAAGGGTAGTCACTGTGTCAATGACAGGTGATCTTTTATTTCCAGATAAAGCTTTGCAGCACACACTGGGCATGTGCAGGAATGCGCCCTCCCCACAGGAACAAGTGTTGCCTTCCTATAAATTCACACTTGTTCTTTGGTTTGGGAGAGCCCGGCTGTAGAGACGATGCCCCGCTTCTCCTTCCTGCTGCAGCTGATAGGTCCTTCTTCCCTCGCTTCCCTCTAGGTGTTTTCATTTTGGCTTTGCACTGGCCAAGAGGAGAATCCACTGAGATACATCAGCCACTGACCTGTAACCTCTCACAGAAGAATATGCTCACATCTTTCCTCCATGTCAGAATGTATTGACACTAAAGCTGTAAGGCTGAGCAGTTTTTATGATGGCTGTTAGTATAAGTCTGCCTACCTTAGCAGTTTGGCCAAGGCAAATTTTGGTTCTTGATTCCAAACCTTTTTGTTTCTTTTTATTTATTTACTTTGAGACAGAGTCTCTCTATGCAGCCCTGGCTATTGTGGAACTAGCTATGTGGACCAGGCTGGACTCAAACTCACAGAGTTCTGCCTGCCACTGGCACCCAAGTGCTGGGATTAAAGTTGTGCACCCCACTACCTGGCTTTATTTCCCATTTGAAATGCTAATATTAATTCACATCAGACATCACACTGTAAATGTGGCTGCATATCTCTCCACATACAGGCAGGTTAAGGAAAGAAAGCCACTGACTGCAGAGTGCACGGGTTTCAACAGTGTGCTGGGAACGTGATCCACAGAGATAAGGAATGAGGCCCATGTCAGGAAGGAATACGGTGTTACTGCTCCTGGAATCAGGTTTCAGAATGAAGATGCAGAATTCATCTGTGAGATGAAAAGTCTGAACCAAGTCCACAGCAAGAAATGGGTCAGGAGCATGGAACAGTAGTGGGTCAGGCCCAGGTCCATCAAGTAAGCTCTCTCAGTAGTGAGGGAAAGAGCAGAACAGGGGTCCTCAGTCCTTGCACACACAGCATCAGATGGTAGGGTGGTGTGCAGTCATGCCATGGCAGCATTTTTGTTTGCTGTCAAAGGGTTTTACTGTTTTGGATCATGAGGAATCGAACCCAAGTTCTCACACATGCCAGGCGAGGGCTCCACTACTAAGCTGTGCCCCCTCCTGCCACTGCAGTGTGAGGGGACAGCATTTTATGAAGCCCATGTGAGGGAGTTGTGCCCTTTCCACAACCTGGAGTGTCTGGTATGTATTTGGGCCTGATCTACCTGATATGATTTAAATGCAGCCATGCTGTGTGGGTCTCTGCAAACACCACGGGCAGCAGGGTAACAGTCCAATGGTGGTTCAAACTTCAAGTCTGATGCCAAGTAGTTTATTTGAGACATTTTTAAGCACAGCACAATTTGGTGAAGTTTCCTGATAATTCACTCAATCTCATGTGCACAGCAAAGCTAAAGACATGACCACATCAAAACTCCGTGTTAATGACCTGTCCAGCAGGCCACGTAATTCGTGGGCCTCGAGTTCGGGATCAGCTGGGTAGGAATGGGGGAAAGAGAAAGAGAACCAAGAGCGTATAAAGAATGACAGAGTCAGTCTGAGATGCGTCTAGGTTCCGTTTATTGCAGGCAGGGGTTTATTCTTATAGAGTGTTTTTGGTAGGGAGGGGTAGGGTTAGAGGGGAGCGGAAACTATCGCGCCCTAGGCCAGGGAGGAAGCAGTATATCTCTAGAAACATCTAGTGGTTAGGCCGTGTCTTGGCACCTTGTGGTCAGGTCATCTTGGCACCTTGTGGTCAGGTCGTTCTGAGAACTGTATCACAGCTGTTTGTGCAGCAAGCTGTTTTGGCAGCAAGCTGTTTTTGCAGAGAGGATGAGGAAGATTGGCCAATACTTTAGGTCGGGGGGCTTCTTGGTCCCCAACATGTTAAGTACAAATGCCATCTTCTATAAAGATGGATTCTATAGATTAATTGAGAAAACAAGTTCGAGATGAGGGTCTGGGTGTAGTCTCGGCCACATAGGTAGCCCAAAGGTCACCAGGCTGTTAAACACATCTGTTCTCACCTTTCTGGGCAAAAAAACAGTTATAGCCTGTTGTTTTAAGGTCAGTAGAAGTCCATAGTGGCCGGGGGAATCCTGATCTTCCAGCTCAATTGAAGGTTTGCTGTGGCTCCTGGCAGGAGTGCTCCCCAATATGATGCCAACACTTCCAGGCCAGCAAAACTTAAGGTTGTGGGAACAGGAAGGAAATTTTTTTCTAGGGAGTCACTAGGGTGTAATGAGTACATCTTTTCCATCCTGCCTTGACTCCTGGACCCACGGATCCTGGCTATGGGAGAAACTGTACCATATACTGGATGCTGATTCAAAGCATATAGCACCTTCTGGAGAACCCTGCCCCTGCCCTCCACGCTGCTGCCATCTAATAGACACTGGAACTATGTCTTCAGAAGACCATCCCATCTTTCATCAGGTCAGCTCCTTCGGGATAGCAGAGAACAGGGTGAGACCAGTGGATTCCGTGATCATGGGCCCACTGTCATGAACTACACTTTCTACCTCCCCTTACCAGCCTACTGTGCCTTAAGTCTGGTTATAGGTCTAGAGCAGCTATTGGTGGCCCTGAGGGGCATCAGTATTGTGTTGCCTGGCATTTCCTCCACAGCTGGTTTAGAAGACAATGAAGAATGAACTTCCTCAGTCAAGGTGACAATGATAACATTTCAAGGGGGAGGGGGTGAGGGTGGAGTGATTTACCCCCCAGGTGAGATTAACCCTTGAGAACCTGAGAGCTCACAGTTCTCAGCCCTAATAGAGTACTCCCACACATCCGCATCTCTAGTCCCAGGATCCCGTACTTTACCAATTCATGCCCTTGCCTAACTGCAGACACTCTCTGAGGCTGGGACTTGAGTATTTGCTGTAGTTCAGCCGGCCTTTTTATGTGGGCTACTCTTTGATTTTCTGTAACGTGAGGTCTATGACAGCTGATCATGAATTAATAAATCAGGAGGGCCATGAAACTGATCCTCTAAAGTCATTGTATGAATTATTCTGATATGGTACAAAATCCCTGTCATCGAAACTCTGTTTTTTTAAACTATGTCCAAGCCTCTGTCACCTTGCAAACACAGCATGAACACCATCAGGGTAATCTACATATCCGTCTTTTGTAATAAGCAATTGAGATCCATGTAGATGTGAAACGGTACCCTTCTTTTGTTTAATCCTAGATTTTTTTTTATGTTGGCCTCACAACAGGTTGCTCGATCACCATGCAGCCCTCCAAATATAGACTGTCCTCTATAGCCAGTCTCTGTAGGATCTCCTGTTTGTATGATAAAATCCTCCTGTACATTGTAAATAAGGCAATGATTGTAATATTTTATTTGCAAGATGTGGTAGTTTGAACAGGAATGGCTCCCATAGGCTCATTTATTTGAGTGTTTTGTCATCAGTGAGGGACACTACTTAGAATTTAGGGGTGTGGCCTTGTTGGGAGAAGTGTGTCACTGGGGCAGCACTTTGAGATTTCAGTGTCTCTCTCTTCCTGTTCTCCAGTTCAGACAATGAGTGCCTTGGTGTTCAGTTCACATTTTCCAGAGTTCTCCACATTTACAAAATTAGAAGACATCTGGCATGTTCGGAGTGAGAATAAACCTTTATCCTCCTCTACGTTTTCAAGGTCCATGTGACTCTTCTGGCCAATGGGCTGTCAAAGATGGTGCTGATGGGCAGAGGAGAGGGGTCAGACTTTAGAGCACTAGTTGTGCAAACGCAAGGCCTGAGTTCAGTCCCCCAGAACTTACATGAAAAGCCAGCCCTAAAGCGCTGGGGTGGGGTGGAGGGGGGGCTGTGGCAGGTGGGTTCCTGGGGCTTTCTGAACAGGCAGTTTAACCAACTTGGCAAGTTCTCAGCCAATGAGAAACTCTCAGTAAACAAGCTGGGGAGGCTGGAGAGATGACTCAGCAGCCAAGAGCTCTCCCTGCTCTTCCTAGAGGGCATGAGTTTGACTTCCAGAACCCACGTGGTTGTAAATAACTCTATTCCTAGGGGATCCGACATCATCTTCTGACCCATGAGGGCACCAAACACACATGTGCGCGCGCACACACACACACACACACACACACACACACTCACACATAATAAAATTAAGTCTGAGACAGAAAAAGAAAACACTAGATGCCTGGGATCTAATGAAATACATGTGGGAGGTAACAGAAGGAAGTTTCTGTTATGCCCAGACGACAGAGTCCCCCCAAAACCAGCCAGGAGACCGAGTCCTGTGTGTAAAAGCAAAGAGCCTTCATTCTTACATAAGTTTGCAGACTCGGACTCCCCATGTGTCCAAAGTATCCGAGTGATCTGAGAGCCCTGAGCTCAGTTGGGGTTTGGTTTTTAGAGTAGCAAAGGTAGGGGTGAGGGACTTCTAAGGTTCAGGAGCCCTGATTGGCTGACATTTGTCTAGAGGTGTCCTGGTGAAAAGTGATAGGTGTGTGCTAGTGGGTGATCCTATCTGCAAAGGTTGGGATGTTAGGAATTTCCTTGGGATGGTCTGTTCCTGGTGGTGCCACCTTCTGGCTTTTCCTGGAACCTGGTGCTGCCTGCTATGGCAGCTGTGCGGCCTGGGTGCCATGTGTGTCCAGGCTGCCCTGGGCCCCACAGTTTCTAGTAAGTCCTTTAACAGTGACATTCTATTCGGAGGGATGTGTTTTAAGTCCTTTCCTCTTCCCACTGTCTGGAACATGGACACGATGGTTATAACAGCTATTTTGTGGCTTTGTGGCAAACTTGAAGGTGGAAATCAAGACTCATGGATCCAGCCAGCAGGTCTTCCACAACAGTTTTCCTTCCGTTTCCTGGGAGTTTATGAATGGTAGAAGTCAGCCGGATTGCCAGCAACATTACAACCTAGAAGAACTTCAGGGAGCCATCACTGTCCTTCTTGGAGAACTTTCTTGGTCCATGCTAGCTCTCATCTTCAATGTTTTGGGATCATTTTTCAGTTCACTTGTCAATTCTGAAGCTTTCAAGCCAAAGCAACCATTGTGGGCTACTTTATGTTACTCCTTCCTGACTTTGGGAGATTTAATCTAAGGAAGCATTCGGAGGGCACGGCAAATGCAGCTGGAAGAAAGTTAAAAACAACAAATGAAAGGGGAAGAAATTTAGCAGTGCAAACCCACAAGGTGAACGTTCCCTTAATCTGCTAAAGGAGAAAGACCCTACAGACCCCCTCCTCAAAACCCGCAGCTAGCATGCTCCCGGGGGAATGTCCTGTTTGCTTTAAAAAAAAAATTCTCCGGATCAGCAGCCAGCCTGCTCTCATAAGAACATCCCATGTGCTTGAGAGAGCAGGATGTCTATGAGATAGGAAGACTGCAAGGCAGGATATCAATAAGATAGGACATCAACAAAGCAGGTTGACTGCAAAACAGGATATCTATAAGATAGGCCAGGCATCCATGCTGAGAGAGGAAACCATTCATGCCCCTGCCTCATTCCGATCGACTGATAACCACGCTTTTGCTTCTGTAAACTTGCTTTTTGCTCTTCCCTATAAAAAGACCTCCCCCCAGTCTGCAGGCGTGCAAGTCCTCCGAAAGACTTTGCTGCCCACAGGTACCTGTGTTTACTCAATAAACCTCTTGCTAATTGCATCCTGTGGTCTGGACTCGGAGTGTCCTGGTTCTGGGGACTTCATTGGAGGAAAAGGTCCTCTCTGAGGGTCTTTCAAAGGTATTTGGAAAACTCGACACTATCATATATTTATATATAAGTTAAATACACAGGCTCTAGAGTTGTGCATCGCTGGCATAAGTAGGCAGATATAGGCATGATGAACAACGTAGGCATTTTGTCTGAAAATAAAACTGACCAGCAGAATGAAATGCAAAACAAAACAAAAAACTAGAGACTCCCAGAGAGTTAGAAACAAAACAAAGACTAGAGACTCCCAGAGAGTTAGAAACAAAGTAAAGGATCACAGACACCCAGAGAGTTAGAAACAAAACAAAGGTCTAAAGACTCCCAGAGAGTTAGAAACAAAGTAAAGGACCACAGACTCTCAGAGAGTTAGAAACAAAGTAAAGGACCACAGACTCCCAGAGAGTTAGAAACAAAACAAAGGTCTAGAGACTCCCAGAGAGTTAGAAACAAAGTAAAGGACCACAGACTCCCAGAGAGTTAGAAAGCACTGACCTTGATGGCATCACCCTGACTGGGTGAACGTTTTCACCAGCACTGAGAGGAACGTTCACTCTGCTTAAGTCACTGTCACGCAGAGTGTCCACTCTACAGAGAAGAAGTGAATGCCAACTGAGATTTACCCACAAAGGAGGGAGGGGCTATCACTAAGGCATGCCCCTCCAGTTCTTTCCATCCCCTTTGACCTTGTTCTGTTCCTCCGCACCACCCTACCACCCCGACAGGATGTGAGTTCCAGAAGCTGGATGCTCAGTTGCCTTTTCTAGGATAATAGAGGTCATCTTTGGATACTTGGTAGTGTTCTGTGCTCTGTTTGCATTAATTCAGCAAGACCAGCACAGGGGAAATGACGTACTGAACTACTTCTCAGATGTCCCCGCATATGCCTACTTATTCTCACTATGCAAAACTCCTCTACAGCCTGTTTCGTTAATCACCCTGATTAGACCTGCAAGGGATTGCATACAGCATCAGTCAGCAATGCAATAATGGTTTTGCCGGAGAGCATCAGCATGCAGTGTGACTCTCCTCATCCCCACAATGGAAGTCCCACAAACTAGCTTCCGTGTAACTTCCCACAAAACCCTCCAGTCAGTGTCTAGAACTCTCCTCTCTCCTTCCTCACCTGTCCCCTCCACACACCCACTTCTCCTCCTTTGTCCCACTCTTCCCTTGACAGGGCTCTACTCTGTTGCTTAGGGTCTCAATCATCAATCCTCATCCTCCATCTTCCCCTTGCTGATGTGACCTAAAGAATGGGGTCTTTCTCCAGTGGAGAGAGGCCCTCCTCTCCTCCTCCCTAAGGGTAAATGCAGCGGGGCAGGTCAGTGACCTGACTGGGGGGGGCACCCCTAGGAAGGCAGTCACCTAAAGATGATGCTCACCAGCCTTCCCCGCCAGATTCCTCAGCCTGTGGCATGGTCCCTAGCAGCTACCATGAGGTCCAGCTCAGTGTGCTTGCCTTGCCTCAGAAAAGCATAGCTACTTATTTTTCCTTTACTGTCATTTTCTTCCTTTTGTTGACCAGAGTCCAAGTATGTTTTAAATCTCCCACTAACTCTTTCTGAAGCGCCCCTCTCTGCCATGTGGCTGCTTGTCACCAGGTGGCTAACCTCTGACCTCCAGTTTTATCTGCAGCTGGGAGGTGGATAGATGGGTGACTGCAGAGCCACGGACAAGTGAATCAGTGGATGGATGGAGGAATGAATGAACTGATGGGTAGATTCATTGGTGGGTAGGTGGGTGGTTGTGTGGATGGATGAGTACATGGCTAGATGAATGGGTGGAGGATGGATGGGTAGGTAGGTGGGAGGTTGTGTGGATGGATGAGTACATGGCTAGATGAATGAGTGGGGGATGGATGGGTAGGTGGGTGGTTGTGTGGATGGATGTGTGCATGGCTAGATGAATGGGTGGGGGATGGATGGGTAGGTGGGAGGTTGTGTGGATGGATGTGTGCATGGCTAGATGAATGAGTGGGGGATGGATGGGTAGGTGGGTGGTTGTGTGGATGGATGTGTGCATGGCTAGATGAATGGGTGGGGGATGGATGGGTAGGTGGGAGGTTGTGTGGATGGATGTGTGCATGGCTAGATGAATGAGTGGGGGATGGATGGGTAGGTGGGTGGTTGTGTGGATGGATGTGTGCATGGCTAGATGAATGGGTGGGGGATGGATGGGTAGGTGGGAGGTTGTGTGGATGGATGTGTGCATGGCTAGATGAATGGGTGGGGGATGGATGGGTAGGTAGGTGGGAGGTTGTGTGGATGGATGAGTACATGGCTAGATGAATGGGTGGAGGATGGATGGGTAGGTAGGTGGGAGGTTGTGTGGATGGATGTGTGCATGGTTAGATGAATGGGTGGGGGATGGATGGGTAGGTAGGTGGGTGGTTGTGTGGATGGATGAGTACATGGCTAGATGAATGGGTGGGGGATGGATGGGTAGGTAGGTGGGAGGTTGTGTGGATGGATGAGTACATGGCTAGATGAATGAGTGGGGGATGGATGGGTAGGTGGGTGGTTGTGTGGATGGATGAGTGCATGGCTAGATGAATGGGTGGGGGATGGATGGGTAGGTGGGTGGTTGTGTGGATGGATGAGTACATGGCTAGATGAATGGGTGGGGGATGGATGGGTAGGTGGGAGGTTGTGTGGATGGATGTGTGCATGGCTAGATGAATGGGTGGGGGATGGATGGGTAGGTGGGTGGTTGTGTGGATGGATGAGTACATGGCTAGATGAATGGGTGGGGGATGGATGGGTAGGTGGGAGGTTGTGTGGATGGATGTGTGCATGGCTAGATGAATGGGTGGGGGATGGATGGGTAGGTGGGTGGTTGTGTGGATGGATGTCTGCACACACACAGGTGGCTCAGCAATCAAGAGTGCACACTGCTCTAGCAAGGACTGGACTTTGGATTCCAGAACTCATATTAGGCGTGGTTTTAAACAAAATTTCAATCATTCAATTTTACCAATAAAGACTCAAGAGCCAGATTCCGGTTTGAAAACCTGCTAGCTCAGAGTGGTAGAGAAACACCTGACTGACCTTCCTCCTCTGCTGATGTCCCAGAAATAGACTTTCTCCTACACCGTCTCAAACAAAACTCCTCAAACAGAAAGAACCGCCCTTCTACTTCCTACTTCCTGTGTGTCTCTCTATCCATCCTCCTGACTCTGTCTCTCTGTGGTTTTTTTCCTGCCAACTGGTTGCTTCCTCCACCTCTTGACCTATGAATGACTTTATTTAATCCAGGGGCTGGGTCTCTCATCCAGGGCCTCCTTCCATCTAAGCAGAATGCAGGAAGTGCCCTCCACTGCTGAGCCACTGAGCTGGCTACTAATACACAGTTGTAAACTAGTGGGGCCTATCGGCATTCTGACTAGGGACCCCAACCCGGTGCTGCTTGGTACTCTAAAGTAATGAAGAAGTGGACAGCTCAGGCCACTGGCTGATGACGGACACCAGAGGGAAAGGTCATTGTCCCAGGAAAAGCTGGCAGGAAGGCTGGTAACCGACCTTCACCAGACTGCGCAGGTGGGCCCACAGAAAGTTCCGAGCTGCTCTGTGTGTTTTAATTGGACTAGCATGGGATGTCTCCGCCAGATGCCAGGTTTGTGCTCAATTAAATCCAAAACAGAGAGCCCTTATGTAGGCAGTGTCCAAAGAGACGTCAACACCCCAGCAAACTCTGGGAGGACTGACCTAGCTGAGACCCTGCTTGCTCCAGGAGGATAAAAGTACTTGTTAGTTTTAAAAGATGCCTTCTTGAAGTGAGAGGTCCTTGGACTCCCCACAGGGAAGGGAACCCTGACTGCTCTTAGGGCTGACGAGAGAGGGGGAGTTGATGAGGGGAGGGGAAGGGAAATGGGAGGCGGTGAGGAGACAGAAATCTTTAGTAAATAAATAAATAAATAATAATAATAATAAAAGAAAAGGATGCCTTCTCTGAGTGGGTAGAAACATTCCTCACCTGGACTGAAACTGCCCAAATAGATAAAAATCTCTTCTAAAGAACTGGTCCTTGTCAGGCAGTGGTGGCACACGCCTTTAATCCCAGCACTCGAGAGGCAGAGGCAGGCAGATCTCTGTGAGTTTGAGGCCAGCCTAGTCTACAAGAACTAGTTTCCAGGACAAGCTCCAAAGCTACAGAGAAACCCTGTCTTGAAAAACCAAAAACAGAACTGCTCCTCTAATTTAGCGTCCCCCTAGCAGTGGGGTCTGACATTGGCTTGGCTTTCATAGCTAAAATCTCTCAACTAAGAGGCAGTGCTTTAGGCATAGATTGAAAACTGCATTGTGCATATAGACCTCAGAGTTCCTGGCAGGTAAGAAGAATAAACATGGTGTTAAAAGAACATGTAAAAAACATGGTGTTTTGTTTTAGCATTACATCATCTTCCCTCAAAAGAAAATTTTTTTTTCATGCTATGAAAGTGACCTTAACAGGATATTTTCTGGATTCTCTTTCCTGGTGCTGTCACTTGAGCACTTGAGGGCCTTGCTGCTCTCTGGTCCTGAAGTGGCGCAAGCAGCTGCGATTGGCTCCTGTGTGCAGTAGAGGAGAGCCTACATAGTCACACCTCGCTTATGTAGATGCCCACCTGTTTTTCCTTCCCTGGTGGGATTATTTAAGAAACCATGATTGACTGGAGTTACCAGAACTCTTGTGAAACTCTGGAAGGAGCGCCGTTGATAAGGGTGATGCTGTTTCCAGCTCCTTCCTTCAAAGCTTGATCAGCGTGGAAAAGCGTTTTGACAATTCTTCCTTCCTCCCTTTTCTTTCGGATAATCTTTGCCCCACAGTAGAGAGGAGGCTGAAAGGCGCTCTGTATCTGCTTATATGAATCTTTGTCCCAAGCTTATTGTTGAGACCCCTTGGTGCCAGTAGGACAGTTTGAATTCTCTTTCTGGACAAGTTCAGGAATAGTCCACGTGGTCCTTCCGTCCTTCACTGTCTCACGTGCATGTCTGTAAAGGGTAGTACACAGGCCTAGGACCAATCCCACTGAGTTCTGCATTTAGTGTGGTAACAACTTCCTTGTCCTAAATAACATTTTTAATTTTTATTATTATGCGTACGTGCACACACATGTGTCCCAGGGTACCTGTGGAGGTCAGGTATGTACTTCAAGCATGTAGGTCACTGGGATCATGATGTGGGAAGGTCATATGTCTATCTGTTGCTTTCATTGGTTAATTAATAAAGAAACTGTTTGGCCTGATAGGTCAGAACATAGGTGGATGGAGTAGACAGAACAGAATGCTGGGAAGAAGGGAAGTGAGCCAGACACCATGCCTCTCCTCTCCAGGCCAGACACGATGAAGCTCCAGCCCAAGATGGATGTACACTAGAATCTTCCTGGTAAGACAACACCTCGTGGTGCTACACAGATTATTAGATATGGGCTAAAGCAAGATATGAGAGTTAGCCAGCAAGAGACTAGAGCTAATGGGCCAAGCAGTGTTTAAATGAATACAATTTGTGTGTTGTTATTTTGGGGCATAAGCTAGCTAGGCGGCCGGGAACCAGGCAGCAGGAACGCAGCCTGCAGCTCCTTCTACAGGATCAAGTTCAGGTTGCTGGGCTTGCACACATGCTTTACCGCTGAGCCTAGTGCTGCCCAGTTCCTGTTCTTCAGGAGGGCTCACACAAAAGCAAATAACAATGCTGGAAGGATCTCAGTGGCAGAGTGTTGGCCCAGCACGTGTAGGGCCTAGGACTGAGCAGTCAGTGCCACCAAAAAGAGAAGAAAAGGAAGAAGAGGATATGTAACTAGAAATGAACTCCCCTGCTCTCTTGGTTTGAACGAAAATGTTTTTCAATCTCCCTGATATTCCTAGAATATGTTGTTAGTTGAAAAAGAGGTGTACCTTTGAAACAGTTTTGATTCTTTCTTTCTTTCTTTCTTTCTTTCTTTCTTTCTTTCTTTCTTTCTTTCTTTCTTGAGATAGGGTTATTTGAGTTCTGCCTACCTGGAACTCTTTAAGTAGACTTGGCTGACCTTGAATTCATAGACATCTATCTACCTCTGCCTCTCAAGTGCTGGGATTAAAGTTATACACTACCAGGGCCGGGCAGCAGTGATGCACGCCTTTAATCCTGGCACTCAGGAGTCAGAGGCAGGCGGCTCTCTGAGTTCAAGGCCAGTCTGGTCTATAAAATGAGTTCTAAGACAGCCAGGACTACACAGAGAAGTCCTGACTTGAAAAACGAAACAAAAACAAAATTGCCCTGCTTTGACAAAATATTTTGAGGGTTAAATGAGTCAATCTACAAGTAACACAGAACACACAGAACATGCCTGGTGCATAGTGTTCAACATGTTGGAATGTAAGACAGTCTCCTGGATGTAAAGACCACTTATATGCTAATAACCCCAAATAAATTTTTGCTGTACTCTAGACCTCTGGACTCACATTCAGTGGATACTTAACAGTGTTGCCTTCTACAGAGCCAATCCCCACTCCTGGTTCCAAGCCTGTCCCACATCCAGCCCATTTCCTGTTACTAATGTCAACATTAACTTTCCAACTGTGAAGGTCTCCACAACTTGGAATTAATCTTCAGTCTTCTTCTCTCATACTCCATAGTCAATTGTCTTCCTGTGAAAATAGAGCAGGAATCTGACCTTCATTCCCCTCCTGCCCCTGCTTCCACTTCTTCCACTGCAATCCCCTGCCTCGAGCCACTATTTATCTCTAGCTTAGATACTGAAATAGATTCTTTTTTTTTTTTTTTGGATTTTCGAGACAGGGTTTCTCCGTAGCTTTTGTTTCCTGTCCTGGAACTAGCTTTTCTAGACCAGGCTTGCCTTGAACTCACAGAGATCCGCCTGCCTCTGCCTCCTGAGTTCAGGGATTAAAGGCGTGTGCCACCACTGCCCAGCTGAAATAGATTCTTGATTCCCTCTTTATATCTTAGAATAAAGAAGCCAGCGTGAGCCTTCTGTAGGAAACCTTATCATTCCTTTGCTTAAAATTTTTTGGTATGCCTCCCATTTGTACCATAGTTTTTTGTTTTGTTTTGAGACAATCTCATTCGTAGACGTGGATGGCCTGTAAATCACTATATAGACACAGGCCAAGCTGGCCGTGAACATACCGAGTTCAGATTCCGCCTATTGAATTCTGGAGTTACAGGCATATGCCACAATGTAGAACATGCAAACACTTTCTAAATAGTTATATAGATATGTATTTGTAGATGTACATACTAAAAATTTTAAGGTGTGAAAACAAGCCCCTAATTGTTTCCTCTTACCTGAGAGTGATACTATTACAAGTCATGATTAAAAAGATTGACTTTTGACCCAAGAAATTATGGAAGAACTACCTAGTAAAACCCTGTCCCCAAAAGGCAATTAAATGTTTTTTTTTTAAAACAAAAATAAGGGACTGAATAAGTGACTCTGCAGGTAAGAGAATTCGAGTGCATTCTGTTCTTGCAGAGGATCCAAGATCTTAGCATGCACAAAAGGTGGCTCACAACAACCTGTCACTCCAGCTCCAGGGGATCTAATGCCCTCTTCTGGCCTCCTTGGGCTCCTGCACTCATAAACACATACCTACACACAGACACATACACATAATTGAAAATAAAATAAACTGAGCCAGGCATGGTGGCACATACCTTTAATCTCGGAACTCAGGGGTCAGGAGCAGACAGAACTATGTGCTCATGAGGCAAGCTTGGTTGACCTAGCAGTTCTAGGGCGGTCAGTTATAGAGTCAGCTCCTGCTCAATTCTGGTGGTGGTGGTGGTGGTGGCCATTATGAAGATGATGAAATAAATCCTTTAAGAATCAAAACAAAACATTGGAAACAGTCTCAATGTGTAAGAAAAAAACTAAGAAATTATGTTATAGCTAGACTGTGTATAAGTTTACAAAGTTAAATATGTTTTTTTTAAAATAATTACATACTGGTTTTGTTTTGGCTTTGGTTTTTTGAGACAGAGCTTCTTTGTGTAGCCTTGGTTGTCCTGGAACTCTGTAGACCAGGATGGCCTTGAACTAATAGAGATCCACCTGCCTCTATTAATGAAAAAAAGAAGAAATAGCAAGGGCACTACAAGATTGACTTTGCAAATGTCAAATCTATATAGATAGAGGAAACCCTTAGAAATACAAACAGCAGCTGCCAGGTAGGAATCACACATAAGTAACATACCTTAAGGCTGATCCCTCATAGAAGAGCCAGGCTACTTGCTAGTAACGTGTTCAGAGCACAGTTGCAAATTCTAATGTGCACTTGCTGCAGTGTTCTACAGTGACGGCTTAAGCAGTCACCTCTTTTGTGGGGTACAAATGAGTCACAGAGTATTCATGTGATTAGAAACTCCAAGTGTAACATTTCACTGAGAAATGCAGTTATCTGTTCTCGGCTCATCACCCTTATCCAGAGCCAGCCGGTTCTATTAGCCTATATTCGATAGGGGAGTCTAACCATAAACTCCACAATCCTGATCTCTGTATTGAATTCCACTACTTCTCTGAAGGTGCTTGTTAGCAAACGTGTGTGAGATGCGGTAATACGCGCCCTCTGGTGGACACTGAAAGATATGCAAGACATTTTCAGTTGTCAAATGGCAGGACCTTCCTTTTGGAGCACAGGGGTGGTAAACAGCCTCCTGTATGCAGAACACTTCCATAAAAAATGCCAGTGGCTTGGGCTGGATCCTGGCAAGAGTCCCAGCAGCATTCTTCTCTCCTGGGGCGTTCCTAGTCTCTGGTCCCATCCTTGCTACTGTACAGTGCTGTCCCAGGCCTTATTTGCTCTCTTCTAAAAGCCCACGGGATGAGATTGAGTCGCCATGGCCCTGGATCTACCTAGCGCAGATCGTTTGTGAGAGGAGCAACAGTGGCGTTCATAGATGGACGAAGCGAAAGCAGCACCGTTCTCCGAGAGCTCACGTCCCAGGCATCAGTTCTCACGTGTGGTCCTTCAACCTCTGAAGGACCTAGAAAGCATCTCAGAGGCTGAGGTCAACACCATCTTAATTACAAGATTGGGCAGTATTTGACGTCTTCACTGATTCACATCTGGACTGGTGCGCTAGTGTGAATCCAGGCGGCTGTGTGCTGTGCTCGTCACCCGCACACACCTGCCAGGGAATAAAGGCTGGACAGCATTCCAGATGCCACTAAAGAAGCACAGAAGTTGCTGCCTCTATTGTCTGCGTCTTTAGTGCACGTTGTTCTGATACCCTAGGTGGCAAAACTCAAGCTACACATAAAATACTCTGCTACAGGCAGAGTCTGAGGCTGATCTTGAACAAAAGTTACCAAATAAATGACTTCTCATACTTCATAATATTTTACTTTAGAGGAGAATGGGATAGGATGCATTACCAAACCATCAGTTTGTCTTTCTTCTTAGAACTGGCTGTCTTAGAACTCTCCTAATAGATCAGGCTGGCATTAAACTCAGAATCTGCCTGCCAAGTGCTGGGATTAAAGGCATGTATCACCACCGCCGAGTTTACAATTCTAATCGTATGTTTATATTATTTTATTATTTTACTCAGTTACTGTCTGAATGCCCATATATTTACTGAAGATAAATTGACAATATATCTGAATACACAGGAAAAATTTCTGATGTCGTATAATATCTATCACATAACACCAAAGGACAAAGCTTTGCTCTCAAATGGCTGTTGACGTATGAAAGAGTTCCACAATAGCCCAGAATGGAGTATCACAAAGGTTTATTTATATACTGTATGCATGCATGTTTCTACCTCTGCTGATGGCATTTCTCTTTATGTTTCCATTAGCTACAAAGAGTCATCTGGAATTTCTTTTAATTAACTCTTGACAATTTCATAAATGCAGATAATGTATTTTAATCCTTGTTACATCTTCCTGTCCCCCTCCTATTTCCACTGAATTGTTTTCTTTTTTAACTGAAGTATATGCTAACACTAAATTTTAAAATTTATGTTTTTTTTCTATTGGTCTCCAATTTTTCAGTTTTATAAAGAAGAAAATGATGTTATTGATAGGAATTACAATTTCTGGGGGGAAGACATGAAATCCTATAGAAAAAAAATACAAATCCATTACTTGCGGTTTTCTGTTAAAGCCAAGAGAGTAAACTGTGAGATGAAGTGGTTTGGTGGTGTCTCACTTGTCAGCTGACAGACTCTAGAATCACCTGGGAGAAGGGCCTCTGGCATACCTATAGGGGTCATCATGGTTTCCTTGAGATGGAAAGATCCCCTCTGTGGATGTCACCATTCCCTGGCTGTGGTTTTGGATTTAGAAGAGGACAAAGAACTGAGCCAAAGCATGCTCTCTTAGTTAGGGTTGATGTCCTGGGATGAAACAGCATGGCCAAAGCAAGTCGGGGAGGAAAGAATTTATTTGGCTTACTCTTCAGCTTGATGTTCATCACTGAAGGAAGTCAGGGCAGGAACTCAAGCAGGGCAGGAATCTGGAGGCAGGAGCTGATGCAAAGGCCATGGAAGAGTGTTGCTTACTGATTTGCTCTTCATGGCTTGCTCAGCCTACTTTCTTATAGAACCCAGGACCACCAGTTCAGGGATGGCCCCACCCAAAATAGGCTGGGACCACCCACATAAATCATTAATTTAAAAAATGCCCTACAGGCTTGCATACAGTCGGATCTTATGGAGGCGTTTTCTTTCTTTTCCTTTTTTATAACATAATATTTTTTTGTTGGTTCTTTTGGGAATTTCACATCACGTACCCAAATCCCACTCATTTCCCAGTCCTTCCATATCTGCTTCCACCCTTGTAACATCCCCAGAAAAAAAGTATAAATAGAAATTAACAACAATAATAAAAATCTTGCCAATCCCTCTGGGCAACAGCCTGCTTCTCTCTCAGCTGCGGCTTCTCTCCAGTTCTGCCTTTCATGAATCATTTTGCTCCTCTGTCTTTCCCACGTCTCTGTCACATACTCACTTGTGGCAGTGGCACTGGAAGCTGCAGCGAGTCACACACGGTACCCTTTTGTACAAACAGCTTTACTTGCAAAGGTTCATTGCAATGAGCTGTTGGTCTGGTTCAAGTCTCTGGCTTCTGCTACACCATCAAAACTGCCCCCTTGCCGAGATTCCTCCTGGACATCCCACTGCCACCCCGAGTCCTGCAGATCCTGCAGCTGTGCTTCCACAGGATGACTCCCTTCAGGTGCTCCAGAAGGTCACAGATGCGGGAGATATGGGGTGGGCCTGGGTAGTAGCCAGGCCATACTGCTAGTGTGGCAGCCATCAAGGGACAGGGACAGTTCTCCAGCACCCATGATACATGGGGTCAGCTCAACAGAGCCCTCCTGGTATAGGAGGTTCTTCTTTCTATGTGTTGCTTTCATTAGTTGAAAAAAAAACTGCCTTGGCCTTTTGATAGGGTAGCCCTTAGGTGGGCGGAGCAGACAGAACAGAATTCTGGGAAGAAGGGAAGTGTGGCAGATGCCATGCTTCTCCTGCCCGAGATGGACGCTGGTTAGACTCACATGGGTAAGCCACAGTCAAGTGGCAATACACATTAATGGAGATGGGTTAAACGAATATGTAAGAGTTAGCCAATAAAAGGTTAGAACTAATGGGCCAGGCAGTGTTTAAATGAATACCATTTCTGTGTAATTATTTCAGGGCTAAGCTAGCTGGGTGGCGGGATATAGCCTGCTGCTCATCCTATAAGAGCTAATAATTAGCCTGAGCTAATGGGCCAATCAGTTTTATAACTTATGGAGATCTCTGTGTGATTTTCTTTGGGGGCTTTCTGGCTGTGGGGTATCAGGCAGGACAGAAACCCCAACAAGCTGACCCTCATGTTACACCCTCCAACATCAACATGGCATCAACATGGCTTTGGGCAGCACCACAGACCACAGACATCCCCTAATGATCTTTAATGGTGACACAGGCCATAGATACCAACATAGCCTCTGTCTGTATCAGGTCTACTGACCCACTTGTGGCCCTCAGTGGCTGCAGAGGCCCACACAGGCCTCAGGCCTCCTTATGGTCTGCTTACAGTCATACGCTCCACTCTCACCTCGGGGAGGAAATCTCAAGGACATCACCAAGTCACCAGTCAGTGGCACAGACCACTTACAGCCACATGGATCTCAAACTTCATCACAGCCTGCGGCAGCAGCAAGACCCACAAACACCAACCTGGCTTCTGGTGGCAGCACAGACCACGGTGGTCCTTCCTGGAGGTCCAGTCTAGGAAGTGACCCTTTCCTCATCTCATAAAGCCATTTTCTCAATTGAGGTTCCCTCCCTTCAGGTGATTGTTGCCTATGTCAGTGAAGTTGACATAAAACAGTCAGCATGCGTGTGTCCCTGTTCTTCACTCCTTCTCCTACTCCTCTTCTTTTGTTTTTTTTTTGTTTTTGAGACAGATTTTCTCTGTGTACTCTTGGTTGTAACTCTCTGTAGACCAGGCTGACCTCAAACTCACAGAGATCCATCTGCCTCCCAAGTTCTGGGATTAAAGGCGTGCTCCACCACATTCTTGAGAAAGGAAGAAAGAAAGAAAGAAAGAAAGAAAGAAAGAAAGAAAGAAAGAAAGAAAGAAAGAAAGAGAGAGAAAGAAAAGAAGGAAGGAAGGAAGGAAGAAGAGGAAGAAAAGAATGAAGGGGAAAGGAAACAAAAATCATTGTGTCAGTATGTTTATTTATTTTGAAAAAGGGTCTCATGTATCCCAGGGTGACATAAAAATTTACTATGATCTTGAATAGATCCTTTTGCATCTACCCCCTGAATGGTGGGTGTATAGGTTTGTACCACTACAATGTAGTTTTTGAGGTGCTGGGAGTCAAAGCCAAGGTATGGTGTACACTATGCAAGTATACTTTAATAGGATTTCTATTCCCCCAGTAATAGGTTTCTCCACCGATGCACTAAGCCAGATCAAATCGAACTAAAAAAAGTATGTCAACAGGTTTGTTTGAGCAAAGCAGCTCCTGGGCAGATTCTCCAGTCCCAGAGATCAAGGCTAGAGAAGCACGCCCAAACTGAAGCAGGTAGATTACAGAGGTTGCAGGCCAGGGGTGATGACATGTCTGCCACAAGCTGAGTTTGTGCCCAAGTATGGTCAAAAGCTGAGTGCTTTAGGTGGAGACTTGGGAGGCTAGCAGGTTCAGGGGAGGAAGCTGTTGCAGCTGCCCAGAATTCAGAACTGGGCTTTTTGGTGCCTTCCCTTTGTTTGGAGAGACAGGAATGGGCTTCTCAGATCATGCAGGAGTAAGTTGAAGGTTCCAACGGAACACCCAGAGCTTTTGGGATATGTTGGCACCAGTTCTAATCTGGCTACTTCCTGTTTATAATGATATTTTATTTATGTTTTAGTAAATAAAGCTTGCCTAAAGATCATAAGGGCAAAACCAAGCCACTAGAGGTCAGGAAGTGGTGGCACACAGCTTTAATCCCAGGAGCTGGGAGACAGAGGCAGGTGAACTTCTGTGAGTTCAAGGCTACCCTGAGCTACACAAGATTAATGCAGAAACAAATCCAGGTGGTATGATCCATACCTCATACTTTTAATCCCAGTACTAGGGAGTCACACACCTTTAACCCCAGCACTAGAGGGAATATACAATGGGAAGACAGAGGCTGCATGCTTAGTCTGCTCAGTCGGCTTAGTCTGTGGTCGCCCAGCCTCGGTAGAGGTAAAACTTGTCTAGTGGCTTGGTTGCTTTGCTTTTCTGGTTTTCAGGCTGAACCCCAATTTCTGTCTCTGGTTTTTTATTATTCGTGCTACACCTGTTGGCATGGGATGGCGAGGAGGACAGCCAGTGGTCTTGTGCTCAGCAGGAGGTCTGCCATCCTGGAGACTTCTCTATGGAGTAGGCACAGGGCTGTAGTTATTACCACCAGCCCTTTGAATGAAAGTGGCCATGGGCAGAGTGAAGACTGCCAGAAAGAATGGAATGGAGATGTGTCCTGACTATAGTGGCAAAGTTCTTCAGATAATTTGTGGAATGACTCAATATCAGTTTCCCGTAGGCCAGATTCATTGATATAGGGCAGCAATCTCTCCCTAGGAACGTGCAGGTGTCTGTGAAACGGCTGAACAGAGTTACACCTTGGTTTCAGAGCAAAAGGCTAGCCTAGTTGTCAAACACCATCAAATCTGAGAAGGATACATTTTTTTAAAAAGATTTATTTATTTATTTATTATGTATACAGTGTTCTGTCTGCATGCATGCCTGTAGGGCAGAAGAGGCGCCAGATCCCATTACGGATGCTTGTGAGGCTCACTGTGGTTGCTGGAAACTGAACTCAGAACCTCTGCAAGAACAGGCAGTGCTCTTAACCTCTGAGCCATCCCTCTAGCCAGAGAAGGATACATGTTACCTGAGTAAGCAGAAGCCCGGACCAAGCAGTTTCCAAATCTATTAAAAATGACAGGGGCTGGGCAATGGTGGTGCACACCTTTAATCCCAGCACTCCGAGGCAAGTGGTTCTTTGTGAGTTCAAGGCCAGCCTGGTCTATAGGGCTAGTTCCAGGACAAGCTCCAAAGCTACAGAGAAACCCTGTCTCAAAAACCAAAACAAACAAACAAACAAAAAATGACAGAAACTGTCTGGCTACCTAGACAGCTACCCCAATTTCCCCATGGTCATTGGGGACAGAGGTCCCAGGGCAGCATCAGTCTATGGCTGCCAGGCCCAGAAGGTCTGACAGACTTTCCTGTGCAGTAGGAACTTGGGAAGGACTGGCTTACCTTGTCTAGGCAAAGCAGGGGAATCGACTCCCCAGTGTCCTGTTTGTCCACAGTCTGGACAGTGTCTTGGCAGCTGTTTCTGCCCCATGGCCACATGGACATGGACATGGAGGGTCTTCTGCACCCAACATCTTCTTTGGAGGAGATAGGGGAGCTGTCGAGAGCTAGCGTGTCTCTCTACCATAAAAAGCTTTTGTCAAACATTTTAAATGCCATACTCTCAGATCTCTGAAGTGTTTGAGGACCATTATCTGTTAGGTTTATCTAAACTAGAGAAACTTGGTTTCTAGTTATTTGTTTTAGGCTTAACTTTGAAAACATACAAAGCTGAACATATCAAAAAAATTTGATCCTTTCGGAAGTATATGGCTATTAACTTGTATGTCTTATAAGACTGAGATTTTAAGGCCTTATCCCAGCTAGGTTTAGCTTTAAAAAAATAGCAGTTTCTTTTTTTTATGGTTTTATTTTAACTTTATGTGAGTGTGAAGGTGTCAGATCTCCTGGAACTGGATTTCCAGACAGTTGTGAGCTGCCATGTGGGTGCTGGGAATTGAACCTGGGTCCTCGGGAAGAGCAGTCAGTACTCTTAACTGCTGAGCAATCTCTTCAGCCCAAAATAAATAGCAGTTTCTAAAGTGAAGGTCCTTTAATATCAAGATAAGTCTTTTTTGTTGTTGTTGTTTTGTTTTTCGAGACAGGTTTCTCTGTAGCTTTGGAGCCTGTCCTGGAACTAGCTCTTGTGGACCAGGCTGGCCTTGAACTCACAGAGACCCACCTGCCTCTGCCTCCCGAGTGCTGGGATTAAGAGCGTGTGCCACCACCGGCTCAAGATAAGTCTTTTAACTCATAAACACTGTCTACAAAGAGACTGGGAAATTTCCTGATCCTTTTATAGTACACCGTTATAGAACACAATAGTTTTCTCTATGACTTAGTTTATCAAATTAGCTACAGCTTAACAATGTTAGTAAAAGCAAGGATTTTAGACTATATTCCTAAATCAATCTCTGTTAGCTGAATAGACCTTAGTTAAGGAGAGACCGTTTGCCAGACTGCATAGGTCAACATCTTACTGCATCATAAGCTAGGAACACAGTCTCTGGGTTTAGCTGTGGTCCTAAGTTTTAGTTTTTATTTATCTATTTATTAAGATCATATATTAGCAAAGGTATCATAATAAAAGATCTTAAAAATTTTAAAATGTCCTATAGCTTTAAAAATTTAAGCTTTTAAAAAACTGTTTTTTGGGGGGGACCATGGGAGAGGGTAGAAGGGGAGGAGAGAGGCAGGAGAGGAGTGGAGAAAAATATATAGCTCAATAAAAACAATTGAGAAACTGTTTCTTAAAAATATCCAGTCATTTAAACTTTCTGTAAAACTTAAAAATTTCTTGTTAAGAAGTTTAAGATCTCTCAACTGTGTGTTCTGCTAATATGCAACTAAAGTACCTTTTTATTACAAGAATGATAACAAGGCACAACCACAATTTGTAGAAGGCAAAACCAATTTTCAACAGTGTAAACAGTTCATTGTCTCTAAAACCTACACCAAGTGGATTACCCTTTCTCTTCATAAACCATGTTTCCAGGACAGACAGAAATTATACAAAAATCCATCCTAATCCAAAAACTCCTGGAAATCTATTGTTACCTCCTAGGTAGGCTCACTCCTCCTAGGTGGTCAAAATGCTGGTAAAGTTACATGACATTCCTCTCTTCCATCCCTAGTCAAAACAGTGACTTCCCACCTGGCTGCACTTCATTAAGATGATGGTGAACTATGTGCTGTTTCCCAGAACAGCTCCAATTTGAAGTTACAAGTTTTAAGTTAAGTTTTCATGTCTTCAGACCTTCCCATATCTTAGAACACACTCTTTCCCTCTAATCATTTAGCAGAGACACGAATAGTTATTATGGGAACAGTCAGTGCAGAGTATGTTTCTTTAATGGAAAGCTGCACCTGCAACCTGTTTAGGCTTTACTGTGAAGCCTGTTAGCAAGGCAAACCTGTCTGCCTTTTCTTTTTTCTTTTTTTAAATTGTTTTTATTGAGCGATATATTTTTCTCTGCTCCCCTTCCTTTCCCCTTCCCTTCTACCCTCTCCCATGGTCCCCATGCTCCCAATTTACTTAGGAGATCTTGTCTTTTTTACTTCCCATGTAGATTAGATCCATGTATGTCTCTCTTAGGGTCTTCAAGGTTGTCTAGGTTCTCCAAGATTGTGAATTGTAGGCTGATTTTCTTTGCTTTATGTCTAAAAGCCATTTATGAGTGAGTACATATGATATTTCTCTTTCTGGGTCTGGGTTACCTCACTCAGTATGATGTTTTCTAGCTCCATCAATTTGCCTGCAAATTTAGAGATGTCATGATTTTTTCTGCTGTGTAGTGCTCCATTACATAAATGTACCACATTTTCCTTATCCATTCTTCAGTCAAGAGCTATTTAGGTTGTTTTCAGTTTCTGGCTATGACAAACAGTGCTGCTCTGAACATGTTGAGCACATGACCTTGTGGTATGATTGAGCATCCTTTGGGTATATACCCAAAAGTGGTATTGCTGGGTCTTGATGTAGATTATTTCCTGATTTTCTGAGAAATCGCCATACTGATATTCAAAGAGACTTTACCAGTTTGCACTCCCACCAGCAATGAAGGAGTGTTCCCTTTACCCCACATCCTCTCCAGCATAAGTTCTCAGTGGTTTTGATCCTGGCCATTCTTACGGATGTAAATTGTAATCTCAGAGTTGTTTTGATTTGCATTTCTCTGATGGCTAAGGATGTTGGCCATTTCCTTAAGTGTCTTTCAGTCATTTTATTTCTCTGTTGAGAGTTCTTTGTCTAGGTCTGTACTCCATTTTTTTATTGGATTATTTGTTCTTTTGATGACCAATTTCTTGAGTTCTTTGTATATTTTGGAGATCAACCCTCTGTCTGATGTGGGGTTAGTGAAGATCTTTTCCTATTCAGTAGGCTGCTACTTTGTCTTGTTGACTGTGTCCTTTGCTTTACAGAAGTTTCTCAGTTTCCGGAGGTTCCACTTATTGTGTCGCTGAATGTCTGTGCTACTGGGGTTGTATTTAGAAAGTGATCTCTTGAGCCATTGCGTTCAAGTGTACTTCCCACTTTCTTTTCTATGAGGGTCAGTGTGCTTTGTTTTATGTTGAGGTCTTTGATGCATTTGGAATTGAGTTTTGTGCATAGTGATAGCTATGGATCTATTTGCATTCTTCTACATGTTGATATTCAATTATGCCGACACCATTTGTTGAATATACTTTCCTTTTTCCATTTGATATTTTTTGCTTCTTTTTCGAAAATCAGGTGTTCATAGGTGTGTGGATTGATATCTAGGTCTTCAATTCGGTTCCATTGGTCCTCTTGTCTGTTTTTATGCTAGTAGCAGGCTGTTTTCAGTACTATAGATATGTAGTAGAGTTTGAAGTCAGGGATTGTGATGCGTCTAGAAGCTTCGTTATTGTACAGGATTGTTTTTACTATCCTGGGTTTTCTGCTTTTCCATATGAAATTGAGTATTGTTCTTTCAAGGTCTGTGAAGAATTTTGCTGGGATTTTGGTGGGCATTGCATTTGATTTTGGAAAGATTGCCTTTTTTACTATGTTAATTCTACCTACCCAAGAGCATGGGAGATCTTTCCACTTTCTGGTGTCTTCAATTGCTTTCTTCAAAGATTTAAAGTTCCTGTCCTACAGGTCTTCCACTTGTTTGCTTAGAATTACTCCAAGGTATTTTGTTATTTGTGGCTATTGTGAAGGGTGATGTTTCTCTGATTTCTTTCTCAGCCCATTTAACATCTATGTACAGGGGGGCTACGGATTTTTTGAGTTGTAATCCTGTTACATTAGTGAAGTGTTTATGAGTTTTAGAAGTTCCTTGGTAGAATTTTTGGGGCTGCTTATGTAAACTATCATATCATCAACATATAGTGAGAGTTTGACTTCTTCTTTTTTGATTTGTATCCCCTTGATCTCCTTTTGTTGTCTTATTGCTATAGCTAGGACCTCAAGAACTATATTGAATAGATATGGAGAGAGTAGACAACCTTGTCTTGTTCCTGATTTCAGTGGAATCACTGGGAGTTTCTCTCCATTTAGTTTGAGGTTGAGTGTTGGCTTGCTGTATATTGCCTTTATTATGTTTAGGTATGTTCCTTGTATCTCTGCTCTCTCCAAGACCTTTATCATGAAGGGATGTTGCATTTTGTTGGAGGCTTTTTCAGCATCTAATGAGATAATCATGTGGTTTTTTTCTTTCAGTTTGTTTTCATGGTGGATTACATTGACACATTTTTGTATGTTGAACCATCCCTGCCTGCATCTATGGGATGAAGCCTACTTGGTCATGGTGGATGATTTTTCTGATGTGTTCTTGGATTTGGTTTACCAGTACTTGATTATTTTTGAATTAATGTTCACGAGGAAGATTGGTCTGTAATTATCTTTCTTAGTTGTGTCTTTGTGTGGTTTGGGTACTCTCAAGAGTAAGGATTACCACTGTGTGCTAGTGCCACTGACATTATATGTGGGTGCTGGGACACAAATGTAGGTCCCCACTGTTGTCTGACAAGTACTCTGCCAACCAAGGAATCCCCCCAACACAATCCCTAGTTCTGGTTTCTTAGTCCCCATGTTCACCATGAGTGTCACTCTGTGTGGCTCTCACGAGCCAGATGTTCCTCAGAATGTGAAAGCCAATATCCCATTCCCCAGGACAAAGGTTATGTGGTGTCTGTTCATCTGTGTTGATGTGACTTTTGCCTGTGCCCTGACAAAAGATGGTGACCCAAGATGAAGAACACTAAGAAGTTTTCTGCCTGTTGGTCAGAACTGTCATCAGGTCCTAGAGGTTTGGCTGTGTAGAGTCAGCCCATCTCCTAGCCTTCTCATTTCTACCAGGGACTGTCTCTTCTGAGGCTTTCAGGGGCTCTGTCCCTAGTCTCTCTGAGCTTTGGGAAGTGACTATGGTATCCACTGACACTTCTCATCCTGTGATACCAGTTCTTTAGTTTCTGACACCTTTCTCGGTGTGAATATCTGCTAAGAGGGACCCAAGCTATACAACATGAGTTCAGAGAATCCACACTAATTCTGAGTCCAGAGATCCTTCTTCTTCCACTTCCTGACGCCAGGTCTTTCCATGGAATAACCCTTCTGTACACTGTGAATATGTATTCTTTTCATTGGTTGGTAATAAAGCTGATTTGGCCTACAGCAAGGCGGAATAAGGGTACAGATTTGGGAAAGCCAAACAGAGGTACAGGGAGAAAAAAGGGCAGAGTCCAAAGACAGGAGCCAGCTGCCTGAGAAACAAGACAACAGGGAACTGGTAAAGCCACAGCCACATGGCAATACATAGATTAATAGAAACAGATTAATTTAAATGTAAGAGAGAGCCAGGTGGTGGTGGCGCACGCCTTTAATCCCAGCACTCGGGAGGCAGAGGCAGGCGGATCTCTGTGAGTTCGAGACCAGCCTGGTCTACAAGAGCTAGTTCCAGGACAGGCTCCAAAACCACAGAGAAACCCTGTCTCAAAAAAACAAAAAAAAAAAGTAAGAGATATTTAGTAATAAGCCTGAACTATAGGCCAAAATTCTGTACTCAATATAACAATATAATGAGGATTTATTTCAAAGCCGCTGCTGGATGGTTCAGTCCAGAGAGACCTCTGTTTACAAACCCTCCATAAAATTTGTAAAATGGTTTCAGGATCACCTTAGTCACAGGGGTTGCTCCAGCACGCTTCAGTATCTGGTACAGATTTGTAGCACTGGACAGATGAAGAGGGAGGCCAATACCTGTAATGTCTACACTTGGCAGTAGAGCAGAACAAGCAGATGTTTGAGGTCACCATTAGAGATACATAGGGCCTTCACTGAACTGCAGAATGAGCCGCTAGCCCTGTCTCAAAGAATCAAAAATCAAAATACTTTGAGACACACCAATCAGTCCACAAAAGTTTAATTGATCTATTATTCTCTCTCCTCTCTCTCCTCTCCCCCCCCCCCATGTGTGTGTATCTGTGTTTCTTCTTACACATATACGCATGCACTTGTGTCTGTGTGTACACATACATTCATTTGGGGTATGTGCATGTGGAAGCCACAGGGGAATCTCAGTGTTTGTTCCTCAGACACAGTCACTGGTTTTTTTGTTTTGTTTTGTTTTTTTGATACAGGGTCACTTGACAGTGAGACCCAGTAATCAGCAGATGGCTGCCTTGCCGGTGGTGGGATTCCAAGCACATGTCATCATTCCTGTTTGTCACGGAGGGACATGGAAGTCAGGCCTCATGCTTGCCTACCAAGCTGTGTACAGACTCAAGCTTCCTTTGCTTTTTCGGGGGGCAGGGGGGAGTTCTGATTCTTCAAGAAAAGATTTCTCTATGTAACAGCTTTGATGTCCTGGAACTCCCTTTGTGAACATGGCTGATCTTGAAATCACAGAGATCCTCCTGCCTCTGCCTCCTGAGTGTGCTTCCTTAGCTTTGGTTTTCATGTTTTCCCCAGTTGTTCTGATGTCATTTGTGTCTCTGAATTTCCTAAGGCAAGACCTATGCTGATGGCTGGACAGCTGAGCAGGGGCATCTGAATTGAGGCACGTTCTCTGCCTCTTTTAGTTTAATTGACCTATAAATGTTTTCCTCTGTAGTTGGCAGCTCTACATCCCTTGATGTCTTCTTTTTGTTTGCCCATCACAGAAAGTGTTTGTTTTGTTCCCACAAATGAGAGCCCTGTGACCATGTGACCCTGAGCCCAGAAGGCCTTCCTAGCTTTTTCCTGGACTGCTCATGTCAATGCAATCAGAACATCAGTTTGCTGAGTGGTGGTGGCGCCACATGCCTTTAATGCAGTACTCGTGAGGCAGAGGCAGGCCAGCCTGCTCTACAGAGCAAGTTTCTAAAGGTACAGAGAAATATTGTCTCTCCCAAAACAACAACAACCACCACCACTACAACAACAACCACAATAAAAACAAAACAAAAAAACCGGCATCGGGTGTCCCTGTGGCCATGCTGTAGACTTGACATGTCTGTGGGTGTCAGAAACAGCTACCAATAAGACATAGGTATCTTGACACACGAGTTGCTACAAGTATGGTTGCTCTGTCAGGTAGCCTGGATTAACACTTTCCAGGCGATCTCCATAATGGCAAAGAAAGAATCAGAACAATATTAGCATATCCTAATCTTTTTAGGATGGCGACATCCTGTCAGGAAGTCATGTGACCACCTTCCGTGTGGCCAGGTATGAGCTGGCCTGTAAGTTTGGCTGCCATACAATGTAGGGCTTGTATAATATTGCCCCACGGGTCAGGATAAAAATCAAGTCAACATTTAATAAGGTAAAAAAACAGGAATTTCTTTATTGAATAATGAAATAATAAACAGAAATTTCTCTTTCAGGCCTGGCATATCTTTTTTTTTTTTTTTAGTTTTCATCATGCTGTTTAATCTAGCACGTTGCCCAAAAAGGCTTGTTAACAAGAGTACAAATACGTCTCCAGCGTGTCTCTCAAGAGTACAAATACGTCTCCAGTGTGTCTCTCAAGAGTACAAATACGTCTCCAGCATGTCTCTCAAGAGTACAAATACGTCTCCAGCATGTCTCTCAAGAGTACAAATACGTCTCCAGCATGTCTCTCAAGAGTACAAATACGTCTCCAGCGTGTCTCTCAAGAGTACAAATACGTCTCCAGCGTGTCTCTCAAGAGAACAAATACGTCTCTAGCGTGTCTCTCAAGAGTACAAATACGTCTCCAGCGTGTCTCTCAAGAGTACAAATACGTCTCCAGCGTGTCTCTCAAGAGTACAAATACGTCTCCAGCATGTCTCTCAAGAGTACAAATACGTCTCCAGCGTGTCTCTCAAGAGTACAAATACGTCTCCAGCGTGTCTCTCAAGAGTACAAATACATGCTGTTTAATCTAGCACGTTGCCTAGAAAGGCTTGTTAACAAGAGTACAAATACGTCTCCAGTGTGTCTCTCTAGAGTACAAATACGTCTCCAGCGTGTCTCTCGAGTACAAATACGTCTCCAGCGTGTCTCTCAATAGTACAAATACGTCTCCAGCATGTCTCTCAAGAGTACAAATACGTCTCCAGCATGTCTCTCAAGAGTACAAATACGTCTCCAGCGTGTCTCTCAAGAGTACAAATACATGCTGTTTAATCTAGCACGTTGCCTAGAAAGGCTTGTTAACAAGAGTACAAATACGTCTCCAGTGTGTCTCTCAAGAGTACAAATACGTCTCCAGCGTGTCTCTCAAGAGTACAAATACGTCTCCAGCATGTCTCTCAAGAGTACAAATACGTCTCCAGCGTGTCTCTCAAGAGTACAAATACGTCTCCAGCGTGTCTCTCAAGAGTACAAATACGTCTCCAGCGTGTCTCTCAAGAGTACAAATATGTCTCCAGCGTGTCTCGCAAGAGTACAAATACGTCTCCAGCATGTCTCTCAAGAGTACAAATACATGCTGTTTAATCTAGCACGTTGCCTAGAAAGGCTTGTTAACAAGAGTACAAATACGTCTCCAGCGTGTCTCTCAAGAGTACAAATACGTCTCCAGCATGTCTCTCAAGAGTACAAATACGTCTCCAGCATGTCTCTCAAGAGTACAAATACGTCTCCAGCGTGTCTCTCAAGAGTACAAATACGTCTCCAGCATGTCTCTTAGAGACCCGTCCACCCACTGCTCTGTGTGGCCGCTAGCCTCTTGTCTCTCTCTTCAGCAACTGTGAGGCGGATTCCTTTTCCTCGGGGAAGAGAAATCCATGGTTTGTTGCCCTTGCCAATAACAAAAATGTTGGAAAGCCGGGTGGCAAAGCTGTTGCCATTGGCATCTTTCACATGGACCACATCAAAAGAGCCGGGATGTCTCTCTCTGTTGGTGATCACACCAATTCTTCCCAAGTTAGCACCCCCAGTCACCATACACAGGTTACCAGTTTCAAACTTGATGAAGTCGGTTATTTTACCCGTATCCAAATCAATCTGAATGGTGTCATTCACCTTGATGAGGGGATCAGGGTAGCGAATAGTGCGAGCATCATGGGTCACCAGATGTGGGATTCCTTTTGTGCCCACAAAGATCTTTCTCACTTTGCACAACTTGTACTTGGCCTCCTCAGGTGTAATATGATGAAGGGCAAAGCGACCCTTGGTGTCATAGATCAGACGGAAGTTCTCTCCAGTCTTGTCAATGTTGATGACATCTATAAACCTATCAGGGTAGGTTATATCGGTCCTGACTTTGCCGTCAATCTTAATGAAGCGCTGCATGCAGATCTTCTTCACTTCATCGCCAGTCAGGGCATACTTAAGCCTGTTCCTCAGGAAAATGATCAGAGGCAGACATTCCCTCAGCTTGTGAGGGCCAGTGGGTGGACGAGGCGCAAACACGCCGGTTAGTTTATCCAGCATCCAATGCTTTGGAGCTGCTACACGCTTCAGATGTTTCTTGGGACCAGGAGCCATGGCTGCGCTGGGAATGGAAAGAGCCTGGCATATGTTCTTTAAGAGTAGAACATAGTCCTGATGTGCCAAAATCAAATGAAAAACAGCAGTGGGTTCCATATGACCATGACATCGTGGAAAAGGCTTTTCACTAGAATGCTGTGGACAAAAATCACAGTTAACGCAGGTTGAGAAATAGATCCCGCACATAAGAACAATCATTTATGAAAGATGAAGCCTTCACCCATGTTTCTTTCTATTCCCTTTTCTTCATGTCTCCCAACTTGTGTGTGTGTGTCTGGGTTCATATGTGTCTTCTGGAGCACTTACCTTGCTTCCTGAGACACTCTCCTTAAACCTGTGACTTGTCAGTAACTCTAGACCACCTGTACAAGGATGAAAAGGGGACTTCTCTCTTCCACCTCCATAGAGGTAGGATGATATGCTCACACTGGCCTTCAAGGCTTTTATGTGGCAGCTGGTTCTGAGCTCACGCCCTCACGTTTGAAGACCGAGCACTTGGAGTGAGTTACTCCTGTCACTAGGAGAGCAATTTCATGGCTACATTCTCATCTTATGATATCTCTCAGAAGCCAAGTGTTGTCAACAGAACAAATGAATAATTGACCCTGTGTGGTGGTCAATCCCCTGTTGGAGCTCTGGATGGGAAGCAAGAAAAGCTTGTGGCTGAATGTGTTCATGAGTACCTGCAAGCTAAGGACAACAAAAGTTGTCCATTTCCTGCCATGGTGAGCAGCCTGGGGATCAGGAAGTTTGGCCAAAAAAAAAACAAACAAAACAAATCACATGGTTTCTCGACTTGTGTGAAGATGAGCAGTATGGATTTGCTGTCTGAAAGGGGCAGAGAGGCGACCACACGCTTTCCTGAGGTAAGACCGAAGGGCACATGAGGCTGGTGCCTTCAAGTCTTTGAAAGGAAGTGGCCTGGCTTTACTGGATAGTGTCCCTAATGGATTCTGTAACCTTGTCTGTCAGGGACAGATTTCTTTCACCTTGGCCCTGGCTAGACAGCCTTTGCTTGGGGAGAGCTGACCAGACATGTGTATCTCATTCTAACCGTCCATGGTGCTCAGCCTGAATTCTCTGGCCACCTGCCCACCTGCCTCCCATTCAGCTTCTCCATGACAGGAGACAGATCATGATGTCAGAGTCACACAGAGTTTACTAATCCCCCTGCTTTCCAAAGTCTCATGAGAAAACCGAGAAAATCGCCCTTTGCTTGCTTAGATGGCTTTCCCAACACAAGGAGCTGATTGGCAGGGCACTCCCTAAACTCCATGGTGCCCTGCGCTGGTCCAGGACTTATGTTCACGTTGACTACTGTGTCTGATAGTCAGGGGCAGGAAGACAGTAACACAGAATGCCCCACCTCTTTCAGCAAGTTGGCAGAGAGGCTGTGGCATGGGTTAGTTGACGGGCTGCCACTGTGGTCAGGCTTCCATTGTCACATAAGGCAGACCACTGATGGTTTTGTATGTTGTGTCTTCCAATGAGGATTGAGGGGTGTGCCTGTTATTTGTTCTTTTTCTGAGGCTATCTAGCCCATTCTGACCGTGTGAGGTGGTCACAAACATCCAATTGGGTGCAGAGAGGCAAAAAGGGCTCCTCTAGGTGAGGAGTTCCACAAAAGAAACTTTGTTGTGGATACAACTGAGTGTAAGGGCCTCTTCTGTCTTCCAGACATCTTAATGGAAGTGCAGGTTTGCAAGTTTCAAGAGAGACAGTGGTGTCATCTGCTCTCTGAGAGTGCAAGGAGAACGGAAGGGTGGGGACAGCTGCAGTCAGAGCTCAGGGCGATGTTACTCAAGAGTTTCCTCTCCCCATCCTGGTTAGTATGTGGCTTAGTTTGAATGAGAATGGCCCCCATGGATGAACATGTTTGGATATGAAACAGGAGGTGTGGCCTGGAAGGAGGAAGTGTCAGTAGGGGGTCACAGAGCTTTAAGGATTCTAGAGCCAATCCCATTCCAAATAACTCTCTCTCTTTCTCCCTCCCTTTCTTTCTATATATATATATACATATATATATGTATATATATATGTCTGTTTATGTGTATATACATATATATATCCCTCTCTCTAATCTCTCTCTCCCTCTACTCCATATATATTATCTCTAATCTCTCTCTCTCTCTCTCTCTCTCTTTGTCTCTCTCTCTCTCTCCCTGTTGCTTGAGAATCAGTGTCAGCTATCACCGCCAGCTCCAATGCCATGACTGTCTACCTATTGCTAGATTCCCATCAGGATGTTTATGTGCTGTCCTCCTCTGCAACTGTGGACCCCTAAGTAACATGCTTTCTCACTTAAGTGGCCTTGGCCACAGTGTTTTGTCAGCAGAATGGGCAAATTCAGTAAGTGAATGCTAGAATAGGTATCTGTCTGCACCAAGTTCCTATCTCAAAGGCCCTAGGGTATCTGGCAAAAGATTCATGACACAGGGAGACACGTGTCAAGCCCTCCTCAGGATGACCTGCTGACCCATTGCGCCATCAATACCAGTAGAGTTCGGCACTGTAGGCTGCCACAGAGACTTGTGTGTGCAAGCTGTGCTCAGCGGTGGCCGAGGGAGTAGACTGCTATTTGCTAAGCTGACACAACACCCATATTCAGAAAGACCAATGCCAGCATTCTCAGCAGTCATAAGAAAGCCCAATTCATTGGTGGATTCCATCAAGACCAGGCTTCAGAAACTCATCTTTCATACAGAGACACTCAGAGGACTCAAACTAATTCATCACTTCAGTGCTTCTCAACCTGTGGGTCTCAACCTCTTTGGGGATCGAATGAGCCTTTCACAGGCTCACCTAAGATCAGAAACAGGAGCAAAGGTAACTGTTTCTTTTTTTGGGGGGGTTCCACAACATGAGGAACCATATTAAAAGGTTGCAGCATTAGGAATATTAAGAACCACTGATCCAAATAATCCCCTCAGACAAGAACCCTGGATTCCCTGACAGCTGGGAAGCTCTCGCTGACACAGAGAGCTGTTCACAACCTGCATGGTGACCATGAGGATTCTGCAGACACCTCACTCAGCAAGAATGTACACAATAACACTGGCTGACACCTTGTAGCTCCATGACAGTGACTGTTCCCCCAATCTAGACCCCGGATGTCACCACTGGACACAAAGCCGTCCAAGGATGCCAGCACCTTGTCCAGCGGTGATGTTCCACAGCCCCCTCAAGTCCTAGTTACCTTTTCACAGTAGCCAGAAAAGTCTTGTAATTTTAGTCAAAGTGAAAGAATCATTCACTGGGATAAAAATACTACCACAGTTTCTGAACTGCTGGAACATGGGAAGGGCAGCGTGGACCCTGGTGGCAGGAGGCTGTGAAGAAAAGGACGCAGATTCTTCCAGATCAGCCTGAGGTTGGTTAGAGCAGAAAGAGGAGGAGGATCCTGGGGAGGGGTTGGTTTGAACCCCCTAGGGAGGCATGGTCTTCTGTTCCCAGGAACCCATGCCCTGAACCCTATATATCTCTTCTCCAGGGAGTTTCTCCCGATCAGCCCGCCCAAGGCCCCTGTCCCTGCCCTACATGCTCATCTCTTTCTTCTCAGCTGCCTGGCTGGAACTGGAATTTCCTATGGGCAGACTCCTCTCCTTCCCTAGTGTCTTACTGATTTTCTTCTCTCTTGCCTTGTTCCACACACCCCTCTCCTCCCCTCTGCCCTGTACGTGGACTTCTTTACAGCTGGTCATCGATAAGGATCTTCAAAAATTAGGGGACGACTTGGTGAAGACCCCATGTTGTGTGGAACATGAAGTTGCATAACGTGGATTGCAGAAGTCGGAAGGCTTCTTTAAAATGGGGTGGCCGTGTGTCCGACTTTTCTGTCCAGCCATAGTGCTGGGACAAGTATCAGCTTACCTTGCGGGAGCTAATAGCTCCCACTGCAGGGAGAGGAGGGGTACAGAGCTTGTCCTCATGTGTCACAGCGTGTCACAGGGCGTGATGACTTCAGGTACATAGCTCTAAAATGTTCTGGCCTGGCCCCCTCTTGTGGCTGGTAGGCCACACCAGGCCGAACGAGACCCATGGTTTAATAACCATGGCCCCAGGCCTGTTCTTCAGACCTTGAAAGGAGACACAAGCAAAGGACTCTGTTAGTGACTCTGACATAGGCAGGACTCACCACTGGGCTAGCCTGTTGTCCCACAGCGCTCTACGTGATTCCTCTTGCCTAACCTGATCTCCCTTCCCCAAGCCCAAACCCCTCTCCTTTCCTCCAATGCCCCTGGTTGCATCCTCTGCTTGTCTGCTTCAGGCTCAACTTTCCCAGAATCCATATAAAGGGGCAGAATGGGAAAGCCCCTTCTAGGGTTACAGACATTAGGGTTCGTGTCCTCTAAATGGTGCCGCGTATCCATGGCAAAATCAAATATGAAATACATAAAAAGTCACTGGGCTTGTCTACCTGGTCTCACTGGGACTCCATTTCCCACCTCTCCCTGTCCCTCACCTGGGGGTTGGGGCTTCTTCCATTGGGGGGAGGAGGCAACAGAAGAAACAAGAGCAGAGACGATGGATTTGCCTCCGCAGCCCTTTAAGGCGCCATCTCTTCTTCCTCCTGTCAGGGTTCTGGTTATTCGCAGTATGCAAGTTGTCTTCATTTGGGCAGGGCAGAACGCCCTCGGATTCTTCGCGTTCTTCCCTCCAGCTCGGGAGATCGTTCAGGGACTCCTCACTCTCCCAGGGGGGGCCAGGGATAATGATGACTTCAGGGTACAGACAAGGAGGCACAGGACCACCAAAGATTACATCACATTCTGTGCCCTGGCTTGGGCCATCACCGATGGTGCCCTCACTCTCGCTGCTGGGGCCAGTGCCCATGCAGACATCAGCGACTATATTCTGGCTCTCGGGAGCACAAGAGGGTTCATCAATTTCTATGTCGTGGCCTGGGCCATGGCCTATGGTGGACTCACTCTCCCTGTTGGGGCCAGTGTCCGTGCTGACATCAGCGATTTTATTCTGGCTCTCGGGAGCACGATAGGTTTTATCAATTTCTATGCCGTGGCCTGGGCCATGGCCTATGATAGACTCAGTATCGCTGCTGGGGCCAGTACCCGTGCTGACATCAGCGACTTTATTCTGGCTCTCAGGAGCACAATTGGTTTTATCAATTTCTATCTCGTGGCCTGGGCCATGGCCTATGGTGGACTCACTCTCCCTGCTGGGGCCAGTGCCCGTGCTGACATCAGCGATTTTATTCTGGCTCTCGGGAGCACGATAGGTTTTATCAATTTCTATGTCGTGGCCTGGGCCATGGCCTATGGTGGACTCACTCTCCCTGCTGGGGCCAGTGCCCGTGAAGACATCAGCGACTGTTTTCTGGCTCTCGGGAGCACAATAGGTTTTATCAATTTCTATGTCGTGGCCTGGGCCATGGCCTATGGTGGACTCACTCTCCCTTCTGGGGCCAGTGCCCGTGCTGACATCAGCTACTGTATTCTGGCTCTCGGGAGCACAATAGGTTTTATCAATTTCTATGCCGTGGCCTGGGCCATGGCCTATGGTGGACTCACTCTCCCTGCTGGGGCCAGTGCCCGTGCTGACATCAGCGATTGTATTCAGGCTCTCAGGAGCACAATAGGTTTTATCAATTTCTATGTCGGGGCCTGGGCCATGGCCTATGGTGGACTCACTCTCCCTGCTGGGGCCAGTGCCGGTGCTGACATGAGGGACTGTGTTCTGGCTCTCGGGAGCACAATAGGTTTTATCAATTTCTATGTCGTGGCCTGGGCCATGGCCTATGGTATACTCAGTATCCCTGCTGGGGTCAGTGCCCGTTCTGACATGAGCGACTGTATTCTGGCTCTCGGGAGCACAATAGGTTTTATCAATTTCTATGTCGTGGCCTGGGCCATGGCCTATGGTGGACTCACTCTCCCTGCTGGGGCCAGTGCCCTTGCTGACATGAGCGACTGTATTCTGGCTCTCGGGAGCACAAGAGGGTTCATCAGTTTCTATTTCGGGGCCTGGGCCATGGCCTATGGTGGACTCACTCTCCCTGCTGGGGCCAGTGTCCGTGCTGACATCAGCGATTGTATTCTGGCTCTCGGGAGCATGAGAGGTTTTATCAATTTCTATGTCGTGGTCTGGGCCATGGCATATGGTAGACTCAGTATCCCTGCTGGGGCCAGTGCCCGTGCTGACATGAGCGACTGTATTCTGGCTCTCGGGAGCACAAGAGGGTTCATCAGTTTCTATGTCGTGGCCTGGGCCATGGCCTATGGTGGACTCACTCTCCCTGCTGGGGCCAGTGCCCGTGCTGACATGAGGGACTGTGTTCTGGCTCTCGGGAGCACAATAGGTTTTATCAATTTTTATGTCGTGGCCTGGGCCATGGCCTATGGTGGACTCACTCTCCCTGCTGGGGCCAGTGCCCGTGCTGACATCAGCGATTGTATTCTGGCTCTCGGGAGCACAATAGGTTTTATCAATTTCTATGTCGTGGCCTGGGCCATGGCCTATGGTGGACTCACTCTCCCTGCTGGGGCCAGTGCCCGTGCTGACATGAGCGACTGTATTCTGGATCTCGGGAGCACAAGAGGGTTCATCAATTTCTATGTCGTGGCCTGGGCCATGGCCTATGGTATACTCAGTATGCCTGCTGGGGCCAGTGTCCGTGCAGACATCAGCGACTTTATTCTGGCTCTCGGGAGCATGATAGGTTTTATCAAGTTCTATGTCGTGGCCTGGGCCATGGCCTATTGTGGACTCACTCTCCCTGCTGGGGCCAGTGCCCGTGCTGACATGAGCAACTGTATTCTGGCTCTCGGGAGCACAAGAGGGGGGTTCATCAGTTTCTATGTCGTGGCCTGGGCCATGGCCTATGGTGGACTCACTCTCCCTGCTGGGGCCAGTGCCCGTGCTGACATCAGCGATTGTATTCTGGCTCTCGGGAGCATGATAGGTTTTATCAATTTCTATGTCGTGGCCTGGGCCATGGCCTATGGTGGACTCACTCTCCCTGCTGGGGCCAGTGCCCGTGCTGACATGAGGGACTGTGTTCTGGCTCTCGGGAGCACAATAGGTTTTATCAATTTCTATGTCGTGGCCTGGGCCATGGCCTATGGTGGACTCACTCTCCTTGCTGGGGCCAGTGCCCGTGCTGACATCAGCGATTGTATTCTGGCTCTCGGGAGCATGATAGGTTTTATCAATTTCTATGTCGTGGCCTGGGCCATGGCCTATGGTGGACTCACTCTCCTTGCTGGGGCCAGTGCCCGTGCTGACATCAGCGATTGTATTCTGGCTCTCGGGAGCACAATAGGTTTTATCAATTTCTATGTCATGGCCTGGGCCATGGCCTACGGTGGACTCAGTATTCTTGTTGGGGCCAGTGTCCGTGCAGACATCAGCGACTTTATTCTGGCTCTCGGGAGCATGATAGGTTTTATCAATTTCTATGTCGTGGCCTGGGCCATGGCCTATGGTGGACTCACTCTCCCTGCTGGGGCCAGTGCCCGTGCTGACATCAGCGACTTTATTCTGGCTCTCGGGAGCACAATAGGTTTTATCAATTTCTATGCCATGGCCTGGGCCATGGCCTATGGTGGACTCACTCTCCCTGCTGGGGCCAGTGCCCGTACTGACAACAAGGACTCTATTCTGGCTCTCGGGAGCACAATAGGTTTTATCAATTTCTATGTCGTGGCCTGGGCCATTGCCTATGGTAGACTCAGTATCCTTGTTGTCACCAGTGCCCCTACTGACATCAAGGACTGTATTCTGGCTCTCGGGAGCACGATAGGTTTTATCAATTTCTATGTCGTGGCCTGGGCCATGGCCTATGGTGGACTCACTCTCCCTGCTGGCGCCAGTGCCCGTGCTGACATCAGGGATTTTATTCTGGCTCTCGGGAGCACAATAGGTTTTATCAATTTCTATGTCGTGGCCTGGGCCATGGCCTATGGTATACTCAGTATGCCTGCTGGGGCCAGTGTCCGTGCAGACATCAGCGACTTTATTCTGGCTCTCGGGAGCATGATAGGTTTTATCAAGTTCTATGTCGTGTCCTGGGCCATGGCCTATGGTGGACTCACTCTCCCTGCTGGCGCCAGTGCCCGTGCTGACATCAGCGATTGTATTCTGGCTCTCGGGAGCATGATAGGTTTTATCAATTTCTATGTCGTGTCCTGGGCCATGGCCTATGGTGGACTCACTCTCCCTGCTGGGGCCAGTGCCCGTGCTGACATGAGGGACTGTGTTCTGGCTCTCGGGAGCACAATAGGTTTTATCAATTTCTATGTCGTGGCCTGGGCCATGGCCTATGGTGGACTCACTCTCCTTGCTGGGGCCAGTGCCCGTGCTGACATCAGCGATTGTATTCTGGCTCTCGGGAGCACAATAGGTTTTACCAATTTCTATGTCGTGGCCTGGGCCATGGCCTACGGTGGACTCAGTATTCCTGATGGGGCCAGTGCCCGTGCTGACATGAGCGACTTTATTCTGGCTCTCGGGAGCATGATAGGTTTTATCAATTTCTATGTCGTGGCCTGGGCCATGGCCTATGGTGGACTCACTCTCCCTGCTGGGGCCAGTGCCCGTGCTGACATCAGCGATTTTATTCTGGCTCTCGGGAGCACAATAGGTTTTATCAATTTCTATGCCGTGGCCTGGGCCATGGCCTATGGTGGACTCACTCTCCCTGTTGGGGCCAGTGCCCGTGCTGACATCAGCGATTGTATTCTGGCTCTCGGGAGCATGATAGGTTTTATCAATTTCTATGTCGTGGCCTGGGCCATGGCCTATGGTGGACTCACTCTCCCTGCTGGGGCCAGTGCCCGTGCTGACATCAGCAACTTTATTCTGGCTCTCAGGAGCACAATAGGTTTTATCAATTTCTATGTCGTGGCCTGAGCCATTGCCTATGGTAGACTCAGTATCCTTGTTGTTGCCAGTGCCCGTACTGACATCTAGGACTGTATTCTGGCTCTCGGGAGCATGATAGGTTTTATCAATTTCTATGTCGTGGCCTGGGCCATGGCATACGGTAGACTCAGTATCCCTGTTGTGGCCAGTCTCCGTGCAGACATCAGCGACTTTATTCTGGCTCTCGGGAGCACAATAGGTTTTATCAATTTCTATGTCGTGGCCTGGGCCATGGCCTATGGTATACTCAGTATCCCTGCTGGGGCCAGTGCCCTTGCAGACATCAGCGACTTTATTCTGGCTCTCGGGAGCATGATAGATTTTATCAATTTCTATGTCGTGGCCTGGGCCATGGCCTATGGTGGACTCACTCTCCCTGCTGGGGCCAGTGCCCGTGCTGACATGAGCGACTGTATTCTGGCTCTCGGGAGCACAAGAGGGTTCATCAGTTTCTATGTCGTGGCCTGGGCCATGGCCTATGTTATACTCAGTCTCCCTGCTGGGTCCAGTGCCCATGCAGACATCAGCGACTTTATTCTGGCTCTCGGGAGCACAATAGGTTTTATCAATTTCTATGTCGTGGCCTGGGCCATGGCCTATGGTGGACTCACTCTCCCTGCTGGGGCCAGTACCCATGCTGACATGAGGGACTGAGTTCTGGCTCTCGGGAGCACAATAGGTTTTATCAATTTCTATATCGTGGCCTGGGCCATGGCCTATGGTGGACTCACTCTCCCTGCTGGGGCCAGTGCCCGTGCTGACATCAGCGATTTTATTCTGGCTCTCGGGAGCACAATAGGTTTTATCAATTTCTATGTCGTGGCCTGGGCCATGGCCTATGGTATACTCAGTATCCCTGCTGGGGCCAGTTTTCGTGCAGACATCAGCGACTTTATTCTGGCTCTCGGGAGCACAATAGGTTTTATCAATTTCTATGTCGTGGCCTGGGCCATGGCCTATGGTGGACTCACTCTCCCTGCTGGGGCCAGTGCCCGTGGGGACATCAGCGACTGTTTTCTGGCTCTCGGGAGCACAAGAGGGTTCATCAGTTTCTATGTCGTGGCCTGGGCCATGGCCTATGGTATACTCAGTATCCCTGCTGGGGCCAGTTTTCGTGCAGACATCAGCGATTGTATTCTGGCTCTCGGGAGCATGATAGGTTTTATCAATTTCTATGTCGTGCCTGGGCCATGGCATATGGTAGACTCAGTATCCCTGTTGTGGCCAGTGTCCGTGCAGATATCAGCGACTTTATTCTAGCTCTCGGGAGCACATTAGGTTTTATCAATTTCTATGTCGTGGCCTGGGCCATGGCCTATGGTATACTCAGTATCCCTGCTGGGTCCAGTGCCCATGCAGACATCAGCGACTTTATTCTGGCTCTCGGGAGCATGATAGGTTTTATCAATTTCTATGTCGTGGCCTGGGCCATGGCCTATGGTGGACTCACTCTCCCTGCTGGGGCCAGTGCCCGTGCTGACATCAGCGATTTTATTCTGGCTCTCGGGAGCACAATAGGTTTTATCAATTTCTATGTCGTGGCCTGGGCCATGGCCTATGGTGGACTCACTCTCCCTGCTGGGGCCAGTGCCCGTGCTGACATCAGCGACTGTTTTCTGGCTCTCGGGAGCACAAGAGGGTTCATCAGTTTCTATGTCGTGGCCTGGGCCATGGCCTATGGTGGACTCACTCTCCCTGCAGGGGCCAGTTCCCGTGCTGACATCAGCGATTGTATTCTGGCTCTCGGGAGCACAATAGGTTTTATCAATTTCTATGTCATGGCCTGGGCCATGGCCTATGGTGGACTCACTCTCCCTGCTGGGGCCAGTGCCCGTGCTGACATCAGCGATTTTATTCTGGCTCTCGGGAGCACAATAGGTTTTATCAATTTCTATGTCGTGGCCTGGGCCATGGCCTATGGTGGACTCACTCTCCCTGCTGGGGCCAGTGCCCGTGAAGACATCAGCGACTGTTTTCTGGCTCTCGGGAGCACAATAGGTTTTATCAATTTCTATGTCGTGGCCTGGGCCATGGCCTATAGTGGACTCACTGTCCCTGCTGGGGCCAGTTCCCGTGCTGACATCAGCGACTTTATTCTGGCTCTCAGGAGCACAATAGGTTTTATCAATTTCTAGGTCGGGCCCTGGGCCATGGCCTATGGTGGACTCACTGTCCATGCTGGGGCCAGTGCCCGTGCTGACATGAGCGACTGTATTCTGGCTCTCGGGAGCACAAGAGGGTTCATCAGTTTCTATGTCGTGGCCTGGACCATGGCCTATGGTGGACTCACTCTCCCTGCTGGGGCCAGTGTCCGTGCTGACATCAGCGATTGTATTCTGGCTCTCGGGAGCATGATAGGTTTTATCAATTTCTATGTCGTGGCCTGGGCCATGGCATATGGTAGACTCAGTATCCCTGTTGTGGCCAGTGTCCGTGCAGATATCAGCGACTTTATTCTGGCTCTCGGGAGCACAATAGGTTTTATCAATTTCTATGTCGTGGCCTGGGCCATGGCCTATGGTATACTCAGTATCCCTGCTGGGTCCAGTGCCCATGCAGACATCAGCGACTTTATTCTGGCTCTCGGGAGCATGATAGGTTTTATCAATTTCTATGTCGTGGCCTGGGCCATGGCCTATGGTGGACTCACTCTCCCTGCTGGGGCCAGTGCCCGTGCTGACATCAGCGATTTTATTCTGGCTCTCGGGAGCACAATAGGTTTTATCAATTTCTATGTCGTGGCCTGGGCCATGGCCTATGGTGGACTCACTCTCCCTGCTGGGGCCAGTGCCCGTGAAGACATCATAGACTGTTTTCTGGCTCTCGGGAGCACAATAGGTTTTATCAATTTCTATGTCGTGGCCTGGGCCATGGCCTATGGTGGACTCACTCTCCCTGCTGGGGCCAGTGCCCGTGCTGACATGAGCGACTGTATTCTGGTTCTCGGGAGCACAATAGGTTTTATCAATATCTATGTCGTGGCCTGGGCCATGGCCTATGGTGGACTCACTCTCCCTGCTGGGGCCAGTGCCCGTGCTGACATGAGCGACTGTATTCTGGCTCTCGGGAGCACAAGAGGGTTCATCAGTTTCTATGTCGTGGCCTGGGCCATGGCCTATGGTGCTCTCACTCTCCCTGCTGGGGCCAGTGCCCGTGCTGACATGAGCGATTGTATACTGGCTCTCGGGAGCATGATAGGTTTTATCAATTTCTATGTCGTGGCCTGGGCCATGGCATATGGTATACTCAGTATCCCTGCTGGGTCCAGTGCCCATGCAGACATCAGCGACTTTATTCTGGCTCTCGGGAGCACGATAGGTTTTATCAATTTCTATGTCGTGGCCTGGGCCATGGCCTATGGTGGACTCACTCTCCCTGCTGGGGTCAGTACCCGTGCTGACATGAGGGACTGAGTTCTGGCTCTCGGGAGCACAATAGGTTTTATCAATTTCTATGTCGTGGCCTGGGCCATGGCCTATGGTGGACTCACTCTCCCTGCTGGGGCCAGTGCCCGTGCTGACATCAGCGACTTTATTCTGGCTCTCAGGAGCACAATAGGTTTTATCAATTTCTAGGTCGGGCCCTGGGCCATGGCCTATGGTGGACTCACTGTCCATGCTGGGGCCAGTGCCCGTGCTGACATGAGCGACTGTATTCTGGCTCTCGGGAGCACAAGAGGGTTCATCAGTTTCTATGTCGTGGCCTGGACCATGGCCTATGGTGGACTCACTCTCCCTGCTGGGGCCAGTGTCCGTGCTGACATCAGCGATTGTATTCTGGCTCTCGGGAGCATGATAGGTTTTATCAATTTCTATGTCGTGGCCTGGGCCATGGCATATGGTAGACTCAGTATCCCTGTTGTGGCCAGTGTCCGTGCAGATATCAGCGACTTTATTCTGGCTCTCGGGAGCACAATAGGTTTTATCAATTTCTATGTCGTGGCCTGGGCCATGGCCTATGGTATACTCAGTATCCCTGCTGGGTCCAGTGCCCATGCAGACATCAGCGACTTTATTCTGGCTCTCGGGAGCATGATAGGTTTTATCAATTTCTATGTCGTGGCCTGGGCCATGGCCTATGGTGGACTCACTCTCCCTGCTGGGGCCAGTGCCCGTGCTGACATCAGCGATTTTATTCTGGCTCTCGGGAGCACAATAGGTTTTATCAATTTCTATGTCGTGGCCTGGGCCATGGCCTATGGTGGACTCACTCTCCCTGCTGGGGCCAGTGCCCGTGAAGACATCATAGACTGTTTTCTGGCTCTCGGGAGCACAATAGGTTTTATCAATTTCTGTGTCGTGGCCTGGGCCATGGCCTATGGTGGACTCACTCTCCCTGCTGGGGCCAGTGCCCGTGCTGACATGAGCGACTGTATTCTGGTTCTCGGGAGCACAATAGGTTTTATCAATATCTATGTCGTGGCCTGGGCCATGGCCTATGGTGGACTCACTCTCCCTGCTGGGGCCAGTGCCCGTGCTGACATGAGCGACTGTATTCTGGCTCTCGGGAGCACAAGAGGGTTCATCAGTTTCTATGTCGTGGCCTGGGCCATGGCCTATGGTGCACTCACTCTCCCTGCTGGGGCCAGTGTCCGTGCTGACATCAGCGATTGTATTCTGGCTCTCGGGAGCATGATAGGTTTTATCAATTTCTATGTCGTGGCCTGGGCCATGGCATATGGTATACTCAGTATCCCTGCTGGGTCCAGTGCCCATGCAGACATCAGCGACTTTATTCTGGCTCTCGGGAGCACGATAGGTTTTATCAATTTCTATGTCGTGGCCTGGGCCATGGCCTATGGTGGACTCACTCTCCCTGCTGGGGCCAGTACCCGTGCTGACATGAGGGACTGAGTTCTGGCTCTCGGGAGCACAATAGGTTTTATCAATTTCTATGTCGTGGCCTGGGCCATGGCCTATGGTGGACTCACTCTCCCTGCTGGGGCCAGTGCCCGTGCTGACATCAGCGATTTTATTCTGGCTCTCGGGAGCACAATAGGTTTTATCAATTTCTATGTCGTGGCCTGGGCCATGGCCTATGGTATACTCAGTATCCCTGCTGGGGCCAGTTTTCGTGCAGACATCAGCGACTTTATTCTGGCTCTCGGGAGCACAATAGGTTTTATCAATTTCTATGTCGTGGCCTGGGCCATGGCCTATGGTGGACTCACTCTCCCTGCTGGGGCCAGTGCCCGTGCTGACATCAGCGACTTTATTCTGGCTCTCGGGAGCACAAGAGGGTTCATCAGTTTCTATGTCGTGGCCTGGGCCATGGCCTATGGTGGACTCACTCTCCCTGCTGGGGCCAGTGCCCGTGCTGACATCAGCGATTTTATTCTGGCTCTCGGGAGCACAATAGGTTTTATCAATTTCTATGTCGTGGCCTGGGCCATGGCCTATGGTATACTCAGTATCCCTGCTGGGGCCAGTGTCCGTGCAGACATCAGCGACTTTATTCTGGCTCTCGGGAGCACAATAGGTTTTATCAATTTCTATGTCGTGGCCTGGGCCATGGCCTATGGTGGACTCACTCTCCCTGCTGGGGCCAGTGCCCGTGCTGACATGAGCGACTGTATTCTGGCTCTCGGGAGCACAAGAGGGTTCATCAGTTTCTATGTCGTGGCCTGGGCCATGGCCTATGGTGGACTCACTCTCCCTGCTGGGGCCAGTGTCCGTGCTGACATCAGCGATTGTATTCTGGCTCTCGGGAGCATGATAGGTTTTATCAATTTCTATGTCGTGGCCTGGGCCATGGCATATGGTAGACTCAGTATCCCTGTTGTGGCCAGTGTCCGTGCAGATATCAGCGACTTTATTCTAGCTCTCGGGAGCACATTAGGTTTTATCAATTTCTATGTCGTGGCCTGGGCCATGGCCTATGGTATACTCAGTATCCCTGCTGGGTCCAGTGCCCATGCAGACATCAGCGACTTTATTCTGGCTCTCGGGAGCATGATAGGTTTTATCAATTTCTATGTCGTGGCCTGGGCCATGGCCTATGGTGGACTCACTCTCCCTGCTGGGGCCAGTGCCCGTGCTGACATCAGCGATTTTATTCTGGCTCTCGGGAGCATGATAGGTTTTATCAATTTCTATGTCGTGGCCTGGGCCATGGCCTATGGTGGACTCACTCTCCCTGCTGGGGCCAGTGCCCCTGCTGACATCAAGGACTCTATTCTGGCTCTCGGGAGCACAATAGGTTTTATCAATTTCTATGTCGTTGCCTGGGCCATGGCCTATGGTGGACTCACTCTCCCTGCAGGGGCCAGTTCCCGTGCTGACATCAGCGATTGTATTCTGGCTCTCGGGAGCACAATAGGTTTTATCAATTTCTATGTCGTGGCCTGGGCCATGGCCTATGGTGGACTCACTCTCCCTGCTGGGGCCAGTGCCCGTGAAGACATCAGCGACTCTTTTCTGGCTCTCGGGAGCACAATAGGTTTTATCAATTTCTATGTCGTGGCCTGGGCCATGGCCTATAGTGGACTCACTGTCCCTGCTGGGGCCAGTTCCCGTGCTGACATCAGCGACTTTATTCTGGCTCTCAGGAGCACAATAGGTTTTATCAATTTCTAGGTCGGGCCCTGGGCCATGGCCTATGGTGGACTCACTGTCCATGCTGGGGCCAGTGTCCGTGCTGACATGAGCGACTGTATTCTGGCTCTCGGGAGCACAAGAGGGTTCATCAGTTTCTATGTCGTGGCCTGGACCATGGCCTATGGTGGACTCACTCTCCCTGCTGGGGCCAGTGTCCGTGCTGACATCAGCGATTGTATTCTGGCTCTCGGGAGCATGATAGGTTTTATCAATTTCTATGTCGTGGCCTGGGCCATGGCATATGGTAGACTCAGTATCCCTGTTGTGGCCAGTGTCCGTGCAGATATCAGCGACTTTATTCTGGCTCTCGGGAGCACAATAGGTTTTATCAATTTCTATGTCGTGGCCTGGGCCATGGCCTATGGTATACTCAGTATCCCTGCTGGGTCCAGTGCCCATGCAGACATCAGCGACTTTATTCTGGCTCTCGGGAGCATGATAGGTTTTATCAATTTCTATGTCGTGGCCTGGGCCATGGCCTATGGTGGACTCACTCTCCCTGCTGGGGCCAGTGCCCGTGCTGACATCAGCGATTTTATTCTGGCTCTCGGGAGCACAATAGGTTTTATCAATTTCTATGTCGTGGCCTGGGCCATGGCCTATGGTGGACTCACTCTCCCTGCTGGGGCCAGTGCCCGTGAAGACATCATAGACTGTTTTCTGGCTCTCGGGAGCACAATAGGTTTTATCAATTTCTATGTCGTGGCCTGGGCCATGGCCTATGGTGGACTCACTCTCCCTGCTGGGGCCAGTGCCCGTGCTGACATGAGCGACTGTATTCTGGTTCTCGGGAGCACAATAGGTTTTATCAATATCTATGTCGTGGCCTGGGCCATGGCCTATGGTGGACTCACTCTCCCTGCTGGGGCCAGTGCCCGTGCTGACATGAGCGACTGTATTCTGGCTCTCGGGAGCACAAGAGGGTTCATCAATTTCTATGTCGTGGCCTGGGCCATGGCATATGGTATACTCAGTATCCCTGCTGGGTCCAGTGCCCATGCAGACATCAGCGACTTTATTCTGGCTCTCGGGAGCACGATAGGTTTTATCAATTTCTATGTCGTGGCCTGGGCCATGGCCTATGGTGGACTCACTCTCCCTGCTGGGGCCAGTACCCGTGCTGACATGAGGGACTGAGTTCTGGCTCTCGGGAGCACAATAGGTTTTATCAATTTCTATGTCGTGGCCTGGGCCATGGCCTATGGTGGACTCACTCTCCCTGCTGGGGCCAGTGCCCGTGCTGACATCAGCGATTTTATTCTGGCTCTCGGGAGCACAATAGGTTTTATCAATTTCTATGTCGTGGCCTGGGCCATGGCCTATGGTATACTCAGTATCCCTGCTGGGGCCAGTTTTCGTGCAGACATCAGCGACTTTATTCTGGCTCTCGGGAGCACAATAGGTTTTATCAATTTCTATGTCGTGGCCTGGGCCATGGCCTATGGTGGACTCACTCTCCCTGCTGGGGCCAGTGCCCGTGCTGACATCAGCGACTTTATTCTGGCTCTCGGGAGCACAAGAGGGTTCATCAGTTTCTATGTCGTGGCCTGGGCCATGGCCTATGGTGGACTCACTCTCCCTGCTGGGGCCAGTGCCCGTGCTGACATCAGCGATTTTATTCTGGCTCTCGGGAGCACAATAGGTTTTATCAATTTCTATGTCGTGGCCTGGGCCATGGCCTATGGTATACTCAGTATCCCTGCTGGGGCCAGTGTCCGTGCAGACATCAGCGACTTTATTCTGGCTCTCGGGAGCACAATAGGTTTTATCAATTTCTATGTCGTGGCCTGGGCCATGGCCTATGGTGGACTCACTCTCCCTGCTGGGGCCAGTGCCCGTGCTGACATGAGCGACTGTATTCTGGCTCTCGGGAGCACAAGAGGGTTCATCAGTTTCTATGTCGTGGCCTGGGCCATGGCCTATGGTGGACTCACTCTCCCTGCTGGGGCCAGTGTCCGTGCTGACATCAGCGATTGTATTCTGGCTCTCGGGAGCATGATAGGTTTTATCAATTTCTATGTCGTGGCCTGGGCCATGGCATATGGTAGACTCAGTATCCCTGTTGTGGCCAGTGTCCGTGCAGATATCAGCGACTTTATTCTAGCTCTCGGGAGCACATTAGGTTTTATCAATTTCTATGTCGTGGCCTGGGCCATGGCCTATGGTATACTCAGTATCCCTGCTGGGTCCAGTGCCCATGCAGACATCAGCGACTTTATTCTGGCTCTCGGGAGCATGATAGGTTTTATCAATTTCTATGTCGTGGCCTGGGCCATGGCCTATGGTGGACTCACTCTCCCTGCTGGGGCCAGTGCCCGTGCTGACATCAGTGACTTTATTCTGGCTCTCGGGAGCACAATAGGTTTTATCAATTTCTATGTCGTGGCCTGGGCCATGGCCTATGGTGGACTCACTCTCCCTGCTGGGGCCAGTGCCCCTGCTGACATCAAGGACTCTATTCTGGCTCTCGGGAGCACAATAGGTTTTATCAATTTCTATGTCGTTGCCTGGGCCATGGCCTATGGTGGACTCACTCTCCCTGCTGGGGCCAGTGCCCGTGCTGACATCAGCGATTTTATTCTGGCTCTCGGGAGCACAATAGGTTTTATCAATTTCTATGTCGTGGCCTGGGCCATGGCCTATGGTGGACTCACTCTCCCTGCTGGGGCCAGTGCCCGTGAAGACATCAGCGACTGTTTTCTGGCTCTCGGGAGCACAATAGGTTTTATCAATTTCTATGTCGTGGCCTGGGCCATGGCCTATAGTGGACTCACTGTCCCTGCTGGGGCCAGTTCCCGTGCTGACATCAGCGACTTTATTCTGGCTCTCAGGAGCACAATAGGTTTTATCAATTTCTAGGTCGGGCCCTGGGCCATGGCCTATGGTGGACTCACTGTCCATGCTGGGGCCAGTGCCCGTGCTGACATGAGCGACTGTATTCTGGCTCTCGGGAGCACAAGAGGGTTCATCAGTTTCTATGTCGTGGCCTGGACCATGGCCTATGGTGGACTCACTCTCCCTGCTGGGGCCAGTGTCCGTGCTGACATCAGCGATTGTATTCTGGCTATCGGGAGCATGATAGGTTTTATCAATTTCTATGTCGTGGCCTGGGCCATGGCATATGGTAGACTCAGTATCCCTGTTGTGGCCAGTGTCCGTGCAGATATCAGCGACTTTATTCTGGCTCTCGGGAGCACAATAGGTTTTATCAATTTCTATGTCGTGGCCTGGGCCATGGCATATGGTATACTCAGTATCCCTGCTGGGTCCAGTGCCCATGCAGACATCAGCGACTTTATTCTGGCTCTCGGGAGCATGATTGGTTTTATCAATTTCTATGTCGTGGCCTGGGCCATGGCCTATGGTGGACTCACTCTCCCTGCTGGGGCCAGTGCCCGTGCTGACATCAGCGATTTTATTCTGGCTCTCGGGAGCACAATAGGTTTTATCAATTTCTATGTCGTGGCCTGGGCCATGGCCTATGGTGGACTCACTCTCCCTGCTGGGGCCAGTGCCCGTGAAGACATCATAGACTGTTTTCTGGCTCTCGGGAGCACAATAGGTTTTATCAATTTCTATGTCGTGGCCTGGGCCATGGCCTATGGTGGACTCACTCTCCCTGCTGGGGCCAGTGCCCGTGCTGACATGAGCGACTGTATTCTGGTTCTCGGGAGCACAATAGGTTTTATCAATATCTATGTCGTGGCCTGGGCCATGGCCTATGGTGGACTCACTCTCCCTGCTGGGGCCAGTGCCCGTGCTGACATGAGCGACTGTATTCTGGCTCTCGGGAGCACAAGAGGGTTCATCAATTTCTATGTCGTGGCCTGGGCCATGGCCTATGGTGGACTCACTCTCCCTGCTGGGGCCAGTGCCCGTGCTGACATCAGCGATTTTATTCTGGCTCTCGGGAGCACAATAGGTTTTATCAATTTCTATGTCGTGGCCTGGGCCATGGCCTATGGTATACTCAGTATCCCTGCTGGGGCCAGTTTTCGTGCAGACATCAGCGACTTTATTCTGGCTCTCGGGAGCACAATAGGTTTTATCAATTTCTATGTCGTGGCCTGGGCCATGGCCTATGGTGGACTCACTCTCCCTGCTGGGGCCAGTGCCCGTGCTGACATCAGCGACTGTTTTCTGGCTCTCGGGAGCACAAGAGGGTTCATCAGTTTCTATGTCGTGGCCTGGGCCATGGCCTATGGTGGACTCACTCTCCCTGCTGGGGCCAGTGCCCGTGCTGACATCAGCGATTTTATTCTGGCTCTCGGGAGCACAATAGGTTTTATCAATTTCTATGTCGTGGCCTGGGCCATGGCCTATGGTATACTCAGTATCCCTGCTGGGGCCAGTGTCCGTGCAGACATCAGCGACTTTATTCTGGCTCTCGGGAGCACAATAGGTTTTATCAATTTCTATGTCGTGGCCTGGGCCATGGCCTATGGTGGACTCACTCTCCCTGCTGGGGCCAGTGCCCGTGCTGACATGAGCGACTGTATTCTGGCTCTCGGGAGCACAAGAGGGTTCATCAGTTTCTATGTCGTGGCCTGGGCCATGGCCTATGGTGGACTCACTCTCCCTGCTGGGGCCAGTGTCCGTGCTGACATCAGCGATTGTATTCTGGCTCTCGGGAGCATGATAGGTTTTATCAATTTCTATGTCGTGGCCTGGGCCATGGCATATGGTAGACTCAGTATCCCTGTTGTGGCCAGTGTCCGTGCAGATATCAGCGACTTTATTCTAGCTCTCGGGAGCACATTAGGTTTTATCAATTTCTATGTCGTTGCCTGGGCCATGGCCTATGGTATACTCAGTATCCCTGCTGGGTCCTGTGCCCATGCAGACATCAGCGACTTTATTCTGGCTCTCGGGAGCATGATAGGTTTTATCAATTTCTATGTCGTGGCCTGGGCCATGGCCTATGGTATACTCGGTATCCTTATTGTGGCCAGTGCCCGTACTGACATCAAGGACTGTATTCTGGCTCTCGGGAGCACAATAGGTTTTATCAATTTCTATGTCGTGGCCTGGGCCTTGGCCTATGGTGGACTCACTCTCCCTGCTGGGGCCAGTGCCCGTGCTGACATCAGCGATTTTATTCTGGCTCTCGGGAGCACAATAGGTTTTATTAATTTCTATGTCGTGGCTTGGGCCATGGCCTATGGTATACTCAGTATCCCTGCTGGGGCCAGTGTCCGTGCAGACATCAGCGACTTTATTCTGGCTCTCGGTAGCACAATAGGTTTTATCAATTTCTATGTCGTGGCCTGGGCCATGGCCTATGGTGGACTCACTCTCCCTGCTGGGGCCAGTGCCCGTGCTGACATGAGCGACTGTATTCTGGCTCTCGGGAGCACAAGAGGGTTCATCAGTTTCTATGTCGTGGCCTGGGCCATGGCCTATGGTATACTCAGTCTCCCTGCTGGGTCCAGTGCCCATGCAGACATCAGCGACTTTATTCTGGCTCTCGGGAGCACAATAGGTTTTATCAATTTCTATGTCGTGGCCTGGGCCATGGCCTATGGTGGACTCACTCTCCCTGCTGGGGCCAGTACCCGTGCTGACATGAGGGACTGAGTTCTGGCTCTCGGGAGCACAATAGGTTTTATCAATTTCTATGTCGTGGCCTGGGCCATGGCCTATGGTGGACTCACTCTCCCTGCTGGGGCCAGTGTCCGTGCTGACATCAGCGATTTTATTCTGGCTCTCGGGAGCACAATAGGTTTTATCAATTTCTATGTCGTGGCCTGGGCCATGGCCTATGGTATACTCAGTATCCCTGCTGGGGCCAGTGTCCGTGCAGACATCAGCGACTTTATTCTGGCTCTCGGGAGCACAATAGGTTTTATCAATTTCTATGTCGTGGCCTGGGCCATGGCCTATGGTATACTCAGTATCCCTGCTGGGGCCAGTTTTCGTGCAGACATCAGCGACTTTATTCTGGCTCTCGGGAGCACAATAGGTTTTATCAATTTCTATGTCGTGGCCTGGGCCATGGCCTATGGTGGACTCACTCTCCCTGCTGGGGCCAGTGCCCGTGCTGCCATCAGCGACTGTTTTCTGGCTCTCGGGAGCACAAGAGGGTTCATCAGTTTCTATGTCGTGGCCTGGGCCATGGCCTATGGTGGACTCACTCTCCCTGCTGGGGCCAGTGCCCGTGCTGACATCAGCGATTTTATTCTGGCTCTCGGGAGCACAATAGGTTTTATCAATTTCTATGTCGTGGCCTGGGCCATGGCCTATGGTATACTCAGTATCCCTGCTGGGGCCAGTGTCCGTGCAGACATCAGCGACTTTATTCTGGCTCTCGGGAGCACAATAGGTTTTATCAATTTCTATGTCGTGGCCTGGGCCATGGCCTATGGTGGACTCACTCTCCCTGCTGGGGCCAGTGCCCGTGCTGACATGAGCGACTGTATTCTGGCTCTCGGGAGCACAAGAGGGTTCATCAGTTTCTATGTCGTGGCCTGGGCCATGGCCTATGGTGCACTCACTCTCCCTGCTGGGGCCAGTGTCCGTGCTGACATCAGCGATTGTATTCTGGCTCTCGGGAGCATGATAGGTTTTATCAATTTCTATGTCGTGGCCTGGGCCATGGCATATGGTAGACTCAGTATCCCTGTTGTGGCCAGTGTCCGTGCAGATATCAGCGACTTTATTCTAGCTCTCGGGAGCACAATAGGTTTTATCAATTTCTATGTCGTTGCCTGGGCCATGGCCTATGGTATACTCAGTATCCCTGCTGGGTCCAGTGCCCATGCAGACATCAGCGACTTTATTCTGGCTCTCGGGAGCATGATAGGTTTTATCAATTTCTATGTCGTGGCCTGGGCCATGGCCTATGGTGGACTCACTCTCCCTGCTGGGGCCAGTGCCCGTGCTGACATCAGCGATTTTATTCTGGCTCTCGGGAGCACAATAGGTTTTATCAATTTCTATGTCGTGGCCTGGGCCATGGCCTATGGTGGACTCACTCTCCCTGCTGGGGCCAGTGCCCCTGCTGACATCAAGGACTCTATTCTGGCTCTCGGGAGCACAATAGGTTTTATCAATTTCTATGTCGTGGCCTGGGCCATGGCCTATGGTATACTCGGTATCCTTATTGTGGCCAGTGCCCGTACTGACATCAAAGACTGTATTCTGGCTCTCGGGAGCACAATAGGTTTTATCAATTTCTATGTCGTGGCCTGGGCCATGGCCTATGGTGGACTCACTCTCCCTGCTGGGGCCAGTGCCCGTGCTGACATCCGCGATTTTATTCTGGCTCTCGGGAGCACAATAGGTTTTATTAATTTCTATGTCGTGGCCTGGGCCATGGCCTATGGTATACTCAGTATCCCTGCTGGGGCCAGTGTCCGTGCAGACATCAGCGACTTTATTCTGGCTCTCGGTAGCACAATAGGTTTTATCAATTTCTATGTCGTGGCCTGGGCCATGGCCTATGGTGGACTCACTCTCCCTGCTGGGGCCAGTGCCCCTGCTGACATCAAGGACTCTATTCTGGCTCTCGGGAGCATGATAGGTTTTATCAATTTCTATGTCGTGGCCTGGGCCATGGCCTATGGTATACTCGGTATCCTTATTGTGGCCAGTGCCCGTACTGACATCAAGGACTGTATTCTGGCTCTCGGGAGCACAATAGGTTTTATCAATTTCTATGTCGTGGCCTGGGCCATGGCCTATGGTGGACTCACTCTCCCTGCTGGGGCCAGTGCCCGTGCTGACATCAGCGATTTTATTCTGGCTCTCGGGAGCACAAGAGGGTTCATCAGTTTCTATGTCGTGGCCTGGGCCATGGCCTATGGTATACTCAGTATCCCTGCTGGGGCCAGTGTCCGTGCAGACATCAGCGACTTTATTCTGGCTCTCGGTAGCACAATAGGTTTTATCAATTTCTATGTCGTGGCCTGGGCCATGGCCTATGGTGGACTCACTCTCCCTGCTGGGGCCAGTGCCCGTGCTGACATGAGCGACTGTATTCTGGCTCTCGGGAGCACAAGAGGGTTCATCAGTTTCTATGTCGTGGCCTGGGCCATGGCCTATGGTATACTCAGTCTCCCTGCTGGGTCCAGTGCCCATGCAGACATCAGCGACTTTATTCTGGCTCTCGGGAGCACAATAGGTTTTATCAATTTCTATGTCGTGGCCTGGGCCATGGCCTATGGTGGACTCACTCTCCCTGCTGGGGCCAGTACCCGTGCTGACATGAGGGACTGAGTTCTGGCTCTCGGGAGCACAATAGGTTTTATCAATTTCTATGTCGTGGCCTGGGCCATGGCCCTGGTGGACTCACTCTCCCTGCTGGGGCCAGTGTCCGTGCTGACATCAGCGATTTTATTCTGGCTCTCGGGAGCACAATAGGTTTTATCAATTTCTATGTCGTGGCCTGGTCCATGGCCTATGGTATACTCAGTATCCCTGCTGGGGCCAGTTTTCGTGCAGACATCAGCGACTTTATTCTGGCTCTCGGGAGCACAATAGGTTTTATCAATTTCTATGTCGTGGCCTGGGCCATGGCCTATGGTGGACTCACTCTCCCTGCTGGGGCCAGTGCCCGTGCTGCCATCAGCGACTGTTTTCTGGCTCTCGGGAGCACAAGAGGGTTCATCAGTTTCTATGTCGTGGCCTGGGCCATGGCCTATGGTGGACTCACTCTCCCTGCTGGGGCCAGTGCCCGTGCTGACATCAGCGATTTTATTCTGGCTCTCGGGAGCACAATAGGTTTTATCAATTTCTATGTCGTGGCCTGGGCCATGGCCTATGGTATACTCAGTATCCCTGCTGGGGCCAGTGTCCGTGCAGACATCAGCGACTTTATTCTGGCTCTCGGGAGCACAATAGGTTTTATCAATTTCTATGTCGTGGCCTGGGCCATGGCCTATGGTGGACTCACTCTCCCTGCTGGGGCCAGTGCCCGTGCTGACATGAGCGACTGTATTCTGGCTCTCGGGAGCACAAGAGGGTTCATCAGTTTCTATGTCGTGGCCTGGGCCATGGCCTATGGTGGACTCACTCTCCCTGCTGGGGCCAGTGTCCGTGCTGACATCAGCGATTGTATTCTGGCTCTCGGGAGCATGATAGGTTTTATCAATTTCTATGTCGTGGCCTGGGCCATGGCATATGGTAGACTCAGTATCCCTGTTGTGGCCAGTGTCCGTGCAGATATCAGCGACTTTATTCTAGCTCTCGGGAGCACAATAGGTTTTATCAATTTCTATGTCGTTGCCTGGGCCATGGCCTATGGTATACTCAGTATCCCTGCTGGGTCCAGTGCCCATGCAGACATCAGCGACTTTATTCTGGCTCTCGGGAGCATGATCGGTTTTATCAATTTCTATGTCGTGGCCTGGGCCATGGCCTATGGTGGACTCACTCTCCCTGCTGGGGCCAGTGCCCGTGCTGACATCAGCGATTTTATTCTGGCTCTCGGGAGCACAATAGGTTTTATCAATTTCTATGTCGTGGCCTGGGCCATGGCCTATGGTGGACTCACTCTCCCTGCTGGGGCCAGTGCCCCTGCTGACATCAAGGACTCTATTCTGGCTCTCGGGAGCACAATAGGTTTTATCAATTTCTATGTCGTGGCCTGGGCCATGGCCTATGGTGGACTCACTCTCCCTGCAGGGGCCAGTTCCCGTGCTGACATCAGCGATTGTATTCTGGCTCTCGGGAGCACAATAGGTTTTATCAATTTCTATGTCATGGCCTGGGCCATGGCCTATGGTGGACTCACTCTCCCTGCTGGGGCCAGTGCCCGTGCTGACATCAGCGATTTTATTCTGGCTCTCGGGAGCACAATAGGTTTTATCAATTTCTATGTCGTGGCCTGGGCCATGGCCTATGGTGGACTCACTCTCCCTGCTGGGGCCAGTGCCCGTGAAGACATCAGCGACTGTTTTCTGGCTCTCGGGAGCACAATAGGTTTTATCAATTTCTATGTCGTGGCCTGGGCCATGGCCTATAGTGGACTCACTGTCCCTGCTGGGGCCAGTTCCCGTGCTGACATCAGCGACTTTATTCTGGCTCTCAGGAGCACAATAGGTTTTATCAATTTCTAGGTCGTGGCCTGGGCCATGGCCTATGGTGGACTCACTGTCCCTGCTGGGGCCAGTGCCCGTGCTGACATGAGCGACTGTATTCTGGCTCTCGGGAGCACAAGAGGGTTCATCAGTTTCTATGTCGTGGCCTGGACCATGGCCTATGGTGGACTCACTCTCCCTGCTGGGGCCAGTGTCCGTGCTGACATCAGCGATTGTATTCTGGCTCTCGGGAGCATGCTAGGTTTTATCAATTTCTATGTCGTGGCCTGGGCCATGGCATATGGTAGACTCAGTATCCCTGTTGTGGCCAGTGTCCGTGCAGATATCAGCGACTTTATTCTGGCTCTCGGGAGCACAATAGGTTTTATCAATTTCTATGTCGTGGCCTGGGCCATGGCCTATGGTATACTCAGTATCCCTGCTGGGTCCAGTGCCCATGCAGACATCAGCGACTTTATTCTGGCTCTCGGGAGCATGATAGGTTTTATCAATTTCTATGTCGTGGCCTGGGCCATGGCCTATGGTGGACTCACTCTCCCTGCTGGGGCCAGTGCCCGTGCTGACATCAGCGATTTTATTCTGGCTCTCGGGAGCACAATAGGTTTTATCAATTTCTATGTCGTGGCCTGGGCCATGGCCTATGGTGGACTCACTCTCCCTGCTGGTGCCAGTGCCCGTGAAGACATCATAGACTGTTTTCTGGCTCTCGGGAGCACAATAGGTTTTATCAATTTCTATGTCGTGGCCTGGGCCATGGCCTATGGTGGACTCACTCTCCCTGCTGGGGCCAGTGCCCGTGCTGACATGAGCGACTGTATTCTGGTTCTCGGGAGCACAATAGGTTTTATCAATTTCTATGTCGTGGCCTGGGCCATGGCCTATGGTGGACTCACTCTCCCTGCTGGGGCCAGTGCCCGTGCAGACATCAGCGACTTTATTCTGGCTCTCAGGAGCACAATAGGTTTTATCAATTTCTAGGTCGGGCCCTGGGCCATGGCCTATGGTGGACTCACTCTCCCTGCTGGGGCCAGTGCCCGTGCTGACATGAGGGACTGTGTTCTGGCTCTCGGGAGCACAATAGGTTTTATCAATTTCTATGTCGTGGCCTGGGCCATGGCCTATGGTGGACTCACTCTCCCTGCTGGGGCCAGTGCCTGTGCTGACATCAGCGATTTTATTCTGGCTCTCGGGAGCACAATAGGTTTTATTAATTTCTATGTCGTGGCCTGGGCCATGGCCTATGGTGGACTCACTCTCCCTGCTGGGCCCAGTGCCCGTGAAGACATCATAGACTGTTTTCTGGCTCTCGGGAGCACAATAGGTTTTATCAATTTCTATGTCGTGGCCTGGGCCATGGCCTATGGTGGACTCACTCTCCCTGCTGGGGCCAGTTCCCGTGCTGACATCAGCGATTGTATTCTGGCTCTCGGGAGCACAATAGGTTTTATCAATTTCTATGTCGTAGCCTGGGCCATGGCCAATGGTGGACTCACTCTCCCTGCTGGCGCCAGTGCCCGTGCTGACATCAGCGATTTTATTCTGGCTCTCGGGAGCACAATAGGTTTTATCAATTTCTATGTCGTGGCCTGGGCCATGGCATATGGTAGACTCAGTATCCCTGTTGTGGCCAGTGTCCGTGCAGACATCAGCGACTATATTCTGGCTCTCGGGAGCACAATAGGTTTTATCAATTTCTATGTCGTGGCCTGGGCCATGGCCTATGGTGGACTCACTCTCCCTGCTGGGGCCAGTGCCCGTGCTGACATCAGCGATTGTATTCTGGCTCTCGGAAGCACAATAGGTTTTATCAATTTCTATGTCGTGGCCTGGGCCATGGCCTATGGTGGACTCACTCTCCCTGCTGGGGCCAGTGCCCGTGCTGACATCAGCTACTGTATTCTGGCTCTCGGGAGCACGATAGGTTTTATCAATTTCTATGTCGTGGCCTGGGCCATGGCCTATGGTAGACTCAGTATCGCTGCTGGGGCCAGTGCCCGTGCTGAACTCAGCAACTTTATTCTGGCTCTCGGGAGCACAATAGGTTTTATCAATTTCTATGTCGTGGCCTGGGCCATGGCCTATGGTGGACTCAGTCTCCCTGCTGGGTCCAGTGCCCGTGCTGATCTCAGCGACTGTAGTCTGGCTGAGGGGAGCACCAATGGTGTATTCAAAGCCTGTGCTTTGGATTGGGCTCAGGGCACACAGTAGATGGAGGCCTGAGTGGATGGTGATGTTGCCCTTCTCCTCGATCTCAGTCTCTCCGCTGTCATCCTCCATATCTAAATCCTCTATGCAGGAGAAATAGTCCTCAGAATCACTGTCAAGGACAGTTTCATAGGATGAAGTACTCTCCATCTCCTCAGAATGAATCTGTGGGGCCGAAAAACATGGCCAGCTCTCATGCCACAGGTTTTCCGTTTTCTCCTCCATGGCCCCCACCCTGACAGGTGGGGGATGGGACCACCACACGAATCTAGAACGTAAAAGACAAAACCAGGTCTAGAAAAGAAGTTTGTGGCTCTCAATGTCTACATCATGAAAACCATCAAAAAAAATTAGCTATCTCTAACCTCCTTATGATACATATTGGGGTCAGAGGTTAAAAAGAAAATAAATACCAACCCAAACCCCAAAGCAGTTATGAGAAAGCATAAGAAATATTAGAGATGAAATAAGTGGTTCCTTAGTGTTTGAATCAAAGACCAAAGAAACCAAGATCTGGTGATTTGAAAGGATGAAGTCTGACAAACCCTTGACCTGCGTCACCCAGAGAGAAGATTCAAATTCTTGAAATGTGAGACAAGACATGAAGTATGAAAGGACAAGTAGGACCTAGGGAGCCCTGCGTGTGTGTGGTGTGAACTGACTCTACAGAGTTGGTAACCCTGTAAGCAAGAGATTTCTTGAGTCATAAAAGAGACACTCACATTGATAAGATGTTATTAAACCTACATAGCACTTGCTGCCTTCTAGATACTCCACCCTGGGCATGAGGATCAATTCTGGATGTTACAAAACATACAGTGTGATCAATTTAGGGATGATATGGAAAGAGAAACACAACTTCTGCTAGCAAGGACATCCCAGGACCAACAGAGTGCATGATGGGTCTTTCTGTATAGCGGAGACCAGTGTTCCTCAGGAAGCTTCAAAAAGATACTAGGAACGATCATTGCAAACACAGTCTTGAAAACCAGTATAACCCTGAGGCTTAACCCATCACAACAACAACAACCACAAGACACACACACACACAGGCTTGAGTATACTCCTATGTTCTTGAGGAATATCCACTTGTACATCTGTTATCAGATTCCTTGCTTCTTCACACAAGTTCAAACAATACATGACAGCTAGGATGTTTCCTGTTCACAGAGAGTTCAACAGGGAATCCTAGGACAATTCTATGGGGAAACTAACAAGCATGTAAGGAGATCAAGTGAAGAGGTCCACACTTGGCCACAAAAACATCAACTTTTGTCTTTCTCTGAAGAAGAAATAGACATGAGCTTCGTACTGCAATGTCCTCCCCCCTCCCAGTTCCAGAGAAATGGTGACTAGAGCTATGGATCAGTAGCTCAGGCTTTAATTGAAATGGGGGACTTTGGGGCACACACAAGGGGCAGCTGTAATGTCACAGAGCAGATGAAAATGATCCCAGGTCACTGTTTACATCTATAGAAGTGTTACAAAGGATTTTTTATTTCATACAGATATGGTTTAAAATAAGAAAAATGAAACCAAAGTAAAACATGGCAAAAAAATTTAAATGGAACAATTAAATAAAATGAACACATAAGCAGAAATCTGTGCCTCAACAAAAAGCATTGAGTGTATGTATCAAAAAGAACAACTGAACACAAAATCCAGCCAACAAAGAGGAAATCTCCCAATGTCAAGGTCCAAGAGATTAGGAGATTCCAGTTTATCAGGTCAAGTGTAGAAGTCCGGTGCTCTCTATCCAACAAGAGTTTCTCTGCAGCATCAAGACAAACTGCAGTCAGTTGTGGGGCCTTATAGGAAGAGATTTCAATAACTTCTCACAAAGGCTTTTTGTGATGTCATAGTAAGGAATGGACCAGTAACAGCAAAGAGCCCAAAAGATGATTCTCTACCCTGCTCCAGGGACTGCATAACTTTTGTCAAGGCTGTGAGCAAATCCCCAACAAGATATAGCTTAAACAGCAAAGGGTAACCCTCCTCTCAGGCTCTCAGGGGACAGGGAGGGATGGCAGACGAGGAGCTGGGGACTTGGGAAGATAAGTCTGAAGCAGTTGGGTGCATGCCTTTGGCAGGTCCATGGTGCATCCAGTCACTCAATTTCTCCTGAGCCCCTGAGCTTTTATGATTTCCCCAAAATGCACCTCCTGCTAGACAAGGCATTCAGACATATGAGAAGGTGTGAGACCATTCCTATCGAACATGAGCAGGACACTTTGACTTTAAGAACATAGTAAGCAGGTAACATGGTAACAAGGTAACAAGTGCCATAGTAACAAGGTGGACAGACTCAGCAACTCTGTGCTGACCTTTGTTAGGGACACGGGTATGGACTAGTTAGAGAATGAACCCATGGTCTGTCCCAACGCCCTTTGCACTAGGATGCTAAAGTTCTCTAAGTATTCTGACGACTACAGACATTGTCTCCACATTTCGCATATTCCATTCCTTTATCTAAAACTCATATAGATGGTCATCTAAAGGATGCTAGCCTTCCCCGACACTGGGATGCTGTAATGAAATGGACTGTACCTCATGGTACACATGACAGTTTTTGGTCTTTTTTGCAGGGCATTGGGGTGCAACATAGCAAGTGTGGAAGATAGTTACCAGGGTGGATGAACATTTAAGTGCTTCAAAGGATTTATGAGATAATAGAGGGCACAGGTAGATGTGATAAACATTCACATGGTGATGAAATAGATGGCTTTTTATAGCTTGTCCATACTAATAAACTTTGAAAACCAGAAAAATTAAATTTAAAACTATCAAGGAACCATGTTTAAGAATAGAAATATGGGACTAGTCAGAAGAAACTGAATGAAAAGCACAAATTAAGTCAAGAACCACCTCAGAGACATAAATCAAAACCAACAACCTGGGAAGCAAATGTCAAAGCAAATGAACAGCGTCTGTTTTCGTACATCAGTAATATCAAGGTTTATGTTAATCAAAGTCTGAGCTCAACAACTCTGCAAACAACCAAGCTACAGCTTCTCTGCAGAGAAGCCCCAGCCAGGGCCTCATGTGGGCGGAGTCTGCAACTCCTCACAATGGCTCCAGTGAGGTCATAGGAGGAAATGAACCAATCACAGCTATTCACAACCAAGAAATAAAAACCCTTCACCTTCTGTCTCCTAAAACTGCATTGGTTTTCTTACTGTCATGACCAATTCCCTGAGAAACAGCAACATTTGTTCCATGGGTTGTGCTATGTCTCAGACTCTCAGAGGACAGGGAATCCATGTCTGGGGACTTGAGAAGATGGGTCTGAAGCAGCTGCTTACATGGCTTTGTCATGTCCTGTTGCCTCTAATGACTCAATTCCCCCTGCTGGGTTCCACCACCACGGGGCATTACAATGTCCTGAACAGCACCCCCAGTTAGAGACCGGAAATCCAGAGAATTAAGATGCTGTGAAACCTCTCTCTCACAACCTTGAGGACATTTGGACTTTAATAACAGCAGCAGTAACAACAAGAATGGACTCAGCCAGCTTTGGGCTAGCCTGGGTTAGAGACAGGGCTATGGACTAGACAGTGAACACACAGGTTTCTTCAAAGTCCTTTTCACTCAGGCCCTCAAACTCTGTGATGACTCCAACTACTGCAGCCCTCTTCCTCTCCACCCTCAGGACACTCAGCTCCTTTCCCTTAAACTCGTAGTTATGGGCACCAAAAGGATGATGGCCTGTCTGTGACACTGCGAGGCCACGAGGAAACTGTCGTCCCTCAAGACTTTCCAGAGCGTGTTCTGTTTAGTGAGTGGCATGGTGGCCAGGAGAAGAGTCTCTACGTGGTCAGGGGATTTATAACCACAGGGAAATGCCAGGGGAAGTAACAAGGGTATGCTCCAAGTGCACAACCAAATCAAATCCCTTATCTTTTACAGGTAACTTAACAAAAGTTAAGGTAAAGAAATAAACCAATGTATGAAATGTCAAAGATGAATGGGTAGAGAATAATAGAAAATGGTTGATGATAAAATTAACTGAAGCAAGGCACAAACTAACCTAATCTAAGCCAAATCAGTCAAAATTCAGACACAAACCCGACCCCACTGGGAAGCACACTCACGATATTCAGGTCAGTTGCGATCACAGATGTTAAGACGCACACTAAAAATCAAAATCTATAAAAATCACAGTCTACAGCAAGTTCTTCGCAGTTAACGAATGGTTTCACCGCAGCCTAAGAACAAGGTCTAGGCCCAGCTGGTGCCTAATATAGGCGAGCCTCTCTCATTCATCACAATGGTTCCTTGTGAGGTCATGGAGCCATGCACCAATCACAGTTGACCAGAAGCCAGCATAGCTTTAGAGTTCTTTGCTCATGGCTCCTCCCACATCGCTACCAAGACTCAGTGTAAGGGAGACAGAGGTTATTTGGCTCAGGCTTGCAGAGGATCAGACCAACACGGTGGTGGGCTCAGCTGGTGGCACTGGCAGCAGGGCCTCCGGCAAGGGCTTTCACTGCATAGACATCTCCTCACCCTCAAGCCTAGTGAAATATCCTTGCCATCTAGGCCACTCCTAAAATTCTTTTCAGTGTCAAAACCACAAATCCCGGTTTCTCCTGAGTCAAGATCCCTAAAAGCTCAAACTGCTGAGGGTGACAGTTCAAAGTTTGTTTTCTGTCACATCAATGACTGACATTTCTGGGGGTTTATGCCAAATCAGCAGGGCAGAGAGCTGACTGTGTTGCCTGGTGGCCTAGGTTTACCTTCTGCATCATTCCTATATAGAATGAGAAATATATAATAAGCAGATCATGTGACTGCTTGGTACTTATCTTTTCTATAAGCTGGGAGCTCTGCTCTCTAACTTTTATCACACTCCAGGTATCCTGGACTCTGACCATACAGCCTCATCCCATCAGCTCAGCAGGGCTGGGCCCAGTTAGCCCTTGGATGGGACGCCAGGCATGTTGGCACACATGGTAATCTTAGCATATGGGGGTGAAGGCAGGAGGATCAGAAGTTCAAGGTCATCTCTAGACTATTAAGAACAACACGAGCTACATGAGACCCTTTCTAAAAAAGGAAATGAAAACATTTTAATGCATTTTCACAGCTTTGGATTCAGCAATGCTTTCTTATCCCAGCAGCATAAGCACACACCAGGTGAGAGAAGGCTGTTAAGGGAGAACCCGGAACAGACAGACCTGGGCACTCCCAGGGGAAGAAGAGCAGCTTATGTCCAAAAACTCAGAAGGTGGAAGATAGACCCCTTGTTGCAATCTGAGTCATGGAAAAAGGTCAACATCGACTCTGCTCCCCACAAAATGGGAGGGTTCTGGGTTTTATGTAGCTCAGGCTGGCGTCAGATTTACTATGTAGACAAAAATAGCCTGGAACCTTTGATCCTCCTGACTTCGTCTCCCAACTCCTTGAACTGTAGGCACGATTCCATGCCTGGCACTGCCTTCAAAATTCTCTTAATTATTATTTTTAGTTCTTTTTGCGTGTGTTCCTAGTGTATGTATGTTCCTATGTGTATGTGTGTTCCTATGTGCATGGGTGTTTGTTCCTATGTGTATGTGTGTGTTCCTATGTGTATGTGTGTGTGAATTCCTATGTGTGTATGTATTCGCAGCATGTGGCTATCAGAAGTACTTGCTATATATCATATCCAAAACAGGCACTAAACTCATAGGAATCCTCCTGCATCTACCTCCTGTGTGCTGTTGGTATTCCAGGTGTACTCCCCCATACCTGGTTTAATTTACTTTGCATTATGAAAAAAATAGTTTACTTAGTTTGTGTGAACGAAACTGTCTGAAAAGAAGCTGTCTGGCTGTGAACAACAACAATAACAAAGCTCCTGGAAGGAGTCTGTGTTGTGTCTAGAGAGACAGACAGACTAGGCAGAATTTCAATACTGTGCAGAGGTTTGAATTTGATAGGTCCAGCGGCTAATTACTTTACCTTGTGCTAGTTCTAGCTCCTTGCCGCACTCAGTATCTGAGTTTCTTCCTGTCTTCCTTCCCTCTTTTTTTTTTTTTTGACATTTCAACACACACAGGGTTTGGTTGTCTAGTTTGGGCTGTCATGGAATTCACTCTGTAGACCAGGCTGGACTGGAACTCTGTAGATCCACCTTCCTCTGCTTCCCGGATGCTCGGATTAAAGGTGTGTGCCACCACCCAGCTGTCACTCTATCGAAACTAGCACCTCATGATAATAAATAAAAACCTCCTGAAGCTATTAACTTAGCAGAACGTTAGCTTCTGCAAACCGAGAGCTCTAAGAATGTCTTCAGATGGCCTGTTCGCCTGTAGAATAGCACTCCCCGCTTCTCGATGTACCTGCTTCTCTGGTGTGCCCACAAATGTGTGGTAAAGCTGCCTTGACTTACAATTGTCTTTGTTGTGTAAAACTGTGCAAATCCTGTGAAAGGCTTCCACATTGGAACATGGAATTTTGGGGTAACCTAAATTTGTGTTCCTGGGCCGTGCTCACTCTAAATGACTCCAGAATAAACCATCTCTTATTCCCTTTAGGATGAGAGCTGAGGTGCTAATGTTGGCATTTCTTTATACCTGGGAGATCGATAACACAAGGCGTTGTCCTCAGACACCAAATCTTCAGAAACATTGGAAACCCCGTGTTCAACACAGTAATGTGGTGCGTTGGTTTTTTTCCTGTTGCTGAGACAACAGTGACTTGAGGAGGTTGGAGGGTAGTGTCTGCTGTGGCCGTGGGAGCTGAAGGCGGCCTCTCACATGGCATCCACAGTCAGGAAGCGGAGGTCCTCTCCAGATGGAGCTTTAGCCCCAGCTCCTATATTTTGGTTTGGAAACAAGGTCTCATGTAGCTTCACTGGCTTCACACTGTTAGTAGCCACGCAGAGCTGCACCTTCAAGGGTAGTCGCTGTGTCAATGACAGGTGATCTTTTATTTCCAGATAAAGCTTTGCAGCACACACTGGGCATGTGCAGGAATGCGCCCTCCCCACAGGAACAAGTGTGGCCTTCCTATAAATTCACACTTGTTCTTTGGTTTGGGAGAGCCCGGCTGTAGAGACGATGCCCCGCTTCTCCTTCCTGCTGCAGCTGATAGGTCCTTCTTCCCTCGCTTCCCTCTAGGTGTTTTCATTTTGGCTTTGCACTGGCCAAGAGGAGAATCCACTGAGATACATCAGCCACTGGCCTGTAACCTCTCACAGAAGAATATGCTCACATCTTTCCTCCATGTCAGAATGTATTAACACTAAAGCTGTAAGGCTGAGCAGTTTTTATGATGGCTGTTAGTATAAGTATGCCTATCTTAGCAGTTTGGCCAAGGCAAATTTTGGTTCTTGATTCCAAACCTTTTTGGTTTTTTTTTATTTATTTACTTTGAGACAGAGTCTCTCTATGCAGCCCTGGCTATTGTGGAACTAGCTATGTGGACCAGGCTGGACTCAAACTCACAGAGTTCTGCCTGCCACTGGTACCCAAGTGCTGGGATTAAAGGTGTGCACCCCACTACCTGGCTTTATTTCCATTTGAAATGCTAATATTAATTCACATCAGACATCACACTGTAAATGTGGCTGCATATCTCTCCACATACAGGCAGGTTAAGGAAAGAAAGCCACTGACTGCAGAGTGCACGGGTTTCAACAGTGTGCTGGGAACGTGATCCACAGAGATAAGGAACGAGGCCCATGTCAGGAAGGAATACGGTGTTACTGCTCCTGGAATCAGGTTTCAGAATGAAGATGCAGAATTCATCTGTGAGATGAAAAGTCTGAATCAAGTCCACAGCAAGAAATGGGTCAGGAGCATGGAACAGTAGTGGGTCAGGCCCAGGTCCATCAAGTAAGCTCTCTCAGTAGTGAGGGAAAGAGCAGAACAGGGGTCCTCAGTCCTTGCACACACAGCATCAGATGGTAGGGTGGTGTGCAGTCATGCCATGGCAGCGTTTTTGTTTGCTGTCAAAGGGTTTTACTGTCTTGGATCATGAGGAATCGAACCCAAGTTCTCACACATGCCAGGCGAGGGCTCCACCACTAAGCTGTGCCTCCTCCTGCCACTGCAGTGTGAGGGGACAGCATTTTATGAAGCCCATGTGAGGGAGTTGTGCCCTTTCCACAACCTGGAGTGTCTGGTATGTCTTTGGGCCTAATCTACCTGATATGATTTAAATGCAGCCAAGTTGTGTGGGTCTCTGCAAACACCACGGGCAGCAGGGTAACAGTCCAATGGTGGTTCATACTTAAAGTCTGATGCCAAGTAGTTTATTTGAGACATTTTTAAGCACAGCACAATTTGGTGAAGTTTCCTGATAATTCAATCTCATGTGCACAGCAAAGCTAAAGACATGACCACATCAAAACTCTGTGTTAAGTACAAATGCCATCTTCTATAAAGATGGATTCTATAGATTAATTGAGAAAACAAGTTCGAGATGAGGGTCTGGGTGTAGTCTCGGCCACATAGGTAGCCCAAAGGTCACCAGGCTGTTAAACACATCTGTTCTCACCTTTCTGGGCAGAATACCAGTTATAGCCTGTTGTTTTAAGGTCAGTAGAAGTCCATAGTGGCCGGGGGAATCCTGATCTTCCAGCTCAATTGAAGGTTTGCTGTGGCTCCTGGCAGGAGTGCTCCCCAATATGATGCCAACACTTCCAGGCCAGCAAAACTTAAGGTTGTGGGAACAGGAAGGAAATTTTTTTCTAGGGAGTCACTAGGGTGTAATGAGTACATCTTTTCCATCCTGCCTTGACTCCTGGACCCACGGATCCTGGCTATTGGAGAAACTGTACCATATACTGGATGCTGATTCAAAGCATATAGCACCTTCTGGAGAACCCTGCCCCTGCCCTCCACGCTGCTGCCATCTAATGGACACTGGAACTATGTCTTCAGAAGACCATCCCATCTTTCATCAGGTCAGCTCCTTCGGGATAGCAGAGAACAGGGTGAGACCAGTGGATTCCGTGATCATGGGCCCACTGTCATGAACTACACTTTCTACCTCCCCTTACCAGCCTACTGTGCCTTAAGTCTGGTTATAGGTCTAGAGCAGCTATTAGTGGCCCTGAGGGGGCATCAGTATTGTGTTGCCTGGCATTTCCTCCACAGCTGGTTTAGAAAACAATGAAGAACGAACTTCCTCAGTCACAGGTGACAATGATAACATTTCTGGGGGGGGGGGGGGGGAGGGTAGAGTGATTACCCCTCCGGTGAGATTAACCCTTGAGAACCTGAGAGCTCACAGTTCTCAGCCCTAATAGAGTCCTCCCACACATCCGCATCTCTAGTCCCAGGATCCCGTACTTTACCAATTCATGCCCTTGCCTAACTGCAGACACTCTCTGAGGCTGGGACTTGAGTATTTGCTGTAGTTCAGCCGGCCTTTTTATGTGGGCTTCTCTTTGATTTTCTGTAACGTGAGGACTATGACAGCTGATCATGAATTAATAAATCAGGAGGGCCATGAAACTGATCCTCTAAAGTCATTGTATGAATTATTCTGATATGGTACAAAATCCCTGTCATCGAAACTCTGTTTTTTTAAACTATGTCCAAGCCTCTGTCACCTTGCAAACACAGCATGAACACCATCAGGGTAATCTACATATCCGTTTTTTGTAATAAGAAATTGAGATCCATGTAGATGTGAAACGGTACCCTTCTTTTGTTTAATCCTAGATATTTTTTTATGTTGGCCTCACAACAGGTTGCTCGATCACCATGCAGCCCTCCAAATATAGACTGTCCTCTATAGCCAGTCTCTGTAGGATCTCCTGTTTGTATGATAAAATCCTCCTGTACATTGTAAATAAGGCAATGATTGTAATATTTTATTCACAAGATGTGGTAGTTTGAACAGGAATGGCTCCCATAGGCTCATTTATTTGAGTGTTTTGTCATCAGTGAGCGGCACTACTTAGAATTTAGGGGTGTGGCCTTGTTGGGAGAAGTGTGTCACTGGGGCAGCACTTTGAGATTTCAGTGTCTCTCTCTTCCTGTTCTCCAGTTCAGACAATGAGTGCCTCGGTGTTCAGTTCACATTTTCCAGAGTTCTCCACATTTACAAAATCAGAAGACATCTGGCATGTTCGGAGTGAGAATAAACCTTTATCCTCCTCTACGTTTTCAAGGTCCATGTGACTCTTCTGGCCAATGGGCTGTCAAAGATGGTGCTGATGGGCAGAGGAGAGGGGTCAGACTTTAGAGCACTAGTTGTGCAAACGCAAGGCCTGAGTTCAGTCCCCCAGAACTTACATGAAAAGCCAGCCCTAAAGCGCTGGGGTGGGGTGGAGGGGGGGCTGTGGCAGGTGGGTTCCTGGGGCTTTCTGAACAGGCAGTTTAACCAACTTGGCAAGTTCTCAGCCAATGAGAAACTCTCAGTAAACAAGCTGGGGAGGCTGGAGAGATGACTCAGCAGCCAAGAGCTCTCCCTGCTCTTCCTAGAGGGCATGAGTTTGACTTCCAGAACCCACGTGGTTGTAAATAACTCTATTCCTAGGGGATCCGACATCATCTTCTGACCCATGAGGGCACCAAACACACATGTGCGCGCGCGCACGCGCGTACACACACACACACACTCACACATAATAAAATTAAGTCTGAGACAGAAAAAGAAAACACTAGATGCCTGGGATCTAATGAAATACATGTGGGAGGTAACAGAAGGAAGTTTCTGTTAGGCCCAGACGACAGAGTCCCCCCAAAACCAGCCAGGAGACCGAGTCCTGTGTGTAAAAGCAAAGAGCCTTCATTCTTACATAAGTTTGCAGACTCGGACTCCCCATGTGTCCAAAGTATCCGAGTGATCTGAGAGCCCTGAGCTCAGTTGGGGTTTGGTTTTTAGAGTAGCAAAGGTAGGGGTGAGGGACTTCTAAGGTTCAGGAGCCCTGATTGGCTGACATTTGTCTAGAGGTGTCCTGGTGAAAAGTGATAGGTGTGTGCTAGCGGGTGATCCTATCTGCAAAGGTTGGGATGTTAGGAATTTCCTTGGGATGGTCTGTTCCTGGTGGTGCCACCTTCTGGCTTTTCCTGGAACCTGGTGCTGCCTGCTATGGCAGCTGTGCGGCCTGGGTGCCATGTGTGTCCAGGCTGCCCTGGGCCCCACAGTTTCTAGTAAGTCCTTTAACAGTGACATTCTATTCAGAGGGATGTGTTTTAAGTCCTTTCCTCTTCCCACTGTCTGGAACATGGACACGATGGTTATAGCAGCTATTTTGTGGCTTTGTGGCAAACTTGAAGGTGGAAATCAAGACTCACGGATCCAGCCAGCAGGTCTTCCACAACAGTTTTCCTTCCGTTTCCTGGGAGTTTATGAATGGTAGAAGTCAGCCGGATTGCCAGCAACATTACAACCTAGAAGAACTTCAGGGAGCCATCACTGTCCTTCTTGGAGAACTTTCTTGGTCCATGCTAGCTCTCATCTTCAATGTTTTGGGATCATTTTTCAGTTCACTTGTCAATTCTGAAGCTTTCAAGCCAAAGCAACCATTGTGGGCTACTTTATGTTACTCCTTCCTGACTTTGGGAGATTTACTCTAAGGAAGCATTCGGAGGGCACGGCAAATGCAGCTGGAAGAAAGTTAAAAACAACAAATGAAAGGGGAAGAAACTTAGCAGTGCAAACCCACAAGGTGAACGTTCCCTTAATCTGCTAAAGGTGAAAGACCCTACAGACCCCCTCCTCAAAACCCGCAGCTAGCATGCTCCCGGGGGAATGTCCTGTTTGCTTTAAAAAAAAAATTCTCCGGATCAGCAGCCAGCCTGCTCTCATAAGAACATCCCATGTGCTTGAGAGAGCAGGATGTCTATGAGACAGGAAGACTGCAAGGCAGGATATCAATAAGATAGGACATCAACAAAGCAGGTTGACTGCAAAACAGGATATCTATAAGATAGGCCAGGCATCCATGCTGAGAGAGGAAACCATTCATGCCCCCGCCTCATTCCGATCGACTGATAACCACGCTTTTGCTTCTGTAAACTTGCTTTTTGCTCTTCCCTATAAAAAGACCTCCCCCCAGTCTGCAGGCGTGCAAGTCCTCCGAAAGACTTTGCTGCCCACAGGTACCTGTGTTTACTCAATAAACCTCTTGCTAATTGCATCCTGTGGTCTGGACTCGGAGTGTCCTGGTTCTGGGGACTTCATTGGAGGAAAAGGTCCTCTCTGAGGGTCTTTCAAAGGTATTTGGAAAACTCGACACTATCATATATTTATAAGTTAAATACACAGGCTCTAGAGTTGTGCATCGCTGGCATAAGTAGGCAGATATAGGCATGATGAACAACGTAGGCATTTTGTCTGAAAATAAAACTGACCAGCAGAATGAAATGCAAAACAAAACAAACAACTAGAGACTCCCAGAGAGTTAGAAACAAAACAAAGACTAGAGACTCCCAGAGAGTTAGAAACAAAGTAAAGGATCACAGACACCCAGAGAGTTAGAAACAAAACAAAGGTCTAAAGACTCCCAGAGAGTTAGAAACAAAGTAAAGGACCACAGACTCCCAGAGAGTTAGAAACAAAGTAAAGGACCACAGACTCCCAGAGAGTTAGAAACAAAACAAAGGTCTAGAGACTCCCAGAGAGTTAGAAACAAAGTAAAGGACCATAGACTCCCAGAGAGTTAGAAAGCACTGACCTTGATGGCATCACCCTGACTGGGTGAACGTTTTCACCAGCACTGAGAGGAACGTTCACTCTGCCTAAGTCACTGTCACAAAGAGTGTCCACTCTACAGAGCAGAAGTGAATGCCAACTGAGATTTACCCCCAAAGGAGGGAGGGGCTATCACTAAGGCATGCCCCTCCAGTTCTTTCCATCCCCTTTGACCTTGTTCTGTTCCTCCGCACCACCCTACCACCCCGACAGGATGTGAGTTCCAGAAGCTGGATGCTCAGTTGCCTTTTCTAGGATAATAGAGGTCATCCTTGGATACTTGGTAGTGTTCTGTGCTCTGTTCGCATTAATTCAGCAAGACCAGCACAGGGGAAATGACGTACTGAACTACTTCTCAGATGTCCCCGCATATGCCTACTTATTCTCACTATGCAAAACTCCTCTACAGCCTGTTTCGTTAATCACCCTGATTAGACCTGCAAGGGATTGCATACAGCATCAGTCAGCAATGCAATAATGGTTTTGCCGGAGAGCATCAGCATGCAGTGTGACTCTCCTCATCCCCACAATGGAAGTCCCACAAACTAGCTTCCGTGTAACTTCCCACAAAACCCTCCAGTCAGTGTCTAGAACTCTCCTCTCTCCTTCCTCACCTGTCCCCTCCACACACCCACTTCTCCTCCTTTGTCCCACTCTTCCCTTGACAGGGCTCTACTCTGTTGCTTAGGGTCTCAATCATCAATCCTCATCCTCCATCTTCCCCTTGCTGATGTGACCTAAAGAATGGGGTCTTTCTCCAGTGGAGAGAGGCCCTCCTCTCCTCCTCCCTAAGGGTAAATGCAGCGGGGCAGGTCAGGGACCTGACTGGGGGGGGCACCCCTAGGAAGGCAGTCACCTAAAGATGATGCTCACCAGCCTTCCCCGCCAGATTCCTCAGCCTGTGGCATGGTCCCTAGCAGCTACCATGAGGTCCAGCTCAGTGTGCTTGCCTTGCCTCAGAAAAGCATAGCTACTTATTTTTCCTTTACTGTCATTTTCTTCCTTTTGTTGACCAGAGTCCAAGTATGTTTTAAATCTCCCACTAACTCTTTCTGAAGCGCCCCTCTCTGCCATGTGGCTGCTTGTCACCAGGTGGCTAACCTCTGACCTCCAGTTTTATCTGCAGCTGCATGGCTTCTGCTTCTTCTCTTCTCTGTTCTCCTCCTCCCTTCCAGGAAGGTGCGAGAGGCAGCTCTCTTCCTTTCCTTTAAAACCCCAACACATTGCCCCCAAGATCCGGCTGAAGTCTGTTGTCTTTGCTCCTCTCGTTGTGTCTGTTATTAAATTACTTTGTTAATGAGACCAAGAGGAGCCCTGATTTGTCCAGCATCACATCATGTCTTCGGGACTCCCTAAGATGCTCAGTGCATTTCTTCCTTGCCCTTAAGTCTTTAACCAGCAGAGGAAAAACAAGAACAACAGAAGCGGTTCCTGCACCGCTGATGACACCAGTGTCAGCACACATGGCTTTCTTGTGTTTCTGAACAAGGAAACCCTGAGGTGTTTTTGCTCATTTTTAGGATGCGGTTATTTTAGAGCAGCTGGCTGGTCAGGTGGCATGTGTGTGTGTGTGTGTGTGTCTGTGTGTGCGTGTGTGTAAATGGATGAAGGAGTGGAGTGGGTGGGCTGGGCTGGGAGGTGGATAGATGGGTGACTGCAGAGCCATGGACAAGTGAATCAGTGGATGGATGGAGGAATGAATGCACTGATGGGTAGATGCATTCGTGGGTAGGTGGGTGGTTGTGTGGATGGATGAGTGCATGGCTAGATGAATGGGTGGGGGATGGATGGGTAGTGGGTGGTTGTGTGGATGGATGAGTGCATGGCTAGATAAATGGGTGGGGGATGGATGGGTAGTGGGTGGTTGTGTGGATGGATGAGTACACGGCTAGATGAATGGGTGGGGGATGGATGGGTAGGTGGGTGGTTGTGTGGATGGATGTGTGCATGGCTAGATGAATGGGTGGGGGATGGATGGGTAGGTGGGTGGTTGTGTGGATGGATGAGTACATGGCTAGATGAATGGGTGGGGGATGGATGGGTAGGTGGGTGGTTGTGTGGATGGATGTGTGCATGGCTAGATGAATGGGTGGGGGATGGATGGGTAGGTGGGTGGTTGTGTGGATGGATGAGTACATGGCTAGATGAATGGGTGGGGGATGGATGGGTAGTGGGTGGTTGTGTGGATGGATGAGTACATGGCTAGATGAATGGGTTGGGGATGGATGGGTAGGTGGGTGGTTGTGTGGATGGATGTCTGCACACACACAGGTGGCTCAGCAATCAAGAGTGCACACTGCTCTAGCAAGGACTGGATTTTGGGTCCCAGAACTCATATAAGGTGTGGTTTTAAACAAAATTTCGATCATTCAATTTTACCAATAAAGACTCAAGAGCCAGATTCTGGTTTGAAAACCTGCTAGCTCAGAGTGGTAGAGAAACACCTGACTGACCTTCCTCCTCTGCTGATGTCCCAGAAAAAGACCTTTCTCCTACACCGTCTCAAACAAAACTCCTCAAACAGAAAGAACCGCCCTTCTACTTCCTACTTCCTGTGTGTCTCTCTATCCATCCTCCTGACTCTCTCTGTCTCTCTGTGGTTTTTTTCCTGTCAACTGGTTGCTTCCTCCACCTCTTGACCTATGAATGACTTTATTTAATCCAGGGGCTGGGTCTCTCATCCAGGGCCTCCTTCCATCTAAGCAGAATGCAGGAAGTGCCCTCCACTGCTGAGCCACTGAGCTGGCTACTAATACACAGTTGTAAACTAGTGGGGCCTATCGGCATTCTGACTAGGGACCCCAACCCGGTGCTGCTTGGTACTCTAAAGTAATGAAGAAGTGGACAGCTCAGGCCACTGGCTGATGACGGACACCAGAGGGAAAGGTCATTGTCCCAGGAAAAGCTGGCAGGAAGGCTGGTAACCGACCTTCACCAGACTGCGCAGGTGGGCCCACAGAAAGTTCCGAGCTGCTCTGTGTGTTTTAATTGGACTAGCATGGGATGTCTCCGACAGATGCCAGGTTTGTGCTCAATTAAATCCAAAACAGAGAGCCCTTATGTAGGCAGTGTCCAAAGAGACGTCAACACCCCAGCAAACTCTGGGAGGACTGACCTAGCTGAGACCCTGCTTGCTCCAGGAGGATAAAAGTACTTGTTAGTTTTAAAAGATGCCTTCTTGAAGTGAGAGGTCCTTGGACTCCCCACAGGGAAGGGAACCCTGACTGCTCTTAGGGCTGACGAGAGAGGGGGAGTTGATGAGGGGAGGGGAAGGGAAATGGGAGGCGGTGAGGAGACAGAAATCTTTAGTAAATAAATAAATAAATAATAATAATAATAAAAGAAAAGGATGCCTTCTCTGAGTGGGTAGAAACATTCCTCACCTGGACTGAAACTGCCCAAATAGATAAAAATCTCTTCTAAAGAACTGGTCCTTGTCAGGCAGTGGTGGCACACGCCTTTAATCCCAGCACTCGAGAGGCAGAGGCAGGCAGATCTCTGTGAGTTTGAGGCCAGCCTAGTCTACAAGAACTAGTTTCCAGGACAAGCTCCAAAGCTACAGAGAAACCCTGTCTTGAAAAACCAAAAACAGAACTGCTCCTCTAATTTAGCGTCCCCCTAGCAATGGGGTCTGACATTGGCTTGGCTTTCATAGCTAAAATCTCTCAACTAAGAGGCAGTGCTTTAGGCATAGATTGAAAACTGCATTGTGCATATAGACCTCAGAGTTCCTGGCAGGTAAGAAGAATAAACATGGTGTTAAAAGAACATGTAAAAAACATGGTGTTTTGTTTTAGCATTACATCATCTTCCCTCAAAAGAAATTTTTTTTTTCATGCTATGAAAGCGACCTTAACAGGATATTTTCTGGATTCTCTTTCCTGGTGCTGTCACTTGAGCACTTGAGGGCCTTGCTGCTCTCTGGTCCTGAAGTGGCGCAAGCAGCTGCGATTGGCTCCTGTGTGCAGTAGAGGAGAGCCTACATAGTCACACCTCGCTTATGTAGATGCCCACCTGTTTTTCCTTCCCTGGTGGGATTATTTAAGAAACCATGATTGACTGGAGTTACCAGAATTCTTGTGAAACTCTGGAAGGAGCGCCGTTGATAAGGGTGATGCTGTTTCCAGCTCCTTCCTTCAAAGCTTGATCAGCGTGGAAAAGCGTTTTGACAATTCTTCCTTCCTCCCTCTTCTTTCGGATAATCTTTGCCCCACAGTAGAGAGGAGGCTGAAAGGCGCTCTGTATCTGCTTATATGAATCTTTGTCCCAAGCTTATTGTTGAGACCCCTTGGTGCCAGTAGGACAGTTTGAATTCTCTTTCTGGACAAGTTCAGGAGTAGTCCACGTGGTCCTTCCGTCCTTCACTGTCTCACGTGCATGTCTGTAAAGGGTAGTACACAGGCCTAGGACCAATCCCACTGAGTTCTGCATTTAGTGTGGTAACAACTTCCTTGTCCTAAATAACATTTTTAATTTTTATTATTATGCGTACGTGCACACACATGTGTCCCAGGGTACCTGTGGAGGTCAGGTATGTACTTCAAGCATGTAGGTCACTGGGATCATGATGTGGGAAGGTCATATGTCTATCTGTTGCTTTCATTGGTTAATTAATAAAGAAACTGTTTGGCCTGATAGGTCAGAACATAGGTGGATGGAGTAGACAGAACAGAATGCTGGGAAGAAGGGAAGTGAGCCAGACACCATGCCTCTCCTCTCCAGGCCAGACACGATGAAGCTCCAGCCCAAGATGGATGTACACTAGAATCTTCCTGGTAAGACAACACCTCGTGGTGCTACACAGATTATTAGATATGGGCTAAAGCAAGATATGAGAGTTAGCCAGCAAGAGACTAGAGCTAATGGGCCAAGCAGTGTTTAAATGAATACAATTTGTGTGTTGTTATTTTGGGGCATAAGCTAGCTAGGCGGCCGGGAACCAGGCAGCAGGAACGCAGCCTGCAGCTCCTTCTACAGGATCAAGTTCAGGTTGCTGGGCTTGCACACATGCTTTACCGCTGAGCCTAGTGCTGGCCCAGTGCCTGTTCTTCAGGAGGGCTCACACAAAAGCAAATAACAATGCTGGAAGGATCTCAGTGGCAGAGTGTTGGCCCAGCACGTGTAGGGCCTAGGACTGAGCAGTCAGTGCCACCAAAAAGAGAAGAAAAGGAAGAAGAGGATATGTAACTAGAAATGAACTCCCCTGCTCTCTTGGTTTGAACGAAAATGTTTTTCAATCTCCCTGATATTCCTAGAATATGTTGTTAGTTGAAAAAGAGGTGTACCTTTGAAACAGTTTTGATTCTTTCTTTCTTTCTTTCTTTCTTTCTTTCTTTCTTTCTTTCTTTCTTTCTTTCTTTCTTTCTTGAGATAGGGTTATTTGAGTTCTGCCTACCTGGAACTCTTTAAGTAGACTTGGCTGACCTTGAATTCATAGACATCTATCTACCTCTGCCTCTCAAGTGCTGGGATTAAAGTTATACACTACCAGGGCCGGGCAGCAGTGATGCACGCCTTTAATCCTAGCACTCAGGAGTCAGAGGCAGGCGGCTCTCTGAGTTCAAGGCCAGTCTGGTCTATAAAATGAGTTCTAAGACAGCCAGGACTACACAGAGAAGTCCTGACTTGAAAAACGAAACAAAAACAAAATTGCCCTGCTTTGACAAAATATTTTGAGGGTTAAATGAGTCAATCTACAAGTAACACAGAACACACAGAACATGCCTGGTGCATAGTGTTCAACATGTTGGAATGTAAGACAGTCTCCTGGATGTAAAGACCACTTATATGCTAATAACCCCAAATAAATTTTTGCTGTACTCTAGACCTCTGGACTCACATTCAGTGGATACTTAACAGTGTTGCCTTCTACAGACCCAATCCCCACTCCTGGTTCCAAGCCTGTCCCACATCCAGCCCATTTCCTGTTACTAATGTCAACATTAACTTTCCAACTGTGAAGGTCTCCACAACTTGGAATTAATCTTCAGTCTTCTTCTCTCATACTCCATAGTCAATTGTCTTCCTGTGAAAATAGAGCAGGAATTTGACCTTCATTCCCCTCCTGCCCCTGCTTCCACTTCTTCCACTGCAATCCCCTGCCTCGAGCCACTATTTATCTCTAGCTTAGATACTGAAATAGATTCTTTTTTTTTTTTTTGGATTTTCGAGACAGGGTTTCTCCGTAGCTTTTGGTTCCTGTCTTGGAACTAGCTTTTCTAGACCAGGCTGGCCTTGAACTCACTGAGATCCGCCTGCCTCTGCCTCCTGAGTTCAGGGATTAAAGGCGTGTGCCACCACTGCCCAGCTGAAATAGATTCTTGATTCCCTCTTTATATCTTAGAATAAAGAAGCCAGCGTGAGCCTTCTGTAGGAAACCTTATCATTCCTTTGCTTAAAATTTTTTGGTATGGGGGGCTGGAGAGATGGCTCAGTGGTTAAGAGCATTGCCTGCTCTTCCAAAGGTCCTGAGTTCAATTCCCGGCAACCACATGGTGGCTCACAACCATCTGTAATGAGGTCTGGTGCCCTCTTCTGGGCTGCAGACATACAGACAGACTATTGTATACATAATAAATAAATAAATTTAAAAAAAAAATTTTTTTTGGTATGCCTCCCATTTGTACCATAGTTTTTTGTTTTGTTTTGAGACAATCTCATTCGTAGACGTGGATGGCCTGTAAATCACTATATAGACACAGGCCAAGCTGGCCGTGAACATACCGAGTTCAGATTCCGCCTATTGAATCCTGGAGTTACAGGCATATGCCACAATGTAGAACATGCAAACACTTTCTAAATAGTTATATAGATATGTATTCGTAGATGTACATACTAAAAATTTTAAGGTGTGAAAACAAGCCCCTAATTGTTTCCTCTTACCTGAGAGTGATACTATTACAAGTCATGATTAAAAAGATTGACTTTTGACCCAAGAAATTATGGAAGAACTACCTAGTAAAACCCTGTCCCCAAAAGGCAATTAAATGTTTTTTTTTTAAAACAAAAATAAGGGACTGAATAAGTGACTCTGCAGGTAAGAGAATTCGAGTGCATTCTGTTCTTGCAGAGGATCCAAGATCTTAGCATGCACAAAAGGTGGCTCACAACAACCTGTCACTCCAGCTCCAGGGGATCTAATGCCCTCTTCTGGCCTCCTTGGGCTCCTGCACTCATAAACACATACCTACACACAGACACATACACATAATTGAAAATAAAATAAACTGAGCCAGGCATGGTGGCACATACCTTTAATCTCGGAACTCAGGGGTCAGGAGCAGACAGAACTATGTGCTCATGAGGCAAGCTTGGTTGACCTAGCAGTTCTAGGGCGGTCAGTTATAGAGTCAGTTCCTGTCTCAATTCTGGTGGTGGTGGTGGTGGTGGCCATTATGAAGATGATGAAATAAATCCTTTAAGAATCAAAACAAAACATTGGAAACAGTCTCAATGTGTAAGAAAAAAACTAAGAAATTATGTTATAGCTAGACTGTGTATAAGTTTACAAAGTTAAATATGTTTTTTTTAAATAATTACATACTGGTTTTGTTTTGGCTTTGGTTTTTTGAGACAGGGCTTCTTTGTGTAGCCTTGGTTGTCCTGGAACTCTGTAGACCAGGATGGCCTTGAACTAATAGAGATCCACCTGCCTCTATTAATGAAAAAAACTTAAGAAATAGCAAGGGCACTACAAGATTGACTTTGCAAATGTCAAATCTATATAGATAGAGGAAACCCTTAGAAATACAAACAGCAGCTGCCAGGTAGGAATCACACATAAGTAACATACCTTAAGGCTGATCCCTCATAGAAGAGCCAGGCTACTTGCTAGTAACGTGTTCAGAGCACAGTTGCAAATTCTAATGTGCACTTGCTGCAGCGTTCTACAGTGACGGCTTAAGCAGTCACCTCTTTTGTGGGGTACAAATGAGTCACAGAGTATTCATGTGATTAGAAACTCCAAGTGTAGCATTTCACTGAGAAATGCAGTTATCTGTTCTCGGCTCATCACCCTTATCCAGAGCCAGCCGGTTCTATTATCCTATATTCGATAGGGGAGTCTAACCATAAACTCCACAATCCTGATCTCTGTATTGAATTCCACTACTTCTCTGAAGGTGCTTGTTAGCAAACGTGTTTGAGATGCGGTAATACGCGCCCTCTGGTGGACACTGAAAAACATGCAAGACATTTTCAGTTGTCAAATGGCAGGGCCTTCCTTTTGGAGCACAGGGGTGGTAAACAGCCTCCTGTATGCAGAACACTTCCATAAAAAATGCCAGTGGGGATGTTCTATTGGGAACTCACCAAGGCCAGCTGGCCTGGGTCTGGAAAAGCCTGGGATAAAACCGGACTCTCTGAACATAGCGGACAATGAGGACTACTGAGAACTCAAGAACAATGGGTTTCTGATCCTACCGCACGCACTGGCTTTGTGGGAGCCTAGGCAGGTTGGATGCTCAACTTACTAGACCTGGATGGAGGTGGGGGTTCCTTGGACTTCCCACAGGACAGGGAACCCTGATTGCTTTTGGGCTGGGGGGAGACTTAATTGGGGGAGGGGGAGGGAAATGGGAGGCGGTGGCGGGGAAGAGACAGAAATCTTTAATAAATAAATAAATTAAAAAAAAAGAAAAAAAAATGCCAGTGGCTTGGGCTGGATCCTGGCAAGAGTCCCAGCAGCATTCTTCTCTCCTGGGGCGTTCCTAGTCTCTGGTCCCATCCTTGCTACTGTACAGTGCTGTCCCAGGCCTTATTTGCTCTCTTCTAAAAGCCCACGGGATGAGATTGAGTCGCCATGGCCCTGGATCTACCTAGCCGCAGATCGTTTGTGAGAGGAGCAACAGTGGCGTTCATAGATGGACGAAGCGAAAGCAGCACCGTTCTCCGAGAGCTCACGTCCCAGGCATCAGTTCTCACGTGTGGTCCTTCAGCCTCTGAAGGACCTAGAAAGCATCTCAGAGGCTGAGGTCAACACCATCTTAATTACAAGATTGGGCAGTATTTGACGTCTTCACTGATTCACATCTGGACTGGTGCGCTAGTGTGAATCCAGGCGGCTGTGCGCTGTGCTCGTCACCCGCACACATCTGCCAGGGAATAAAGGCTGGACAGCATTCCAGATGCCACTAAAGAAGCACAGAAGTTGCTGCCTCTATTGTCTGCGTCTTTAGTGCACGTTGTTCTGATACCCTAGGTGGCAAAACTCAAGCTACACATAAAATACTCTGCTACAGGCAGAGTCTGGGGCTGATCTTGAACAAAAGTTACTAAATAAATGACTTCTCATACTTGTTAATATTTTACTTTAGAGGAGAATGGGATAGGATGCATTACCAAACCATCAGTGTGTCTTTTTTCTTTTTGAGAAAGGGTTTCTCTGTGTAGCCCTGGCTGTCTCAGAACTCTCCTTATAGATCAGGCTGGCATTAAACTCAGAATCTGCCTGCCAAGTGCTGGGATTATAGGCATGCATCACCACCCGCCGAGTTTACAATTCTAATCGTATGTTTATATTATTTTACTCAGTTACTGTCTGAATGCCCATATATTTACTGAAGATAAATTGACAATATATCTGAATACACAGGAAAAATTTCTGATGTCGTATAATATCTATCACATAACACCAAAGGACAAAGCTTTGCTCTCAAATGGCTGTTGACGTATGAAAGAGTTCCACAATAGCCCAGAACGGAGTATCACAAAGGTTTATTTATATGCTGTATGCATGCATGTTTCTACCTCTGCTGATGGCATTTCTCTTTATGTTTCCATTAGCTACAAAGAGTCATCTGGAATTTCTTTTAATTAACTCTTGACAATTTCATAATTGCAGATAATGTATTTTAATCCTTGTTACATCTTCCTGTCCCCCCTCCTATTTCCACTGAATTGTTTTCTTTTTTAACTGAAGTATATGCTAACACTAAATTTTAAAATTTATGTTTTTTTTTCTATTGGTCTCCAATTTTTCAGTTTTATAAAGAAGAAAATGATGTTATTGATAGGAATTACAATTTCTGGGGGGAAGACATGAAATCCTATAGAAAAAAAATACAAATCCATTACTTGCGGTTTTCTGTTAAAGCCAAGAGAGTAAACTGTGAGATGAAGTGGTTTGGTGGTGTCTCACTTGTCAGCTGACAGACTCTAGAATCACCTGGGAGAAGGGCCTCTGGCATATATAGGGGTCATCATGGTTTCCTTGAGATGAAAAGATCCCCTCTGTGGATGTCACCATTCCCTGGCTGTGGTTTTGGATTTAGAAAAGGACAAAGAACTGAGCCAAAGCATGCTCTCTTAGTTAGGGTTGCTGTCCTGGGATGAAACAGCATGGGCAAAGCAAGTTGGGGAGGAAAGAATTTATTTGGCTTACTCTTCAGCTTGATGTTCATCACTGAAGGAAGTCAGGGCAGGAACTCAAGCAGGGCAGGAACCTGGAGGCAGGAGCTGATGCAGAGGCCATGGAAGAGTGTTGCTTACTGAATTGCTCTTCATGGCTTGCTCAGCATACTTTCTTATAGAACCCAGGACCACCAGTTCAGGGATGGCCCCACCCAAAATAGGCTGGGACCACCCACATAAATCATTAATTTAAAAAATGCCCTACAGGCTTGCATACAGTCGGATCTTATGGAGGCGTTTTCTTTCTTTTCCTTTTTTATAACATAATATTTTTTGTCGGTTCTTTTGGGAATTTCACATCACGTACCCAAATCCCACTCATTTCCCAGTCCTTCCATATCTGCTTCCACCCTTGTAACATTCCCAGAAAAAAGTATAAATAAAAATTAACAACAATAATAAAAATCTTGCCATCCCTCTGGGCAACAGCCTGCTTCTCTCTCAGCTGCGGCTTCTCTCCAGTTCTGCCTTTCATGAATCATTTTGCTCCTCTGTCTTTCCCACGTCTCTGTCACATACTCACTTGTGGCAGTGGCACTGGAAGCTGCAGCGAGTCACACACGGTATCCTTTTGTACAAACAGCTTTACTTGCAAAGGTTCATTGCAATGAGCTGTTGGTCTGGTTCAAGTCTCTGGCTTCTGCTACACCATCAACACTGCCCCCTTGCCGAGATTCCTCCTGGACATCCCACTGCCGCCCCGAGTCCTGCAGATCCTGCAGCTGTGCTTCCACAGGATGACTCCCTTCAGGTGCTCCAGAAGGTCACAGATGCGGGAGATATGGGGTGGGCCTGGGTAGTAGCCAGGACATGCTGCTAGTGTGGCAGCCATCAAGGGACAGGGACAGTTCTCCAGCACCCATGATACATGGGGTCAGCTCAACAGAGCCCTCCTGGTATAGGAGGTTCTTCTTTCTATGTGTTGCTTTCATTAGTTGAATAAAAAAAAAACTGCCTTGGCCTTTTAATAGGGTAGCCCTTAGGTGGGCGGAGCAGACAGAACAGAATTCTGGGAAGAAGGGAAGTGTGGCAGATGCCATGCTTCTCCTGCCCGAGATGGACGCTGGTTAGACTCACATGGGTAAGCCACAGTCAAGTGGCAATACACATTAATGGAGATGGGTTAAACGAATATGTAAGAGTTAGCCAATAAAAGGTTAGAACTAATGGGCCAGGCAGTGTTTAAATGAATACCATTTCTGTGTAATTATTTCAGGGCTAAGCTAGCTGGGTGGCGGGATATAGCCTGCTGCTCATCCTATAAGAGCTAATAATTAGCCTGAGCTAATGGGCCAATCAGTTTTATAACTTATGGAGATCTCTGTGTGATTTTCTTTGGGGGCTTTCTGGCTGTGGGGTATCAGGCAGGACAGAAACCCCAACAAGCCGGCCCTCATGTTACACCCTCCAACATCAACATGGCATCCACATGGCTTTGGGCAGCACCACAGACCACAGACATCCCCTAATGATCTTTAATGGTGACACAGGCCATAGATACCAACATAGCCTCTGTCTGTATCAGGTCTACTGACCCACTTGTGGCCCTCAGTGGCTGCAGAGGCCCACACAGACCTCAGGCCTCCTTATGGTCTGCTTACACTCATATGCCCCACTCTCGAAATCTCAAGGACATCACCAAGTCACCAGTCAGTGGCACAGACCACTTACAGCCACATGGATCTCAAACTTCATCACAGCCTGCGGCAGCAGCAAGACCCACAAACACCAACCTGGCTTCTGGTGGCAGCACAGACCACGGTGGTCCTTCCTGGAGGTCCAGTCTAGGAAGTGACCCTTTCCTCATCTCATGGAGCCATTTTCTCAATTGAGGTTCCCTCCCTTCAGGTGATTGTTGCCTATGTCAGTGAAGTTGACATAAAACAGTCAGCATGCATGTGTCCCTGTTCTTCACTCCTTCTTCTCCTACTCCTCCTTCCTTTTTTTTTTTTTTTTTTTTTGTTTTTGAGACAGATTTTCTCTGTACACTCTTGGTTGTAACTCACTGTAGACCAGGCTGACCTCAAACTCACAGAGATCCATCTGCCTCCCAAGTTCTGGGATTAAAGGCGTGCTCCACCACATTCTTGAGAAAGAAATAAAGAGAGAGAGAGAGAAAGAAAAGAAGGAAGGAAGGAAGAAGAGGAAGAAAAGAATGAAGGGGAAAGGAAACAAAAATCATTGTGTCAGTATGTTTATTTATTTTGAAAAAGGGTCTCATGTATCCCAGGGTGACATAAAAATTTACTATGATCTTGAATAGATCCTTTTGCATCTACCCCCTGAATGGTGGGTGTATAGGTTTGTACCACTACAATGTAGTTTTTGAGGTGCTGGGAGTCAAAGCCAAGGTATGGTGTACACTATGCAAATATACTTTAATAGGATTTCTGTTCCCCCAGTAATAGGTTTCTCCACCGATGCACTAAGCCAGATCAAATCGAACTAAAAAAAGTATGTCAACAGGTTTGTTTGAGCAAAGCAGCTCCTGGGCAGATTCTCCAGTCCCAGAGATCAAGGCTAGAGAAGCACGCCCAAACTGAAGCAGGTAGATTACAGAGGTTGCAGGCCAGGGGTGATGACATGTCTGCCACAAGCTGAGTTTGTGCCCAAGTATGGTCAAAAGCTGAGTGCTTTAGGTGGAGACTTGGGAGGCTAGCAGGGTTCAGGGGAGGAAGCTGTTGCAGCTGCCCAGAATTCAGAACTGGGCTTTTTGGTGCCTTCCCTTTGTTTGGAGAGACAGGAATGGGCTTCTCAGATCATGCAGGAGTAAGTTGAAGGTTCCAACGGAACACCCAGAGCTTTTGGGATATGTTGGCACCAGTTCTAATCTGGCTACTTCCTGTTTATAATGATATTTTATTTATGTTTTAGTAAATAAAGCTTGCCTAAAGATCATAAGGGCAAAACTAAGCCACTAGAGGTCAGGAAGTGGTGGCACACAGCTTTAATCCCAGGAGCTGGGAGACAGAGGCAGGTGAACTTCTGTGAGTTCAAGGCTACCCTGGGTTACACAAGATTAATGCAGAAACAAATCCAGGTGGTATGATCCATACCTCATACTTTTAATCCCAGTACTAGGGAGTCACACACCTTTAACCCCAGCACTAGAGGGAATATACAATGGGAAGACAGAGGCTGCATGCTTAGTCTGCTCAGTCGGCTTAGTCTGTGGTCGCCCAGCCTCGGTAGAGGTAAAACTTGTCTAGTGGCTTGGTTGCTTTGCTTTTCTGGTTTTCAGGCTGAACCCCAATTTCTGTCTCTGGTTTTTTATTATTCGTGCTACACCTGTTGGCATGGGATGGCGAGGAGGACAGCCAGTGGTCTTGTGCTCAGCAGGAGGTCTGCCATCCTGGAGACTTCTCTATGGAGTAGACACAGGGCTGTAGTTATTACCACCAGCCCTTTGAATGAAAGTGGCCACGGGCAGAGTGAAGACTGCCAGAAAGAATGGAATGGAGATGTGTCCTGACTATAGCGGCAAAGTTCTTCAGATAATTTGTGGAATGACTCAATATCAGTTTCCCGTAGGCCAGATTCATTGATATAGGGCAGCAATCTCTCCCTAGGAACGTGCAGGTGTCTGTGAAACGGCTGAACAGAGTTACACCTTGGTTTCAGAGCAAAAGGCTAGCCTAGTTGTCAAACACCATCAAATCTGAGAAGGATACATTTTTTAAAAGATTTATTTATTTATTATTTATACAGTGTTCTGTCTGCATGCATGCCTGTAGGGCAGAAGAGGCGCCAGATCCCATTACGGATGCTTGTGAGGCTCACTGTGGTTGCTGGAAACTGAACTCAGAACCTCTGCAAGAACAGGCAGTGCTCTTAACCTCTGAGCCATCCCTCTAGCCAGAGAAGGATACATGTTACCTGAGTAAGCAGAAGCCCGGACCAAGCAGTTTCCAAATCTATTAAAAATGACAGGGGCTGGGCAATGGTGGTGCACACCTTTAATCCCAGCACTCCGAGGCAAGTGGTTCTTTGTGAGTTCAAGGCCAGCCTGGTCTATAGGGCTAGTTCCAGGACAAGCTCCAAAGCTACAGAGAAACCCTGTCTCAAAAAAACAAAACAAACAAACAAACAAAAAATGACAGAAACTGTCTGGCTACCTAGACAGCTACCCCAATTTCCCCATGGTCATTGGGGACAGAGGTCCCAGGGCAGCATCAGTCTATGGCTGCCAGGCCCAGAAGGTCTGACAGACTTTCCTGTGCAGTAGGAACTTGGGAAGGACTGGCTTACCTTGTCTAGGCAAAGCAGGGGAATCGACTCCCCAGTGTCCTGTTTGTCCACAGTCTGGACAGTGTCTTGGCAGCTGTTTCTGCCCCATGGCCACATGGACATGGACATGGAGGGTCTTCTGCACCCAACATCTTCTTTGGAGGAGATAGGGGAGCTGTCGAGAGCTAGCGTGTCTCTCTACCATAAAAAGCTTTTGTCAAACATTTTAAATGCCCTACTCTCAGATCTCTGAAGTGTTTGAGGACCATTATCTGTTAGGTTTATCTAAACTAGAGAAACTTGGTTTCTATTTATTTGTTTTAGGCTTAACTTTGAAAACATACAAAGCTGAACATATCAAAAAAATTTGATCCTTTCGGAAGTATATGGCTATTAACTTGTATGTCTTATAAGACTGAGATTTTAAGGCCTTATCCCAGCTAGGTTTAGCTTTAAAAAAATAGCAGTTTCTTTTTTTTATGGTTTTATTTTAACTTTATGTGAGTGTGAAGGTGTCAGATCTCCTGGAACTGGATTTCCAGACAGTTGTGAGCTGCCATGTGGGTGCTGGGAATTGAACCTGGGTCCTCGGGAAGAGCAGTCAGTACTCTTAACTGCTGAGCAATCTCTTCAGCCCAAAATAAATAGCAGTTTCTAAAGTGAAGGTCCTTTAATATCAAGATAAGTCTTTTTTGTTGTTGTTGTTTTGTTTTGTTTTTCGAGACAGGTTTCTCTGTAGCTTTGGAGCCTGTCCTGGAACTAGCTCTTGTGGGGACCAGGCTGGACTTGAACTCACAGAGACCCACCTGCCTCTGCCTCCCGAGTGCTGGGATTAAGAGCGTGTGCCACCACCGGCTCAAGATAAGTCTTTTAACTCATAAACACTGTCTACAAAGAGACTGGGAAATTTCCTGATCCTTTTATAGTACACCGTTATAGAACACAATAGTTTTCTCTATGACTTAGTTTATCAAATTAGCTACAGCTTAACAATGTTAGTAAAAGCAAGGATGTTAGACTATATTCCTAAATCAATCTCTGTTAGCTGAATAGACCTTAGTTAAGGAGAGACCGTTTGCCAGACTGCATAGGTCAACATCTTACTGCATCATAAGCTAGGAACACAGTCTCTGGGTTTAGCTGTGGTCCTAAGTTTTAGTTTTTATTTATCTATTTATTAAGATCATATATTAGCAAAGGTATCATAATAAAAGATCTTAAAAATTTTAAAATGTCCTATAGCTTTAATAATTTAAGCTTTTAAAAAACTGTTTTTTGGGGGGGACCATGGGAGAGGGTAGAAGGGGAGGAGAGAGGCAGGAGAGGAGTGGAGAAAAATATATAGCTCAATAAAAACAATTGAGAAACTGTTTCTTAAAAATATCCAGTTAAGCCGGGCGGTGGTGGCGCACGCCTTTAATCCTAGCACTTGGGAGGCAGAGGCAGGTGGATCTCTGTGAGTTCGAGACCAGCCTGGTCTACAAGAACTAGTTCCAGGACAGGACTCCAAAGCCACAGGGAAACCCTGTCTCGAAAAACCAAAAAAAAAAAAAAAAAAAAAAAATCCAGTTATTTAAACTTTCTGTAAAACTTAAAAATTTCTTGTTAAGAAGTTTAAGATCTCTCAACTGTGTGTTCTGCTAATATGCAACTAAAGTACCTTTTTATTACAAGAATGATAACAAGGCACAACCACAATTTGTAGAAGGCAAAACCAATTTTCAACAGTGTAAACAGTTCATTGTCTCTAAAACCTACACCAAGTGGATTACCCTTTCTCTTCATAAACCATGTTTCCAGGACAGACAGGAATTATACAAAAATCCATCCTAATCCAAAAACTCCTGGAAATCTATTGTTACCTCCTAGGTAGGCTCGCTCCTCCTAGGTGGTCAAAATGCTGGTAAAGTTCCATGACATTCCTCTCTTCCATCCCTAGTCAAAACAGTGACTTCCCACCTGGCTGCACTTCATTAAGATGATGGTGAACTATGTGCTGTTTCCCAGAACAGCTCCAATTTGAAGTTACAAGTTTTAAGTTAAGTTTTCATGTCTTCAGACCTTCCCATATCTTAGAACACACTCTTTCCCTCTAATCATTTAGCAGAGACACGAATAGTTATTATGGGAACAGTCAGAGCAGAGTATGTTTCTTTAATGGAAAGCTGCACCTGCAACCTGTTTAGGCTTTACTGTGAAGCCTGTTAGCAAGGCAAACCTGTCTGCCTTTTCTTTTTTCTTTTTTTAAATTGTTTTTATTGAGCGATATATTTTTCTCTGCTCCCCTTCCTTTCCCCTTCCCTTCTACCCTCTCCCATGGTCCCCATGCTCCCAATTTACTTAGGAGATCTTGTCTTTTTTACTTCCCATGTAGATTAGATCCATGTATGTCTCTCTTAGGGTCTTCAAGGTTGTCTAGGTTCTCCAAGATTGTGAATTGTAGGCTGATTTTCTTTGTTTTATGTCTAAAAGCCATTTATGAGTGAGTACATATGATATTTCTCTTTCTGGGTCTGGGTTACCTCACTCAGTATGATGTTTTCTAGCTCCATCAATTTGCCTGCAAATTTAGAGATGTCATGATTTTTTCTGCTGTGTAGTGCTCCATTACATAAATGTACCACATTTTCCTTATCCATTCTTCAGTCAAGAGCTATTTAGGTTGTTTTCAGTTTCTGGCTATGACAAACAGTGCTGCTCTGAACATGTTGAGCACATGTCCTTGTGGTATGATTGAGCATCCTTTGGGTATATACCCAAAAGTGGTATTGCTGGGTCTTGATGTAGATTATTTCCTGGTTTTCTGAGAAATTGCCATACTGATATTCAAAGAGACTTTACCAGTTTGCACTCCCACCAGCAATGAAGGAGTGTTCCCTTTACCCCACATCCTCTCCAGCATAAGTTCTCAGTGGTTTTGATCCTGGCCATTCTTACGGATGTAAATTGTAATCTCAGAGTTGTTTTGATTTGCATTTCTCTGATGGCTAAGGATGTTGGCCATTTCCTTAAGTGTCTTTCAGTCATTTTATTTCTCTGTTGAGAGTTCTTTGTCTAGGTCTGTACTCCATTTTTTTATTGGATTATTTGTTCTTTTGATGACCAATTTCTTGAGTTCTTTGTATATTTTGGAGATCAACCCTCTGTCTGATGTGGGGTTAGTGAAGATCTTTTCCTATTCAGTAGGCTGCTATTTTGTCTTGTTGACTGTGTCCTTTGCTTTACAGAAGTTTCTCAGTTTCCGGAGGTTCCACTTATTGTTTCACTGAGTGTCTGTGCTACTGGGGTTGTATTTAGAGAGTGATCTCTTGAGCCATTGCGTTCAAGTGTACTTCCCACTTTCTTTTCTATGAGGGTCAGTGTGCTTTGTTTTATGTTGAGGTCTTTGATGCATTTGGAATTGAGTTTTGTGCATAGTGATAGCTATGGATCTATTTGCATTCTTCTACATGTTGATATTCAATTATGCCGACACCATTTGTTGAATATACTTTCCTTTTTCCATTTGATATTTTTTGCTTCTTTTTCGAAAATCAGGTGTTCATAGGTGTGTGGATTGATATCTAGGTCTTCAATTCGGTTCCATTGGTCCTCTTGTCTGTTTTTATGCTAGTAGCAGGCTGTTTTCAGTACTATAGATATGTAGTAGAGTTTGAAGTCAGGGATTGTGATGCGTCTAGAAGCTTCGTTATTGCACAGGATTGTTTTTACTATCCTGGGTTTTCTGCTTTTCCATATGAAATTGAGTATTGTTCTTTCAAGGTCTGTGAAGAATTTTGCTGGGATTTTGGTGGGCATTGCATTTGATTTTGGAAAGATTGCCTTTTTTACTATGTTAATTCTACCTACCCAAGAGCATGGGAGATCTTTCCACTTTCTGGTGTCTTCAATTGCTTTCTTCAAAGATTTAAAGTTCCTGTCATACAGGTCTTGCACTTGTTTGCTTAGAATTACTCCAAGGTATTTTGTTATTTGTGGCTATTGTGAAGGGTGATGTTTCTCTGATTTCTTTCTCAGCCCATTTAACATCTATGTACAGGGGGGCTACGGATTTTTTGAGTTGTAATCCTGTTACATTAGTGAAGTGTTTATGAGTTTTAGAAGTTCCTTGGTAGAATTTTTGGGGCTGCTTATGTAAACTATCATATCATCAACATATAGTGAGAGTTTGACTTCTTCTTTTTTGATTTGTATCCCCTTGATCTCCTTTTGTTGTCTTATTGCTATAGCTAGGACCTCAAGAACTATATTGAATAGATATGGAGAGAGTAGACAACCTTGTCTTGTTCCTGATTTCAGTGGAATCACTGGGAGTTTCTCTCCATTTAATTTGAGGTTGAGTGTTGGCTTGCTGTATATTGCCTTTATTATGTTTAGGTATGTTCCTTGTATCTCTGCTCTCTCCTAGACCTTTATCATGAAGGGATGTTGCATTTTGTTGGAGGCTTTTTCAGCATCTAATGAGATAATCATGTGGTTTTTTTCTTTCAGTTTGTTTTCATGGTGGATTACATTGACACATTTTTGTATGTTGAACCATCCCTGCCTGCATCTATGGGATGAAGCCTACTTGGTCATGGTGGATGATTTTTCTGATGTGTTCTTGGATTTGGTTTACCAGTACTTGATTATTTTTGAATTAATGTTCACGAGGAAGATTGGTCTGTAATTATCTTTCTTAGTTGTGTCTTTGTGTGGTTTGGGTACTCTCAAGAGTAAGGATTACCACTGTGTGCTAGTGCCACTGACATTATATGTGGGTGCTGGGACACAAATGTAGGTCCCCACTGTTGTCTGACAAGTACTCTGCCAACCAAGGAATCCCCCCAACACAATCCCTAGTTCCGGTTTCTTAGTCCCCATGTTCAACATGAGTGTCACTCTGTGTGGCTCTCACGAGCCAGATGTTCCTCAGAATGTGAAAGCCAATATCCCATTCCCCAGGACAAAGGTTATGTGGTGTCTGTTCATCTGTGTTGATGTGACTTTTGCCTGTGCCCTGACAAAAGATGGTGACCCAAGATGAAGAACACTAAGAAGTTTTCTGCCTGTTGGTCAGAACTGTCATCAGGTCCTAGAGGTTTGGCTGTGTAGAGTCAGCCCATCTCCTAGCCTTCTCATTTCTACCAGGGACTGTCTCTTCTGAGGCTTTCAGGGGCTCTGTCCCTAGTCTCTCTGAGCTTTGGGAAGTGACTATGGTATCCACTGACACTTCTCATCCTGTGATACCAGTTCTTTAGTTTCTGACACCTTTCTCGGTGTGAATATCTGCTAAGAGGGACCCAAGCTATACAACATGAGTTCAGAGAATCCACACTAATTCTGAGTCCAGAGATCCTTCTTCTTCCACTTCCTGACGCCAGGTCTTTCCATGGAATAACCCTTCTGTACACTGTGAATATGTATTCTTTTCATTGGTTGGTAATAAAGCTGATTTGGCCTACAGCAAGGCAGAATAAGGGTACAGGTTTGGAAAAGCCAAACGGAGGTACAGGGAGAAAAAAGGGCAGAGTCCAAAGACAGGAGCCAGCTGCCTGAGAAACAAGACAACAGGGAACTGGTAAAGCCACAGCCACATGGCAATACATAGATTAATAGAAACAGATTAATTTAAATGTAAGAGAGAGCCAGGTGGTTGTGGCTCACGCCTTTAATCCCAGCACTCGGGAGGCAGAGGCAGGCGGATCTCTGTGAGTTCGAGACCAGCCTGGTCTACAAGAGCTAGTTCCAGGACAGGCTCCAAAACCACAGAGAAACCCTGTCTCAAAAAAACAAAAAAAAAGTAAGAGATATTTAGTAATAAGCCTGAACTATAGGCCAAAATTCTGTACTCAATATTGTCGATTGCCTTGGCGGGCCACTTAGTCTAGGGTTAGTAGCCCGCCTGGCAGTTCAGTTATTCCAGGGTCACGGAGAGGCACTACCTGGAAGATATGGGCTAGGAGACAGGAAGAAGGCCAAGCAAAGTTTGTCAAAGCCTCCGTTTATTAGGGACGAGATACAACCTTTTATAGGGTAAGGAGTTGGGGGGATGGGGCACAGGGTTCTGGGCTCTTGTCGCGTGGTTCACGTTGGTCACATGGTCCTCGTTGGTCACGTAGGCAGGAGGTTATCTTCGGTCAAGTCACAGTAGGCCTGGAAGTTGCAACTAGGAGATGACACACCTAGTTCTCGAGATAGTTTGGAATGCCGGGTGGGTTCCGCTAACAGATAGCTCTCATTAACAACCAATTTGGGTGTGGGGTAGGCTCTGTCAATAGAACCATTCTTAACACAATTAGGGGTGTGGGGTTCTCTGCAGACTCCCCAGGGTAATGGTTCCTGTAATGATTTTAGGAGGAAATTGGCTCCTAACACAATATAACAATATAATGAGGATTTATTTCAAAGCCGCTGCTGGATGGTTCAGTCCAGAGAGACCTCTGTTTACAAACCCTCCATAAAATTTGTAAAATGGTTTCAGGATCACCTTAGTCACAGAGGTTGCTCCAGCACGCTTCAGTATCTGGTACAGATTTGTAGCACTGGACAGATGAAGAGGGAGGCCAATACCTGTAATGTCTACACTTGGCAGTAGAGCAGAACAAGCAGATGTTTGAGGTCACCATTAGAGATACATAGGGCCTTCACTGAACTGCAGAATGAGCCGCTAGTCCTGTCTCAAAGAATCAAAAATCAAAATACTTTGAGACACACCAATCAGTCCACAAAAGTTTAATTGATCTATTATTCTCTCTCCTCTCTCTCCTCTCCCCCCCCCATGTGTGTGTATCTGTGTTTCTTCTTACACATATACGCATGCACTTGTGTCTGTGTGTACACATACATTCATTTGGGGTATGTGCATGTGGAAGCCACAGGGGAACCTCAGTGTTTGTTCCTCAGACACAGTCACTGGTTTTTTTGTTTTGTTTTGTTTTTTTGATACAGGGTCACTTGACAGTGAGACCCAGTAATCAGCAGATGGCTGCCTTGCCGGGGGTGGGATTCCAAGCACATGTCATCATTCCTGTTTGTCACGGAGGGACATGGAAGTCAGGCCTCATGCTTGCCTACCAAGCTGTGTACAGACTCAAGCTTCCTTTGCTTTTTCGGGGGGCAGGGGGGAGTTCTGATTCTTCAAGAAAAGATTTCTCTATGTAACAGCTTTGATGTCCTGGAACTCCCTTTGTGAACATGGCTGATCTTGAACTCACAGAGATCCTCCTGCCTCTGCCTCCTGAGTGTGCTTCCTTAGCTCTGGTTTTCATGTTTTCCCCAGTTGTTCTGATGTCATTTGTGTCTCTGAATTTCCTATGCTGATGGCTGGACAGCTGAGCAGGGGCATCTGAATTGAGGCACGTTCTCTGCCTCTTTTAGTTTAATTGACCTATAAATGTTTTCCTCTGTAGTTGGCAGCTCTACATCCCTTGATGTCTTTTTTGTTTGCCCATCACAGAAAGTGTTTGTTTTGTTCCCACAAATGAGAGCCCTGTGACCATGTGACCCTGAGCCCAGAAGGCCTTCCTAGCTTTTTCCTGGACTGCTCATGTCAATGCAATCAGAACATCAGTTTGCTGAGTGGTGGTGGCGCCACATGCCTTTAATGCAGTACTCGTGAGACAGAGGCAGGCCAGCCTGCTCTACAGAGCAAGTTTCTAAAGGTACAGAGAAATATTGTCTCTCCCAAAACAACAACAACCACCACCACTACAACAACCACAATAAAAACAAAACAAAAAAACCGGCATCGGGTGTCCCTGTGGCCATGCTGTAGACTTGACATGTCTGTGGGTGTCAGAAACAGCTACCAATAAGACATAGGTATCTTGACACACGAGTTGCTACAAGTATGGTTGCTCTGTCAGGTAGCCTGGATTAACACTTTCCAGGTGATCTCCATAATGGCAAAGAAAGAATCAGAACAATATTAGCATATCCTAATCTTTTTAGGATGGCGACATCCTGTCTGGAAGTCATGTGACCACCTTCCGTGTGGCCAGGTATGAGCTGGCCTGTAAGTTTGGCTGCCATACAATGTAGGGCTTGTATAATATTGCCCCACGGGTCAGGATAAAAATCAAGTCAACATTTAATAAGGTAAAAAACAGGAATTTCTTTATTGAATAATGAAATAATAAACAGAAATTTCTCTTTCAGGCCTGGCATATCTTTTTTTTTTTTTTTTTTAGTTTTCATCATGCTGTTTAATCTAGCACGTTGCCTAGAAAGGCTTGTTAACAAGAGTACAAATACGTCTCCAGCATGTTTCTCAAGAGTACAAATACGTCTCCAGCATGTCTCTCAAGAGTACAAATACGTCTCCAGCATGTCTCTCAAGAGTACAAATACGTCTCCAGCATGTCTCTCAAGAGTACAAATACATCTCCAGCATGTCTCTCAAGAGTACAAATACGTCTCCAGCATGTCTCTCAAGAGTACAAATACGTCTCCAGCGTGTCTCTCAAGAGTACAAATACGTCTCCAGCGTGTCTCTCAAGAGTACAAATACGTCTCCAGCATGTCTCTCAAGAGTACAAATACGTCTCCAGCATGTCTCTCAAGAGTACAAATACGTCTCCAGCGTGTCTCTCAAGAGTACAAATACATGCTGTTTAATCTAGCACGTTGCCTAGAAAGGCTTGTTAACAAGAGTACAAATACGTCTCCAGCGTGTCTCTCTAGAGTACAAATACGTCTCCAGCATGTCTCTCAAGAGTACAAATACGTCTCCAGCGTGTCTCTCAAGAGTACAAATACGTCTCCAGCATGTCTCTCAAGAGTACAAATACGTCTCCAGCATGTCTCTCAAGAGTACAAATACGTCTCCAGCGTGTCTCTCAAGAGTACAAATACGTCTCCAGCGTGTCTCTCAAGAGTACAAATACATGCTGTTTAATCTAGCACGTTGCCTAGAAAGGCTTGTTAACAAGAGTACAAATACGTCTCCAGCGTGTCTCTCTAGAGTACAAATACGTCTCCAGCATGTCTCTCAAGAGTACAAATACGTCTCCAGCGTGTCTCTCAAGAGTACAAATACGTCTCCAGCATGTCTCTCAAGAGTACAAATACGTCTCCAGCATGTCTCTCAAGAGTACAAATACGTCTCCAGCGTGTCTCTCAAGAGTACAAATACATGCTGTTTAATCTAGCACGTTGCCTAGAAAGGCTTGTTAACAAGAGTACAAATACGTCTCCAGCATGTCTCTCAAGAGTACAAATACGTCTCCAGCATGTCTCTCAAGAGTACAATTACGTCTCCAGCATGTCTCTCAAGAGTACAAATACGTCTCCAGCGTGTCTCTCAAGAGTACAAATACGTCTCCAGCGTGTCTCTCAAGAGTACAAATACGTCTCCAGCGTGTCTCTCAAGAGTACAAATACGTCTCCAGCGTGTCTCTCAAGAGTACAAATACGTCTCCAGCCTGTCTCTCAAGAGTACAAATACGTCTCCAGCGTGTCTCTCAAGAGTACAAATACGTCTCCAGCGTGTCTCGCAAGAGTACAAATACGTCTCCAGCATGTCTCTCAAGAGTACAAATACATGCTGTTTAATCTAGCACGTTGCCTAGAAAGGCTTGTTAACAAGAGTACAAATACGTCTCCAGCGTGTCTCTCAAGAGTACAAATACGTCTCCAGCATGTCTCTTAGAGACCCGTCCACCCACTGCTCTGTGTGGCCGCTAGCCTCTTGTCTCTCTCTTCAGCAACTGTGAGGCGGATTCCTTTTCCTCGGGGAAGAGAAATCCATGGTTTGTTGCCCTTGCCAATAACAAAAATGTTGGAAAGCCGGGTGGCAAAGCTGTTGCCATTGGCATCTTTCACATGGACCACATCAAAAGAGCCGGGATGTCTCTCTCTGTTGGTGATCACACCAATTCTTCCCAAGTTAGCACCCCCAGTCACCATACACAGGTTACCAGTGTCAAACTTGATGAAGTCGGTTATTTTACCCGTATCCAAATCAATCTGAATGGTGTCATTCACCTTGATGAGGGGATCAGGGTAGCGAATAGTGCGAGCATCATGGGTCACCAGATGTGGGATTCCTTTTGTGCCCACAAAGATCTTTCTCACTTTGCACAACTTGTACTTGGCCTCCTCAGGTGTAATATGATGAAGGGCAAAGCGACCCTTGGTGTCATAGATCAGACGGAAGTTCTCTCCAGTCTTGTCAATGTTGATGACATCTATAAACCTATCAGGGTAGGTTATATCGGTCCTGACTTTGCCATCAATCTTAATGAAGCGCTGCATGCAGATCTTCTTCACTTCATCGCCAGTCAGGGCATACTTAAGCCTGTTCCTCAGGAAAATGATCAGAGGCAGACATTCCCTCAGCTTGTGAGGGCCAGTGGGTGGACGAGGCGCAAACACGCCGGTTAGTTTATCCAGCATCCAATGCTTTGGAGCTGCTACACGCTTCAGATGTTTCTTGGGACCAGGAGCCATGGCTGCGCTGGGAATGGAAAGAGCCTGGCATATGTTCTTTAAGAGTAGAACATAGTCCTGATGTGCCAAAATCAAATGAAAAACAGCAGTGGGTTCCATATGACCATGACATCGTGGAAAAGGCTTTTCACTAGAATGCTGTGGACAAAATCACAGTTAACGCAGGTTGAGAAATAGATCCCGCACATAAGAACAATCATTTATGAAAGATGAAGCCTTCACCCATGTTTCTTTCTATTCCCTTTTCTTCATGTCTCCCAACTTGTGTGTGTGTGTCTGGGTTCATATGTGTCTTCTGGAGCACTTACCTTGCTTCCTGAGACACTCTCCTTAAACCTGTGACTTGTCAGTAACTCTAGACCACCTGTACAAGGATGAAAAGGGGACTTCTCTCTTCCACCTCCATAGAGGTAGGATGATATGCTCACACTGGCCTTCAAGGCTTTTATGTGGCAGCTGGTTCTGAGCTCACGCCCTCACGTTTGAAGACCGAGCACTTGGAGTGAGTTACTCCTGTCACTAGGAGAGCAATTTCATGGCTACATTCTCATCTTATGATATCTCTCAGAAGCCAAGTGTTGTCAACAGAACAAATGAATAATTGACCCTGTGTGGTGGTCAATCCCCTGTTGGAGCTCTGGATGGGAAGCAAGAAAAGCTTGTGGCTGAATGTGTTCATGAGTACCTGCAAGCTAAGGACAACAAAAGTTGTCCATTTCCTGCCATGGTGAGCAGCCTGGGGATCAGGAAGTTTGGCCAAAAAAAAACAAACAAATCACATGGTTTCTCGACTTGTGTGAAGATGAGCAGTGTGGATTTGCTGTCTGAAAGGGGCAGAGAGGCGACCACACGCTTTCCTGAGGTAAGACCGAAGGGCACATGAGGCTGGTGCCTTCAAGTCTTTGAAAGGAAGTGGCCTGGCTTTACTGGATAGTGTCCCTAATGGATTCTGTAACCATGTCTGTCAGGGACAGATTTCTTTCACCTTGGCCCTGGCTAGACAGCCTTTGCTTGGGGAGAGCTGACCAGATATGTGTATCTCATTCTAACCGTCCATGGTGCTCAGCCTGAATTCTCTGGCCACCTGCCCACCTGCCTCCCATTCAGCTTCCCCATGACAGGAGACAGATCATGATGTCAGAGTCACACAGAGTTTACTAATCCCCCTGCTTTCCAAAGTCTCATGAGAAAACCGAGAAAATCGCCCTTTGCTTGCTTAGATGGCTTTCCCAACACAAGGAGCTGATTGGCAGGGCACTCCCTAAACTCCATGGTGCCCTGTGCTGGTCCAGGACTTATGTTCACGTTGACTACTGTGTCTGATAGTCAGGGGCAGGAAGACAGTAACACAGAATGCCCCACCTCTTTCAGCAAGTTGGCAGAGAGGCTGTGGCATGGGTTAGTTGACGGGCTGCCACTGTGGTCAGGCTTCCATTGTCACATAAGGCAGACCACTGATGGTTTTGTATGTTGTGTCTTCCAATGAGGATTGAGGGGTGTGCCTGTTATTTGTTCTTTTTCTGAGGCTATCTAGCCCATTCTGACCGTGTGAGGTGGTCACAAACATCCAATTGGGTGCAGAGAGGCAAAAAGGGCTCCTCTAGGTGAGGAGTTCCACAAAAGAAACTTTGTTGTGGATACAACTGAGTGTAAGGGTCTCTTCTGTCTTCCAGACATCTTAATGGAAGTGCAGGTTTGCAAGTTTCAAGAGAGACAGTGGTGTCATCTGCTCTCTGAGAGTGCAAGGAGAACGGAAGGGTGGGGACAGCTGCAGTCAGAGCTCAGGGCGATGTTACTCAAGAGTTTCCTCTCCCCATCCTGGTTAGTATGTGGCTTAGTTTGAATGAGAATGGCCCCCATGGATGAACATGTTTGGATATGAAACAGGAGGTGTGGCCTGGAAGGAGGAAGTGTCAGTAGGGGGTCACAGAGCTTTAAGGATTCTAGAGCCAATCCCATTCCAAATAACTCTCTCTCTTTCTCCCTCCCTTTCTATATATATATATATATATATACATATATATATGTATATATATATGTCTGTTTATGTGTATATACATATATATATCCCTCTCTCTAATCTCTCTCTCCCTCTACTCCATATATATTATCTCTAATCTCTCTCTCTCTCTCTCTCTCTCTCTCTCTCTCTCTGTCTCTCTCTCTCTCTCCCTGTTGCTTGAGAATCAGTGTCAGCTATCACCGCCAGCTCCAATGCCATGACTGTCTACCTATTGCTAGATTCCCATCAGGATGTTTATGTGCTGTCCCCCTCTGCAACTGTGGACCCCTAAGTAACATGCTTTCTCACTTAAGTGGCCTTGGCCACAGTGTTTTGTCAGCAGAATGGGCAAATTCAGTAAGTGAATGCTAGAATAGGTATCTGTCTGCACCAAGTTCCTATCTCAAAGGCCCTAGGGTATCTGGCAAAAGATTCATGACACAGGGAGACACGTGTCAAGCCCTCCTCAGGATGACCTGCTGACCCATTGCGCCATCAATACCAGTAGAGTTCGGCACTGTAGGCTGCCACAGAGACTTGTGTGTGCAAGCTGTGCTCAGCGGTGGCCGAGGGAGTAGACTGCTATTTGCTAAGCTGACACAACACCCATATTCAGAAAGACCAATGCCAGCATTCTCAGCAGTCATAAGAAAGCCCAATTCATTGGTGGATTCCATCAAGACCAGGCTTCAGAAACTCATCTTTCATACAGAGACACTCAGAGGACTCAAACTAATTCATCACTTCAGTGCTTCTCAACCTGTGGGTCTCAACCTCTTTGGGGATCGAATGAGCCTTTCACAGGCTTACCTAAGATCAGAAACAGGAGCAAAGGTAACTGTTTCTTTTTTTGGGGGGGTTCCACAACATGAGGAACCATATTAAAAGGTTGCAGCATTAGGAATATTGAGAACCACTGATCCAAATAATCCCCTCAGACAAGAACCCTGGATTCCCTGACAGCTGGGAAGCTCTCGCTGACACAGAGAGCTGTTCACAACCTGCATGGTGACCATGATGATTCTGCAGACACCTCACTCAGCAAGAATGTACACAATAACACTGGCTGACACCTTGTAGCTCCATGACAGTGACTGTTCCCCCAATCTAGACCCCGGATGTCACCACTGGACACAAAGCCGTCCAAGGATGCCAGCACCTTGTCCAGCGGTGATGTTCCACAGCCCCCTCAAGTCCTAGTTACCTTTTCACAGTAGCCAGAAAAGTCCTGTAATTTTAGTCAAAGTGAAAGAATCATTCACTGGGATAAAAATACTACCACAGTTTCTGAACTGCTGGAACATGGGAAGGGCAGCGTGGACCCTGGTGGCAGGAGGCTGTGAAGAAAAGGACGCAGATTCTTCCAGATCAGCCTGAGGTTGGTTAGAGCTGAAAGAGGAGGAGGATCCTGGGGAGGGGTTGGTTTGAACCCCCTAGGGAGGCATGGTCTTCTGTTCCCAGGAACCCATGCCCTGAACCCTATATATCTCTTCTCCAGGGAGTTTCTCCCGATCAGCCCGCCCAAGGCCCCTGTCCCTGCCCTACATGCTCATCTCTTTCTTCTCAGCTGCCTGGCTGGAACTGGAATTTCCTATGGGCAGACTCCTCTCCTTCCCTAGTGTCTTACTGATTTTCTTCTCTCTTGCCTTGTTCCACACACCCCTCTCCTCCCCTCTGCCCTGTACGTGGACTTCTTTACAGCTGGTCATCGATAAGGATCTTCAAAAATTAGGGGACGACTTGGTGAAGACCCCATGTTGTGTGGAACATGAAGTTGCATAACGTGGATTGCAGAAGTCGGAAGGCTTCTTTAAAATGGGGTGGCCGTGTGTCCGACTTTTCTGTCCAGCCATAGTGCTGGGACAAGTATCAGCTTACCTTGCGGGAGCTAATAGCTCCCACTGCAGGGAGAGGAGGGGTACAGAGCTTGTCCTCATGTGTCACAGCGTGTCACAGGGCGTGATGACTTCAGGTACATAGCTCTAAAATGTTCTGGCCTGGCCCCCTCTTGTGGCTGGTAGGCCACACCAGGCCGAACGAGACCCATGGTTTAATAACCATAGCCCCAGGCCTGTTCTTCAGACCTTGAAAGGAGACACAAGCAAAGGACTCTGTTAGTGACTCTGACATAGGCAGGACTCACCACTGGGCTAGCCTGTTGTCCCACAGCGCTCTACGTGATTCCTCTTGCCTAACCTGATCTCCCTTCCCCAAGCCCAAACCCCTCTCCTTTCCTCCAATGCCCCTGGTTGCATCCTCTGCTTGTCTGCTTCAGGCTCAACTTTCCCAGAATCCATATAAACGGGCAGAATGGGAAAGCCCCTTCTAGGGTTACAGACATTAGGGTTCGTGTCCTCTAAATGGTGCCGCGTATCCATGGCAAAATCAAATATGAAATACATAAAAAGTCACTGGGCTTGTCTACCTGGTCTCACTGGGACTCCATTTCCCACCTCTCCCTGTCCCTCACCTGGGGGTTGGGGCTTCTTCCATTGGGGGGAGGAGGCAACAGAAGAAACAAGAGCAGAGACGATGTATTTGCCTCCGCAGCCCTTTAAGGCGCCATCTCTTCTTCCTCCTGTCAGGGTTCTGGTTATTCGCAGTATGCAAGTTGTCTTCATTTGGGCAGGGCAGAACGCCCTCGGATTCTTCGCATTCTTCCCTCCAGCTCGGGAGAACGTTCAGGGACTCCTCACTCTCCCAGGGGGGGCCAGGGATAATGATGACTTCAGGGTACAGACAAGGAGGCACAGGACCACCAAAGATTACATCACATTCTGTGTCCTGGCTTGGGCCATCACCGATGGTGCCCTCACTCTCGCTGCTGGGGCCAGTGCCCGTGCAGACATCAGCGACTATATTCTGGCTCGGGAGCATAAGAGGGTTCATCAATTTCTATGTCGTGGCCTGGGCCATGGCCTATGGTGGACTCACTCTCCCTGTTGGGGCCAGTGTCCGTGCTGACATGAGCGACTGTATTCTGGCTCTCGGGAGCACAATAGGTTTTATCAATTTCTATGTCGTGGCCTGGGCCATGGCCTATGGTGGACTCACTCTCCCTGCTGGCGCCAGTGCCCGTGCTGACATCAGCGATTTTATTCTGGCTCTCGGGAGCACAATAGGTTTTATCAATTTCTATGTCGTGGCCGGGGCCATGGCCTATGGTGGACTCACTCTCCCTGCTGGGGCCAGTGCCCGTGCTGACATGAGCGACTGTATTCTGGCTCTCGGGAGCACAAGAGGGTTCATCAGTTTCTATGTCGTGGCCTGGGCCATGGCCTATGGTGGACTCACTCCCCTGCTGGGGCCAGTGTCCGTGCTGACATCAGCGATTGTATTCTGGCTCTCGAGAGCATGATAGGTTTTATCAATTTCTATGTCGTGGCCTGGGCCATGGCATATGGTAGACTCAGTATCCCTGTTGTGGCCAGTGTCCATGCAGATATCAGCGACTTTATTCTGGCTCTCGGGAGCACAATAGGTTTTATCAATTTCTATGTCGTGGCCTGGGCCATGGCCTATGGTATACTCAGTATCCCTGCTGGGGCCAGTGCCCGTGCTGACATGAGCGACTGTATTCTGGCTCTCGGGAGCAAAGGAGGGTTCATCAGTTTCTATGTCGTGGCCTGGGCCATGGCCTATGGTGGACTCACTCTCCCTGCTGGGGCCAGTGCCCGTGCTGACATGAGGGACTGTGTTCTGGCTCTCGGGAGCACAATAGGTTTTATCAATTTCTATGTCGTGGCCTGGGCTATGGCCTATGGTGGACTCACTCTCCCTGCTGGGGCCAGTGCCCGTGCTGACATCAGCGATTGTATTCTGGCTCTCGGGAGCACAATAGTTTTTATCAATTTCTATGTCATGGCCTGGGCCATGGCCTATGGTGGACTCACTCTCCCTGCTGGGGCCAGTGCCCGTGCTGACATGAGCGACTGTATTCTGGCTCTCGGGAGCACAATAGGTTTTATCAATTTCTATGTCGTGGCCTGGGCCATGGCCTATGGTGGACTCACTCTCCCTGCTGGGGCCAGTGCCCGTGCTGACATCAGCGATTTTATTCTGGCTCTCGGGAGCACAATAGGTTTTATCAATTTCTAAGTCGTGGCCTGGGCCATGGCCTATGGTATACTCAGTATCCCTGCTGGGGCCAGTGTCCGTGCAGACATCAGCGACTTTATTCTGGCTCTCGGGAGCACAATAGGTTTTATCAATTTCTATGTCGTGGCCTGGGCCATGGCCTATGGTGGACTCACTCTCCCTGCTGGGGCCAGTGCCCGTGCTGACATGAGCGACTGTATTCTGGCTCTCGGGAGCACAAGAGGGTTCATCAATTTCTATGTCGTGGCCTGGGCCATGGCCTATGGTGGACTCACTCTCCCTGCTGGGGCCAGTGTCCGTGCTGACATCAGTGATTGTATTCTGGCTCTCGGGAGCATGATAGGTTTTATCAATATCTATGTCGTAGCCTGGGCCATGGCATATGGTAGACTCAGTATCCCTGCTGGGGCCAGTGCCCGTGCTGACATGAGCGACTGTATTCTGGCTCTCGGGAGCACAAGAGGGTTCATCAGTTTCTATGTCGTGGCCTGGGCAATGGCCTATGGTGGACTCACTCTCCCTGCTGGGACCAGTGCCCGTGCTGACATGAGGGACTGTGTTCTGGCTCTCGGGAGCACAATAGGTTTTATCAATTTTTATGTCGTGGCCTGGGCCATGGCCTATGGTGGACTCACTCTCCCTGCTGGGGCCAGTGCCCGTGCTGACATCAGCGACTTTATTCTGGCTCTCGGGAACACAATAGGTTTTATCAATTTCTATGTCATGGCCTGGGCCATGGCCTATGGTGGACTCACTCTCCCTGCTGGGGCCAGTGCCCGTGCTGACATCAGCGATTTTATTCTGGCTCTCGGGAGCACAATAGGTTTTATCAATTTCTATGTCGTGGCCTGGGCCATGGCATATGGTAGACTCAGTATCCCTGTTGTGGCCAGTGTCCGTGCAGACATCAGCGACTATATTCTGGCTCTCGGGAGCACAATAGGTTTTATCAATTTCTATGTCGTGGCCTGGCCCATGGCCTATGGTGGACTCACTCTCCCTGCTGGGGCCAGTTCCCGTGCTGACATCAGCGATTGTATTCTGGCTCTCGGAAGCACAATAGGTTTTATCAATTTCTATGTCATGGCCTGGGCCATGGCTTATAGTGGACTCACTCTCCCTGCTGGGGCCAGTGCCCGTGCTGACATCAGCGATTTTATTCTGGCTCTCGGGAGCACAATAGGTTTTATCAATTTCTATGTCATGGCCTGGGCCATGGCCTATGGTGGACTCACTCTCCCTGCTGGGGCCAGTGCCCGTGCTGACATCAGCGATTTTATTCTGGCTCTCGGGAGCACAATAGGTTTTATCAATTTCTATGTCGTGGCCTGGGCCATGGCCTATGGTATACTCAGTATCCCTGCTGGGGCCAGTGTCCGTGCAGACATCAGCGACTTTATTCTGGCTCTCGGGAGCACAATAGGTTTTATCAATTTCTATGTCGTGGCCTGGGCCATGGCCTATGGTGGACTCACTCTCCCTGCTGGGGCCAGTGCCCGTGCTGACATGAGCGACTGTATTCTGGCTCTCGGGAGCACAAGAGGGTTCATCAGTTTCTATGTCGTGGCCTGGGCCAGGGCCTATGGTGGACTCACTCTCCCTGCTGGGGCCAGTGTCCGTGCTGACATCAGCGATTTTATTCTGGCTCTCGGGGGCACAATAGGTTTTATCAATTTCTATGTCGTGGCCTGGGCCATGGCTTATGGTGGACTCACTCTCCCTGCTGGGGCCAGTGCCCGTGCTGACATCAGCGATTTTATTCTGGCTCTCGGGAGCACAATAGGTTTTATCAATTTCTATGTCGTGGCCTGGGCCATGGCCTATGGTATACTCAGTATCCCTGCTGGGGCCAGTGTCCGTGCAGACATCAGCGACTTTATTCTGGCTCTCGGGAGCACAATAGGTTTTATCAATTTCTATGTTGTGGCCTGGGCCATGGTCTATGGTGGACTCACTCTCCCTGCTGGGGCCAGTGCCCGTGCTGACATGAGCGACTGTATTCTGGCTCTCGGGAGCACAAGAGGGTTCATCAGTTTCTATGTCGTGGCCTGGGCCATGGCCTATGGTGGACTCACTCTCCCTGCTGGGGCCAGTGTCCGTGCTGACATCAGCGATTGTATTCTGGCTCTCGGGAGCATGATAGGTTTTATCAATTTCTATGTCGTGGCCTGGGCCATGGCATATGGTAGACTCAGAATCCCTGTTGTGGCCAGTATCCGTGCAGATATCAGCGACTTTATTCTGGCTCTCGGGAGCACAATAGGTTTTATCAATTTCTATGTCGTGGCCTGGGCCATGGCCTATGGTATACTCAGTATCCCTGCTGGGGCCAGTGCCCGTGCTGACATGAGCGACTGTATTCTGGCTCTCGGGAGCAAAGGAGGGTTCATCAGTTTCTATGTCGTGGCCTGGGCCATGGCCTATGGTGGACTCACTCTCCCTGCTGGGGCCAGTGCCCGTGCTGACATGAGGGACTGTGTTCTGGCTCTCGGGAGCACAATAGGTTTTATCAATTTCTATGTCGTGGCCTGGGCCATGGCCTATGGTGGACTCACTCTCCCTGCTGGGGCCAGTGCCCGTGCTGACATCAGCGATTGTATTCTGGCTCTCGGGAGCACAATAGTTTTTATCAATTTCTATGTCATGGCCTGGGCCATGGCCTATGGTGGACTCACTCTCCCTGCTGGGGCCAGTGCCCGTGCTGACATGAGCGACTGTATTCTGGCTCTCGGGAGCACAATAGGTTTTATCAATTTCTATGTCGTGGCCTGGGCCATGGCCTATGGTGGACTCACTCTCCCTGCTGGGGCCAGTGCCCGTGCTGACATCAGCGATTTTATTCTGGCTCTCGGGAGCACAATAGGTTTTATCAATTTCTATGTCGTGGCCTGGGCCATGGCCTATGGTATACTCAGTATCCCTGCTGGGGCCAGTGTCCGTGCAGACATCAGCGACTTTATTCTGGCTCTCGGGAGCACAATAGGTTTTATCAATTTCTATGTCGTGGCCTGGGCCATGGCCTATGGTGGACTCACTCTCCCTGCTGGGGCCAGTGCCCGTGCTGACATGAGCAACTGTATTCTGGTTCTCGGGAGCACAATAGGTTTTATCAATTTCTATGTCGTGGCCTGGGCCATGGCCTATGGTGGACTCACTCTCCCTGCTGGGGCCAGTGTCCGTGCTGACATCAGTGATTGTATTCTGGCTCTCGGGAGCATGATAGGTTTCATCAATATCTATGTCGTAGCCTGGGCCATGGCATATGGTAGACTCAGTATCCCTGCTGGGGCCAGTGCCCGTGCTGACATGAGCGACTGTATTCTGGCTCTCGGGAGCACAAGAGGGTTCATCAGTTTCTATGTCGTGGCCTGGGCAATGGCCTATGGTGGACTCACTCTCCCTGCTGGGACCAGTGCCCGTGCTGACATGAGGGACTGTGTTCTGGCTCTCGGGAGCACAATAGGTTTTATCAATTTTTATGTCGTGGCCTGGGCCATGGCCTATGGTGGACTCACTCTCCCTGCTGGGGCCAGTGCCCGTGCTGACATCAGCGACTTTATTCTGGCTCTCGGGAACACAATAGGTTTTATCAATTTCTATGTCATGGCCTGGGCCATGGCCTATGGTGGACTCACTCTCCCTGCTGGGGCCAGTGCCCGTGCTGACATCAGCGATTTTATTCTGGCTCTCGGGAGCACAATAGGTTTTATCAATTTCTATGTCGTGGCCTGGGCCATGGCATATGGTAGACTCAGTATCCCTGTTGTGGCCACTGTCCGTGCAGACATCAGCGACTATATTCTGGCTCTCGGGAGCACAATAGGTTTTATCAATTTCTATGTCGTGGCCTGGCCCATGGCCTATGGTGGACTCACTCTCCCTGCTGGGGCCAGTTCCCGTGCTGACATCAGCGATTGTATTCTGGCTCTCGGAAGCACAATAGGTTTTATCAATTTCTATGTCATGGCCTGGGCCATGGCTTATAGTGGACTCACTCTCCCTGCTGGGGCCAGTGCCCGTGCTGACATCAGCGATTTTATTCTGGCTCTCGGGAGCACAATAGGTTTTATCAATTTCTATGTCATGGCCTGGGCCATGGCCTATGGTGGACTCACTCTCCCTGCTGGGGCCAGTGCCCGTGCTGACATCAGCGATTTTATTCTGGCTCTCGGGAGCACAATAGGTTTTATCAATTTCTATGTCGTGGCCTGGGCCATGGCCTATGGTATACTCAGTATCCCTGCTGGGGCCAGTGTCCGTGCAGACATCAGCGACTTTATTCTGGCTCTCGGGAGCACAATAGGTTTTATCAATTTCTATGTCGTGGCCTGGGCCATGGCCTATGGTGGACTCACTCTCCATGCTGGGGCCAGTGCCCGTGCTGACATGAGCGACTGTATTCTGGCTCTCGGGAGCACAAGAGGGTTCATCAGTTTCTATGTCGTGGCCTGGGCCAGGGCCTATGGTGGACTCACTCTCCCTGCTGGGGCCAGTGTCCGTGCTGACATCAGCGATTTTATTCTGGCTCTCGGGGGCACAATAGGTTTTATCAATTTCTATGTCGTGGCCTGGGCCATGGCTTATGGTGGACTCACTCTCCCTGCTGGGGCCAGTGTCCGTGCAGACATCAGCGACTTTATTCTGGCTCTCGGGAGCACAATAGGTTTTATCAATTTCTATGTCGTGGCCTGGGCCATGGCCTATGGTGGACTCACTCTCCCTGCTGGGGCCAGTGCCCGTGCTGACATCAGCGACTTTATTCTGGCTCTCGGGAGCACAAGAGGGTTCATCAGTTTCTATGTCGTGGCCTGGGCCATGGCCTATGGTGGACTCACTCTCCCTGCTGGGGCCAGTGCCCGTGCTGACATCAGCGATTTTATTCTGGCTCTCGGGAGCACAATAGGTTTTATCAATTTCTATGTCGTGGCCTGGGCCATGGCCTATGGTATACTCAGTATCCCTGCTGGGGCCAGTGTCCGTGCAGACATCAGCGACTTTATTCTGGCTCTCGGGAGCACAATAGGTTTTATCAATTTCTATGTCGTGGCCTGGGCCATGGCCTATGGTGGACTCACTCTCCCTGCTGGGGCCAGTGCCCGTGCTGACATGAGCGACTGTATTCTGGCTCTCGGGAGCACAAGAGGGTTCATCAGTTTCTATGTCGTGGCCTGGGCCATGGCCTATGGTGGACTCACTCTCCCTGCTGGGGCCAGTGTCCGTGCTGACATCAGCGATTGTATTCTGGCTCTCGGGAGCATGATAGGTTTTATCAATTTCTATGTCGTGGCCTGGGCCATGGCATATGGTAGACTCAGTATCCCTGTTGTGGCCAGTGTCCGTGCAGATATCAGCGACTTTATTCTAGCTCTCGGGAGCACATTAGGTTTTATCAATTTCTATGTCGTGGCCTGGGCCATGGCCTATGGTATACTCAGTATCCCTGCTGGGTCCAGTGCCCATGCAGACATCAGCGACTTTATTCTGGCTCTCGGGAGCATGATAGGTTTTATCAATTTCTATGTCGTGGCCTGGGCCATGGCCTATGGTGGACTCACTCTCCCTGCTGGGGCCAGTGCCCGTGCTGACATCAGCGATTTTATTCTGGCTCTCGGGAGCACAATAGGTTTTATCAATTTCTATGTCGTGGCCTGGGCCATGGCCTATGGTGGACTCACTCTCCCTGCTGGGGCCAGTGCCCCTGCTGACATCAAGGACTCTATTCTGGCTCTCGGGAGCACAATAGGTTTTATCAATTTCTATGTCGTTGCCTGGGCCATGGCCTATGGTGGACTCACTCTCCCTGCAGGGGCCAGTTCCCGTGCTGACATCAGCGATTGTATTCTGGCTCTCGGGAGCACAATAGGTTTTATCAATTTCTATGTCATGGCCTGGGCCATGGCCTATGGTGGACTCACTCTCCCTGCTGGGGCCAGTGCCCGTGCTGACATCAGCGATTTTATTCTGGCTCTCGGGAGCACAATAGGTTTTATCAATTTCTATGTCGTGGCCTGGGCCATGGCCTATGGTGGACTCACTCTCCCTGCTGGGGCCAGTGCCCGTGAAGACATCAGCGACTGTTTTCTGGCTCTCGGGAGCACAATAGGTTTTATCAATTTCTATGTCGTGGCCTGGGCCATGGCCTATAGTGGACTCACTGTCCCTGCTGGGGCCAGTTCCCGTGCTGACATCAGCGACTTTATTCTGGCTCTCAGGAGCACAATAGGTTTTATCAATTTCTAGGTCGGGCCCTGGGCCATGGCCTATGGTGGACTCACTGTCCATGCTGGGGCCAGTGCCCGTGCTGACATGAGCGACTGTATTCTGGCTCTCGGGAGCACAAGAGGGTTCATCAGTTTCTATGTCGTGGCCTGGACCATGGCCTATGGTGGACTCACTCTCCCTGCTGGGGCCAGTGTCCGTGCTGACATCAGCGATTGTATTCTGGCTATCGGGAGCATGATAGGTTTTATCAATTTCTATGTCGTGGCCTGGGCCATGGCATATGGTAGACTCAGTATCCCTGTTGTGGCCAGTGTCCGTGCAGATATCAGCGACTTTATTCTGGCTCTCGGGAGCACAATAGGTTTTATCAATTTCTATGTCGTGGCCTGGGCCATGGCCTATGGTATACTCAGTATCCCTGCTGGGTCCAGTGCCCATGCAGACATCAGCGACTTTATTCTGGCTCTCGGGAGCATGATTGGTTTTATCAATTTCTATGTCGTGGCCTGGGCCATGGCCTATGGTGGACTCACTCTCCCTGCTGGGGCCAGTGCCCGTGCTGACATCAGCGATTTTATTCTGGCTCTCGGGAGCACAATAGGTTTTATCAATTTCTATGTCGTGGCCTGGGCCATGGCCTATGGTGGACTCACTCTCCCTGCTGGGGCCAGTGCCCGTGAAGACATCATAGACTGTTTTCTGGCTCTCGGGAGCACAATAGGTTTTATCAATTTCTATGTCGTGGCCTGGGCCATGGCCTATGGTGGACTCACTCTCCCTGCTGGGGCCAGTGCCCGTGCTGACATGAGCGACTGTATTCTGGTTCTCGGGAGCACAATAGGTTTTATCAATATCTATGTCGTGGCCTGGGCCATGGCCTATGGTGGACTCACTCTCCCTGCTGGGGCCAGTGCCCGTGCTGACATGAGCGACTGTATTCTGGCTCTCGGGAGCACAAGAGGGTTCATCAGTTTCTATGTCGTGGCCTGGGCCATGGCCTATGGTGCACTCACTCTCCCTGCTGGGGCCAGTGTCCGTGCTGACATCAGCGATTGTATTCTGGCTCTCGGGAGCATGATAGGTTTTATCAATTTCTATGTCGTGGCCTGGGCCATGGCATATGGTATACTCAGTATCCCTGCTGGGTCCAGTGCCCATGCAGACATCAGCGACTTTATTCTGGCTCTCGGGAGCACGATAGGTTTTATCAATTTCTATGTCGTGGCCTGGGCCATGGCCTATGGTGGACTCACTCTCCCTGCTGGGGCCAGTACCCGTGCTGACATGAGGGACTGAGTTCTGGCTCTCGGGAGCACAATAGGTTTTATCAATTTCTATGTCGTGGCCTGGGCCATGGCCTATGGTGGACTCACTCTCCCTGCTTGGGCCAGTGCCCGTGCTGACATCAGCGATTTTATTCTGGCTCTCGGGAGCACAATAGGTTTTATCAATTTCTATGTCGTGGCCTGGGCCATGGCCTATGGTATACTCAGTATCCCTGCTGGGGCAAGTTTTCGTGCAGACATCAGCGACTTTATTCTGGCTCTCGGGAGCACAATAGGTTTTATCAATTTCTATGTCGTGGCCTGGGCCATGGCCTATGGTGGACTCACTCTCCCTGCTGGGGCCAGTGCCCGTGCTGACATCAGCGACTGTTTTCTGGCTCTCGGGAGCACAAGAGGGTTCATCAGTTTCTATGTCGTGGCCTGGGCCATGGCCTATGGTGGACTCACTCTCCCTGCTGGGGCCAGTGCCCGTGCAGACATCAGCGACTTTATTCTGGCTCTCGGGAGCACAATAGGTTTTATCAATTTCTATGTCGTGGCCTGGGCCATGGCCTATGGTGGACTCACTCTCCCTGCTGGGGCCAGTGCCCGTGCTGACATGAGCGACTGTATTCTGGCTCTCGGGAGCACAAGAGGGTTCATCAGTTTCTATGTCGTGGCCTGGGCCATGGCCTATGGTGGACTCACTCTCCCTGCTGGGGCCAGTGTCCGTGCTGACATCAGCGATTGTATTCTGGCTCTCGGGAGCATGATAGGTTTTATCAATTTCTATGTCGTGGCCTGGGCCATGGCATATGGTAGACTCAGTATCCCTGTTGTGGCCAGTGTCCGTGCAGATATCAGCGACTTTATTCTAGCTCTCGGGAGCACATTAGGTTTTATCAATTTCTATGTCGTTGCCTGGGCCATGGCCTATGGTATACTCAGTATCCCTGCTGTGTTCTGTGCCCATGCAGACATCAGCGACTTTATTCTGGCTTTCGGGAGCATGATAGGTTTTATCAATTTCTATGTCGTGGCCTGGGCCATGGCCTATGGTGGACTCACTCTCCCTGCTGGGGCCAGTGCCCGTGCTGACATCAGCGATTTTATTCTGGCTCTCGGGAGCACAATAGGTTTTATCAATTTCTATGTCGTGGCCTGGGCCATGGCCTATGGTGGACTCACTCTCCCTGCTGGGGCCAGTGCCCCTGCTGACATCAAGGACTCTATTCTGGCTCTCGGGAGCACAATAGGTTTTATCAATTTCTATGTCGTTGCCTGGGCCATGGCCTATGGTGGACTCACTCTCCCTGCAGGGGCCTGTTCCCGTGCTGACATCAGCGATTGTATTCTGGCTCTCGGGAGCACAATAGGTTTTATCAATTTCTATGTCATGGCCTGGGCCATGGCCTATGGTGGACTCACTCTCCCTGCTGGGGCCAGTGCCCGTGCTGACATCAGCGATTTTATTCTGGCTCTCAGGAGCACAATAGGTTTTATCAATTTCTATGTCGTGGCCTGGGCCATGGCCTATGGTGGACTCACTCTCCCTGCTGGGGCCAGTGCCCGTGAAGACATCAGCGACTGTTTTCTGGCTCTCGGGAGCACAATAGGTTTTATCAATTTCTATGTCGTGGCCTGGGCCATGGCCTATAGTGGACTCACTGTCCCTGCTGGGGCCAGTTCCCGTGCTGACATCAGCGACTTTATTCTGGCTCTCAGGAGCACAATAGGTTTTATCAATTTCTAGGTCGGGCCCTGGGCCATGGCCTATGGTGGACTCACTGTCCATGCTGGGGCCAGTGCCCGTGCTGACATGAGCGACTGTATTCTGGTTCTCGGGAGCACAAGAGGGTTCATCAGTTTCAATGTCGTGGCCTGGACCATGGCCTATGGTGGACTCACTCTCCCTGCTGGGGCCAGTGCCCGTGAAGACATCATAGACTGTTTTCGGGCTCTCAGGAGCACAATAGGTTTTATCAATTTCTATGTCGTGGCCTGGGCCATGGCCTATGGTGGACTCACTCTCCCTGCTGGGGCCAGTGCCCGTGGAGACATCAGCGACTCTATTCTGGCTCTCGGGAGCACAATAGGTTTTATCAATTTCTATGTCGTGGCCTGGGCCATGGCCTATGGTGGACTCACTCTCCCTGCTGGGGCCAGTGCCTGTGCAGACATCAGCGACTTTATTCTGGCTCTCAGGAGCACAATAGGTTTTATCAATTTCTAGGTCGGGCCCTGGGCCATGGCCTATGGTGGACTCACTCTCCCTGCTGGGGCCAGTGCCCGTGCTGACATGAGGGACTGTGTTCTGGCTCTCGGGAGCACAATAGGTTTTATCAATTTCTATGTCGTGGCCTGGGCCATGGCCTATGGTATACTCAGTATCCCTGCTGGGTCCAGTGCCCATGCAGACATCAGCGACTTTATTCTGGCTCTCGGGAGCATGATAGGTTTTATCAATTTCTATGTCGTGGCCTGGGCCATGGCCTATGGTATACTCGGTATCCTTATTGTGGCCAGTGCCCGTACTGACATCAAGGACTGTATTCTGGCTCTCGGGAGCACAATAGGTTTTATCAATTTCTATGTCGTGGCCTGGGCCATGGCCTATGGTGGACTCACTCTCCCTGCTGGGGCCAGTGCCCGTGCTGACATCAGCGATTTTATTCGGGCTCTCGGGAGCACAATAGGTTTTATTAATTTCTATGTCGTGGCCTGGGCCATGGCCTATGGTATACTCAGTATCCCTGCTGGGGCCAGTGTCCGTGCAGACATCAGCGACTTTATTCTGGCTCTCGGTAGCACAATAGGTTTTATCAATTTCTATGTCGTGGCCTGGGCCATGGCCTATGGTGGACTCACTCTCCCTGCTGGGGCCAGTGCCCGTGCTGACATGAGCGACTGTATTCTGGCTCTCGGGAGCACAAGAGGGTTCATCAGTTTCTATGTCGTGGCCTGGGCCATGGCCTATGGTATACTCAGTCTCCCTGCTGGGTCCAGTGCCCATGCAGACATCAGCGACTTTATTCTGGCTCTCGGGAGCACAATAGGTTTTATCAATTTCTATGTCGTGGCCTGGGCCATGGCCTATGGTGGACTCACTCTCCCTGCTGGGGCCAGTACCCGTGCTGACATGAGGGACTGAGTTCTGGCTCTCGGGAGCACAATAGGTTTTATCAATTTCTATGTCGTGGCCTGGGCCATGGCCTATGGTGGACTCACTCTCCCTGCTGGGGCCAGTGTCCGTGCTGACATCAGCGATTTTATTCTGGCTCTCGGGAGCACAATAGGTTTTATCAATTTCTATGTCGTGGCCTGGGCCATGGCCTATGGTATACTCAGTATCCCTGCTGGGGCCAGTTTTCGTGCAGACATCAGCGACTTTATTCTGGCTCTCGGGAGCACAATAGGTTTTATCAATTTCTATGTCGTGGCCTGGGCCATGGCCTATGGTGGACTCACTCTCCCTGCTGGGGCCAGTGCCCGTGCTGCCATCAGCGACTGTTTTCTGGCTCTCGGGAGCACAAGAGGGTTCATCAGTTTCTATGTCGTGGCCTGGGCCATGGCCTATGGTGGACTCACTCTCCCTGCTGGGGCCAGTGCCCGTGCTGACATCAGCGATTTTATTCTGGCTCTCGGGAGCACAATAGGTTTTATCAATTTCTATGTCGTGGCCTTGGCCATGGCCTATGGTATACTCAGTATCCCTGCTGGGGCCAGTGTCCGTGCAGACATCAGCGACTTTATTCTGGCTCTCGGGAGCACAATAGGTTTTATCAATTTCTATGTCGTGGCCTGGGCCATGGCCTATGGTGGACTCACTCTCCCTGCTGGGGCCAGTGCCCGTGCTGACATGAGCGACTGTATTCTGGCTCTCGGGAGCACAAGAGGGTTCATCAGTTTCTATGTCGTGGCCTGGGCCATGGCCTATGGTGGACTCACTCTCCCTGCTGGGGCCAGTGTCCGTGCTGACATCAGCGATTGTATTCTGGCTCTCGGGAGCACAATAGGTTTTATCAATTTCTATGTCGTGGCCTGGGCCATGGCATATGGTAGACTCAGTATCCCTGTTGTGGCCAGTGTCCGTGCAGATATCAGCGACTTTATTCTAGCTCTCGGGAGCACAATAGGTTTTATCAATTTCTATGTCGTTGCCTGGGCCATGGCCTATGGTATACTCAGTATCCCTGCTGGATCCAGTGCCCATGCAGACATCAGCGACTTTATTCTGGCTCTCGGGAGCATGATAGGTTTTATCAATTTCTATGTCGTGGCCTGGGCCATGGCCTATGGTGGACTCACTCTCCCTGCTGGGGCCAGTGCCCGTGCTGACATCAGCGATTTTATTCTGGCTCTCGGGAGCACAATAGGTTTTATCAATTTCTATGTCGTGGCCTGGGCCATGGCCTATGGTGGACTCACTCTCCCTGCTGGGGCCAGTGCCCCTGCTGACATCAAGGACTCTATTCTGGCTCTCGGGAGCACAATAGGTTTTATCAATTTCTATGTCGTGGCCTGGGCCATGGCCTATGGTATACTCGGTATCCTTATTGTGGCCAGTGCCCGTACTGACATCAAAGACTGTATTCTGGCTCTCGGGAGCACAATAGGTTTTATCAATTTCTATGTCGTGGTCTGGGCCATGGCCTATGGTGGACTCACTCTCCCTGCTGGGGCCAGTGCCCGTGCTGACATCCGCGATTTTATTCTGGCTCTCGGGAGCACAATAGGTTTTATTAATTTCTATGTCGTGGCCTGGGCCATGGCCTATGGTATACTCAGTATCCCTGCTGGGTCCAGTGCCCATGCAGACATCAGCGACTTTATTCTGGCTCTCGGTAGCACAATAGGTTTTATCAATTTCTATGTCGTGGCCTGGGCCATGGCCTATGGTGGACTCACTCTCCCTGCTGGGGCCAGTGCCCCTGCTGACATCAAGGACTCTATTCTGGCTCTCGGGAGCATGATAGGTTTTATCAATTTCTATGTCGTGGCCTGGGCCATGGCCTATGGTATACTCGGTATCCTTATTGTGGCCAGTGCCCGTACTGACATCAAGGACTGTATTCTGGCTCTCGGGAGCACAATAGGTTTTATCAATTTCTATGTCGTGGCCTGGGCCATGGCCTATGGTGGACTCACTCTCCCTGCTGGGGCCAGTGCCCGTGCTGACATCAGCGATTTTATTCTGGCTCTCGGGAGCACAATAGGTTTTATTAATTTCTATGTCGTGGCCTGGGCCATGGCCTATGGTATACTCAGTATCCCTGCTGGGGCCAGTGTCCGTGCAGACATCAGCGACTTTATTCTGGCTCTCGGTAGCACAATAGGTTTTATCAATTTCTATGTCGTGGCCTGGGCCATGGCCTATGGTGGACTCACTCTCCCTGCTGGGGCCAGTGCCCATGCTGACATGAGCGACTGTATTCTGGCTCTCGGGAGCACAAGAGGGTTCATCAGTTTCTATGTCGTGGCCTGGGCCATGGCCTATGGTGGACTCACTCTCCCTGCTGGGGCCAGTACCCGTGCTGACATGAGGGACTGAGTTCTGGCTCTCGGGAGCACAATAGGTTTTATCAATTTCTATGTCGTGGCCTGGGCCATGGCCTATGGTGGACTCACTCTCCCTGCTGGGGCCAGTGTCCGTGCTGACATCAGCGATTTTATTCTGGCTCTCGGGAGCACAATAGGTTTTATCAATTTCTATGTCGTGGCCTGGGCCATGGCCTATGGTATACTCAGTATCCCTGCTGGGGCCAGTTTTCGTGCAGACATCAGCGACTTTATTCTGGCTCTCGGGAGCACAATAGGTTTTATCAATTTCTATGTCGTGGCCTGGTCCATGGCCTATGGTGGACTCACTCTCCCTGCTGGGGCCAGTGCCCGTGCTGCCATCAGCGACTGTTTTCTGGCTCTCGGGAGCACAAGAGGGTTCATCAGTTTCTATGTCGTGGCCTGGGCCATGGCCTATTGTGGACTCACTCTCCCTGCTGGGGCCAGTGCCCGTGCTGACATCAGCGATTTTATTCTGGCTCTCGGGAGCACAATAGGTTTTATCAATTTCTATGTCGTGGCCTGGGCCATGGCCTATGGTGGACTCACTCTCCCTGCTGGGGCCAGTGTCCGTGCAGACATCAGCGACTTTATTCTGGCTCTCGGGAGCACAATAGGTTTTATCAATTTCTATGTCGTGGCCTGGGCCATGGCCTATGGTGGACTCACTCTCCCTGCTGGGGCCAGTGCCCGTGCTGACATGAGCGACTGTATTCTGGCTCTCGGGAGCACAAGAGGGTTCATCAGTTTCTATGTCGTGGCCTGGGCCATGGCCTATGGTGGACTCACTCTCCCTGCTGGGGCCAGTGTCCGTGCTGACATCAGCGATTGTATTCTGGCTCTCGGGAGCATGATAGGTTTTATCAATTTCTATGTCGTGGCCTGGGCCATGGCATATGGTAGACTTAGTATCCCTGTTGTGGCCAGTGTCCGTGCAGATATCAGCGACTTTATTCTAGCTCTCGGGAGCACAATAGGTTTTATCAATTTCTATGTCGTTGCCTGGGCCATGGCCTATGGTATACTCAGTATCCCTGCTGGGTCCAGTGCCCATGCAGACATCAGCGACTTTATTCTGGCTCTCGGGAGCATGATAGGTTTTATCAATTTCTATGTCGTGGCCTGGGCCATGGCCTATGGTGGACTCACTCTCCCTGCTGGGGCCAGTGCCCGTGCTGACATCAGCGATTTTATTCTGGCTCTCGGGAGCACAATAGGTTTTATCAATTTCTATGTCGTGGCCTGGGCCATGGCCTATGGTGGACTCACTCGCCCTGCAGGGGCCAGTTCCCGTGCTGACATCAGCGATTGTATTCTGGCTCTCGGGAGCACAATAGGTTTTATCAATTTCTATGTCATGGCCTGGGCCATGGCCTATGGTGGACTCACTCTCCCTGCTGGGGCCAGTGCCCGTGCTGACATCAGCGATTTTATTCTGGCTCTCGGGAGCACAATAGGTTTTATCAATTTCTATGTCGTGGCCTGGGCCATGGCCTATGGTGGACTCACTCTCCCTGCTGGGGCCAGTGCCCGTGAAGACATCAGCGACTGTTTTCTGGCTCTCGGGAGCACAATAGGTTTTATCAATTTCTATGTCGTGGCCTGGGCCATGGCCTATAGTGGACTCACTGTCCCTGCTGGGGCCAGTTCCCGTGCTGACATCAGCGACTTTATTCTGGCTCTCAGGAGCACAATAGGTTTTATCAATTTCTAGGTCGTGGCCTGGGCCATGGCCTATGGTGGACTCACTGTCCCTGCTGGGGCCAGTGCCCGTGCTGACATGAGCGACTGTATTCTGGCTCTCGGGAGCACAAGAGGGTTCATCAGTTTCTATGTCGTGGCCTGGACCATGGCCTATGGTGGACTCACTCTCCCTGCTGGGGCCAGTGTCCGTGCTGACATCAGCGATTGTATTCTGGCTCTCGGGAGCATGCTAGGTTTTATCAATTTCTATGTCGTGGCCTGGGCCATGGCATATGGTAGACTCAGTATCCCTGTTGTGGCCAGTGTCCGTGCAGATATCAGCGACTTTATTCTGGCTCTCGGGAGCACAATAGGTTTTATCAATTTCTATGTCGTGGCCTGGGCCATGGCCTATGGTATACTCAGTATCCCTGCTGGGTCCAGTGCCCATGCAGACATCAGCGACTTTATTCTGGCTCTCGGGAGCATGATAGGTTTTATCAATTTCTATGTCGTGGCCTGGGCCATGTACTATGGTGGACTCACTCTCCCTGCTGGGGCCAGTGCCCGTGCTGACATCAGCGATTTTATTCTGGCTCTCGGGAGCACAATAGGTTTTATCAATTTCTATGTCGTGGCCTGGGCCATGGCCTATGGTGGACTCACTCTCCCTGCTGGTGCCAGTGCCCGTGAAGACATCATAGACTGTTTTCTGGCTCTCGGGAGCACAATAGGTTTTATCAATTTCTATGTCGTGGCCTGGGCCATGGCCTATGGTGGACTCACTCTCCCTGCTGGGGCCAGTGCCCGTGCTGACATGAGCGACTGTATTCTGGTTCTCGGGAGCACAATAGGTTTTATCAATTTCTATGTCGTGGCCTGGGCCATGGCCTATGGTGGACTCACTCTCCCTGCTGGGGCCAGTGCCCGTGCAGACATCAGCGACTTTATTCTGGCTCTCAGGAGCACAATAGGTTTTATCAATTTCTAGGTCGGGCCCTGGGCCATGGCCTATGGTGGACTCACTCTCCCTGCTGGGGCCAGTGCCCGTGCTGACATGAGGGACTGTGTTCTGGCTCTCGGGAGCACAATAGGTTTTATCAATTTCTATGTCGTGGCCTGGGCCATGGCCTATGGTGGACTCACTCTCCCTGCTGGGGCCAGTGCCTGTGCTGACATCAGCGATTTTATTCTGGCTCTCGGGAGCACAATAGGTTTTATTAATTTCTATGTCGTGGCCTGGGCCATGGCCTATGGTGGACTCACTCTCCCTGCTGGGCCCAGTGCCCGTGAAGACATCATAGACTGTTTTCTGGCTCTCGGGAGCACAATAGGTTTTATCAATTTCTATGTCGTGGCCTGGGCCATGGCCTATGGTGGACTCACTCTCCCTGCTGGGGCCAGTTCCCGTGCTGACATCAGCGATTGTATTCTGGCTCTCGGGAGCACAATAGGTTTTATCAATTTCTATGTCGTAGCCTGGGCCATGGCCAATGGTGGACTCACTCTCCCTGCTGGCGCCAGTGCCCGTGCTGACATCAGCGATTTTATTCTGGCTCTGGGGAGCACAATAGGTTTTATCAATTTCTATGTCGTGGCCTGGGCCATGGCATATGGTAGACTCAGTATCCCTGTTGTGGCCAGTGTCCGTGCAGACATCAGCGACTATATTCTGGCTCTCGGGAGCACAATAGGTTTTATCAATTTCTATGTCGTGGCCTGGGCCATGGCCTATGGTGGACTCACTCTCCCTGCTGGGGCCAGTGCCCGTGCTGACATCAGCGATTGTATTCTGGCTCTCGGAAGCACAATAGGTTTTATCAATTTCTATGTCGTGGCCTGGGCCATGGCCTATGGTGGACTCACTCTCCCTGCTGGGGCCAGTGCCCGTGCTGACATCAGCTACTGTATTCTGGCTCTCGGGAGCACGATAGGTTTTATCAATTTCTATGTCGTGGCCTGGGCCATGGCCTATGGTAGACTCAGTATCGCTGCTGGGGCCAGTGCCCGTGCTGAACTCAGCAACTTTATTCTGGCTCTCGGGAGCACAATAGGTTTTATCAATTTCTATGTCGTGGCCTGGGCCATGGCCTATGGTGGACTCAGTCTCCCTGCTGGGTCCAGTGCCCGTGCTGATCTCAGCGACTGTAGTCTGGCTGAGGGGAGCACCAATGGTGTATTCAAAGCCTGTGCTTTGGATTGGGCTCAGGGCACACAGTAGATGGAGGCCTGAGTGGATGGTGATGTTGCCCTTCTCCTCGATCTCAGTCTCTCCGCTGTCATCCTCCATATCTAAATCCTCTATGCAGGAGAAATAGTCCTCAGAATCACTGTCAAGGACAGTTTCATAGGATGAAGTACTCTCCATCTCCTCAGAATGAATCTGTGGGGCCGAAAAACATGGCCAGCTCTCATGCCACATGTTTTCCGTTTTCTCCTCCATGGCCCCCACCCTGACAGGTGGAGGATGGGACCACCACACGAATCTAGAACGTAAAAGACAAAACCAGGTCTAGAAAAGAAGTTTGTGGCTCTCAATGTCTACATCATGAAAACCGCCAAAAAAAATTAGCTATCTCTAACCTCCTTATGATACATATTGGGGTCAGAGGTTAAAAAGAAAATAAATACCAACCCAAACCCCAAAGCAGTTATGAGAAAGCATAAGAAATATTAGAGATGAAATAAGTGGTTCCTTAGTGTTTGAATCAAAGACCAAAGAAACCAAGATCTGGTGATTTGAAAGGATGAAGTCTGACAAACCCTTGACCTGCGTCACCCAGAGAGAAGATTCAAATTCTTGAAATGTGAGACAAGACATGAAGTATGAAAGGACAAGTAGGACCTAGGGAGCCCTGCGTGTGTGTGGTGTGAACTGACTCTACAGAGTTGGTAACCCTGTAAGCAAGAGATTTCTTGAGTCATAAAAGAGACACTCACATTGATAAGATGTTATTAAACCTACATAGCACTTGCTGCCTTCTAGATACTCCACCCTGGGCATGAGGATCAATTCTGGATGTTACAAAACATACAGTGTGATCAATTTAGGGATGATATGGAAAGAGAAACACAACTTCTGCTAGCAAGGACATCCCAGGACCAACAGAGTGCATGATGGGTCTTTCTGTATAGCGGAGACCAGTGTTCCTCAGGAAGCTTCAAAAAGATACTAGGAACGATCATTGCAAACACAGTCTTGAAAACCAGTATAACCCTGAGGCTTAACCCATCACAACAACAACAACCACAAGACACACACACACACAGGCTTGAGTATACTCCTATGTTCTTGAGGAATATCCACTTGTACATCTGTTATCAGATTCCTTGCTTCTTCACACAAGTTCAACCAATACATGACAGCTAGGATGTTTCCTGTTCACAGAGAGTTCAACAGGGAATCCTAGGACAATTCTATGGGGAAACTAACAAGCATGTAAGGAGATCAAGTGAAGAGGTCCACACTTGGCCACAAAAACATCAACTTTTGTCTTTCTCTGAAGAAGAAATAGACATGAGCTTCGTACTGCAATGTCCTCCCCCCTCCCAGTTCCAGAGAAATGGTGACTAGAGCTATGGATCAGTAGCTCAGGCTTTAATTGAAATGGGGGACTTTGGGGCACACACAAGGGGCAGCTGTAATGTCACAGAGCAGATGAAAATGATCCCAGGTCACTGTTTACATCTATAGAAGTGTTACAAAGGATTTTTTATTTCATACAGATATGGTTTAAAATAAGAAAAATGAAACCAAAGTAAAACATGGCAAAAAAATTTAAATGGAACAATTAAATAAAATGAACACATAAGCAGAAATCTGTGCCTCAACAAAAAGCATTGAGTGTATGTATCAAAAAGAACAACTGAACACAAAATCCAGCCAACAAAGAGGAAATCTCCCGATGTCAAGGTCCAAGAGATTAGGAGATTCCAGTTTATCAGGTCAAGTGTAGAAGTCCGGTGCTCTCTATCCAACAAGAGTTTCTCTGCAGCATCAAGACAAACTGCAGTCAGTTGTGGGTCCTTATAGGAAGAGATTTCAATAACTTCTCACAAAGGCTTTTTGTGATGTCATAGTAAGGAATGGACCAGTAACAGCAAAGAGCCCAAAAGATGATTCTCTACCCTGCTCCAGGGACTGCATAACTTTTGTCAAGGCTGTGAGCAAATCCCCAACAAGATATAGCTTAAACAGCAAAGGGTAACCCTCCTCTCAGGCTCTCAGGGGACAGGGAGGGATGGCAGATGAGGAGCTGGGGACTTGGGAAGATAAGTCTGAAGCAGTTGGGTGCATGCCTTTGGCAGGTCCATGGTGCATCCAGTCACTCAATTTCTCCTGAGCCCCTGAGCTTTTATGATTTCCCCAAAATGCACCTCCTGCTAGACAAGGCATTCAGACATATGAGAAGGTGTGAGACCATTCCTATTGAACATGAGCAGGACACTTTGACTTTAAGAACATAGTAAGCAGGTAACATGGTAACAAGGTAACAAGTGCCATAGTAACAAGGTGGACAGACTCAGCAACTCTGTGCTGACCTTTGTTAGGGACACGGGTATGGATTAGTTAGAGAATGAACCCATGGTCTGTCCCAACGCCCTTTGCACTAGAATGCTAAAGTTCTCTAAGTATTCTGACGACTACAGACATTGTCTCCACATTTCGCATATTCCATTCCTTTATCTAAAACTCATATAGATGGTCATCTAAAGGATGCTAGCCTTCCCCGACACTGGGATGCTGTAATGAAATGGACTGTACCTCATGGTACACATGACAGTTTTTGGTCTTTTTTGCAGGGCATTGGGGTGCAACATAGCAAGTGTGGAAGATAGTTACCAGGGTGGATGAACATTTAAGTGCTTCAAAGGATTTATGAGATAATAGAGGGCACAGGTAGATGTGATAAACATTCACATGGTGATGAAATAGATGGCTTTTACAGCTTGTCCATACTAATAAACTTTGAAAACCAGAAAAATTAAATTTAAAACTATCAAGGAACCATGTTTAAGAATAGAAATATGGGACTAGTCAGAAGAAACTGAATGAAAAGCACAAATTAAGTCAAGAACCACCTCAGAGACATAAATCAAAACCAACAACCTGGGAAGCAAATGTCAAAGCAAATGAACAGCGTCTGTTTTCGTACATCAGTAATATCAAGGTTTATGTTAATCAAAGTCTGAGCTCAACAACTCTGCAAACAACCAAGCTACAGCTTCTCTGCAGAGAAGCCCCAGCCAGGGCCTCATGTGGGCAGAGTCTGCAACTCCTCACAATGGCTCCAGTGAGGTCATAGGAGGAAATGAACCAATCACAGCTATTCACAACCAAGAAATAAAAACCCTTCACCTTCTGTCTCCTAAAACTGCATTGGTTTTCTTACTGTCATGACCAATTCCCTGAGAAACAGCAACATTTGTTCCATGGGTTGTGCTATGTCTCAGACTCTCAGAGGACAGGGAATCCATGTCTGGGGACTTGAGAAGATGGGTCTGAAGCAGCTGCTTACATGGCTTTGTCATGTCCTGTTGCCTCTAATGACTCAATTCCCCCTGCTGGGTTCCACCACCACGGGGCATTACAATGTCCTGAACAGCACCCCCAGTTAGAGACCGGAAATCCAGAGAATTAAGATGCTGTGAAACCTCTCTCTCACAACCTTGAGGACATTTGGACTTTAATAACAGCAGCAGTAACAACAAGAATGGACTCAGCCAGCTTTGGGCTAGCCTGGGTTAGAGACAGGGCTATGGACTAGACAGTGAACACACAGGTTTCTTCAAAGTCCTTTTCACTCAGACCCTCAAACTCTGTGATGACTCCAACTACTGCAGCCCTCTTCCTCTCCACCCTCAGGACACTCAGCTCCTTTCCCTTAAACTCGTAGTTATGGGCACCAAAAGGATGATGGCCTGTCTGTGACACTGCGAGGCCACGAGGAAACTGTCGTCCCTCAAGACTTTCCAGAGCGTGTTCTGTTTAGTGAGTGGCATGGTGGCCAGGAGAAGAGTCTCTACGTGGTCAGGGGATTTATAACCACAGGGAAATGCCAGGGGAAGTAACAAGGGTATGCTCCAAGTGCACAACCAAATCAAATCCCTTATCTTTTACAGGTAACTTAACAAAAGTTAAGGTAAAGAAATAAACCAATGTATGAAATGTCAAAGATGAATGTGTAGAGAATAATAGAAAATGGTTGATGATAAAATTAACTGAAGCAAGGCACAAACTAACCTAATCTAAGCCCAATCAGTCAAAATTCAGACACAAACCCGACCCCACTGGGAAGCACACTCACGATATTCAGGTCAGTTGCGATCACAGATGTTAAGACGCACACTAAAAATCAAAATCTATAAAAATCACAGTCTACAGCAAGTTCTTCGCAGTTAACGAATGGTTTCACCGCAGCCTAAGAACAAGGTCTAGGCCCAGCTGGTGCCTAATATAGGCGGGCCTCTCTCATTCATCACAATGGTTCCTTGTGAGGTCATGGAGCCATGCACCAATCACAGTTGACCAGAAGCCAGCATAGCTTTAGAGTTCTTTGCTCATGGCTCCTCCCACATCGATACCAAGACTCAGTGTAAGGGAGACAGAGGTTATTTGGCTCAGGCTTGCAGAGGATCAGACCAACACGGTGGTGGGCTCAGCTGGTGGCACTGGCAGCAGGGCCTCGGGCAAGGGCTTTCACTGCATAGACATCTCCTCACCCTCAAGCCTAGTGAAATATCCTTGCCATCTAGGCCACTCCTAAAATTCTTTTCAGTGTCAAAACCACAAATCCCGGTTTCTCCTGAGTCAAGATCCCTAAAAGCTCAAACTGCTGAGGGTGACAGTTCAAAGTTTGTTTTCTGTCACATCAATGACTGACATTTCTGGGGGCTTATGCCAAATCAGCAGGGCAGAGAGCTGACTGTGTTGCCTGGTGGCCTAGGTTTACCTTCTGCATCATTCCTATATAGAATGAGAAATATATAATAAGCAGATCATGTGACTGCTTGGTACTTATCTTTTCTATAAGCTGGGAGCTCTGCTCTCTAACTTTTATCATACTCCAGGTATCCTGGACTCTGACCATACAGCCTCATCCCATCAGCTCAGCAGGGCTGGGCCCAGTTAGCCCTTGGATGGGACGCCAGGCATGTTGGCACACATGGTAATCTTACGATATGGGGGTGAAGGCAGGAGGATCAGAAGTTCAAGGTCATCTCTAGACTATTAAGAACAACACGAGCTACATGAGACCCTTTCTAAAAAAGGAAATGAAAACATTTTAATGCATTTTCACAGCTTTGGATTCAGCAATGCTTTCTTATCCCAGCAGCATAAGCACACACCAGGTGAGAGAAGGCTGTTAAGGGAGAACCCGGAACAGACAGACCTGGGCGCTCCCAGGGGAAGAAGAGCAGCTTATGTCCAAAAACTCAGAAGGTGGAAGATAGACCCCTTGTTGCAATCTGAGTCATGGAAAAAGGTCAACATCGACTCTGCTCCCCACAAAATGGGAGGGTTCTGGGTTTTATGTAGCCGAGGCTGGTGTCAGATTTACTATGTAGACAAAAATAGCCTGGAACCTTTGATCCTCCTGCCTTTGTCTCCCAACTCCTTGAACTGTAGGCACGATTCCATGCCTGGCACTGCCTTCAAAATTCTCTTAATTATTATTTTTAGTTCTTTTTGCGTGTGTTCCTAGTGTATGTATGTTCCTATGTGTATGTGTGTTCCTATGTGCATGGGTGTTTGTTCCTATGTGTATGTGTGTGTTCCTATGTGTATGTGTGTGTGAATTCCTATGTGTGTATGTATTCGCAGCATGTGCCTATCAGAAGTACTTGCTATATATCATATCCAAAGCAGGCACTAAACTCATAGGAATCCTCCTGCATCTACCTCCTGTGTGCTGTTGGTATTCCAGGGGTACTCCCCCATACCTGGTTTAATTTACTTTGCATTATGAAAAAAATAGTTTACTTAGTTTGTGTGAACAAAACTGTCTGAAAAGAAGCTGTCTGGCTGTGAACAACAACAATAACAAAGCTCCTGGAAGGAGTCTGTGTTGTGTCTAGAGAGACAGACAGGCTAGGCAGAATTTCAATACTGTGCAGAGGTTTGAATTTGATAGGTCCAGCGGCTAATTACTTTACCTTGTGCTAGTTCTAGCTCCTTGCCGCACTCAGTATCTGAGTTTCTTCCTGTCTTCCTTCCCTCTTTTTTTTTTGACATTTCAACACACACAGGGTTTGGTTGTCTAGTTTGGGCTGTCATGGAATTCACTCTGTAGACCAGGCTGGACTGGAACTCTGTAGATCCACCTTCCTCTGCTTCCCGGATGCTCGGATTAAAGGTGTGTGCCACCACCCAGCTGTCACTCTATCGAAACTAGCACCTCATGATAATAAATAAAAACCTCCTGAAGCTATTAACTTAGCAGAACGTTAGCTTCTGCAAACCGAGAGCTCTAAGAATGTCATCAGATCGCCTGTTCGCCTGTAGAATAGCACTCCCCGCTTCTCGATGTACCTGCTTCTCTGGTGTGCCCACAAATGTGTGGTAAAGCTGCCTTGACTTACGATTGTCTTTGTTGTGTAAAACTGTGCAAATCCTGTGAAAGGCTTCCACATTGGAACATGGAATTTTGGGGTAACCTAAATTTGTGTTCCTGGGCCGTGCTCACTCTAAATGACTCCAGAATAAACCATCTCTTATTCCCTTTAGGATGAGAGCTGAGGTGTTAATGTTGGCATTTCTTTATACCTGGGAGATCGATAACACAAGGCGTTGTCCTCAGCCACCAAATCTTCAGAAACATCTGAAACCCCGTGTTCAACACAGTAATGTGGTGCGTTGGTTTTTTTCCTGTTGCTGAGCCAACAGTGACTTGAGGAGGTTGGAGGGTAGAGTCTGCTGTGGCCATGGGAGCTGAAGGCGGCCTCTCACATGGCATCCACAGTCAGGAAACAGAGGTCCTCTCCAGATGGAGCTTTAGCCCCAGCTCCTATATTTTGGTTTGGAAACAAGGTCTCATGTAGCTTCACTGGCTTCACACTGTTAGTAGCCACGCAGAGCTGCACCTTCAAAGGTAGTCGCTGTGTCAATGACAGGTGATCTTTTATTTCCAGATAAAGCTTTGCAGCACACACTGGGCATGTGCAGGAATGCGCCCTCCCCACAGGAACAAGTGTGGCCTTCCTATAAATTCACACTTGTTCTTTGGTTTGGGAGAGCCCGGCTGTAGAGAAGATGCCCCGCTTCTCCTTCCTGCTGCAGCTGATAGGTCCTTCTTCCCTCGCTTCCCTCTAGGTGTTTTCATTTTGGCTTTGCACTGGCCAAAAGGAGAATCCACTGAGATCCATCAGCCACTGGCCTGTAACCTCTCACAGAAGAATATGCTCACATCTTTCCTCCATGTCAGAATGTATTAACACTAAAGCTGTAAGGCTGAGCAGTTTTTATGATGGCTGTTAGTATAAGTCTGCCTACCTTAGCAGTTTGGCCAAGGCAAATTTTGGTTCTTGATTCCAAACCTTTTTGTTTCTTTTTATTTATTTACTTTGAGACAGAGTCTCTCTTTGCAGCCCTGGCTATTGTGGAACTAGCTATGTGGACCAGGCTGGACTCAAACTCACAGAGCTCTGCCTGCCACTGGCACCCAAGTGCTGGGATTAAAGGTGTGCACCCCACTACCTGGCTTTATTTCCATTTGAAATGCTAATATTAATTCACATCAGACATCACACTGTAAATGTGGCTGCATATCTCTCCACATACAGGCAGGTTAAGGAAAGAAAGCCACTGACTGCAGAGTGCACGGGTTTCAACAGTGTGCTGGGAACGTGATCCACAGAGATAAGGAACGAGGCCCATGTCAGGAAGGAATACGGTGTTACTGCTCCTGGAATCAGGTTTCAGAATGAAGATGCAGAATTCATCTGTGAGATGAAAAGTCTGAACCAAGTCCACAGCAAGAAATGGGTCAGGAGCATGGAACAGTAGTGGGTCAGGCCCAGGTCCATCAAGTAAGCTCTCTCAGTAGTGAGGGAAAGAGCAGAACAGGGGTCCTCAGTCCTTGCACACACAGCATCAGATGGTAGGGTGGTGTGCATTCATGCCATGGCAGCGTTTTTGTTTGCTGTCAAAGGGTTTTACTGTTTTGGATCATGAGGAATCGAACCCAAGTTCTCACACATGCCAGGCGAGGGCTCCACCACTAAGCTGTGCCTCCTCCTGCCACTGCAGTGTGAGGGGACAGCATTTTATGAAGCCCATGTGAGGGAGTTGTGCCCTTTCCACAACCTGGAGTGTCTGGTATGTCTTTGGGCCTAATCTACCTGATATGATTTAAATGCAGCCAAGTTGTGTGGGTCTCTGCAAACACCACGGGCAGCAGGGTAACAGTCCAATGGTGGTTCAAACTTCAAGTCTGATGCCAAGTAGTTTATTTGAGACATTTTTAAGCACAGCACAATTTGGTGAAGTTTCCTGATAATTCAATCTCATGTGCACAGCAAAGCTAAAGACATGACCACATCAAAACTCTGTGTTAAGTACAAATGCCATCTTCTATAAAGATGGATTCTATAGATTAATTGAGAAAACAAGTTCGAGATGAGGGTCTGGGTGTAGTCTCGGCCACATAGGTAGCCCAAAGGTCACCAGGCTGTTAAACACATCTGTTCTCACCTTTCTGGGCAAAAAAAACAGTTATAGCCTGTTGTTTTAAGGTCAGTAGAAGTCCATAGTGGCCGGGGGAATCCTGATCTTCCAGCTCAATTGAAGGTTTGCTGTGGCTCCTGGCAGGAGTGCTCCCCAATATGATGCCAACACTTCCAGGCCAGCAAAACTTAAGGTTGTGGGAACAGGAAGGAAATTTTTTTCTAGGGAGTCACTAGGGTGTAATGAGTACATCTTTTCCATCCTGCCTTGACTCCTGGACCCACGGATCCTGGCTATGGGAGAAACTGTACCATATACTGGATGCTGATTCAAAGCATATAGCACCTTCTGGAGAACCCTGCCCCTGCCCTCCACGCTGCTGCCATCTAGTGGACACTGGAACTATGTCTTCAGAAGACCATCCCACCTTTCATCAGGTCAGCTCCTTCGGGATAGTGGAGAACAGGGTGAGACCAGTGGATTCCGTGATCATGGGCCCACTGTCATGAACTACACTTTCTACCTCCCCTTACCAGCCTACTGTGCCTTAAGTCTGGTTATAGGTCTAGAGGCAGCTATTGGTGGCCCTGAGGGGCATCAGTATTGTGTTGCCTGGCATTTCCTCCACAGCTGGTTTAGAAGACAATGAAGAATGAACTTCCTCAGTCACAGGTGACAATGATAACATTTCAAGGGGGAGGGGGTGAGGGTGGAGTGATTTACCCCCCAGGTGAGATTAATCCTTGAGAGCCTGAGAGTTCACAGTTCTCAGCCCTAATAGAGTCCTCCCACACATCCGCATCTCTAGTCCCAGGATCCCGTACTTTACCAATTCATGCCCTTGCCTAACTGCAGACACTCTCTGAGGCTGGGACTTGAGTATTTGCTGTAGTTCAGCCGGCCTTTTTATGTGGGCTTCTCTTTGATTTTCTGTAACGTGAGGACTATGACAGCTGATCATGAATTAATAAATCAGGAGGGCCATGAAACTGATCCTCTAAAGTCATTGTATGAATTATTCTGATATGGTACAAAATCCCTGTCATCGAAACTCTGTTTTTTTAAACTATGTCCAAGCCTCTGTCACCTTGCAAACACAGCATGAACACCATCAGGGTAATCTACATATCCGTTTTTTGTAATAAGAAATTGAGATCCATGTAGATGTGAAACGGTACCCTTCTTTTGTTTAATCCTAAATATTTTTTTATATTGGCCACACAACAGGTCGCTCGATCACCATGCAGCCCTCCAAATATAGACTGTCCTCTATAGCCAGTCTCTGTAGGATCTCCTGTTTGTATGATAAAATCCTCCTGTACATTGTAAATAAGGCAATGATTGTAATATTTTATTCACAAGATGTGGTAGTTTGAACAGGAATGGCTCCCATAGGCTCATTTATTTGAGTGTTTTGTCATCAGTGAGCGACACTACTTAGAATTTAGGGGTGTGGCCTTGTTGGGAGAAGTGTGTCACTGAGGCAGCACTTTGAGATTTCAAATGCTGAAGACAGGCCCAGTGTCTCTCTCTTTCTGTTCTCCAGTTCAGACAATGAGTGCCTTGGTGTTCAGTTCACATTTTCCAGAGTTCTCCATATTTACAAAATCAGAAGACATCTGGCATGTTCGGAGTGAGAATAAACCTTTATCCTCCTCTACGTTTTCAAGGTCCATGTGACTCTTCTGGCCAATGGGCTGTCAAAGATGGTGCTGATGGGCAGAGGAGAGGGGTCAGACTTTAGAGCACTTGTTGTGCAAACGCGAGGCCTGAGTTCAGTCCCCCAGAACTTACATGAAAAGCCAGCCCTAAAGCGCTGGGGTGGGGTGGAGGGGGGGCTGTGGCAGGTGGGTGCCTGGGGCTTTCTGAACAGGCAGTTTAACCAACTTGGCAAGTTCTCAGCCAATGAGAAACTCTCAGTAAACAAGCTGGGGAGGCTGGAGAGATGACTCAGCAGCCAAGAGCTCTCCCTGCTCTTCCTAGAGGGCATGAGTTTGACTTCCAGAACCCACGTGGTTGTAAATAACTCTATTCCTAGGGGATCCGACATCATCTTCTGACCCATGAGGGCACCAAACACACATGTGCGCGCGCGCACGCGCGTACACACACACACACACTCACACATAATAAAATTAAGTCTGAGACAGAAAAAGAAAACACTAGATGCCTGGGATCTAATGAAATACATGTGGGAGGTAACAGAAGGAAGTTTCTGTTAGGCCCAGACGACAGAGTCCCCCCAAAACCAGCCAGGAGACCGAGTCCTGTGTGTAAAAGCAAAGAGCCTTCATTCTTACATAAGTTTGCAGACTCGGACTCCCCATGTGTCCAAAGTATCCGAGTGATCTGAGAGCCCTGAGCTCAGTTGGGGTTTGGTTTTTAGAGTAGCAAAGGTAGGGGTGAGGGACTTCTAAGGTTCAGGAGCCCTGATTGGCTGACATTTGTCTAGAGGTGTCCTGGTGAAAAGTGATAGGTGTGTGCTAGCGGGTGATCCTATCTGCAAAGGTTGGGATGTTAGGAATTTCCTTGGGATGGTCTGTTCCTGGTGGTGCCACCTTCTGGCTTTTCCTGGAACCTGGTGCTGCCTGCTATGGCAGCTGTGCGGCCTGGGTGCCATGTGTGTCCAGGCTGCCCTGGGCCCCACAGTTTCTAGTAAGTCCTTTAACAGTGACATTCTATTCGGAGGGATGTGTTTTAAGTCCTTTCCTCTTCCCACTGTCTGGAACATGGACACGATGGTTATAGCAGCTATTTTGTGGCTTTGTGGCAAACTTGAAGGTGGAAATCAAGACTCACGGATCCAGCCAGCAGGTCTTCCACAACAGTTTTCCTTCCGTTTCCTGGGAGTTTATGAATGGTAGAAGTCAGCCGGATTGCCAGCAACATTACAACCTAGAAGAACTTCAGGGAGCCATCACTGTCCTTCTTGGAGAACTTTCTTGGTCCATGCTAGCTCTCATCTTCAATGTTTTGGGATCATTTTTCAGTTCACTTGTCAATTCTGAAGCTTTCAAGCCAAAGCAACCATTGTGGGCTACTTTATGTTACTCCTTCCTGACTTTGGGAGATTTACTCTAAGGAAGCATTCGGAGGGCACGGCAAATGCAGCTGGAAGAAAGTTAAAAACAACAAATGAAAGGGGAAGAAACTTAGCAGTGCAAACCCACAAGGTGAACGTTCCCTTAATCTGCTAAAGGTGAAAGACCCTACAGACCCCCTCCTCAAAACCCGCAGCTAGCATGCTCCCGGGGGAATGTCCTGTTTGCTTTAAAAAAAAAATTCTCCGGATCAGCAGCCAGCCTGCTCTCATAAGAACATCCCATGTGCTTGAGAGAGCAGGATGTCTATGAGACAGGAAGACTGCAAGGCAGGATATCAATAAGATAGGACATCAACAAAGCAGGTTGACTGCAAAACAGGATATCTATAAGATAGGCCAGGCATCCATGCTGAGAGAGGAAACCATTCATGCCCCCGCCTCATTCCGATCGACTGATAACCACGCTTTTGCTTCTGTAAACTTGCTTTTTGCTCTTCCCTATAAAAAGACCTCCCCCCAGTCTGCAGGCGTGCAAGTCCTCCGAAAGACTTTGCTGCCCACAGGTACCTGTGTTTACTCAATAAACCTCTTGCTAATTGCATCCTGTGGTCTGGACTCGGAGTGTCCTGGTTCTGGGGACTTCATTGGAGGAAAAGGTCCTCTCTGAGGGTCTTTCAAAGGTATTTGGAAAACTCGACACTATCATATATTTATAAGTTAAATACACAGGCTCTAGAGTTGTGCATCGCTGGCATAAGTAGGCAGATATAGGCATGATGAACAACGTAGGCATTTTGTCTGAAAATAAAACTGACCAGCAGAATGAAATGCAAAACAAAACAAACAACTAGAGACTCCCAGAGAGTTAGAAACAAAACAAAGACTAGAGACTCCCAGAGAGTTAGAAACAAAGTAAAGGATCACAGACACCCAGAGAGTTAGAAACAAAACAAAGGTCTAAAGACTCCCAGAGAGTTAGAAACAAAGTAAAGGACCACAGACTCCCAGAGAGTTAGAAACAAAGTAAAGGACCACAGACTCCCAGAGAGTTAGAAACAAAACAAAGGTCTAGAGACTCCCAGAGAGTTAGAAACAAAGTAAAGGACCATAGACTCCCAGAGAGTTAGAAAGCACTGACCTTGATGGCATCACCCTGACTGGGTGAACGTTTTCACCAGCACTGAGAGGAACGTTCACTCTGCCTAAGTCACTGTCACAAAGAGTGTCCACTCTACAGAGCAGAAGTGAATGCCAACTGAGATTTACCCACAAAGGAGGGAGGGGCTATCACTAAGGCATGCCCCTCCAGTTCTTTCCATCCCCTTTGACCTTGTTCTGTTCCTCCGCACCACCCTACCACCCCGACAGGATGTGAGTTCCAGAAGCTGGATGCTCAGTTGCCTTTTCTAGGATAATAGAGGTCATCCTTGGATACTTGGTAGTGTTCTGTGCTCTGTTCGCATTAATTCAGCAAGACCAGCACAGGGGAAATGACGTACTGAACTACTTCTCAGATGTCCCCGCATATGCCTACTTATTCTCACTATGCAAAACTCCTCTACAGCCTGTTTCGTTAATCACCCTGATTAGACCTGCAAGGGATTGCATACAGCATCAGTCAGCAATGCAATAATGGTTTTGCCGGAGAGCATCAGCATGCAGTGTGACTCTCCTCATCCCCACAATGGAAGTCCCACAAACTAGCTTCCGTGTAACTTCCCACAAAACCCTCCAGTCAGTGTCTAGAACTCTCCTCTCTCCTTCCTCACCTGTCCCCTCCACACACCCACTTCTCCTCCTTTGTCCCACTCTTCCCTTGACAGGGCTCTACTCTGTTGCTTAGGGTCTCAATCATCAATCCTCATCCTCCATCTTCCCCTTGCTGATGTGACCTAAAGAATGGGGTCTTTCTCCAGTGGAGAGAGGCCCTCCTCTCCTCCTCCCTAAGGGTAAATGCAGCGGGGCAGGTCAGGGACCTGACTGGGGGGGGCACCCCTAGGAAGGCAGTCACCTAAAGATGATGCTCACCAGCCTTCCCCGCCAGATTCCTCAGCCTGTGGCATGGTCCCTAGCAGCTACCATGAGGTCCAGCTCAGTGTGCTTGCCTTGCCTCAGAAAAGCATAGCTACTTATTTTTCCTTTACTGTCATTTTCTTCCTTTTGTTGACCAGAGTCCAAGTATGTTTTAAATCTCCCACTAACTCTTTCTGAAGCGCCCCTCTCTGCCATGTGGCTGCTTGTCACCAGGTGGCTAACCTCTGACCTCCAGTTTTATCTGCAGCTGCATGGCTTCTGCTTCTTCTCTTCTCTGTTCTCCTCCTCCCTTCCAGGAAGGTGCGAGAGGCAGCTCTCTTCCTTTCCTTTAAAACCCCAACACATTGCCCCCAAGATCCGGCTGAAGTCTGTTGTCTTTGCTCCTCTCGTTGTGTCTGTTATTAAATTACTTTGTTAATGAGACCAAGAGGAGCCCTGATTTGTCCAGCATCACATCATGTCTTCGGGACTCCCTAAGATGCTCAGTGCATTTCTTCCTTGCCCTTAAGTCTTTAACCAGCAGAGGAAAAACAAGAACAACAGAAGCGGTTCCTGCACCGCTGATGACACCAGTGTCAGCACACATGGCTTTCTTGTGTTTCTGAACAAGGAAACCCTGAGGTGTTTTTGCTCATTTTTAGGATGCGGTTATTTTAGAGCAGCTGGCTGGTCAGGTGGCATGTGTGTGTGTGTGTGTGTGTCTGTGTGTGCGTGTGTGTAAATGGATGAAGGAGTGGAGTGGGTGGGCTGGGCTGGGAGGTGGATAGATGGGTGACTGCAGAGCCATGGACAAGTGAATCAGTGGATGGATGGAGGAATGAATGCACTGATGGGTAGATGCATTCGTGGGTAGGTGGGTGGTTGTGTGGATGGATGAGTGCATGGCTAGATGAATGGGTGGGGGATGGATGGGTAGTGGGTGGTTGTGTGGATGGATGAGTGCATGGCTAGATAAATGGGTGGGGGATGGATGGGTAGTGGGTGGTTGTGTGGATGGATGAGTACACGGCTAGATGAATGGGTGGGGGATGGATGGGTAGGTGGGTGGTTGTGTGGATGGATGTGTGCATGGCTAGATGAATGGGTGGGGGATGGATGGGTAGGTGGGTGGTTGTGTGGATGGATGAGTACATGGCTAGATGAATGGGTGGGGGATGGATGGGTAGGTGGGTGGTTGTGTGGATGGATGTGTGCATGGCTAGATGAATGGGTGGGGGATGGATGGGTAGGTGGGTGGTTGTGTGGATGGATGAGTACATGGCTAGATGAATGGGTGGGGGATGGATGGGTAGTGGGTGGTTGTGTGGATGGATGAGTACATGGCTAGATGAATGGGTTGGGGATGGATGGGTAGGTGGGTGGTTGTGTGGATGGATGTCTGCACACACACAGGTGGCTCAGCAATCAAGAGTGCACACTGCTCTAGCAAGGACTGGATTTTGGGTCCCAGAACTCATATAAGGTGTGGTTTTAAACAAAATTTCGATCATTCAATTTTACCAATAAAGACTCAAGAGCCAGATTCTGGTTTGAAAACCTGCTAGCTCAGAGTGGTAGAGAAACACCTGACTGACCTTCCTCCTCTGCTGATGTCCCAGAAAAAGACCTTTCTCCTACACCGTCTCAAACAAAACTCCTCAAACAGAAAGAACCGCCCTTCTACTTCCTACTTCCTGTGTGTCTCTCTATCCATCCTCCTGACTCTCTCTGTCTCTCTGTGGTTTTTTTCCTGTCAACTGGTTGCTTCCTCCACCTCTTGACCTATGAATGACTTTATTTAATCCAGGGGCTGGGTCTCTCATCCAGGGCCTCCTTCCATCTAAGCAGAATGCAGGAAGTGCCCTCCACTGCTGAGCCACTGAGCTGGCTACTAATACACAGTTGTAAACTAGTGGGGCCTATCGGCATTCTGACTAGGGACCCCAACCCGGTGCTGCTTGGTACTCTAAAGTAATGAAGAAGTGGACAGCTCAGGCCACTGGCTGATGACGGACACCAGAGGGAAAGGTCATTGTCCCAGGAAAAGCTGGCAGGAAGGCTGGTAACCGACCTTCACCAGACTGCGCAGGTGGGCCCACAGAAAGTTCCGAGCTGCTCTGTGTGTTTTAATTGGACTAGCATGGGATGTCTCCGACAGATGCCAGGTTTGTGCTCAATTAAATCCAAAACAGAGAGCCCTTATGTAGGCAGTGTCCAAAGAGACGTCAACACCCCAGCAAACTCTGGGAGGACTGACCTAGCTGAGACCCTGCTTGCTCCAGGAGGATAAAAGTACTTGTTAGTTTTAAAAGATGCCTTCTTGAAGTGAGAGGTCCTTGGACTCCCCACAGGGAAGGGAACCCTGACTGCTCTTAGGGCTGACGAGAGAGGGGGAGTTGATGAGGGGAGGGGAAGGGAAATGGGAGGCGGTGAGGAGACAGAAATCTTTAGTAAATAAATAAATAAATAATAATAATAATAAAAGAAAAGGATGCCTTCTCTGAGTGGGTAGAAACATTCCTCACCTGGACTGAAACTGCCCAAATAGATAAAAATCTCTTCTAAAGAACTGGTCCTTGTCAGGCAGTGGTGGCACACGCCTTTAATCCCAGCACTCGAGAGGCAGAGGCAGGCAGATCTCTGTGAGTTTGAGGCCAGCCTAGTCTACAAGAACTAGTTTCCAGGACAAGCTCCAAAGCTACAGAGAAACCCTGTCTTGAAAAACCAAAAACAGAACTGCTCCTCTAATTTAGCGTCCCCCTAGCAATGGGGTCTGACATTGGCTTGGCTTTCATAGCTAAAATCTCTCAACTAAGAGGCAGTGCTTTAGGCATAGATTGAAAACTGCATTGTGCATATAGACCTCAGAGTTCCTGGCAGGTAAGAAGAATAAACATGGTGTTAAAAGAACATGTAAAAAACATGGTGTTTTGTTTTAGCATTACATCATCTTCCCTCAAAAGAAATTTTTTTTTTCATGCTATGAAAGCGACCTTAACAGGATATTTTCTGGATTCTCTTTCCTGGTGCTGTCACTTGAGCACTTGAGGGCCTTGCTGCTCTCTGGTCCTGAAGTGGCGCAAGCAGCTGCGATTGGCTCCTGTGTGCAGTAGAGGAGAGCCTACATAGTCACACCTCGCTTATGTAGATGCCCACCTGTTTTTCCTTCCCTGGTGGGATTATTTAAGAAACCATGATTGACTGGAGTTACCAGAATTCTTGTGAAACTCTGGAAGGAGCGCCGTTGATAAGGGTGATGCTGTTTCCAGCTCCTTCCTTCAAAGCTTGATCAGCGTGGAAAAGCGTTTTGACAATTCTTCCTTCCTCCCTCTTCTTTCGGATAATCTTTGCCCCACAGTAGAGAGGAGGCTGAAAGGCGCTCTGTATCTGCTTATATGAATCTTTGTCCCAAGCTTATTGTTGAGACCCCTTGGTGCCAGTAGGACAGTTTGAATTCTCTTTCTGGACAAGTTCAGGAGTAGTCCACGTGGTCCTTCCGTCCTTCACTGTCTCACGTGCATGTCTGTAAAGGGTAGTACACAGGCCTAGGACCAATCCCACTGAGTTCTGCATTTAGTGTGGTAACAACTTCCTTGTCCTAAATAACATTTTTAATTTTTATTATTATGCGTACGTGCACACACATGTGTCCCAGGGTACCTGTGGAGGTCAGGTATGTACTTCAAGCATGTAGGTCACTGGGATCATGATGTGGGAAGGTCATATGTCTATCTGTTGCTTTCATTGGTTAATTAATAAAGAAACTGTTTGGCCTGATAGGTCAGAACATAGGTGGATGGAGTAGACAGAACAGAATGCTGGGAAGAAGGGAAGTGAGCCAGACACCATGCCTCTCCTCTCCAGGCCAGACACGATGAAGCTCCAGCCCAAGATGGATGTACACTAGAATCTTCCTGGTAAGACAACACCTCGTGGTGCTACACAGATTATTAGATATGGGCTAAAGCAAGATATGAGAGTTAGCCAGCAAGAGACTAGAGCTAATGGGCCAAGCAGTGTTTAAATGAATACAATTTGTGTGTTGTTATTTTGGGGCATAAGCTAGCTAGGCGGCCGGGAACCAGGCAGCAGGAACGCAGCCTGCAGCTCCTTCTACAGGATCAAGTTCAGGTTGCTGGGCTTGCACACATGCTTTACCGCTGAGCCTAGTGCTGGCCCAGTGCCTGTTCTTCAGGAGGGCTCACACAAAAGCAAATAACAATGCTGGAAGGATCTCAGTGGCAGAGTGTTGGCCCAGCACGTGTAGGGCCTAGGACTGAGCAGTCAGTGCCACCAAAAAGAGAAGAAAAGGAAGAAGAGGATATGTAACTAGAAATGAACTCCCCTGCTCTCTTGGTTTGAACGAAAATGTTTTTCAATCTCCCTGATATTCCTAGAATATGTTGTTAGTTGAAAAAGAGGTGTACCTTTGAAACAGTTTTGATTCTTTCTTTCTTTCTTTCTTTCTTTCTTTCTTTCTTTCTTTCTTTCTTTCTTGAGATAGGGTTATTTGAGTTCTGCCTACCTGGAACTCTTTAAGTAGACTTGGCTGACCTTGAATTCATAGACATCTATCTACCTCTGCCTCTCAAGTGCTGGGATTAAAGTTATACACTACCAGGGCCGGGCAGCAGTGATGCACGCCTTTAATCCTAGCACTCAGGAGTCAGAGGCAGGCGGCTCTCTGAGTTCAAGGCCAGTCTGGTCTATAAAATGAGTTCTAAGACAGCCAGGACTACACAGAGAAGTCCTGACTTGAAAAACGAAACAAAAACAAAATTGCCCTGCTTTGACAAAATATTTTGAGGGTTAAATGAGTCAATCTACAAGTAACACAGAACACACAGAACATGCCTGGTGCATAGTGTTCAACATGTTGGAATGTAAGACAGTCTCCTGGATGTAAAGACCACTTATATGCTAATAACCCCAAATAAATTTTTGCTGTACTCTAGACCTCTGGACTCACATTCAGTGGATACTTAACAGTGTTGCCTTCTACAGACCCAATCCCCACTCCTGGTTCCAAGCCTGTCCCACATCCAGCCCATTTCCTGTTACTAATGTCAACATTAACTTTCCAACTGTGAAGGTCTCCACAACTTGGAATTAATCTTCAGTCTTCTTCTCTCATACTCCATAGTCAATTGTCTTCCTGTGAAAATAGAGCAGGAATTTGACCTTCATTCCCCTCCTGCCCCTGCTTCCACTTCTTCCACTGCAATCCCCTGCCTCGAGCCACTATTTATCTCTAGCTTAGATACTGAAATAGATTCTTTTTTTTTTTTTGGATTTTCGAGACAGGGTTTCTCCGTAGCTTTTGGTTCCTGTCTTGGAACTAGCTTTTCTAGACCAGGCTGGCCTTGAACTCACTGAGATCCGCCTGCCTCTGCCTCCTGAGTTCAGGGATTAAAGGCGTGTGCCACCACTGCCCAGCTGAAATAGATTCTTGATTCCCTCTTTATATCTTAGAATAAAGAAGCCAGCGTGAGCCTTCTGTAGGAAACCTTATCATTCCTTTGCTTAAAATTTTTTGGTATGGGGGGCTGGAGAGATGGCTCAGTGGTTAAGAGCATTGCCTGCTCTTCCAAAGGTCCTGAGTTCAATTCCCGGCAACCACATGGTGGCTCACAACCATCTGTAATGAGGTCTGGTGCCCTCTTCTGGGCTGCAGACATACAGACAGACTATTGTATACATAATAAATAAATAAATTTAAAAAAAAAATTTTTTTTGGTATGCCTCCCATTTGTACCATAGTTTTTTGTTTTGTTTTGAGACAATCTCATTCGTAGACGTGGATGGCCTGTAAATCACTATATAGACACAGGCCAAGCTGGCCGTGAACATACCGAGTTCAGATTCCGCCTATTGAATCCTGGAGTTACAGGCATATGCCACAATGTAGAACATGCAAACACTTTCTAAATAGTTATATAGATATGTATTCGTAGATGTACATACTAAAAATTTTAAGGTGTGAAAACAAGCCCCTAATTGTTTCCTCTTACCTGAGAGTGATACTATTACAAGTCATGATTAAAAAGATTGACTTTTGACCCAAGAAATTATGGAAGAACTACCTAGTAAAACCCTGTCCCCAAAAGGCAATTAAATGTTTTTTTTTTTAAAACAAAAATAAGGGACTGAATAAGTGACTCTGCAGGTAAGAGAATTCGAGTGCATTCTGTTCTTGCAGAGGATCCAAGATCTTAGCATGCACAAAAGGTGGCTCACAACAACCTGTCACTCCAGCTCCAGGGGATCTAATGCCCTCTTCTGGCCTCCTTGGGCTCCTGCACTCATAAACACATACCTACACACAGACACATACACATAATTGAAAATAAAATAAACTGAGCCAGGCATGGTGGCACATACCTTTAATCTCGGAACTCAGGGGTCAGGAGCAGACAGAACTATGTGCTCATGAGGCAAGCTTGGTTGACCTAGCAGTTCTAGGGCGGTCAGTTATAGAGTCAGTTCCTGTCTCAATTCTGGTGGTGGTGGTGGTGGTGGCCATTATGAAGATGATGAAATAAATCCTTTAAGAATCAAAACAAAACATTGGAAACAGTCTCAATGTGTAAGAAAAAAACTAAGAAATTATGTTATAGCTAGACTGTGTATAAGTTTACAAAGTTAAATATGTTTTTTTTAAATAATTACATACTGGTTTTGTTTTGGCTTTGGTTTTTTGAGACAGGGCTTCTTTGTGTAGCCTTGGTTGTCCTGGAACTCTGTAGACCAGGATGGCCTTGAACTAATAGAGATCCACCTGCCTCTATTAATGAAAAAAACTTAAGAAATAGCAAGGGCACTACAAGATTGACTTTGCAAATGTCAAATCTATATAGATAGAGGAAACCCTTAGAAATACAAACAGCAGCTGCCAGGTAGGAATCACACATAAGTAACATACCTTAAGGCTGATCCCTCATAGAAGAGCCAGGCTACTTGCTAGTAACGTGTTCAGAGCACAGTTGCAAATTCTAATGTGCACTTGCTGCAGCGTTCTACAGTGACGGCTTAAGCAGTCACCTCTTTTGTGGGGTACAAATGAGTCACAGAGTATTCATGTGATTAGAAACTCCAAGTGTAGCATTTCACTGAGAAATGCAGTTATCTGTTCTCGGCTCATCACCCTTATCCAGAGCCAGCCGGTTCTATTATCCTATATTCGATAGGGGAGTCTAACCATAAACTCCACAATCCTGATCTCTGTATTGAATTCCACTACTTCTCTGAAGGTGCTTGTTAGCAAACGTGTTTGAGATGCGGTAATACGCGCCCTCTGGTGGACACTGAAAAACATGCAAGACATTTTCAGTTGTCAAATGGCAGGGCCTTCCTTTTGGAGCACAGGGGTGGTAAACAGCCTCCTGTATGCAGAACACTTCCATAAAAAATGCCAGTGGGGATGTTCTATTGGGAACTCACCAAGGCCAGCTGGCCTGGGTCTGGAAAAGCCTGGGATAAAACCGGACTCTCTGAACATAGCGGACAATGAGGACTACTGAGAACTCAAGAACAATGGGTTTCTGATCCTACCGCACGCACTGGCTTTGTGGGAGCCTAGGCAGGTTGGATGCTCAACTTACTAGACCTGGATGGAGGTGGGGGTTCCTTGGACTTCCCACAGGACAGGGAACCCTGATTGCTTTTGGGCTGGGGGGAGACTTAATTGGGGGAGGGGGAGGGAAATGGGAGGCGGTGGCGGGGAAGAGACAGAAATCTTTAATAAATAAATAAATTAAAAAAAAAGAAAAAAAAATGCCAGTGGCTTGGGCTGGATCCTGGCAAGAGTCCCAGCAGCATTCTTCTCTCCTGGGGCGTTCCTAGTCTCTGGTCCCATCCTTGCTACTGTACAGTGCTGTCCCAGGCCTTATTTGCTCTCTTCTAAAAGCCCACGGGATGAGATTGAGTCGCCATGGCCCTGGATCTACCTAGCCGCAGATCGTTTGTGAGAGGAGCAACAGTGGCGTTCATAGATGGACGAAGCGAAAGCAGCACCGTTCTCCGAGAGCTCACGTCCCAGGCATCAGTTCTCACGTGTGGTCCTTCAGCCTCTGAAGGACCTAGAAAGCATCTCAGAGGCTGAGGTCAACACCATCTTAATTACAAGATTGGGCAGTATTTGACGTCTTCACTGATTCACATCTGGACTGGTGCGCTAGTGTGAATCCAGGCGGCTGTGCGCTGTGCTCGTCACCCGCACACATCTGCCAGGGAATAAAGGCTGGACAGCATTCCAGATGCCACTAAAGAAGCACAGAAGTTGCTGCCTCTATTGTCTGCGTCTTTAGTGCACGTTGTTCTGATACCCTAGGTGGCAAAACTCAAGCTACACATAAAATACTCTGCTACAGGCAGAGTCTGGGGCTGATCTTGAACAAAAGTTACTAAATAAATGACTTCTCATACTTGTTAATATTTTACTTTAGAGGAGAATGGGATAGGATGCATTACCAAACCATCAGTGTGTCTTTTTTCTTTTTGAGAAAGGGTTTCTCTGTGTAGCCCTGGCTGTCTCAGAACTCTCCTTATAGATCAGGCTGGCATTAAACTCAGAATCTGCCTGCCAAGTGCTGGGATTATAGGCATGCATCACCACCCGCCGAGTTTACAATTCTAATCGTATGTTTATATTATTTTACTCAGTTACTGTCTGAATGCCCATATATTTACTGAAGATAAATTGACAATATATCTGAATACACAGGAAAAATTTCTGATGTCGTATAATATCTATCACATAACACCAAAGGACAAAGCTTTGCTCTCAAATGGCTGTTGACGTATGAAAGAGTTCCACAATAGCCCAGAACGGAGTATCACAAAGGTTTATTTATATGCTGTATGCATGCATGTTTCTACCTCTGCTGATGGCATTTCTCTTTATGTTTCCATTAGCTACAAAGAGTCATCTGGAATTTCTTTTAATTAACTCTTGACAATTTCATAATTGCAGATAATGTATTTTAATCCTTGTTACATCTTCCTGTCCCCCCTCCTATTTCCACTGAATTGTTTTCTTTTTTAACTGAAGTATATGCTAACACTAAATTTTAAAATTTATGTTTTTTTTTCTATTGGTCTCCAATTTTTCAGTTTTATAAAGAAGAAAATGATGTTATTGATAGGAATTACAATTTCTGGGGGGAAGACATGAAATCCTATAGAAAAAAAATACAAATCCATTACTTGCGGTTTTCTGTTAAAGCCAAGAGAGTAAACTGTGAGATGAAGTGGTTTGGTGGTGTCTCACTTGTCAGCTGACAGACTCTAGAATCACCTGGGAGAAGGGCCTCTGGCATATATAGGGGTCATCATGGTTTCCTTGAGATGAAAAGATCCCCTCTGTGGATGTCACCATTCCCTGGCTGTGGTTTTGGATTTAGAAAAGGACAAAGAACTGAGCCAAAGCATGCTCTCTTAGTTAGGGTTGCTGTCCTGGGATGAAACAGCATGGGCAAAGCAAGTTGGGGAGGAAAGAATTTATTTGGCTTACTCTTCAGCTTGATGTTCATCACTGAAGGAAGTCAGGGCAGGAACTCAAGCAGGGCAGGAACCTGGAGGCAGGAGCTGATGCAGAGGCCATGGAAGAGTGTTGCTTACTGAATTGCTCTTCATGGCTTGCTCAGCATACTTTCTTATAGAACCCAGGACCACCAGTTCAGGGATGGCCCCACCCAAAATAGGCTGGGACCACCCACATAAATCATTAATTTAAAAAATGCCCTACAGGCTTGCATACAGTCGGATCTTATGGAGGCGTTTTCTTTCTTTTCCTTTTTTATAACATAATATTTTTTGTCGGTTCTTTTGGGAATTTCACATCACGTACCCAAATCCCACTCATTTCCCAGTCCTTCCATATCTGCTTCCACCCTTGTAACATTCCCAGAAAAAAGTATAAATAAAAATTAACAACAATAATAAAAATCTTGCCATCCCTCTGGGCAACAGCCTGCTTCTCTCTCAGCTGCGGCTTCTCTCCAGTTCTGCCTTTCATGAATCATTTTGCTCCTCTGTCTTTCCCACGTCTCTGTCACATACTCACTTGTGGCAGTGGCACTGGAAGCTGCAGCGAGTCACACACGGTATCCTTTTGTACAAACAGCTTTACTTGCAAAGGTTCATTGCAATGAGCTGTTGGTCTGGTTCAAGTCTCTGGCTTCTGCTACACCATCAACACTGCCCCCTTGCCGAGATTCCTCCTGGACATCCCACTGCCGCCCCGAGTCCTGCAGATCCTGCAGCTGTGCTTCCACAGGATGACTCCCTTCAGGTGCTCCAGAAGGTCACAGATGCGGGAGATATGGGGTGGGCCTGGGTAGTAGCCAGGACATGCTGCTAGTGTGGCAGCCATCAAGGGACAGGGACAGTTCTCCAGCACCCATGATACATGGGGTCAGCTCAACAGAGCCCTCCTGGTATAGGAGGTTCTTCTTTCTATGTGTTGCTTTCATTAGTTGAATAAAAAAAAAACTGCCTTGGCCTTTTAATAGGGTAGCCCTTAGGTGGGCGGAGCAGACAGAACAGAATTCTGGGAAGAAGGGAAGTGTGGCAGATGCCATGCTTCTCCTGCCCGAGATGGACGCTGGTTAGACTCACATGGGTAAGCCACAGTCAAGTGGCAATACACATTAATGGAGATGGGTTAAACGAATATGTAAGAGTTAGCCAATAAAAGGTTAGAACTAATGGGCCAGGCAGTGTTTAAATGAATACCATTTCTGTGTAATTATTTCAGGGCTAAGCTAGCTGGGTGGCGGGATATAGCCTGCTGCTCATCCTATAAGAGCTAATAATTAGCCTGAGCTAATGGGCCAATCAGTTTTATAACTTATGGAGATCTCTGTGTGATTTTCTTTGGGGGCTTTCTGGCTGTGGGGTATCAGGCAGGACAGAAACCCCAACAAGCCGGCCCTCATGTTACACCCTCCAACATCAACATGGCATCCACATGGCTTTGGGCAGCACCACAGACCACAGACATCCCCTAATGATCTTTAATGGTGACACAGGCCATAGATACCAACATAGCCTCTGTCTGTATCAGGTCTACTGACCCACTTGTGGCCCTCAGTGGCTGCAGAGGCCCACACAGACCTCAGGCCTCCTTATGGTCTGCTTACACTCATATGCCCCACTCTCGAAATCTCAAGGACATCACCAAGTCACCAGTCAGTGGCACAGACCACTTACAGCCACATGGATCTCAAACTTCATCACAGCCTGCGGCAGCAGCAAGACCCACAAACACCAACCTGGCTTCTGGTGGCAGCACAGACCACGGTGGTCCTTCCTGGAGGTCCAGTCTAGGAAGTGACCCTTTCCTCATCTCATGGAGCCATTTTCTCAATTGAGGTTCCCTCCCTTCAGGTGATTGTTGCCTATGTCAGTGAAGTTGACATAAAACAGTCAGCATGCATGTGTCCCTGTTCTTCACTCCTTCTTCTCCTACTCCTCCTTCCTTTTTTTTTTTTTTTTTTTTTTTGTTTTTGAGACAGATTTTCTCTGTGTACTCTTGGTTGTAACTCGCTGTAGACCAGGCTGACCTCAAACTCACAGAGATCCATCTGCCTCCCAAGTTCTGGGATTAAAGGCGTGCTCCACCACATTCTTGAGAAAGAAATAAAGAGAGAGAGAGAGAAAGAAAAGAAGGAAGGAAGGAAGAAGAGGAAGAAAAGAATGAAGGGGAAAGGAAACAAAAATCATTGTGTCAGTATGTTTATTTATTTTGAAAAAGGGTCTCATGTATCCCAGGGTGACATAAAAATTTACTATGATCTTGAATAGATCCTTTTGCATCTACCCCCTGAATGGTGGGTGTATAGGTTTGTACCACTACAATGTAGTTTTTGAGGTGCTGGGAGTCAAAGCCAAGGTATGGTGTACACTATGCAAATATACTTTAATAGGATTTCTGTTCCCCCAGTAATAGGTTTCTCCACCGATGCACTAAGCCAGATCAAATCGAACTAAAAAAAGTATGTCAACAGGTTTGTTTGAGCAAAGCAGCTCCTGGGCAGATTCTCCAGTCCCAGAGATCAAGGCTAGAGAAGCACGCCCAAACTGAAGCAGGTAGATTACAGAGGTTGCAGGCCAGGGGTGATGACATGTCTGCCACAAGCTGAGTTTGTGCCCAAGTATGGTCAAAAGCTGAGTGCTTTAGGTGGAGACTTGGGAGGCTAGCAGGGTTCAGGGGAGGAAGCTGTTGCAGCTGCCCAGAATTCAGAACTGGGCTTTTTGGTGCCTTCCCTTTGTTTGGAGAGACAGGAATGGGCTTCTCAGATCATGCAGGAGTAAGTTGAAGGTTCCAACGGAACACCCAGAGCTTTTGGGATATGTTGGCACCAGTTCTAATCTGGCTACTTCCTGTTTATAATGATATTTTATTTATGTTTTAGTAAATAAAGCTTGCCTAAAGATCATAAGGGCAAAACTAAGCCACTAGAGGTCAGGAAGTGGTGGCACACAGCTTTAATCCCAGGAGCTGGGAGACAGAGGCAGGTGAACTTCTGTGAGTTCAAGGCTACCCTGGGTTACACAAGATTAATGCAGAAACAAATCCAGGTGGTATGATCCATACCTCATACTTTTAATCCCAGTACTAGGGAGTCACACACCTTTAACCCCAGCACTAGAGGGAATATACAATGGGAAGACAGAGGCTGCATGCTTAGTCTGCTCAGTCGGCTTAGTCTGTGGTCGCCCAGCCTCGGTAGAGGTAAAACTTGTCTAGTGGCTTGGTTGCTTTGCTTTTCTGGTTTTCAGGCTGAACCCCAATTTCTGTCTCTGGTTTTTTATTATTCGTGCTACACCTGTTGGCATGGGATGGCGAGGAGGACAGCCAGTGGTCTTGTGCTCAGCAGGAGGTCTGCCATCCTGGAGACTTCTCTATGGAGTAGACACAGGGCTGTAGTTATTACCACCAGCCCTTTGAATGAAAGTGGCCACGGGCAGAGTGAAGACTGCCAGAAAGAATGGAATGGAGATGTGTCCTGACTATAGCGGCAAAGTTCTTCAGATAATTTGTGGAATGACTCAATATCAGTTTCCCGTAGGCCAGATTCATTGATATAGGGCAGCAATCTCTCCCTAGGAACGTGCAGGTGTCTGTGAAACGGCTGAACAGAGTTACACCTTGGTTTCAGAGCAAAAGGCTAGCCTAGTTGTCAAACACCATCAAATCTGAGAAGGATACATTTTTTAAAAGATTTATTTATTTATTATTTATACAGTGTTCTGTCTGCATGCATGCCTGTAGGGCAGAAGAGGCGCCAGATCCCATTACGGATGCTTGTGAGGCTCACTGTGGTTGCTGGAAACTGAACTCAGAACCTCTGCAAGAACAGGCAGTGCTCTTAACCTCTGAGCCATCCCTCTAGCCAGAGAAGGATACATGTTACCTGAGTAAGCAGAAGCCCGGACCAAGCAGTTTCCAAATCTATTAAAAATGACAGGGGCTGGGCAATGGTGGTGCACACCTTTAATCCCAGCACTCCGAGGCAAGTGGTTCTTTGTGAGTTCAAGGCCAGCCTGGTCTATAGGGCTAGTTCCAGGACAAGCTCCAAAGCTACAGAGAAACCCTGTCTCAAAAAAACAAAACAAACAAACAAACAAAAAATGACAGAAACTGTCTGGCTACCTAGACAGCTACCCCAATTTCCCCATGGTCATTGGGGACAGAGGTCCCAGGGCAGCATCAGTCTATGGCTGCCAGGCCCAGAAGGTCTGACAGACTTTCCTGTGCAGTAGGAACTTGGGAAGGACTGGCTTACCTTGTCTAGGCAAAGCAGGGGAATCGACTCCCCAGTGTCCTGTTTGTCCACAGTCTGGACAGTGTCTTGGCAGCTGTTTCTGCCCCATGGCCACATGGACATGGACATGGAGGGTCTTCTGCACCCAACATCTTCTTTGGAGGAGATAGGGGAGCTGTCGAGAGCTAGCGTGTCTCTCTACCATAAAAAGCTTTTGTCAAACATTTTAAATGCCATACTCTCAGATCTCTGAAGTGTTTGAGGACCATTATCTGTTAGGTTTATCTAAACTAGAGAAACTTGGTTTCTAGTTATTTGTTTTAGGCTTAACTTTGAAAACAGACAAAGCTGAACATATCAAAAAAATTTGATCCTTTCGGAAGTATATGGCTATTAACTTGTATGTCTTATAAGACTGAGATTTTAAGGCCTTATCCCAGCTAGGTTTAGCTTTAAAAAAATAGCAGTTTCTTTTTTTTATGGTTTTATTTTAACTTTATGTGAGTGTGAAGGTGTCAGATCTCCTGGAACTGGATTTCCAGACAGTTGTGAGCTGCCATGTGGGTGCTGGGAATTGAACCTGGGTCCTCGGGAAGAGCAGTCAGTACTCTTAACTGCTGAGCAATCTCTTCAGCCCAAAATAAATAGCAGTTTCTAAAGTGAAGGTCCTTTAATATCAAGATAAGTCTTTTTTGTTGTTGTTGTTTTGTTTTGTTTTTCGAGACAGGTTTCTCTGTAGCTTTGGAGCCTGTCCTGGAACTAGCTCTTGTGGGGACCAGGCTGGACTTGAACTCACAGAGACCCACCTGCCTCTGCCTCCCGAGTGCTGGGATTAAGAGCGTGTGCCACCACCGGCTCAAGATAAGTCTTTTAACTCATAAACACTGTCTACAAAGAGACTGGGAAATTTCCTGATCCTTTTATAGTACACCGTTATAGAACACAATAGTTTTCTCTATGACTTAGTTTATCAAATTAGCTACAGCTTAACAATGTTAGTAAAAGCAAGGATGTTAGACTATATTCCTAAATCAATCTCTGTTAGCTGAATAGACCTTAGTTAAGGAGAGACCGTTTGCCAGACTGCATAGGTCAACATCTTACTGCATCATAAGCTAGGAACACAGTCTCTGGGTTTAGCTGTGGTCCTAAGTTTTAGTTTTTATTTATCTATTTATTAAGATCATATATTAGCAAAGGTATCATAATAAAAGATCTTAAAAATTTTAAAATGTCCTATAGCTTTAATAATTTAAGCTTTTAAAAAACTGTTTTTTGGGGGGGACCATGGGAGAGGGTAGAAGGGGAGGAGAGAGGCAGGAGAGGAGTGGAGAAAAATATATAGCTCAATAAAAACAATTGAGAAACTGTTTCTTAAAAATATCCAGTTAAGCCGGGCGGTGGTGGCGCACGCCTTTAATCCTAGCACTTGGGAGGCAGAGGCAGGTGGATCTCTGTGAGTTCGAGACCAGCCTGGTCTACAAGAACTAGTTCCAGGACAGGACTCCAAAGCCACAGGGAAACCCTGTCTCGAAAAACCAAAAAAAAAAAAAAAAAAAAAAAAATCCAGTTATTTAAACTTTCTGTAAAACTTAAAAATTTCTTGTTAAGAAGTTTAAGATCTCTCAACTGTGTGTTCTGCTAATATGCAACTAAAGTACCTTTTTATTACAAGAATGATAACAAGGCACAACCACAATTTGTAGAAGGCAAAACCAATTTTCAACAGTGTAAACAGTTCATTGTCTCTAAAACCTACACCAAGTGGATTACCCTTTCTCTTCATAAACCATGTTTCCAGGACAGACAGGAATTATACAAAAATCCATCCTAATCCAAAAACTCCTGGAAATCTATTGTTACCTCCTAGGTAGGCTCGCTCCTCCTAGGTGGTCAAAATGCTGGTAAAGTTCCATGACATTCCTCTCTTCCATCCCTAGTCAAAACAGTGACTTCCCACCTGGCTGCACTTCATTAAGATGATGGTGAACTATGTGCTGTTTCCCAGAACAGCTCCAATTTGAAGTTACAAGTTTTAAGTTAAGTTTTCATGTCTTCAGACCTTCCCATATCTTAGAACACACTCTTTCCCTCTAATCATTTAGCAGAGACACGAATAGTTATTATGGGAACAGTCAGAGCAGAGTATGTTTCTTTAATGGAAAGCTGCACCTGCAACCTGTTTAGGCTTTACTGTGAAGCCTGTTAGCAAGGCAAACCTGTCTGCCTTTTCTTTTTTCTTTTTTTAAATTGTTTTTATTGAGCGATATATTTTTCTCTGCTCCCCTTCCTTTCCCCTTCCCTTCTACCCTCTCCCATGGTCCCCATGCTCCCAATTTACTTAGGAGATCTTGTCTTTTTTACTTCCCATGTAGATTAGATCCATGTATGTCTCTCTTAGGGTCTTCAAGGTTGTCTAGGTTCTCCAAGATTGTGAATTGTAGGCTGATTTTCTTTGTTTTATGTCTAAAAGCCATTTATGAGTGAGTACATATGATATTTCTCTTTCTGGGTCTGGGTTACCTCACTCAGTATGATGTTTTCTAGCTCCATCAATTTGCCTGCAAATTTAGAGATGTCATGATTTTTTCTGCTGTGTAGTGCTCCATTACATAAATGTACCACATTTTCCTTATCCATTCTTCAGTCAAGAGCTATTTAGGTTGTTTTCAGTTTCTGGCTATGACAAACAGTGCTGCTCTGAACATGTTGAGCACATGTCCTTGTGGTATGATTGAGCATCCTTTGGGTATATACCCAAAAGTGGTATTGCTGGGTCTTGATGTAGATTATTTCCTGGTTTTCTGAGAAATTGCCATACTGATATTCAAAGAGACTTTACCAGTTTGCACTCCCACCAGCAATGAAGGAGTGTTCCCTTTACCCCACATCCTCTCCAGCATAAGTTCTCAGTGGTTTTGATCCTGGCCATTCTTACGGATGTAAATTGTAATCTCAGAGTTGTTTTGATTTGCATTTCTCTGATGGCTAAGGATGTTGGCCATTTCCTTAAGTGTCTTTCAGTCATTTTATTTCTCTGTTGAGAGTTCTTTGTCTAGGTCTGTACTCCATTTTTTTATTGGATTATTTGTTCTTTTGATGACCAATTTCTTGAGTTCTTTGTATATTTTGGAGATCAACCCTCTGTCTGATGTGGGGTTAGTGAAGATCTTTTCCTATTCAGTAGGCTGCTATTTTGTCTTGTTGACTGTGTCCTTTGCTTTACAGAAGTTTCTCAGTTTCCGGAGGTTCCACTTATTGTTTCACTGAGTGTCTGTGCTACTGGGGTTGTATTTAGAGAGTGATCTCTTGAGCCATTGCGTTCAAGTGTACTTCCCACTTTCTTTTCTATGAGGGTCAGTGTGCTTTGTTTTATGTTGAGGTCTTTGATGCATTTGGAATTGAGTTTTGTGCATAGTGATAGCTATGGATCTATTTGCATTCTTCTACATGTTGATATTCAATTATGCCGACACCATTTGTTGAATATACTTTCCTTTTTCCATTTGATATTTTTTGCTTCTTTTTCGAAAATCAGGTGTTCATAGGTGTGTGGATTGATATCTAGGTCTTCAATTCGGTTCCATTGGTCCTCTTGTCTGTTTTTATGCTAGTAGCAGGCTGTTTTCAGTACTATAGATATGTAGTAGAGTTTGAAGTCAGGGATTGTGATGCGTCTAGAAGCTTCGTTATTGCACAGGATTGTTTTTACTATCCTGGGTTTTCTGCTTTTCCATATGAAATTGAGTATTGTTCTTTCAAGGTCTGTGAAGAATTTTGCTGGGATTTTGGTGGGCATTGCATTTGATTTTGGAAAGATTGCCTTTTTTACTATGTTAATTCTACCTACCCAAGAGCATGGGAGATCTTTCCACTTTCTGGTGTCTTCAATTGCTTTCTTCAAAGATTTAAAGTTCCTGTCATACAGGTCTTGCACTTGTTTGCTTAGAATTACTCCAAGGTATTTTGTTATTTGTGGCTATTGTGAAGGGTGATGTTTCTCTGATTTCTTTCTCAGCCCATTTAACATCTATGTACAGGGGGGCTACGGATTTTTTGAGTTGTAATCCTGTTACATTAGTGAAGTGTTTATGAGTTTTAGAAGTTCCTTGGTAGAATTTTTGGGGCTGCTTATGTAAACTATCATATCATCAACATATAGTGAGAGTTTGACTTCTTCTTTTTTGATTTGTATCCCCTTGATCTCCTTTTGTTGTCTTATTGCTATAGCTAGGACCTCAAGAACTATATTGAATAGATATGGAGAGAGTAGACAACCTTGTCTTGTTCCTGATTTCAGTGGAATCACTGGGAGTTTCTCTCCATTTAATTTGAGGTTGAGTGTTGGCTTGCTGTATATTGCCTTTATTATGTTTAGGTATGTTCCTTGTATCTCTGCTCTCTCCTAGACCTTTATCATGAAGGGATGTTGCATTTTGTTGGAGGCTTTTTCAGCATCTAATGAGATAATCATGTGGTTTTTTTCTTTCAGTTTGTTTTCATGGTGGATTACATTGACACATTTTTGTATGTTGAACCATCCCTGCCTGCATCTATGGGATGAAGCCTACTTGGTCATGGTGGATGATTTTTCTGATGTGTTCTTGGATTTGGTTTACCAGTACTTGATTATTTTTGAATTAATGTTCACGAGGAAGATTGGTCTGTAATTATCTTTCTTAGTTGTGTCTTTGTGTGGTTTGGGTACTCTCAAGAGTAAGGATTACCACTGTGTGCTAGTGCCACTGACATTATATGTGGGTGCTGGGACACAAATGTAGGTCCCCACTGTTGTCTGACAAGTACTCTGCCAACCAAGGAATCCCCCCAACACAATCCCTAGTTCCGGTTTCTTAGTCCCCATGTTCAACATGAGTGTCACTCTGTGTGGCTCTCACGAGCCAGATGTTCCTCAGAATGTGAAAGCCAATATCCCATTCCCCAGGACAAAGGTTATGTGGTGTCTGTTCATCTGTGTTGATGTGACTTTTGCCTGTGCCCTGACAAAAGATGGTGACCCAAGATGAAGAACACTAAGAAGTTTTCTGCCTGTTGGTCAGAACTGTCATCAGGTCCTAGAGGTTTGGCTGTGTAGAGTCAGCCCATCTCCTAGCCTTCTCATTTCTACCAGGGACTGTCTCTTCTGAGGCTTTCAGGGGCTCTGTCCCTAGTCTCTCTGAGCTTTGGGAAGTGACTATGGTATCCACTGACACTTCTCATCCTGTGATACCAGTTCTTTAGTTTCTGACACCTTTCTCGGTGTGAATATCTGCTAAGAGGGACCCAAGCTATACAACATGAGTTCAGAGAATCCACACTAATTCTGAGTCCAGAGATCCTTCTTCTTCCACTTCCTGACGCCAGGTCTTTCCATGGAATAACCCTTCTGTACACTGTGAATATGTATTCTTTTCATTGGTTGGTAATAAAGCTGATTTGGCCTACAGCAAGGCAGAATAAGGGTACAGGTTTGGAAAAGCCAAACGGAGGTACAGGGAGAAAAAAGGGCAGAGTCCAAAGACAGGAGCCAGCTGCCTGAGAAACAAGACAACAGGGAACTGGTAAAGCCACAGCCACATGGCAATACATAGATTAATAGAAACAGATTAATTTAAATGTAAGAGAGAGCCAGGTGGTTGTGGCTCACGCCTTTAATCCCAGCACTCGGGAGGCAGAGGCAGGCGGATCTCTGTGAGTTCGAGACCAGCCTGGTCTACAAGAGCTAGTTCCAGGACAGGCTCCAAAACCACAGAGAAACCCTGTCTCAAAAAAACAAAAAAAAAGTAAGAGATATTTAGTAATAAGCCTGAACTATAGGCCAAAATTCTGTACTCAATATTGTCGATTGCCTTGGCGGGCCACTTAGTCTAGGGTTAGTAGCCCGCCTGGCAGTTCAGTTATTCCAGGGTCACGGAGAGGCACTACCTGGAAGATATGGGCTAGGAGACAGGAAGAAGGCCAAGCAAAGTTTGTCAAAGCCTCCGTTTATTAGGGACGAGATACAACCTTTTATAGGGTAAGGAGTTGGGGGGATGGGGCACAGGGTTCTGGGCTCTTGTCGCGTGGTTCACGTTGGTCACATGGTCCTCGTTGGTCACGTAGGCAGGAGGTTATCTTCGGTCAAGTCACAGTAGGCCTGGAAGTTGCAACTAGGAGATGACACACCTAGTTCTCTAGATAGTTTGGAATGCCGGGTGGGTTCCGCTAACAGATAGCTCTCATTAACAACCAATTTGGGTGTGGGGTAGGCTCTGTCAATAGAACCATTCTTAACACAATTAGGGGTGTGGGGTTCTCTGCAGACTCCCCAGGGTAATGGTTCCTGTAATGATTTTAGGAGGAAATTGGCTCCTAACACAATATAACAATATAATGAGGATTTATTTCAAAGCCGCTGCTGGATGGTTCAGTCCAGAGAGACCTCTGTTTACAAACCCTCCATAAAATTTGTAAAATGGTTTCAGGATCACCTTAGTCACAGAGGTTGCTCCAGCACGCTTCAGTATCTGGTACAGATTTGTAGCACTGGACAGATGAAGAGGGAGGCCAATACCTGTAATGTCTACACTTGGCAGTAGAGCAGAACAAGCAGATGTTTGAGGTCACCATTAGAGATACATAGGGCCTTCACTGAACTGCAGAATGAGCCGCTAGCCCTGTCTCAAAGAATCAAAAATCAAAATACTTTGAGACACACCAATCAGTCCACAAAAGTTTAATTGATCTATTATTCTCTCTCCTCTCTCTCCTCTCCCCCCCCATGTGTGTGTATCTGTGTTTCTTCTTACACATATACGCATGCACTTGTGTCTGTGTGTACACATACATTCATTTGGGGTATGTGCATGTGGAAGCCACAGGGGAACCTCAGTGTTTGTTCCTCAGACACAGTCACTGGTTTTTTTGTTTTGTTTTGTTTTTTTGATACAGGGTCACTTGACAGTGAGACCCAGTAATCAGCAGATGGCTGCCTTGCCGGGGGTGGGATTCCAAGCACATGTCATCATTCCTGTTTGTCACGGAGGGACATGGAAGTCAGGCCTCATGCTTGCCTACCAAGCTGTGTACAGACTCAAGCTTCCTTTGCTTTTTCGGGGGGCAGGGGGGAGTTCTGATTCTTCAAGAAAAGATTTCTCTATGTAACAGCTTTGATGTCCTGGAACTCCCTTTGTGAACATGGCTGATCTTGAACTCACAGAGATCCTCCTGCCTCTGCCTCCTGAGTGTGCTTCCTTAGCTCTGGTTTTCATGTTTTCCCCAGTTGTTCTGATGTCATTTGTGTCTCTGAATTTCCTATGCTGATGGCTGGACAGCTGAGCAGGGGCATCTGAATTGAGGCACGTTCTCTGCCTCTTTTAGTTTAATTGACCTATAAATGTTTTCCTCTGTAGTTGGCAGCTCTACATCCCTTGATGTCTTTTTTGTTTGCCCATCACAGAAAGTGTTTGTTTTGTTCCCACAAATGAGAGCCCTGTGACCATGTGACCCTGAGCCCAGAAGGCCTTCCTAGCTTTTTCCTGGACTGCTCATGTCAATGCAATCAGAACATCAGTTTGCTGAGTGGTGGTGGCGCCACATGCCTTTAATGCAGTACTCGTGAGACAGAGGCAGGCCAGCCTGCTCTACAGAGCAAGTTTCTAAAGGTACAGAGAAATATTGTCTCTCCCAAAACAACAACAACCACCACCACTACAACAACCACAATAAAAACAAAACAAAAAAACCGGCATCGGGTGTCCCTGTGGCCATGCTGTAGACTTGACATGTCTGTGGGTGTCAGAAACAGCTACCAATAAGACATAGGTATCTTGACACACGAGTTGCTACAAGTATGGTTGCTCTGTCAGGTAGCCTGGATTAACACTTTCCAGGTGATCTCCATAATGGCAAAGAAAGAATCAGAACAATATTAGCATATCCTAATCTTTTTAGGATGGCGACATCCTGTCTGGAAGTCATGTGACCACCTTCCGTGTGGCCAGGTATGAGCTGGCCTGTAAGTTTGGCTGCCATACAATGTAGGGCTTGTATAATATTGCCCCACGGGTCAGGATAAAAATCAAGTCAACATTTAATAAGGTAAAAAACAGGAATTTCTTTATTGAATAATGAAATAATAAACAGAAATTTCTCTTTCAGGCCTGGCATATCTTTTTTTTTTTTTTTTTTTAGTTTTCATCATGCTGTTTAATCTAGCACGTTGCCTAGAAAGGCTTGTTAACAAGAGTACAAATACGTCTCCAGCATGTCTCTCAAGAGTACAAATACGTCTCCAGCATGTCTCTCAAGAGTACAAATACGTCTCCAGCATGTCTCTCAAGAGTACAAATACGTCTCCAGCATGTCTCTCAAGAGTACAAATACATCTCCAGCATGTCTCTCAAGAGTACAAATACGTCTCCAGCATGTCTCTCAAGAGTACAAATACGTCTCCAGCGTGTCTCTCAAGAGTACAAATACGTCTCCAGCGTGTCTCTCAAGAGTACAAATACGTCTCCAGCATGTCTCTCAAGAGTACAAATACGTCTCCAGCATGTCTCTCAAGAGTACAAATACGTCTCCAGCGTGTCTCTCAAGAGTACAAATACATGCTGTTTAATCTAGCACGTTGCCTAGAAAGGCTTGTTAACAAGAGTACAAATACGTCTCCAGCGTGTCTCTCTAGAGTACAAATACGTCTCCAGCATGTCTCTCAAGAGTACAAATACGTCTCCAGCGTGTCTCTCAAGAGTACAAATACGTCTCCAGCATGTCTCTCAAGAGTACAAATACGTCTCCAGCATGTCTCTCAAGAGTACAAATACGTCTCCAGCGTGTCTCTCAAGAGTACAAATACGTCTCCAGCGTGTCTCTCAAGAGTACAAATACATGCTGTTTAATCTAGCACGTTGCCTAGAAAGGCTTGTTAACAAGAGTACAAATACGTCTCCAGCGTGTCTCTCTAGAGTACAAATACGTCTCCAGCATGTCTCTCAAGAGTACAAATACGTCTCCAGCGTGTCTCTCAAGAGTACAAATACGTCTCCAGCATGTCTCTCAAGAGTACAAATACGTCTCCAGCATGTCTCTCAAGAGTACAAATACGTCTCCAGCGTGTCTCTCAAGAGTACAAATACATGCTGTTTAATCTAGCACGTTGCCTAGAAAGGCTTGTTAACAAGAGTACAAATACGTCTCCAGCATGTCTCTCAAGAGTACAAATACGTCTCCAGCATGTCTCTCAAGAGTACAATTACGTCTCCAGCATGTCTCTCAAGAGTACAAATACGTCTCCAGCGTGTCTCTCAAGAGTACAAATACGTCTCCAGCGTGTCTCTCAAGAGTACAAATACGTCTCCAGCGTGTCTCTCAAGAGTACAAATACGTCTCCAGCGTGTCTCTCAAGAGTACAAATACGTCTCCAGCCTGTCTCTCAAGAGTACAAATACGTCTCCAGCGTGTCTCTCAAGAGTACAAATACGTCTCCAGCGTGTCTCGCAAGAGTACAAATACGTCTCCAGCATGTCTCTCAAGAGTACAAATACATGCTGTTTAATCTAGCACGTTGCCTAGAAAGGCTTGTTAACAAGAGTACAAATACGTCTCCAGCGTGTCTCTCAAGAGTACAAATACGTCTCCAGCATGTCTCTTAGAGACCCGTCCACCCACTGCTCTGTGTGGCCGCTAGCCTCTTGTCTCTCTCTTCAGCAACTGTGAGGCGGATTCCTTTTCCTCGGGGAAGAGAAATCCATGGTTTGTTGCCCTTGCCAATAACAAAAATGTTGGAAAGCCGGGTGGCAAAGCTGTTGCCATTGGCATCTTTCACATGGACCACATCAAAAGAGCCGGGATGTCTCTCTCTGTTGGTGATCACACCAATTCTTCCCAAGTTAGCACCCCCAGTCACCATACACAGGTTACCAGTGTCAAACTTGATGAAGTCGGTTATTTTACCCGTATCCAAATCAATCTGAATGGTGTCATTCACCTTGATGAGGGGATCAGGGTAGCGAATAGTGCGAGCATCATGGGTCACCAGATGTGGGATTCCTTTTGTGCCCACAAAGATCTTTCTCACTTTGCACAACTTGTACTTGGCCTCCTCAGGTGTAATATGATGAAGGGCAAAGCGACCCTTGGTGTCATAGATCAGACGGAAGTTCTCTCCAGTCTTGTCAATGTTGATGACATCTATAAACCTATCAGGGTAGGTTATATCGGTCCTGACTTTGCCGTCAATCTTAATGAAGCGCTGCATGCAGATCTTCTTCACTTCATCGCCAGTCAGGGCATACTTAAGCCTGTTCCTCAGGAAAATGATCAGAGGCAGACATTCCCTCAGCTTGTGAGGGCCAGTGGGTGGACGAGGCGCAAACACGCCGGTTAGTTTATCCAGCATCCAATGCTTTGGAGCTGCTACACGCTTCAGATGTTTCTTGGGACCAGGAGCCATGGCTGCGCTGGGAATGGAAAGAGCCTGGCATATGTTCTTTAAGAGTAGAACATAGTCCTGATGTGCCAAAATCAAATGAAAAACAGCAGTGGGTTCCATATGACCATGACATCGTGGAAAAGGCTTTTCACTAGAATGCTGTGGACAAAATCACAGTTAACGCAGGTTGAGAAATAGATCCCGCACATAAGAACAATCATTTATGAAAGATGAAGCCTTCACCCATGTTTCTTTCTATTCCCTTTTCTTCATGTCTCCCAACTTGTGTGTGTGTGTCTGGGTTCATATGTGTCTTCTGGAGCACTTACCTTGCTTCCTGAGACACTCTCCTTAAACCTGTGACTTGTCAGTAACTCTAGACCACCTGTACAAGGATGAAAAGGGGACTTCTCTCTTCCACCTCCATAGAGGTAGGATGATATGCTCACACTGGCCTTCAAGGCTTTTATGTGGCAGCTGGTTCTGAGCTCACGCCCTCACGTTTGAAGACCGAGCACTTGGAGTGAGTTACTCCTGTCACTAGGAGAGCAATTTCATGGCTACATTCTCATCTTATGATATCTCTCAGAAGCCAAGTGTTGTCAACAGAACAAATGAATAATTGACCCTGTGTGGTGGTCAATCCCCTGTTGGAGCTCTGGATGGGAAGCAAGAAAAGCTTGTGGCTGAATGTGTTCATGAGTACCTGCAAGCTAAGGACAACAAAAGTTGTCCATTTCCTGCCATGGTGAGCAGCCTGGGGATCAGGAAGTTTGGCCAAAAAAAAACAAACAAATCACATGGTTTCTCGACTTGTGTGAAGATGAGCAGTGTGGATTTGCTGTCTGAAAGGGGCAGAGAGGCGACCACACGCTTTCCTGAGGTAAGACCGAAGGGCACATGAGGCTGGTGCCTTCAAGTCTTTGAAAGGAAGTGGCCTGGCTTTACTGGATAGTGTCCCTAATGGATTCTGTAACCATGTCTGTCAGGGACAGATTTCTTTCACCTTGGCCCTGGCTAGACAGCCTTTGCTTGGGGAGAGCTGACCAGATATGTGTATCTCATTCTAACCGTCCATGGTGCTCAGCCTGAATTCTCTGGCCACCTGCCCACCTGCCTCCCATTCAGCTTCCCCATGACAGGAGACAGATCATGATGTCAGAGTCACACAGAGTTTACTAATCCCCCTGCTTTCCAAAGTCTCATGAGAAAACCGAGAAAATCGCCCTTTGCTTGCTTAGATGGCTTTCCCAACACAAGGAGCTGATTGGCAGGGCACTCCCTAAACTCCATGGTGCCCTGTGCTGGTCCAGGACTTATGTTCACGTTGACTACTGTGTCTGATAGTCAGGGGCAGGAAGACAGTAACACAGAATGCCCCACCTCTTTCAGCAAGTTGGCAGAGAGGCTGTGGCATGGGTTAGTTGACGGGCTGCCACTGTGGTCAGGCTTCCATTGTCACATAAGGCAGACCACTGATGGTTTTGTATGTTGTGTCTTCCAATGAGGATTGAGGGGTGTGCCTGTTATTTGTTCTTTTTCTGAGGCTATCTAGCCCATTCTGACCGTGTGAGGTGGTCACAAACATCCAATTGGGTGCAGAGAGGCAAAAAGGGCTCCTCTAGGTGAGGAGTTCCACAAAAGAAACTTTGTTGTGGATACAACTGAGTGTAAGGGTCTCTTCTGTCTTCCAGACATCTTAATGGAAGTGCAGGTTTGCAAGTTTCAAGAGAGACAGTGGTGTCATCTGCTCTCTGAGAGTGCAAGGAGAACGGAAGGGTGGGGACAGCTGCAGTCAGAGCTCAGGGCGATGTTACTCAAGAGTTTCCTCTCCCCATCCTGGTTAGTATGTGGCTTAGTTTGAATGAGAATGGCCCCCATGGATGAACATGTTTGGATATGAAACAGGAGGTGTGGCCTGGAAGGAGGAAGTGTCAGTAGGGGGTCACAGAGCTTTAAGGATTCTAGAGCCAATCCCATTCCAAATAACTCTCTCTCTTTCTCCCTCCCTTTCTATATATATATATATATATATACATATATATATGTATATATATATGTCTGTTTATGTGTATATACATATATATATCCCTCTCTCTAATCTCTCTCTCCCTCTACTCCATATATATTATCTCTAATCTCTCTCTCTCTCTCTCTCTCTCTCTCTCTCTCTGTCTCTCTCTCTCTCTCCCTGTTGCTTGAGAATCAGTGTCAGCTATCACCGCCAGCTCCAATGCCATGACTGTCTACCTATTGCTAGATTCCCATCAGGATGTTTATGTGCTGTCCCCCTCTGCAACTGTGGACCCCTAAGTAACATGCTTTCTCACTTAAGTGGCCTTGGCCACAGTGTTTTGTCAGCAGAATGGGCAAATTCAGTAAGTGAATGCTAGAATAGGTATCTGTCTGCACCAAGTTCCTATCTCAAAGGCCCTAGGGTATCTGGCAAAAGATTCATGACACAGGGAGACACGTGTCAAGCCCTCCTCAGGATGACCTGCTGACCCATTGCGCCATCAATACCAGTAGAGTTCGGCACTGTAGGCTGCCACAGAGACTTGTGTGTGCAAGCTGTGCTCAGCGGTGGCCGAGGGAGTAGACTGCTATTTGCTAAGCTGACACAACACCCATATTCAGAAAGACCAATGCCAGCATT